>NC_140558.1:11588646-12227396 GCF_057381845.1 Rhamphochromis longiceps
AGTGGTCAGCATCCGAGGCGGTCTGCGGGCCACCTCGGATGCTGTGACAGACGCAGATTTGCTCCCGGTGAAAAGTGCGAGGAGGTCGGTGCCGAAATGCTGAGACGTCCACCTACTCTGGACGCCGGGCAGAAAACAAGGGCTCCAAGGAGAGAAAGCAAAGAAGCATTCACCGGCTCTGAGGTGCAGGTGACCGAGGCCCGCCTCTGACAGCCAGGCGCCGTCTGTTTATGGAGGCTTCAACTTCCGACCCTGCAGATTGCACGCTTTCTGAGAGCAATTATTTGCCGATGGAGAGACGCTTTTACATTCCCCCTGCCACAGTCGGCCGGGAGGACAGACAGCAGCTGACAGACGGGGTCGACCCCGGCTGCTGAAATGATGCAGTCCTGGAGAGATAATTGGTGAGCAGCAGGGTCATGTTTGATGGAAACACACTTTGCAAATTTATCTCGAGGCTGCGGTGTCAGAGCGGCAGCCGTGTCGCAGTCAAACACTGTATTTAGAGCTTTCTTTCTTGTCTCTTCCTCTTTTCTCTGCTGAGGAAGAGGATATGCCGAAGCAGAACAAATCCCCCGCTTTGATTACGACAGCGCTCTGAAAATTCTCCACCACACTCGCTGAAGATATTATTCAGTCCACATTAAAGAGCATATAGTCAGTGCTTCCAAGCATACAGCTTAAATACAACACATTGCCAACTTTTTTCTTTCCTTCGGTGACTGAGACCGGGATTTTTTTTGTTCAGCATGGCACCACTCCTCTGTTCTCAGAGCCATCAGCTGCATGCACAACTTTCCCTGAAAGCGCAGCCTTAAACTTTGTGTCTCAAGATCATTATTTTTGATTAAAGTTTAAATTCTGGCCGCATCATTTTGACTTTAATGCAGTCATAGTGCGGACCGACACAACCTCGGGGTGTCAACGGTCCACTGCTCAGAAGTATGCACAACATGACCTCTGGCGAGATCACGGTCCTCTTTTAACCTTGTACCTTAGGCCACTGGCTACCCACTTAGAGTCAGGTTGGGTTCAGTTTAAAGCAGCATGGTAAGGAAGCACATTTACATAAAGTGTTAAAGAAAAGCCTTCTGTTATAAGAAGAGAACCTACTAACTGCATGTCTTCAGACTGTCGTCAGTTAACAGTTCTCTTAGTTATGATTTCCAGTGTTCTTGTAATTATGCTTTTGATCATGTGTTGAAGTTCTACCTTAAGTTTCAGTTATTTGCTTTAGTCTTGCAGCATGGTGGCGTAGAGGTTAGCACTGTTGGCCGGGGCCTTTCTGTGTGCAGTTTACATGTTCTTCCCATGTTGGCATGGGTTCTCTCCGGGTTCTCCAGCTTCCTCCCACAGTCCAAAGACTGTAAGCTTTTAGGGTTAGGTTAGGTAAGTGACCTGTCCATGGTAGCTGGGATAGGATCCAAAACCTGCCTGCTGTCACAGAATCGTGACAAACGTGAATCCTGAACTCAAGCAGGTTTCCTGCAGCCTGGTTAGCTGTAGGAAGTGTTTGAATTCTGTTTTATGTTAATGAAGCATTCTGACATATGATACTTATGTAGTTGCGGTGCCTAAACCCTTATTTTATAAAAAAAAAAAGGTCCCCTCCTCTGAGATCACCCAAATGGAAAAAGAAACTTTAACAAAAACTTCTGATAACTCGTTTCAAATATAATAACTTTAGTTTTCTGACCAGTTAACAGTGACAGAAAATTAAAGCAGCCTTGTAATTTTAGTTAAATGGCCACGTACAAGCCTTTTACCAATACTGATAATGATTTAATAGTTTTACTGTATGAAATCTAGAGATACTTTAAACTTTCCATGCAGCAATGATTTTAATGAAAACCGTTATTATTCATGACTCCTCTGCAATTTGCATACGTTGTGAAACCCTCCAGAAGCCTGGGTTGGATGTGTATGATTTTTGGTCCCCGCTGAAACCAGACAGCATATCTGTTGCTTTAGTCTGGAGTGTTGAAGGCAGTATTGCTTTTCAGATTTTAAAAGTCATGTCAGTTTTATTTTTAAAAAGCCCAGAATCACAGTCCAGGATTACTCTTTAATTGGCTCAGCATGGAACTCAACTACTTGAGGACTAAGACAAATTTTAGAGGTTTTAAGGTTAAGATGTTGGCATTTGGGAAAAGCAGACCATATCATTGAGTCAAATGAAGACAGAATATCCTACTTACAAGTAAGATCAATAAGACCAGTGAATTTGGATTAATCTGTTGCTGATGATAGAGGATTTGTTTGAGATGCTCATCCACAGGCAGAGGTCGCTGTTTTTCTCTCCTTTTTTTTTTTTTTTTTTTTTTAAATGAGAATTTTTGAGCAGAAATACAAACTAAAGCTTTTTCTTTCCATTGCTGTTTTTTTTAAGTCCATGTTGGCAGATAAAAGTAGAGTTGAAGGTTCGTGTGGCTGAACATTTCACTGAAGCCATCATCAGATTTTATCACATCGATATTCAGGAAATGCTCGGTGGAGATTTGGCGTCCTTCCTGTTGAGGTGAGAGGCAGCTTGGATGCACAGATTAAAGATCGCGCTCTCTCAACCTCGAGGCCGAGTCTGTTCACCGAGCATTTTTATGAGAGCTTTGCTTTTTTTCTGGGTTTAGCTCAAAGTATGACCTTTAGGATTTTCTGTGAGGGGGGGGGGAAGGAAACTGTCTTTGATAACAGTTTGGTTTTTTTTTCATGATCATAAGCACTTGGACACACAGGAAAGTGGGTCAATATCATTTTAAAGTGCATACGTTTCGATTGCTCGTGGATACATCTTTCCAAATTATAAATTATTCTCTTCTCTTAAATAGTTGTGCTGCTCGTTATCTCGGGCAGCTGGGCTGATGGCCCTGATATGGAGCACCTACAGCTGGGTGACTTCTGTTTCCCTCTGCAGATGAAGTGCAGAGCTGCCACCATTTAAAACATATTGAACATCATAATTTAAGGATACGACAAAGGAGCAGAAATTAAGCAGTATTGTATATTTAACATGCAACTAATGCAACTTTATCTTCTGAACTTTCTCGTTTTAGTTTTCTGAAACTGGATCACTTCCTGTTTGATTGTCATTTTTGACTAATGGGATCGTACCATCTGCAGTAATTTATATTTTAAATTCAATAAGACTCCAAACTGGCGTCCGAAACCATAAACTGATCAGAAAAGTGTTTACTTGGCTCAGAGATCAGGTGAGCAGTAGGCTAATTTTTCTATGCAGTGGGACAGTCTTATCAACCATAGATGTCGCCCCCTGCTGGACATTAAAAGTTGGAGGTTTTATGCACTTCAGTGTTGGTCTTTTTAAACTTGCGAGCTCCTCCAACCTCTTTTAACAAGCTCCTCTCGGTGCTGAGGAGTAACGACTCGACTTGAAGTCTCCTTCCTCTTATTATGACACAATCTGTCAATCAGACCCAGAAGCTACGTCACTCTGTCATGTTTTTAACAGCTCCTGTCCTGTGCTTTTTTTTTTTTTTTTTTTTTTTTTTCCTTCTTCTTTTTTAATTTGCAGCACTCACCTCTTTAAATTACATTTACTTCTCAATCCTGAACATCTGCTGATTGGAGCATTCTGGTTAAACGGTTCCTAAAATGTCTTTGAGTCTTCTCCGTGCAGCCACAAAAGCAAATATGTTTGAAAAAATAAATGAGTAATGTGTGGGATTTGTCCTTAAAGCCTGTAAATCTTCAGTCTGTGTTTCAGCTGCTACTGCTGCTTGTTAAATATCTGTTCTCACCATTTCCATTCACACTCTGTGGTTTCCACTGAAGTAGGGAATCCATTCCCATATTCTGGTGTTGTGTCATTGTGCTAGATGAATATAAATTGCATCAATTTTCAGTGATAAATTCAGAGACATTGTGCTGTGGATGCAGCATTAGTGAATAATGGGAAGGAAATGTCAGGGACACATTACAATATGCAACAGTATACTAATGTGTTTATGTCTTGGTATTCTGTCAGAGGCTGGATGCTGCTTCATGCTGATGGTGTGATACAGGAAAACACCGCCTGGGCTGCAAAATATCGCAACATGGATACTTTTTCATTCTGCTAAAATCTTGATTTTTTTATTTATTTATTTATTTTTTTTAAAGCTGAACATCTTATGATCGAAAGCCTAATTCTTCACTCAGACATCAATACAAACTCTTCCAGCTCCCGACTAGACTAAAACAGCACAATCCAGGCTTTAACTGGAGTTTTCACGCCACAATTGGTTTAAGGTGCAGATTTGTCGGTCATTGTTGGTATCTTGTGCATGTGTGTGAGGGTGTTAGCGTCACAGTAAGCTATAGGGTTAGACACCCAGGCTGCAGTCGAAGTCGATTTTATCATTTCATTCAGTGACCTGCTGATATAATCTAAACCATAGCTGGACTCTGAACATCACTCCTCTGTGAAGAACCTATGTTTGTCTATAAAAAACTGAGGAACGTGTAGTGTTAAGGGCTAAAACCAGAAGGCAGTGGGTCAGTTAAATGCTAAATTTCTCCCTTCACAGCAGCTGTACAGAGGATCATTATTACTATTATTATTATTTTTTATAGCTGTTTAGACTTGGCCTAAAATGTCACTGAACTGTAATGAATCGAGGCATTTCTGGCCAT
The DNA here is from genome assembly GCF_057381845.1 of Rhamphochromis longiceps. Classification (NCBI taxonomy): domain Eukaryota; kingdom Metazoa; phylum Chordata; class Actinopteri; order Cichliformes; family Cichlidae; genus Rhamphochromis; species Rhamphochromis longiceps. The sequence continues at coordinate 11,593,276 of NC_140558.1, forward strand.
AATCAGGTGTTTTTGGGACAGAGGGAACTAAGAAAGTAAAAGTCTGATACATGTGGTGTTTATCTGAACTTCACCAAGTGGCCAGCTAACAGGAAGTAGAAGGAAATTCAAGTATAAAAGTAAAGTAAAGATGAATGATAAATGACCAAGCAGCAGCTTATCGTTGAAAAAAGTAAAGCCTCGAGTGGCTGCTCGAGGTTGCCTCCAAAGCAAGTTAGTGGTTTTTCCTTTAGAACGACTCCATTTAATATCAATAAGACATTTGCACCATTGGGAGGTGTGGCCTCTTTGACTGACAGGATTGGTTGGTTGGAGCCTTTTGGGGCATTTTTAATGAAATTATCTGACCAGTCTGTGGACAGTTTTAGAAGACAGGGAAAAGGCGACATTTTAGTACTTTATTAGTTAGTTAGTTGTCGATCACTAATTGCAGGTTGTCTGTGCTTGCACCCATACAGTTTATGAACTGCAGGCTTTTCCCAGCAGACTATCATTATCAAACTATGAGACAGACAACAACACAATTAAATGTCTACACCTGATCCTTTTAGAATTAACTTCTTAAAACTCGACAGGTCAGCAGTCGCCTTTCTGGGGTTTGGAGGTCATTTTCTATCCCTTTTATCAAATTCTCACATTTGGAAAAAGCTTTTAACAGAAAGTGTTAAAGTGAAAGTGTCAGACATCATTTGAAAAGCAACATATTCTAGTTTGTAAAAATTTTCTTATTTGAATAAACATATGCCATCAGTTTATTTATGTTAAATGTGCCATCTACAAAGCAGCTGGTGTCGTTGTTTTTGTCATTGTGGACTATTTTCAGTGGCAGATTAATCCACATTTGGAGCTCCCGTGAGCTCTTATGGCCTTGGGGAATACAATATATCAAACATTAAAACACACACACAGTACTTAGAATACATTCAGTGTTGTTTCACTCCCACCCCTGGGGTTTATTGACTAGAGGGAAAGCGATGCATTATTCTGGTTTTCCATTTCCGGTTTGAAGCAGGCTTTTCAGTACACATGGCTCACTGTATGTAATCTGACTTGTTATTCCAAACCCCACATGAATTGTTTCTGTACGTCTGTGTGGGAGTAAAAAGTGATAACCTTTAATCATGGTGTTGCAATTACCAGAGAAAGAACTGGGAGAATTTCCCCGCTGGGAGGGAGGTTTAGGCTCTACATTAAAGGTCCCCTCCAGTCGTGCAATCTCACATTTAAAATGACTCTGTGTTGAAAAATAAATTGTCTCATAAGCCCGCAGGCCTGCTCAAGACAATTCGCTTCGAGCAGCTGGCTGTTTCACCTTATCTCGTTCATCATTTTGTGCACATTTTATCCAAATAAAGCCTGACAGGAAAGCGTTAACAAAAGAGACGGCGGCTTGTTGTTTAAAGCCAGAACAACGATGTTTACAGAGACCCAACAAGTACTTCCAGTAGCTACATTAATTATGACGGATGTCTCTATAGCAACAGTATTCTGCTATGTGCACGAGCAACAAAACAGCTTCTAAAGGGAAATTTGCACATGGAAGTCGCTTTCTTGTTTCAAGCCCATAGACTGTATGTAAAAGATGTTGTCCACCAGTTTCTCAACACTGTATTATATTAATATTTTGGCCATACCACGCTGACCTTTTGGAAGATTACCCTGTAGAGGGGCATGGGTGCAGTGCTACATTTATCAGCTAACGCGAAGAGTCTAGCAGATACCACCCAAATAAAATTATTTAATTTCACTGTTAAAAACTAGAGCTCAGACTTAATAGACAGTATGTTAGTACAGTTAACTTCACAGCAGCCATATAATTGGTCAGATAATGTCCAATACAAATGCTCCAAAAGACACCAGCACTACAAATGGTCCAGGTCCAGTTTAGGGACTCCAGTTAGCTGAGGTGAAGGCTAGCAGACAGCTAGCAGGTGCAGACACCTGTGTCTTCACCCAGCTGTCAGTCAAAGTGCCTACACTCTAAATCGAAACCTCACCTGAATGAAAATAGATGACCTGTTAAAAAAAAAAATGCAAGGCATAAGCAAAATGACCAAAGTGCAGGCCAAGGAGCATGTGCACATGCTAAGACAATGACTCAGACAAGGTTATAGCATCACACAGAGGCTACTTAGGGAAGCAGAAACACAGCTGAGCACAATCAAAGAAAACGACTGACAGCAAGCTAGACGAGGCAAAGGAAGGGGAAAGAGAAACCCTGAAGGAACTAAACATCTCAGCAGGTACGAGCCATAGGATTCAAACACTAGGTGAACATAACAGGAGCTGAAAGTACAAAATACTAACAAACCCAAACAATTGACTACAACAAAGAAATCATTAAGACTGGTGAGAAAATGTAAAGCAGATTCTAACAAACAAACCAAAGAATGATGAGTAAACTCTAAACTTCAAAACTGAAAAGCCCGAGAAAGACTGGAGATCACAACATATACATGATGACCAGAAAGGATTTTGTATCACGGAATAAACATGTTTGTTTCTGCTGTCACGTTGGACATTTTTACTTGGGACTGACTCACTGCCGGAGCCTCTAGTGGATGTTAGAGGAAATGCAGGTCTTTGTGTGGGTTGGTTTAATTTTTCCGCCCCAGAGGTTGCTACTTGGTAAAGAGCAGGATGTGTGCAGTCTCAGCAACTTATATAAATAAAACTGAATTGAACTAATGTCAAATCACAAAACAGTCATGTAAATGTGCTTTATATTTTAAGGTAAACAGAGAAAACCCCAACAACCACACAACCCTGTGTGAGCAAGCGCTTGGTGAGAGTGGGAAGGAAGAACCCTTTTTAACAGAAAGAAACACAGGCAGATCCAGGCTCAGGGAAGGGCAGCCATCATGGGTTGGGGTGATGGGACAAAAGACGGACTCAGAAATAAGCCAGAGATTATGAAGAAATTATCATGATTTAAAACTAAACCTGACTTTAAGCAGTTTATCCAGTTTGACACTCTGATTTGGGCTGGGTTTGTTAAGCTGCGCTCACCAGGTGCTTGTTCTTAAATAAATATGCATGTGTTTAACATCATTTTTTCAGCCTGACATGGTGTTTGTGTTCACCGTCATGTTGCTCTGGCTGGCCAGCAGACTTTTGATGTATCGACCCCCGCTAACGCTGACACTTTCAGTTAACACAAAGCTGCTGTTAACTTAGTTTTACGGTGATTTACAACAACTTCTGTAGCTACATTTTCCCAGACGTTCCTCTGGCTCACGCACTGGAAGATGATGCCTCCAATCACAATCCTGAAGCTTTGAGTGACTCAGTTGTTTCCGTAACTGAGGGCAGAGCGTCGAAGAGTATAATGAACAAGTAGGAAAGGCTGGCGGTGATTCAGAGGTCTGCAGCCAGACTTGGAAACCCAACTTGGACACATTTGGTCAGTCGATGCAGACTCAGACTGTCGAGCCAAACTTTGTTGAAATCAATACAAATTTATTTTAAATTCTAGAGGAGATCGTCAGCCTGATATCGTTGGACAACAGCTCCTTCCAATTAAATGACAAAACAGCCTAATTAAGTCCAAATTAAATGACGTGTCTTTGCTGAAGCACAGACATTGGCTCTATAAATCACCTTTCTTGTCGGAAACAAAGAGTAAAAAGTATTTTAGAGGTTTTATGTTTTTGATTTGCATTAATTGTACAAAGATTTGAATAAAATGAAATATTGCTTCCATCAGCAGAAACAATGCTACCCTGATTAACCCCTCAGCTACATTACACAAACTGCATATCTTCTTTATACACTTTAAGATGGTTTGGTACAGCTGACCGATAATGGTGCACCAAACAGAAGACGTCCACTGATTGATGATAAATGCAGGTTGGTAGATGTCTAGATCACAAACTGAGCATGCATGTCACTAGTGAACTAGAGAATAACTTGACTCACAGCTCTGCTAACTGATTCACAGCAGGAATATCTTGTAGGCGGGACGTTTTTCTTCTCTGCAGCAGAACCAAGTCAGCACAATTTTAAATAAACTTCCAAAAAAGAGGCCAATAACTGCACAGTCCTTTGTCTCAGTGTGTGACAGCGTTGTCTTCAGTGCCATTTTCAGTGTGTTTCAGCATCACAGAGAAGCTTTACACTGACCAGTTTCTCTAGATGATGTGTAATTAATATGTTTTTGTTACTGCTGAGGATACTTGTTGTAAAACTCTGTTGGATGTGATGTCCTCGTGTTGCAGGTCCGCCTGTGGTGTTCATAAACCCTCAGGTTTCTGCTCCAGCTCATTTCTGTGACTGAGTCCACACTGCACTCTGAGGGATTAAAATCATTAAGACAATTTATATCAAACATCCACCATCAGGCCAATCATCTTCTCCATTTGCTCGTGCCCTCCATCCCTCTCTGCGTCCACATCTAACCTAATTGGGGCTGTAGCTGTGGGCTGCAAATCGTTAAGGCTCGGATGCTTCTGACTGCAGCGAAATCAGAGCTTCACTAACATAAGATGGACTGACATGCCAGAGGGAAAAAATAAAATAAAAGAAATTAATTAAAAAAGAGAGGGTAGTAGCTGATGGGGAGGGTTGTGTGGAACAAATCAGGTTCAACTGGGTGGAAGGTCAGCGAACTGTTAGTCAGCAATCTCCAAACAGGCTTCATGTTACAGCTGGGGGGAGGGACGGGGTGAACAGGGTGGTGGTGGTGGTGTCACACGTGAAATGAATGAATGAACTAAGATCTGGAAGCCTCTCATTAAAATTAAAGCACTCATTAAAGCTAATTGCCAATTTAAAGAATCTGGAGAATCTATCCAGCTTGCTGGCTGCTTCCGATCTCTCCACCTGTGAGTCACAGCAGGAGGAGGACACCCCACGCTCCTTCTCCTGGCATCACCGGGCCAGAACAACGCCACTTTCTTATTCTGCAAAAGAAAACCCACGTTAAGCTTGTTTTTTTGAATCATGGTGTAAAAATGTCTTTGATTTACCCGTAGGTCTCTTCAGGTTTTAATAGAATAACGATTCTGTGTTTTCAGCTCTTACCAGTTTGACAATCCCTTGTTTTTAAATGGTTCTGATGGTTTTTGGTACCTATAAACTCTAAACCAGCTAAAATGCTAAAAGACAAAAACATTATGAATGAGGAGCACAATTTAAGAAAGTGTTTGTTTTTTTTTAGCTTTTGAAATTTAAAAATAAATAAATAAATCAAACATATCCAGAACAATTTACATTTTTTTCTCCAAATAAGTTTTTGCTTTTCACTTAAACTTCGCTTTTTTCTCTTTTCTGCATGATTATCATGAAGACTGTGATGTTTTGGATCTCACAGAGACGTCAAAGTCACCATCAGAAGTGTTGCGTTCTAAAGAATCCATTGTGATCGGCCCAGTACTGAAGCTCTTCTGTGATTATTTCATCGTTGTTTGGAGCTGAAGTGGCTCCTATAGATTCTGTGTCACAGTGATGTGGACCGTGAAGAAGTCATGTGGGGAGGCAGAGAAAGTGTGAACACAAACACAAAAAAAAATGACCTCAGCATTTGTACCACGTAGCAGCCAGGTGCTGATCATCAGATTCACTGATTAATTGATAATTAGTGAGTGTGAGCTCCTTCAAAAGCAGAGGTTTTATCAGTTTGCTGGTCTGGAGCATCAAGGTGTGCGTTAACACAGGAAGAGGAAAGACATCAGCGATGATCTTGAGGATATATGATGGGTTAAAAGGCCAATTCGAAACAATCTGAAGTCTCATCTTTCTGCAGTGACAGAGATTACTGACAAGTGGAAAACATTCCTGATAGCTGCTAGTCTTCCTGAGTGGATATCCAGCCACTCTGAGCAATGCTCAAAGAAACCAAAAAAGCCCCAAGAGCTCCATCTTAGACTCTACAGGTTAAAGTCCATGACAGTACCTTTAGAAACAGACTGAAGAAATGTGGCTGGTTTGGGCCGGATGCAGGAGAAAGACTTTTGTCTCTTTAAAAATGTCATGGCAGCGTGATTTATGCTTGCAAAGCTTCATTAACTCCTTTTACTTATTTGAACCAACTAAATGGAAAACCTGTTATCAACAGAAAAAGTATTTACTGCCACAATTAGAAACTTAATTTAAAAAGTAATATGCTTAATTTTCTAAAAATTTACCAATTTATGGCTAAAATCCAGTCCTAACCACAGACTGGGTTAAGACTGGATTTTAAGAGGTCATCTTCTCTGTAAGCAATAAGGCAGCAGCATTTGACTCCCTGGGAATGGTTCATTTCAAGATTGTTCACCATTTGCCTCACATTTGGTTCAGCGAGGTCAGGAACCAGACTGGCAGAATAATTTAAAGAAAAAAAGGAAGGAGGGAAACCCTGCTAAACTCGAGCCTTCTCAAAGCAGCTGCAAAGTTTTGACACGGGGATCCTCCCGCCCTTCCTGTCTTGAAGAAACAGGTCATCCCTCTTCCTCCCGGCAGCAGCGGTGCCACTGGACACCACAGCGACAACACAAGCAGCCGACATCCAAACCAGCAGGCTGAGGAGAGGAGGACGGGGAGGGGCCCTCTAGCATCAGCAGCAGAAAGTCATTAATTTCAGCAGAGCTCCTTCAGGCAAACTATCTGCACAGAGAGAGACAGAGAGGCACATACAGTACACACACACACACACACACACACACACACACACACACGGGCCTGAGGCGCAGGCAGAATATCAATAGTGTGTGAAGCGGTGGCGTCGAAGGTGAAACACGCCTTGGATGAGTTGAGCTTTCAGTGAAAACAAGCCGCTGGCTGGTTGTGAACAAGCTTTGGAGCTCGTGTCAGGAGTCGAACCGCGGGAGCAAACTCTACGAGGCGCACACATGTCCGGCGGCGGCGCCACTGCACATTGATCCATAACGCATCATCGACGGACCGATGGCTCGCCGGAGGTCAAACCTGGCTTCGATTCACAGCAGCGCAGAGCACCTGCACGCAGACCGCCGCTGTTTGATGGTTTTACTGGATGATGTGAAAACAGTTGCAGGCCAGGCTGCCGTGAATATTTTAATAACCCACTGACCTCCCCTCTAGCGCACAAGTAAGTGTGAAACTTGCACCTGACCAACACTTTTATCTGTAAAAATAAACACTGATTCAAAAAAAGGAACTTCGTAAGGAAGTTTCTGAAAATCCTCGTTCTCGCTGACAAACTGACCTTTCCTCCAGCGCCAGCGCTCGGTAAAGAAGAACAAACTCCTTTGTAAATTCCTGATCGCGTTCCTGGTCCCATGAGAATGAACCCCGGAGAGGCGGAGTCACCCTCAGGTGCATCTTTAGCTTTAGTGTGTGCATTTGCTGTGAACATGCAGGATGCACTTCCATACACACATTCATGAGCTGCTTTGAATTCGAATTTACAGTCTATGGTTGAACGATCTGGGGAACATTCGCATTTTCATGTTTAATGACTCCCAGCACAAAAAATACAAACAGCTTGAGATGTCTCAGGACAGCTTCAAACAATACGTCTCAGCTTGCCCACAATCAGCGAGTCTACAATCATTACACGTGCTTTACACTTCACAAATAAAATTCAGGAGTTTGCCTTAGAACTGACCCAGAAGCAGATAAGAGTTTTAAGCATCAGTTTCCCATCAGTGATGCAACATAATCAAAGTTTGACTACGTGTCCCAGCAGCTTGAAGTTATTCTGCAAATAAAAATGTGCTGCAAAGCATGAACAAGCGAGCATGAATGTGTAAATAATAAGAGCAAATAATGCACTGCATGAAATATGTAAGTGGGACACAGTGTGGGCTTTAGTCTTGTTTATTATGACATGTTGTCTTTTCATTGATTTAAAGATCGCGTCTGCTTTCGGTCTCTAGTGAGAAATTCGCTTTAATGGCGCTCTCGTGCTAGAAATGCGAACGGCATTCTGGGAAACGAGTCAGCAAAAGCTCATTCGACACCTGCACACGTACGAACACACGCCCGGGCCCCGCAGGCCTAATAGGCTCCGAGCGATATTAACATTTGTGTTTTGGGATCTTAATTACTCGTTGGTGTGTGTGTGTGCGCGAGAGAGAGAGAGAGCGCGCGCACAATTTATAACGAGCTCCCGGCAGCTCCACTTTCCTCGGTGAGCTTTCACTAAATTGGACGATTACTCACTCGGGCGGGTAAACATGACATGCAATAATTGGTGCTTGCAGATTTTACTTATTAGTATGATGTATCGATCCGTCTGGCCGTGCAAACACCGGCCATGGCTGAAATCTATAAGCACTGTTTTCTGTTTGCTATCAGTGGCAAAAGGTCAAACATAGACGGGGGGAGGGCGAGGGCTGGAGGCTGCAGGTCAGGTCAGATTTTCATTTGTTTATAACGTTTCATCCTGAAACAGAACAACCAGCTTCTTCTTGCAGTTTGTCTTTTTTTGGTGACTTCCAAAGCTCACAGGTAGAAGTTAAAGACATCCTCCAGGTAATGCGGTGTTAACTTGTGGCCACCAGTTGGCGGAAAAAAGGTCAGAGGAGTTGTGTTCTTTTATTGCTCTCCAGTGGATCTGATTTAGTGACCTTTTCCAGAGCTAACATTTGGACGGGTCCTAGGAAAAGCTCAGGTGGAACTAACAACACCGATGCCAGCTCAGTTCCAGCGATTAGGCCCTAGGGACACTCACCTGCTTACCTCACCTGTGCCTGGCAGTCATGGAGCCTCATGACTCACAAGTCATTTTCATTTTTGGTTTGGGGCCTTGTTAACAGGAGAGTCTGAGTCTAACTACATTACTTCAATGGATCCTGATTTTTATGCACAAGGTGTAAAAGACTAAAGATCTGCTGAGTCATAATGACATCGCAGTGGCACCATTAGAGATTACAGATCATTAAATACAAACAGTGTCTGTAATAATTTAAATCAGGGCACTACACATTTACTTTTTTCTTTTACATTTCTTTAGTTGTTCAGAGTCAGAGAACTTTTATTCGCCACATGCAGTAAACTGCAGTTCTTTTCCGTCTGCACAGTGAGGGCTCACTTGTATAAAAATGTCTACTTTGTGTTCTGTATGAACAAAAGAAAAAATCTTGGTTGTTTTTATGCTACATGTAGCTGAGATATGCCAAATGCAGGAGAATAACTCAGTGAAAGGAAACAACAAAAGGCAGACGTGTTCCTGGTCTGCAGCAGTCAGTGTCTTTCAAAAAGCCCAAGGAAGGAACAGGGTCATGGGCGGCTCGCTGATGCACGTGGGGTGCGAAGGCTGGCCCGGGTGGTCTGATCCAACAGAGGAGCTGCAGAAACTACAGAAAAAGTTCAAGCTGGTTCTGATAGAAAGGTGTCAGAAGACAGAGCGTGGAGTTTGTGCCTCGATTTACACCTGACACCAGGATGCATTATGGGAAGAAGGAGGGGACAGTGTGATGCTTTGGGCATCCATGTGCATGTTACTTTGATACGTACCACCTACCTAAGCATTGTTGCAGACCATGCACACCCTTGCATGATTACAGTAATCCCTGATGGCTGCGGCCTCTTTCAGCACGACAGTGCTCCGTGCCACAAAACAAAATTAGTTCAGGGATGGTTTGAGGAGCAAAACATGACCTCTAAATTCCCAGATCTCAGTCAAATCAAGCATTCGTGGGATGTGCTGGACAAACAAGTCAGATCCATGAAAGTGTCTTACAACAAGAATCTGTTGCTAACATCTTGGTGCAGATACCATTGCACACCTTCAGGAGTCTATACCATGAGGTGAGGGCTGTTTTGACAGCATCAACACAATATTAGTCGGGTGGTGGCCTGATTAGTGCGCGATATACGCCCCTGTTTATTTACACCCACGAGTTTGGTGCTGAGAGACAGGCGTGAGATACGAGTCAAGCAGGAAGTAACCAAAACCAAATAACTGACTCTGAGATACGAAGACCTCTTTCTCATTTCCCACATTACACATCCTCAAATCCTCCCCTCCCACCAGAGATGTGACTAAGGAGATGTGAGAGGAGAGGAGATAAGAGGGGAGTCGAGGCAACAGGCGTTTAGAAAAATGGCACATCTTCACTTTAGAGCTTCATTTTAAAGCGGTGCCAATTATACATGAAGTGCGGCACAGCTGCATCATAAATTGTTTCCTTGTGGCTTTCTGCGACTCACAGATGTTATGTTGATGATGCTGTGTTTTTCAGTTTTTATATTTAGGGTCACTTTTATTTAAATTCACAACATGGCACATGTGATAAGAATAAAACAGACATGGCACAGACAACGTCCTCATCCTGCTGTGTTTGCATGTTCCAGTTTAAAGATAAAACACTATACTTGGCTCCTCCTGCAGAGTCATCTCTCAGGATCATTTTAGAATCTGAGGCACTGCAGGACAAAGTCTGAGGACAAGGAAATGACGAGTCACAGAACAAAACCAAAAAATATACTGGTACTTCCTGGTACTGCCCCTTGAGCTCACTGCACCACTCCTCCCCTGCAGCTAAGCCAGGGACCACACCTCCGCATCAATCTTCAAAGTTTTACTTGTACAGCACCAACGTGGTTAACGGCACAGAGAAAGCTTTTTTTTTTGTCAGTGAGGTCGTGATATAGCGCTCTGCACAGACTCGCTCTACTGGGAATGAGACAATGAGTTTGGACAAGTTTCGGTGAGCAGCAACACCATGATTGACTGGTATTAAGGCGCCTAAAAGGTGCCAGTACATCATTCTCCACACCATAACGACGCCCATCCTCTGCAAGAACAGTCATCAGGTGGGGGAGAGTCATAGGAGAGTTGGAGAATAAACGTAACCTGGGTGTCTACTGTCTTGTGCAGTCTGGGAGCTGATTGAATGTTAGGGTGGGTACAGTTTCCTCTGCGGTGGGGTCGGGTGGGCTGGCCCGGGTCCTGTGGGGCTGGGCGGTCCTGCTGCCGTAGGCCCCGATCTGGATGGGCCTGGGCTCCCTTGCCTTGGTGGGTGCCGAAGGACGGGGGTTCCTACTGGGGTCAACGGGGGAGCTGGCCCCAGGGAAGGGCATCTTGCTCCTCCCTTCTTTTCCTTTCCATCCCCGGCTGCCTCCCTCTTCCCACTCCAACACACCAAGTAGGGCCTTGGGGTGCGGGTGTGTCACCAGGGTGCAGGGGAGGCATCCCCCCCCCGTCCCCTTCTGGCCACCAGTGCCTCAATTTTATTCCACAACTTAGACATCCACATTACTCACACTCTCATAACACATACATATATTGGGCCTTGAGGGTGGGCACGTTAACTGTGTCCAGTGGACGGTCTGTGTATTCAACCCCACCTCTTGCGCCGGTGCCCACCTCTCAATTTTAAATCCATGTAGACATTGAGGGTTCTCGGGAGGGGCCGTGCTAACACCTGCTGCTCTCTGGCAGCAGCACCATGCTCTCCCGTGTTTTAAATGCACCTTAGAACAACATGCAGCAACACTACACATGAGCGAGAGGAGGGAGGTTTGGTGTCTTCACACACCCCTGTTCTCTGCTGGCCATCGGGGTGGAGGGGCTGGGAGGAGGTGTTGGCCGTCCGATTGGGATCTGGGATGCGGGGCCTCCCTGCTGCTGCGGAGCCTGGGGCGGTCTGCTTGCCTCCACCCCAGGGGAAAGGGTAACATCTCCTGGGTCTAGGTGCCATTTCCCCCTCCAGGGGCGAGGGTATACCTGGACCTGGGGTATAGAGTTTGTTTGGGGAGTGTGATTGTGTGTACAGTGTCCATGTATGTCTATCCCTACGTTGGGTGAGTGTTAAGTATTTGTATATGCACTGTAAAATCTAATTAGTTCCCAGAACTCAAAAAAATTGAGGAAACTCGTTGCCTCAAAAAAATTGAGTAAAGCTTAGCTAAAAATGACTAAATTGGGACAACTTATTTATTTTGAGTACTCTGTACAAGCTCATTTGTTCCCAGAACTCAAGAAAATTGGATCAAGTTTACGTAAGATGATCAAGTTAGGGCAACTTACTCATTTTGAGTACACTGTACAGCCTTGTTAGTTCCCACAACTCAAAAAAATTGAGGAAACTCGTTGCCTCAAAAAAACTAAGTAAAGCTTACTTAAGATGACTGTTAGGACAACTTACACATTGCAAGTCTGCAGTATTAAGAATAACTTGATATTTCTGTACAATTTTAATTGTTTACCTACTGATAAACATTTCAAGTTCAACTAAATGAAAAAACTATTCGTGGTAACCTGAATATGATTAGAAATAATTAACAACACTTTTTGTAATGATGTTAAAATCAGCCCAACTTTTATTTTCAAACACAACAAAGTATAACAGCCAACATACTGGACACTGTTCTGCTGAACAACAAACAATTATATTGCCATCACTGTAATAATCTTACAATGAAACAAAGTCTCAGATGTAATTATTCTGAAAATAAGTTTAGGCCTACCACAACTTTGTTTTGTACTTATATTACTTATATAATCAAAATAAAATATATTTATTGTTCTGTCACAAGTGCAGTCTCTGATTTAAACAACACATTTGTTTTTCATTCCAACACAGGAGCTGGAATGTTGTAATGTTTTAAGGATGCTTGTTTCCAGTCCAGGCATTACTGCCTGAATGACTATCATGGATCGAGGTGATCCAAATGTAGGTGCAGAAGAAAGTCTTTAACTTCCCTTAAGTACAGTGGCAGTGGATGTGGGTTGGATATGCAATGAGCTTGAACCTGCAGGCGACCATCTTCACTGACCACACCATCTGTGACGGAGGACTCATCTCTCCTGGTGTCCTGCAAGCAATCATATTTTTTTGGAACATGAACTTAATTGCTTTCTTAAAATATTTTTTTCTGCATTTGTTATAAAACAGACTCCAATTTGGACAATCTCAGGCTCCCTCCCCACCGGAGAGGTGACATTCAATGTCCCACTGTCAGTCTGGATAGCCCTGACCCTCACCCAACACACAATAATGTCATGAAAGCATCATTTTAAAAAGGGCTATGCAAACATGGCCAATAACTTTCATTCTAATGATGTGCAAAATGATTTGGGAACAAATTTTGCTGTTAGAAAACTTGCAGACTTCACTATATACAGTGTAGACCCTCTAAACTAAGTTTGGGGGATGTGATCTTTGAATAAAGGCAAGAGACGAGAACAGGGCGTTGTTGGAATGCTACTATGCAAGTAACCCTGGCGGAAGGGGCTACATGAATAGGATGAGGGACCTATGGATTCTTCGATACCCAACATCCACAAAGCTCTCAGTGGCAAGGGAACAATAAGAGAACAGCACCACCAAGGCTGGAGACGGAGCAATACTGGAAGAGCATATGGGAACAGGGTCCAGTAACCATCACAGTGGCAGATATCCAAGAAAGGGTCTCCAGTATGAAGAGTTGGACAGCACCAGGGCCCGACATGGTTCACGCCTACTGGCTGAAGAAGCTGACTGCACTCCACGAGCGTCTGGCAGCACAAATGAACCAGCTGCTAGTTAACGAGAGACACCCGGAATGGCTAACTGAAGGCCGGACGGTCCTGATCCCCAAGGACCCCAAGAAGGGACCGGTCCCCTCCAACTACCGACCAATAACCTGCCTCAGTACTACATGGAAGCTCCTGTCAGGCATCATATCGGCTAAGATGAACAGGCACATGGGTCAATACATGAGCGGGACACAGAAAGGAATTGGCAAGAATACCAGAGGCGCAAAACACCAGCTACTGGTAGACAGAACAATCAGCCGAGACTGCAAGACCAGACTGACCAACCTGTGCACTGCCTGGATTGATTACAAGAAGGCCTATGACTCAATGCCCCACAGCTGGATACTGGAATGCCTAGAATTGTACAAGATCAATGGGACCCTAAGAGGGTCAGGAACTCAATGGGGATGTGGCGTACAACACTAGAGGCCAACTCCAAGCCCATAGCACAAGTCACCATCAAGTGCGGGATCTACCAAGGAGATGCTCTGTCCCCACTGCTGTTCTGCATAGGCCTGAACCCCCTCAGTGAGATCATTAACAAGACTGGCTACGGATACCGACTACGGAACGGAGCAGTTGTCAGCCACCTCCTGTACATGGATGACATCAAGCTGTATGCCAAGAGTGAACGAGACATCGAGACCACCAAGTACCTGCAGAGGGTCAGGCAAGTCCTGAGGAGTCAGCTGAATGGTAAGAACAAGATCCGGGCCATCAACACGTACGCCCTGCCCGTGATCAGGTACCCTGCTGGGGTAATAGGCTGGCCAAAGGAGGAGATAGAAGCCACTGACATAAAGACAAGAAAGCTCCTTACCATGCATGGAGGGTTTCACCCCAAGTCCAGCACCCTGAGGCTGTACGCTAAGCGGAAGGAAGGGGGCCGGGGACTGGTGAGTGTCAGCACCACAGTCCAGGATGAGACAACGAACATCCAAGAATACATTGGGAAGATGGCCCCAACTGACCGAGTGCTCAGTGAATACCTCAGGCAGCAGAAACCCAAGAAAGAGGAGGGAGACGAGGAACCATCATGGAAGGACAGGCCCCTGCACGGTATGTACCACCGGCAGATAGAGGAGGTGGCTGATATCCAGAAATCCTACCAGTGGCTGGACAAAGCTGGACTGAAAGACAGCACAGAGGCACTAATCATGGCAGCACAAGAACAAGCTCTGAGCACAAGCTCCATAGAGGCTGGGGTCTATCACACCAGGCAAGACCCCAGGTGCAGGCTGTGTAAAGATGCCCCAGAGACAATCCAGCACATAACAGCAGGGTGCAAGATGCTAGCAGGCAAGGCATACATGCAACGCCATAACCAAGTGGCCGGCATAGTGTACAGGAACATCTGTGCCGAGTATAACCTGGAAGTACCGAGGTCAAAATGGGAGATGCCCCCAAGGGTGGTGGAGAATGACCGAGCTAAGATCCTGTGGGACTTCCAGATACAGACGGACAAAATGGTGGTGGCTAACCAACCGGACATAGTGGTGGTAGACAAACAGAAGAAGACGGCCGTAGTGATCGATGTAGCGGTTCCGAATGACAGCAATATCAGGAAGAAGGAACACGAGAAGCTGGAGAAATACCAAGGGCTCAGAGAAGAGCTCGAGAGGATGTGGAGGGTGAAGGTAACGGTGGTCCCCGTGGTAATCGGAGCACTAGGTGTGGTGACTCCCAAGCTAGGCGAGTGGCTCCAGCAGATCCCGGGAACAACATCGGAGATCTCTGTCCAGAAGAGCGCAGTCCTGGGAACAGCTAAGATACTGCGCAGGACCCTCAAGCTCCCAGACCTCTGGTAGAGGACCCGAGCTTGAAGGATAAACCGCCTGCAGGGGCGTGCTGGGTGTTTGTTTTATATATATATATATATATATATATATATATATATATATATATATATAGTTAGTTAAGGCTATGGATTGAAAATACCCCCCACACCCCACCCCTAACGGCTGCACCTCCTGAAGAATTTTGTCTGGGCTCTTATCTCACTTTTTTATTTCAAACAATCAACAGAAAATTTCACAGACATAGTTTTCTGTAAGGTTTTTAAGGCTGTGGTGTTAATTTTTAAGTAACATGAGCCCAGCGGCAGCAGCAACGCTAGGCTAACACTAACTAGCTAGCAAGATTATAAACCTGGTGCTAAACTAAGAGAAGCCACAAAATCAGTTTGAATAAGAGTAAACATTTACTCACCAAGTCAGTGTATCAGGTAAAGATCCACAGCAATGACAATAATCTCTTGAGCTGAGCTTCTCCAGGTTTGCTCAACATATTCCATAAAAAATGCTGGCACCATGAACTGATCCGAGAGGGAGGAGGACGGTAGTGACGTGGCATTTTCAAAACACATCTTTCATCCTTCCGCCCCGAGAGGAAAAACTTCCATCTTACTTAGTTTTTCTAAGTTAAGACAACACAAATAAATTGAGTTTATCAGCATTTTTTTTGCATAAAAAGTACTGGTAACTTATTTAAATCGAGTTCTAATAACAAATTGTTAAAAATTGAGTTTAGCCTATTTAATATTTTTAATTAAACACAATATTACATTTTACAGTGTGTGTGCATGAGGGTTGGAATGCATGTTTGTGTCGGTGTGTGCCTGTTTGTCTGTGTTTATATGTCAGGTCGGGTCTTACACTCCACCTCTCTGGGAACTCCCAGGCCCTCCAAGGCCTATCTCCCCTCACCACACTCCCTGCCGGTAACTGACGCCCTCAGGGGTCGGTGCGTTGGTGGTTCTTGGTGTCCGGGGCTGGGTGCTCAGGTATGTACCAGCTCACTCCCGGTGACTACTTGGCGGGGCCTGGTGCCTGTTGCTCGGTCAGGCCTCTTCCGGGGCAAAGGGGAGCCTGGATCTCCTCCATGCCTGCTTCATGCCCTGGGGGACAGGGCTATCCGGTTGTTCAGTGATGACGCGACGAATCCTACTTCCGGGTCTAAAGTAGTCTGCGTTTAATATGGCTTTTGTGTTGTTAACATGTTTAATGTCTTGTATTTTCTTCTATTTGATCTCAAAAAGCTCCTAAAACAGTCAGTGATCCCTGTTGACCTCCCTCGGCTTTTATTACCACTAATCATTTATTTAAGCTCAGTTTTTAAAACCTTAGGATGTAACTACAGCCTAGCCCATGCAGCAGTACATGAATGACTAACCTCGTATTGTGGATGGATTATCTCAGTTGTCTGTGAAGGTTCTCAGTCATCCAGGTCATCGTAGTCAAAGGAGCTTGCAAAGAAAAGCGTCTGGACTTCTTTAAGTTGTTTAAAGACGTTTCACCTCTCATCCGAGAAGCTTCTTCAGTTCTAAGGTCAAATGGTGGAGAGTCCCTACAAACGTCACTGCTGTTTAGTTTTCTGTCTTCATTTATGCTGGAAGTGATAACAGAGCTGTACGTTTTAATTTGTTTCCAAAACCCTGCAGTCAGGACATGCTATATTGTATTTAGATAGAAGCTAGCGAGCTAACTCCCTGCTAACTTCTAACTCCGTTAAATGTCATAAATTCCATTTTCATGGATGCCTGGATGTTAAACTCAATTGTTACACCTGGTAGAGCAGAACGCTGATCATTTTATTAAAGATGAACGACTTTAGACAGTTTTTCAACTCTCAGTAATGCCATAGTGATCGTTTGATATATGGACCTGCAGCGGAGTTTAGACCCAGACACGGCTAGTGACGTCAGACTGAACAACCGGATAGCTCTCTACATCCTCTAGCAGACCATTACATGGGGAAACCTTTTGAATACAAGCACACTGATCCACTCAGGTGTGCACACGGGTGTTCACTGGTCATAGACATAAACTACACCTTTATTGGCTGCTATTTCCAAGCACATTGTGCGCTGTCGGTCCTACGTGCTGCACAACAACATTCAATATTTCGTATTTACTGCTGTTTATACTTAACTCGATTAATGCAATGCTGTTGTGTTCAGTATGTTGCTCTGGTTTTTTTTGCTTGTTTTCTCTTCTTTTTCTCTCAACAGGTGATCCAGGAGATTTTTTTTCTCTTCTTTCTCTTTTTAAGTGCCCTTTCTCACTGTCCCTCTTCCCTTCTGTTTTTCTTTTCCTTCATCTTTCTTTCTCCCTTTCCTATCCCTCAGTCATGTCTGTCCCGTCTATAACAACTGAAAATAATATAAAATAAATAATAACAACAAAGGTCGATCAAATGGACCAATACGGCAAGGTCGTGATGATCCATTTGGCAAAGTAAATCCATTGGGTATCCTTGTTGGTCTTCAGACAACAATTCTGACGGCTAAAGAACCAAATGGGACAGGCAAAAAAAAAAAAAAAAAAAAAAAGAACAGTCATCAGACCAGGCTACATTTTCCAGCTTCTACTATTTGGCTTTTGAAAGCCTGAGTGCAATTGAGCCTCAGAATGGTGAAAAATTAAAGAAGAATCAGAGAAAAGACATGCTTGTTAGGCTAATTGGTGTAGTGTGATGTGAGAATGTGGAATTGCTGGGGAAGCTGCATGAACAGATGAGAGAGATGGATGGATGGATCTATGAGACTCAAATCTTACTGCTATCGTGCTGCCTGGTGTCTGTAGCTGTGTGACTTTTGCTCCTTGCATCTATTTCTGTCAAATTAGCAGAACTGGGCCAACAAAAATGTTATTGTTCATCAAGATTAATCGTCTGGGGTCTGGGTTAATTGCATTAATGTTAACCAATTTTCTATGCATTTTGTCCTTAATACCTATTAAACTGCCCTCGTCCCACACGTGTGGCATTGTTTCCCTCAATTTTAAGTTTGACTTATTATAATTTAAACTGAACCTTTTCTGTTTGTTTCCAGCTCCATATTTTTATTCTTGGACTTTGTTAAGGTTGCTTTGCATGATAAAAACCTTATAACAATCCTTGATATTGGTGTAGACCACGGGTGTCAAACTCAAATACACAGTGGGCCAAAATTCAAAACTGGAACAAAGTTGTGGGCTAACATTAATATTTATTGAAAAAAAATCTTCCTCCAGATATAAGAATGAATCTTTTCTTATGGACTCAAATAAGTTTTGCTGGAAAACTGAATATGGAACAAGCAAAGCTTAATACTAAACAATATATATATTAGCTGTATAATACCAGTAGGCCAGCTCTAATAGTAATTTGGTATGGCTTCGCGGGCCAAATGTAATTAGGCTGCGGGCCAAATTTGGCCCGCGGGCCAGAGTTTGACACCTATGGTGTAGACAATCAGATGATCCACTAACTAAAGTAAAGTGTTTAGTTCCCCCCCCCTTTAAAGAAGTTTTCTCCTGATTGGCTGCCTCTCTTAAACAGGAGCTCTGAATGTCAGGTGTGTGACGCTTCTTTGTCAAATGCTGTATTTTTTAAATGTACTATATAAATAAAAACCATATTAGGACTGATAAAACAAATTATATTTACTCATAAATTATTAACTAGACGGTAAATAAATCAGATCTTTGGATTCAACTCTGCTTCACCTGAAGAGAGAGAAAAGTGAGACATCGTATCATCAGGTGTTCAAATTTTACTTCCAGCTGTGACTGCTTGAGACGTGGGAGTGAGGAGGATGATGTGGATGGACCGCGATCATCTCCTCCTGATGGATGGGGCTCACAGCGTAGTGTTTTGGCAGGTAGACTGATACTCCTGCTTAGTGCTGCTACACCTGATCACCACAAACCATCACAGGGGATGAAGCTCCTGTTTTTTCTGCCCCCCTCCTCCTCCTCCCCCTCTGCTCTTCCTCGACTACTCCAGCTCTGAGAGACGGATGAAAGGGAAGGCAGGAAGCGGTGCTGGGAGTCAGGACAGGTGGCAGCTTCGATTAAATGTAAAATGATGAAGAGGGGGTGATGCTCAAGCAGCAGGGACAGCTCACCTGTCACGGCCCCTGCCGCCCCCGCAGTCATCGCCAGGAACGCCAGAAGGACCGCCGGACAGGCTGATTCATGACCCGGCTGGCACGAGGCTCTCAAAACAATTTAGGGATAAAGAATCGTCATCTTTAAAGCCCCCCATTGCTCCGCTCTCCCCGTTTAATGTCTTGACACCACATTTTTTCTCAGCTCCACTCTGCTCTTCTTCTGTGGTTAAGGGCTTCCTGCGCTGGGCGATGCCGGGGCCTAACCGGATCACTTTGTCACAGCAGAAAGTGGACCAGGCGGCTGTGACACCGGGCTCAGGCTGTTTGTCATCGCTGAGGTTTACAGTATTTGTCAAAGCAGGCCAAGGCAGCGCGTTTCAAGTATCAAACATTTCTGAACTTTACTGGCAGGAGAGACTAAGAGGGAATCGAACCTGCACTTCGCTGCCACCTGTGTCTGAGGTCAGTCACAGGCTGTGCAGGAACCTCACGTCAGAAGCATAAACAGCAAAAACAAGCTGGAGGTTAAATGTGATGGTGCAGCGGGTTACTCAGAGGAGCTTTACCTGAAAGTGCAGAGTTTGAACTGCGTATGTGCCAAAAGTCAACATTGAAGCTGTGCATACAGCACATGTCCTTCCTAACCCATCACCTGCTTTGTCATTCTTTTTCACCTGTGTGGACAAAGTTATCAAATGAGCATCATGTTGAATTTAATAAGACTTGAACTCAACATCTAAGACCATAAATTCACAAACGTGTTTATTAAGCTCATGAACTGAGTGAGAATTATGAACCAGCTTCCCATCGACTTCTCAACAATCCAACTTCTTTTCACAACACATAGAGTCCTCGGGGAGGGGCGGCCATATGCAGCTGGCCGCCCCTCCCCGAGGTTCTGCTGGAGGTTTCTTCCCGTTAAAAGGGACTTTTTTCTTCCCACTATTGCCAAAGTACTTGTTCATAGGGGGTCATGTGATTGTTGGCTTTTTCTTTATATGTATTATTGTAGGGTTTACCTTACAATATAAAACACCTTGAATCGACTGTTGTTGTGATTTGGTGTTGTATAAATAAAATTGAAATTGAAAGAATTACACAAAAAATTATTGAATCAAATCTTCAAAACCCAACCTACCAAAAAATAAAAAGGAACCCATGTTCAGAATTTATACGCCAAAGATGTTTGCAGCTACAACAATCTTTTACAAAAACTTGATATTCTTCTAACTGCTGAAAGCTTAAAATGAAAATATGGGTTCAGTGGTGTCTTTGTCTTTAATGGAACAATGGAAAACAGTAATAAACCTTTTTTCTTATAGAAATCTAGAATAGAAACACAGGAAACGGCCCGTTCCTTCGAGGATGATAAAGTAGAAGGAGCTTGGCCGATGTGTCTGTCACTTCTCTAGAGTGTGACACTTTTTGCTCTTGAGTGACACACATGAATGAATATTCTTTATTGTCATTGTCACAGGTACAATGAAATTGAAAGATGTCTCTGGTCAGTGCAACATCACAAAAGATAAATACTTAAAAACTATAATTAAATACTTAAAAACTATAATGATAGGATATAAAAGATAGAAATACATATAAAATACAGTATACTCATACCGTAGATACACCCAAGCAATCCAGGCCTAAGGCCCCATACAGACACTCAACATACGACCTAGTTGATATATCACTCAAACAATCAATCACTCAGTCAATTTGTTAGCGCATCCAACAAAACATGTCTGAAAGCATTCCAACATCAAGGGCACAAATGACAACAGGGGCAATGAAAGTCATCTGCTTTTAGTAGCATTGAGACATGATATTGCAATTGGGTAGAAACTGTGTTTGAGTCTGTTAGTCCTTGTGTATGTTGTTCTATACCGTTTACCTGAAGGCAGCAGTTCGAACATGGAGTGTCCAGGGTGTGAGGTGTCCTTTATGATGTTATGGGCTCTTTTGAGGCAGCGGGAACTGTGTAGGTCTTTCAGTTTGAGGAGAGGGCAGCCGATTGTCCTTTGGGCAGCGTTGATTACTCCCTGGAGTGCTTTCCTCTGAGCCACTGTGCAGCTAGCGTACCATATGCCTATGCAGTACGTTAGTATGCTTTCGATGGAGGCTCTGTAGAAAGACACCAGCAGTCTCTGTGTGATGTTGTTCTTCCTAAGCACTCTCAGAAAGTACAGTCTCTGTTGTGTCTTTTTCAGTAGCTCAGAGGTATTCACACTCCAGGATAGGTTTCCCTCTATGCTGACTCCCAAGAAGCGGAAGTCTGCCACCCTCTCCACACAGTCGTCGCTGATGATTAGTGGTTGGATTTCTGTCTTGTGTCTTCTGTAGTCAATTATGAGTTCTTTGGTCTTTTTCGTGTTTAGGAGAAGGTTGTTATCCTTGCACCATGAAGACAGCCGCTCCACCTCATCTCTGTAGGCAGACTCATCTCCCCCAGATATGAGCCCCACCACAGTAGTGTCATCTGCGAACTTTACAATGGCGTTGCTCTGGTGGGCGGGGGTGCAGTCGTGTGTATAAAGCGAGTAGAGCAGTGGACTAAGCACGCAGCCCTGTGGCGACCCAGTGCTTAGATTTAGGGCTGGAGATGTGTAACGTCCCACTCTCACTCTCTGTCTGCGGTCGGTGAGGAAGCTATTGATCCACTTACAGGTGCTGTGAGGAAGCCCTAGGTCTTTTAGCTTGGCGTCCAGTTTGTATGGAAGAATGGTGTTAAATGCCGAGCTATAATCCACAAAGAGCATACGCACATAGCTTCCTTGCCTCTCCAGATGTGTTAATGCTACATTGAGTGCTGTTGCTATGGCGTCCTCTGTCGATCGGTTTGCTCTGTAGGCAAACTGGTGTGGGTCAAGGCTGCTGGGTAGGGCTGCTGTAATGTGGTAACGCACAAGTTTCTCAAAGCACTTCATCACCACCGGGGTTAGTGCCACTGGTCTATAGTCATTTAGGCTAGAGATATGAGATTTCTTGGGCAAGGGTATTATGGTGGAGGTCTTGAGGCAGGGTGGGACGTTTGACTGTTCAAGGGATTGGTTAAAAATCCTGGTGAAAATATAGGCAAGCTGGTCTGCGCAGTCTCTCAGCACACGTCCTGGTACGCCATCTGGGCCGGCTGCCTTCCTCGGGTTAACAGCCCGCAGGGTGCGCCTCACTTCATGCTCCTCCAGAGTGATGATGGTACTGCTGCTGTGGGCTGTATGGTGTAGCTGTTCCTCTGAGGCATAGGGTGCAGTGACCTCAAAGCGTGTGAAGAAGATGTTCAGCTCCTCCGCCAATGCTGGGTCACCTTCAGCCATACCTGATTTGGACTTGTAGTTTGTCAGCTGCTGGACACCCTGCCACACCAGCCGGCTGTTCTTACTCTCTAGGTGGTTCTCGATCTTCTTCCTATAGTCCGCCTTGGCCTTCTTAATGCCTTTTTTCAGGTTGGCTCTAGCCCTGCTGTAGCTCTCCCTGCTTCCGGACCTGAAGGCGCTGTTCCTCTCTTTTAACAGCTGCTGGACTTCCCGGGTCATCCATGGCTTTTGGTTGGTGTAAACCCGGATCTGCTTGTCTACTGTGACAGTGTCTATACAGTGTTTGATGTAACAGAGGACACTGTTTGTGAACATTTCCAGGTCTTGGTGTTGGAAGATATTCCAGTTGGTTCTGTCAAAGCAGTCCTGTAGCTGTTGAGAAGCGCCCTCTGGCCATGTTGTTATAGTTTTAGTGATGGTCGACGCAGTTTTCCTGATTGGGGCATATGCAGGAATTAGGAGCAGGGATAAATGGTCAGATTGGCCCAGATGTGGTAAGGGTCTTGCCCTGTAGCCCTTCTTGATGTTGGAATAGACTTTATCTAAGGTGTTAGCCCCTCTCGTGGCACACTTCACATGCTGGTGGAAATTAGGGATAGCTGTTTTTAAATCCACCTGATTAAAATCACCCGCTATAATGTGCACTGCGTCAGGGTATTTATTGAGTTTATTGTTGATGTTCGTGTGCAAAAGCGCTATCAACATCAACAGATTTTCACTGGACTGTCATAAGTTTCAGACATTTACGTTCCACAGAGGGAGGACTGTATTCAGACTAAATCACCTCAAAAACTAATAAAGGGTCTCACCAGCCGCAGCTGTACTTTGGCCAAAGAACACAGCAGGTTAGATCAGTTTTAAATGTCACATCTGTCGACACCACCATAGATGCTATTAGATGGAGTTTCTTTCCACTTCAGCTCTTCCAAGTTCTGTTTTTAGTTCAGCTGCTGCTTGTTAGTAACTCACCAGATGTCAGTTTAGTGGGAAGCTGGGCTATCAGCCAAGGAACAAGTGATTAGCTTTTGGTGGTGATGAAGAACTTTAAAAAAAAATCAATTAGTTTCACTTTCTCCATGTCTGTATTTTTTTTTTTTTTTACTGACTGCAATGAAAAGAAAAAAATTTGTAGCGGTCTGTTGAGCTGTCAAAGTATTTTGTCCCATTTTTATCTTAAAAATCTTTTTTTTTAAGGAGATCTCGTTGAGCCGTTATCCACATAATAAATCATCAACTAATCGTACCCTGCAGTGTTCTGCTATATTTCATGTACAACAGCTAAAGGCTGGAGGCAGCCTCTAGTGGACATTAGCAGAACTGCAGGTTTTGTTGTTTATCAATTTTTTTGTTTGAAGCTAAAGAAAACATCTGACATGTGCCTGCTTCATTTAAATAGTTTGGACGTAGAGTAGGTCTACTGAACTTAAGTCAGTTGTACTGAAAGTTTCATTTTAACAGCGAGAGCAGTTACTTAACCTGAAGTGAGAATGTAAACAAACTGTGCCACAGCCTGGCTGCACATGAATTTGCAAAGGAAGCGCTGAACTGAAAGACAACAAGCAGCTCATCTGCATTTATTACTCACTGGAAGGCAAATTTTGGAATCTAGTGCATGCAAAATGCAGACAGTGTAACTTGACATTAATAAGTATTGATGATCCTTCCCTGTAAGGGAAGGGATAGCTCAGTAGGTAGAGCGGTTGCCCCATGATCGGAAGGTCAGGGGTTCGAATCCCCTGAACGGCTACCCTGAGGTACCCTTGAGCAAGGTACCATCCCTACACGCTGCTCCCCGGGCGCTGCACTGGTGGCTGCCCACTGCTTCACTGAGTGAATGGGTCAAATGCAGAGAAGAATTTCCCCACGGGGATCAATAAAAGTGTACATTATTATTAAGTGGACACATGGACCCAAACCACGGTGCCAAAATCCTCCTTACAGCTTAACACAGACATGCCTCACTACTCAAAAGTGCTGAATTTTTCTTTAATTTGCATGTAATTTCTGGGTCAGCTGAGGAAGTTGCAGGACAGTGTCCTCCCATTTTTCTCTTTCTCAGAGTCCACAGAATACCTGAAAGAATGATGGCCTCTTTACCTCCTGTTGCTGTTCAGAGCGAGCCACGAGCGGAGATGTTTCACCTTTTCGATTAGAAATGTTTCAGACAGAATGACTTTGATAATTTGATGACATGAGCCATCTTCATTAGTTCATGTTTTAGTTTTATAAATATCCAGCCCATTAGTTTGCACACACAACAAAGGATGTGGATGTGGAGTATTTAACAAGTAATGGGCCTCTCCAGCTTTCCATTTTAATGAGACAAAAAGGAGAATAGCCATTCTGCTGTCAAGCTGCAGTGAAGAAAAGACTCTTTTTTGTCATGTAAATGTGGCTGTAACAGAGAGGAAAACATTTATTAGACAAACGTGGATGTTTCTACGAGGATGCTGGGAGGGTGAATGTGATTTCTGGCTGGATTACAGAAGAAAACTGATGCAGGATTTGGATTAGGAAAGGTAAAATGGGAGGGAAGGGAATGGGAAATCTGTTCTATGTCAACCTGAAAGAAGTCACAAAACAGACAAACTAAAACATTAAGTGCATTTCTATTTTAGTTACAAACTATTTACAGCTGCTAGTGCCATTATTCCGAGGAATTCTGAGGAGACTCTCTGTGAAACTTCACAACAGCCGGGCTAATTAACTCTTATTTCAACTACGCACACATAAACACAGAAAATGTACTAATTACTGTGATTATTCATTGTGAATCATGAGCGGTGTGTTCACATTTTTCATTTGGTTCAATCAAAATAAAACAAGAAAAGCTGCTTTTAAGCTGCCGTTGCCCCACATGATGAGCAGTCTTAGCTGCACTAAGTGCTCGACTCCCTGATGAAAAGCTATTATATGATTTATCTGCTTGCTGTGGATCTTCACTTGGCTCTCCTACAGTGGTTTAACCAAGCAGCAACCTCTGTGACTGAATAATGAAACCAACGCTGGAGGGGCTAAACCTGTAGTTCCTCAAATGTCCACACGAGGCTTCAGCAGTGAATCAGTCCCTATAGACTCCCAGGTTTAAATGTCCAACTTAGAGGCCATGGTTGCTTTGACTGAATTTCAATTAAATTTTATTTATAGGGTGCCAGCTCACAAAATGATCACATTATCCCCGATGAGCAAACACTTGATGTTTTTAAATGGCTGAACACTCAAAAAGTGTCCCTTTGAGCTAACGTCGACTGTTTTATCATTTGATTTTAATTCCTGTGCTCTGTCAGACTTAATTAATGAGTTATTTGTTGTTAGATTCATATTTTGGAACTTTATTATGCACTCGAGCCACTGGCTGTAAACATCTATCATCAGAGACACAACTGAGCTCTAAAATGAGACAGTGAAGTGTATATTCAGACCATAAAAATATAAAAATATTCTATCAGCCTACGAAGGCGTGAGATAACAGAGTCTCACATCCAGCCTGCAAATAAATTCTTAACCTTGTAGAAAAACAAATCATGCAATATATAAAAAGTCTCAGGCAATTTTATTTGTATAGCACACTTCAACAACAAGGCAATTCAAAGTGCTTTACACAACACATAAAAGGCTTAAAGACAAGATGTAAAAGAATCTGCAGGCAATATTAAAGTTTACTTTTGCAAGAAGAGCAGAACAAAAGAACAAATATATATTTGGTTATTGAAAAGGAAGGTTTGGAAGTGTTTGAACTCTTTTTTTTTTTTAATGTTAAACCCGTGTGTGTGTGTGTTTGTGTGTGTGTTTATGCTGAAAATGTTTCTTTATGTGAGCAGCCACAATAAATCACAGGAAAATAAATAGCCTTTCTGAGCGTCATCATTAGGCTGGGGGAATTAATCATGGGCTCGCATGTGAGGACGGAGCCGAAGGAGCCGAACATCTCCATTGTGGACATGAAAGCGAAAGGGTGAAGGGGGATGGGGGAGATAACGATCTGTCGCCTGGCGAGGGTTTGAGGGGACCCGTGAAGCATCGTTGCCGCAGCCATTCATCCACCCTTCACCGTGGCCTGCCACCCGTCGCGAGGCCAGAGGAGGAGACGCTTTTCAGAGGGCTCCTTCATGTCAGCGAGCTCACATCAAAGAGCAGCTGAAAGGCATGCTGGGAGAGCGAGGGGCAAGCACACACAGGCACAGACACACTGATCATACAGGCATGTGTCAGTTCATCCTGCAGGTTACAGTGTCATGTTGTATTGGCAGCTGCGCAGACTCGCACACACACGCACACACACACACTGCAGGGGATGCTCATTAGATCAGATCGTGCAGAGTTCATTCAGCCTGTCACCAAACTCTGAGCGGCTGAGTGGACTGATCCAGCAGGCCCGCTCCACCTCTTGGCTCTACCACCCACTCTACAACTACAGGGGAAAATATCAAGTGGTGTTGTCCTAAGAAAATAAAGCCAGTGTGGTTTTACTAGAAGCAGCAACATCTGGAACTAAAAAATGAAGCCAAAACCTGCAGTAATGTGTACTGGAGGCTCCATCAGCGAGTCAGTCTCCATACACTCTCATGTTTAAATGTAAGCAGTAGCAAATCAAATCAAATCACTTTTATTGTCACATCACATGTGCAGGTGCATTGGTACAGCACATGTGAGTGAAATTCTTGTGTGCGAGCTTCACAAGCAACAGAGTTGTGCAAAATACAATAATGTAAACAAGCAAAATACAAGAATGGCTACATCTGAAACTAATAAATATATGTACAATATATAATAGTATATGCATTTCTAGATGTGTATACTAAATATTTTTCTACGTGTGTGTGTGTGTGTGTGTGTGTGTATACACATATTTTACAAATTAAATAAAGTAAACAATAAATAAATATATAAAAATATACAGAGTTGAGACATGTGCGAAACAGTGGCGTTACTGTACAGTATGGAGTGCATCAGAGGTGTGGACTCGAGTCACATGACTTGGACTCGAGTCAGACTCGAGTCATTAATTTTATGACTTTAGACTTGACTTGAAAAAATGTTCTAAGACTTGTGACTTGACTTGGACTTTTACACCAATGACTTGGGACTTGAATTGGACTTGAACCGGTTTACTTGAAAAGACTTGATATTTTACCCCAAATATAAAATTTAACATGCATATTATATAGAGATTGAAAATGTGACGTCATTCACGGGTAGAACCGCAAAGAATTCTGGGAACTCGTGGCAAGAGGTACTAGCGCACGCAGGCTTTCAATTAAAATCAGTTATACAGCGATAAAAAGAAACACAAAAATGTCAAGAAGCTGTTGTATTATTAACTGCAATAGCCGGTCGCATGACAGCCACGGGAAGCCGACGAGTAAAGAGATCGGTTGTTATCGGATTACGTCGTTGAAGAGAAATTGTTCGAGCCATGTTTCCGAAGTAACAAAGAGGCGACTGGATTGCAGCCATTCAAACATCAAATATAACGTCCCAGAACACTGCAGCTCACAGGTTAGTCTGCTCCAAGCATTTCCACAAAGGTCAGTCTTCTGTTGTAGTTAATACGTCACTTTCATAACATAATTGGTGATATAGGTTACAAGCAAGTCTGACGCTGAACAGAAATGGTCGCGCTATGCTCCTTTGTTTATTGTGCATAAATAGTGAATTGTCCTGACACAATATTGCGTTTCGCTTCTGTTATTATGGTACATTGACAAAAACATATACTTTTATTCACAGGGTAAAACAGTTGTTCTGTATCACTAATTGTCCAGTACGATTACAGCATGCAGTGTTATTGTCACTGCTACATTTCTGTAATGCGTACCAGAAATTATTTCCACTGCTAATTAATTACCATTGAGCTCAAAGGTCCTATTAATAAACGGTTAACGAATGTGTATTTATGAAGACGATTTGTGAGACTGGTAAACTTATGATAGGTACGATGGTCTTTCGTTCTACACGGTGCATTTCAAGGTCCTGTACCCATCCGTCGGTAAACTGTACCTGGGCTTGTTGCAGTGACCTGAAGTTACTAAACTTCATGAGTGTATGCGCTCACTCCAAGAAGCGTATAATTATAAATATGCATATAAATATGCTACGATGAGATAGTTGACTTCATCTAACTAGCAAATGTTGTCCAGGCTACGTTGGTGATGCAGTTTTTTTTAATATGTGTGATATTTTTGTCATGCGATTTTAAAGCCGGTCCTACAACCGCATCCAAGAATAACATGCAGCTTATCTTAGAACTGTCGGTGAAAATTATTCTTGGAGCTAGGTTTAATTGAGCTGCATTTTAAAGAGGTGCAATTTCACAATTTGTGTATATTTTCTAAGTTCACTATTTTGTCATGTGTTGAGAAAAACACAGATTTAAAAATTACATGGTCTAATATTTACATTTAGCATAACTGCAACATTATTTTTTCGTTTTTTTTTTTAAAGACTCGAAAGGACTTGAAATTCAAAATTTCAGACTTGTGACTTGACTCGGACTTTTACACCAGTGACTTGAGACTCGACTCTGACTTGCCTGACATTACTTGAGACTTGACTTGAGACTTGAGGATAAAGACTTGAGACTTACTTGAGACTTGCAAAACAATGACTTGGTCCCACCTCTGGAGTGCATAATGTTAAAGTTCCAGTAGGGAAGGTGAGGTGTCTATGAGGTGTTCAGCAGTCTGATGGCCTGATGGAAAAAGCTGTCTCTCAGTCTGCTGGTACGGGACCGGATGCTGCAGAACCTCCTTCCTGATGGAAGTAGTCTGAACAGTTTATGGCTGGGGTGACTGGAGTCCTTGATGATCCTCCCCGCTTTCCTCAGGCACCGCTTCCTGTAGATGTCTTGGAGGGAGGGAAGCTCACCTCCAATTATCCGTTCAGAGCACCGCACTACTCTCTGGAGAGCTTTGCGGTTGTAGGCGGTGCTGTTGCCATACCAGGTGGTGATGCATCCAGTGAGGATGCTCTCAATGGCACAGCGATAGAAGGTCCTGAGGATGCGGGGGCTCATGCCGAATCTTTTCAGTCTCCTGAGAAAGAAGAGGCGCTGCTGCGCCTTCTTCACTGTTTTGTTTGTGTGTACTGACCACGTAAGATCCTCAGCCAGGTGTACACCAAGGAACCGGAACTGCTCACTTTCTCCACAGCAGCGGCATTGATGGTGATGGGGGTGTGTACTTCTCTGCACCTCCGGAAGTCCACTATCAACTCCTTTGTCTTTGCGACGTTGAGGGTGAGATGGTTGTCTTGACACCAGTGGGTCAGGGCGCTGACCTCCTCCCTGCAAGTCTGTGATACACCTAAGAATCTGGATGCCTGTATTTTATTGTTCTTCATTCGATGCTATTCTAGTTTAATCTGTTTTATTCCATTTTTATGTTGTTATATTTTTGGTCACTTCTTTCTTCTTTTACTCATAAGGCAATCTATTAGTCTATTTATCTGCTGAAGACAATGTTCACTTACTGTGCATAACCTTTCTGTGAATATCCCATACTGTCTTATGGTGCTGGTACTCTCCATAGTCACTCTGTGATTTGCTGTGGGGACCAGGGGACTGGGGACAGGGTTAGGTTTCTTTACATGTATGGCCGCAATGCCTGGAATCGCTCTGCAACTTTACTGCAATTTGTTGTGAAAAATAAAGAGTTTTTAATAACAAATGATAGCACAAATATATTTACATCCTGATATAGAAACTATTTTAGTTGTCCTTTCAGGCCTTTCAGGCCTTCCAAGAATGCAGCACTATGCCTGAAATGCCTCACCTCATGGATGTGTCACAAACCACCTCAACAACTGTACTGTGAACCCCTGCCGAATAACTGAACACTTCATCTTATCTGTAAGAGAGGGCTCAGCCAGCCTTCTGCAGGGGACTTTACCTCATACTTTGTTACTCCCCAAAGCTCCTGATCATAGGTGAGGGAAGGAATGACGACCAACCATTAAATCAGCAGCTTCACAGCAGATACTCTGCCAATCAGCCGGTGAGTCTCCTGCTTGTGAACAACACCCCGCGAACCTGAACCAAAGTGCACACTCCTCCCTTTTCTGGCTGAAGACCATGGTCTCAGTCTTGGAGGTGCTGATTTTTCTCCCAGCCAATTCCAAATCCACCCTAGTGCACCCTGGAGGTCCCTGATGATGCCAGAAGAACCATATCATCTGTAAAGAGCAGAGGTGTGGTACTGAGGACACCAAAGGAGAAACCCTCTCCACCTGACTGTGCTTAGAAATTCTTTACATAAACTTTATCATCAGAATCTGTGACAAAGGCCAGTATAGTGGCCCACCGGAACAGGTCTGACATATTGCTGGTCTACCTGTGGTTACACAGGTAGACCAGCATGAATGGCCTGTAGCAATGGACCAGTCACTCAGTACTCCTGAAGCACCTCCCACTGGATGCCCTGAGGTTTGTCATCTAATGCTTTCTCCAAGCCCACAAAACATATGAGTGGTGGGGAAAAGTTTGCACCCGAGAATATCCTCATCCATTCATTCATTCATTTATTTGTTCATTTCAGGCACAACAAAAATACATATATTGAACATAAAGTGCACAAAACAAAAAACAAACGAGAGGATAAAGAGGTGGTCCAGTGTGTTCCACGACCAGGACAGAAACTTCCAATTGCTATATCCCCACTGAACCCAGTGTGCCCATCCCAGTGTGCCCATTTCACAAAGCACCGAACCCCTGTGGTGCCTCCCGCCACAGGTGGGCCCGCAGAAGGCATATTAAAGTTATTCACATTTTTTATATTAAAAAATATGAAAATTGATTTAAAATCATAAATTGTGAGCCAGAGCTAAAGTCAGTGAGCTGAGCAAAGATACACAGAGAATATAGGAGTCCAGCTTTTAGAGCCACCCACAGCATGAACTTTATAATTTTTTCTAACTAGGCTTCTAAGTATAGCAAAGTTGTTTCTCCATTTTTTAACCCATTGATCAGTTTGGGGGTTTTTTTCTGTGTAATGAGCATCAGGCGCTGACGGTTGTTGGGGCTGAACACTTGTTAAAAACTGCAGCGCTGTTGCAGCATGATTCAGGAAGTCAGAGTTCATAAGCAGCCCTCCGAACACACGGAAAACAAGTTCGGCAGAGGAAAAACTCCAACATGCATCGGTTGTTATTTTCTTGCTGCTATAGATTTGACTGTGTGTGTGTGTGTGTGTGTGTGTGTGTGTGTGTGTGTGTGTGTGTGTGTGTGTGTGTGTGTGTGTGTGTGTAATTATGAAAGGAAGTCAGTCAGTACTAACAGAGATTTAAAGCTAATGAGAAGACAAATGGAGCGGAGGTGATTTTTTTTCTTCAAGCATAATCAAAACATGCAGGAATGTCGACTCATTACCCACATATAATTACCAAGTCATACTTATGTGTAACAGGAAACTTTGGGTAGTCATTTTTTTCTAAACCATATTCACCATCCGTTTGATTTCACTTTTTTTTTTCCTCTGCTCTGAATTGTATTCTGCCATTAGTCTAATAATACCTAATTGCATTTTAAAGAGGTGATAGATTATAAATTCGCATAATGAGGACTGCCACTTCATTTATTGCATAAATCTCTGTCAGCATAATGTGTGTCTTTAATAATACCGGTTCACAGCCTACTGAATTAATGAAAATCAATTGAACCTGTCGCATAAATCAAGGTAATAATAAATATTAAATTCTATTGTGTCACTTCATGTAGACAAAAGCAGCTATTTATCAAGTGTTTGTGAGCACTGCAGCTAGATGCCAGATGAGGTAAATTGAGGTTGGGTGCTACACAAATGGTGACCGATTACCCGTGATTGAAAAAGTAAAGAAGGAGTAGGTGAAGGTCGAGGTCCAGGCTCCACACGCAAAAGTCTGCTCCAGTTTCTCATTGATTGTGCTGGATTTCTTTAAGTCTTCAATGACATGAAAAAAATTTTTTGATTAAAAAAAAAAAAGCCAAAATATATGTGGAGAAGAAATCTGAGGACACTCGAGCCCTCAAGGAACATTTTCTTCAAATTTTCTTTACCCAGCTGTGTGCTTTTGTGGTGTCTAAAGCAGAATCTATTGCTCACTGCTAGGAGGAATTTTCAAATCAAACAACTGAAACTTGACTGTTGGCACGTCACATTCTGGTTTCTGTAAACTTTCGTTATCACATATGTTTATATTTCAAACAACATCTACAGTAAAATCCTTGAAATAAGACTTTGCAGCCATCTTGAAACACCATTACTTGTCACTGGGCAGCTACTATTGGTCACTGGGCTAAAAAGACGCACGAATCAAATCTGATTTATAAATACAGAACATTGCTCCAAAACAAACCTTTTCTTTATCTTTTTGTTGCTTTTACAGATTTGTCCATCCATCCATCCAGCTTCTTTTGCTTATCCAGGGCTGGGTCGCGGGGGCAGCAGCCTAAGCAGAGAAGCCCAGACCTCCCTCCGCCCAGCACCCTCCTCCAGCTTGTTCCAGGAGAATACCAAGGCGTTCCCAGGCCAGCCGAGAGATATAATCTCTGCAGCGTGTCCTGGGTCTACCCCAGGGCATCCTCCCGGTGGGACATGCCCGGAACACCTCACCCAGGAGGCCTCCCGGAGGCGTCCTTGTCAGATGCCCGAACCACCCCAACTGGCTCCTTTTGATGTGGAGGAGCAGCAGCTCTACTCTGAGGCTAACAGTTTTGTTTAATAGTGCAGTTTCTATTAGGCTAGTTTACTCAACGGCTTATTGTGAGATAAGTTCATGGTCTCCTTCGTCTTTTGTTTGTTTTAGCCAAAACTCCCTCTCTCTTTTTGTTTCTATGTCTTGATCTTGTGTGTTAGGTTACCTTGAGCTATAAATTTAAGGACTGTAGCACCGGCAAAAACCTGTTGAAAAGACACAAAAAGTATCTGACATGTTGCAATGACTTTATCATGCTAGCAACAACATTATTATTATTACTATTAGTAGTAGTAGTAGATCAATATATACTGTTACATCCCCCAGGAGGATGTCTCTTCTCCCTATTAACCCTTTGTTTTGTCCAGGCTCCACCTCCTCTGTCCTGATTGGATGTTGCGCAGAGTCCGGCTAATTGGTAATCAGCAGAGCACTATTTAAGGCCTTTGGAGCTGTGCTTCTGTGCCCTCTGGCCATTTTGGTTGCCATACTTGTGCAGGCTTGCATGCCTTTGTATTTTGTGTGAGCATTGTTGTTTCATGTTCAGACTGCTTGTAGGGGAGAGCTGCCTTTTGTTTTGACACCCTGTTTTCTCCTGTTTATGTGTTGTTAGGTAGGTTATGGTTATAGGTTATATATTTTGTTTCTTTGGAGTTAGGTAAGTTTCTTTTATTTCAACATCAGGGATGTTTTGTTTGTTATGTTGGCCTTGGCTCTCCCTGACGTTATACCTCAGTCTGATCCCATCACCAGTATTAAATAAACCTTCTAAAATTACCATCTTGGCTCCTCCTTCTCTATCCACCTTTATGTTCGTCCCTTCAACCCCCTAGACTAGCCAGGGGACGTAACAATACACACAATTTAAGTGCAGGGAAAACAATTACACTTCACCAAATAACACTTAAAACACTTGTAATATCGGCCTAAGAGATATCTGTTGCTGTTAGCTAGGTAGCAACAACATCACTATCATCATCATCATCATCACCACTTCAATAAGGAGAGAACATTTGGAAGAATCAAACATGATTTATTGACATAGAGAAATGTTCTTGATGATTAGACCTGATGACTCATCATGGCAGAGAGGAACCCAGTGATAGGATCTAGGACAGAAGCCATGGAGTCTAGAAGGTGGTTGTGGTGAAGATGACGATAAAGGCTTGGATTGAGCTCTGAGTGACTCACACAGAGTGGAGGCTGATTGGCTCAAAAAACGTGGGCTAGAAGATGATTGAACTAGAGTAATGATGTCAGCGTTGAGTTTGACAGTGTGGGGAAGTGGTATCGAGGTAAGGAGCAGTCCAGAAGGCGAACATCCAGGAAGGCAGACAGCTGAAGGACATCAGAAGTTCCTTATTGAACTTATGCATGTGTTTTGTCATGATTGGTGATGACAGGGTGAAAAATGTTTGGTGGTTTATGTTTTCGCTGCATATCCAAGATGGCAACCACTAAGAGTGCTGAGTTCTTTTGACCATCATGATACACGTGATTGCACACAGAAAGTGACTTTAAATACAATCAGAATCAGATTCAATCATCACAAAGCTGTGCCAATGCTAATGTTTTACCAAGCGGTGGTTACTCATAGCACCTGCAGGTTTCACTCAAGAAATCTAAAATTCTCATCTGAACTGCACTCTGTAGCTAATTTCCTCCTTTATAACAACTGTGTTTTCACTGTATTTTATATTTAGTTAATAGTTGAAGTTATGGGCGTGACCACTGAGTGACAGGCCTCATCTCAGGTAACTGGGGTCAATGAATGGGACCGCAGCACTGTATTTATTGGCTTTGGAGCATTTTGAATACAAATTATCACAGAAATATGACGGCTTGCTTTGCAGTACAACCTCTCCAGTTTGATAAAGGACATTGTAGCATTTTATTAGCCTGTTACTTCACGCTAATTACTGGGTATGTCTGTCTGATGTTGTTACAATTTATGGATGCACACTGTTACCACGTCAACTCACTCTTGTCCAAATATTGTCATTTATGGCTCCAAAAAAACAAAAAAACAAACAAAAAAATGCTTTGAGGTTTTAAATTTTGGAAGTCACTCTGAGTATGTTAATATTTTATACACTTTCAATGCTATAGAGTCGTGACACCACTCAGTGAAGACAGGGAATGATCATGCAATTTAACTTTATTTGCATTTCCACAAATAGACTAAACAAGTAAACTTGTGATCTGACATTTTTGTGATGGTGTTTTTCTTCTTTTCTATTGTATTGTATGTATGGGTGCACTGATGGAAAAAAAAATCTGTGCACACGACGCCAAACCTGTTTAAAATCTCGGTAGAAACACTGCAGCTGAAGCTCATGAGAGTTGTAGTACTGGAAACACACCAAACTGGCATGAAATATTTCTCAGAAAAAGAAGTAATATAATAGTATAATTTAATAGTTTACTATAAAGTATTTTCCTGTTAATGTGTTAGGTCAATTTCCCTTTGAATCATCAGCAGAACAAACAACTCTGACAGCAGACACTCTTTCATGCTTTCTCTGGATCACATCAATGGGGTGGTAATAACATCAGCATCATGGGTGTCAATGTGATGCATTAAGCCACCTCTGGCTTTGACAAACCGCCAGGTATGATCACAGGTGGCATCCCAGTAGTCCCTGCAAACGCAGCACCAGCCGATTTGCCTGTAATCTGGTTTTTGCGGCATTATTGGATATTGAAAACTCAATATGTGGTATACCTTGTGCTTTCTCTTAAGCACCAAAGATCAGATGGTCATTTACACCTTGGAGGTAGCCTTTAACCTGTATTAATGTACAGGAAGTGAATTTATCAAAAACAGGGAGAAGGCCCAACGGGCAGGGATAAGTTGATTTGTGTAGCAGGATTGATTACAGTGTAATGTCTGTTTCTCTGCTGAACGCATTAATGTCCCGAGCTTCTCAAGTGGCTCAGTTTCCAGACAAGCACTTGTGTGTTGATTTATTACGTTGTCTTGGTCTAATTACGGGGGAAGGGAGGGCAGCAGAATGAAGGAAGAAGCTGCTCTGAGAACAGAGCTCACCTCAGACAGATTTCATTTTGATTGTGTTTACTCTGAACAGATAAAACCGCAGGGAGGAAAAAGTTATTTTTCTGGGAAATTATTCTGTTACTTTTATGCTGAGGAAGTGCAGCAACTAAAGGAGCAGTGCCACAGTTTGGGTGGGTCTGTCCTCCTGAGACAGATGAGAACATAAATGTCAGCGTTTACAGTTTCAAACACATCGATCATTTCCTCTAACCATAACATCAGCATCATGGGTCTGTTTTAACCAAAATTATAATTTTGAGTACTAGATAACACCAGAGAAGCACACACAAGTTCATACACACTTGAGTTACAAGTCATTATAAAGGTTATGTAACTGCTGTTCCTATGGTGGCAGGTTTAGACACGGTGGCAGGTTTAGACACGGTCTAAACCTGACACATGAATCTATGAAAATGTACATAAACTTCTGCTTAGCTCTCAGGACAGTCATTCTCCAAAGGAAGACTGACTATTGGTTTGAAACTAGGGCTGGGTATCGTCACTGATTTCTAGAATCGATTCAATTCCGATTCACAAGGTCCCGAATCAATTCGATCCACGATTCGATTTAATTCGATTCGATTCGATTCGATTTAAATCTGGGAAATTTTGACAGTCAGAAATATAATTCAGATCAGTACATTTACATATTTTTGTATCAATAAAAAGGAAGCTGACACACGCAAGACTTTATCACAGGTGTTTTGCTCCAAAACACGTAAGAAGAGTACATAACTAAACTAATATAAGTAATACAATATGTTACAAAGTTACAAAATATAAACAAATATAACCCATCATATTACACAAAATTAAATATATATAGTTGACGTTGAGGTGCCCCGGTTATTATACTGACCTATAATAATAATTTTCTCTGTAGATATTAAGGCTGTGCAACTATTGGAGTGTGTACAGTGTGTGCTAGTCTGTTGATGTTAGTCTGTTAATTTAATAAAGGCACTGCTTTATTATATTATTCCTACAGATAAATGTACCACAAGAACCAACAAGAGCTCTAGTTCAGGGACTCCAATTAGCTAAGGTGAAGCCTAGCAAACAGCCACCTGTGTCGACATCCATCTGTCAGTCAAAGAGGCCACGCCCCTAAATTTAAGTCTTCAAAACATATGTGGCGCTGACATTTTCTGACTAATGCTTTGACACAAATTGCATGAAATCCAGAATTTGGATGTAATACTCAACAGCAAATATTCTGAACTTTTGGACTTGAGGGCCTCAAGGGTTACTGGGCTGCTGTCAGTAATCTGGTTTTAAGTACTCCCACATCATCCTGAGAGTGATTCATGACTCAGACAGTGGGATTAAACACTCACAGTTTTACTGTCTGTGGAGGTTTACTGAGAGTCATTCTGCTCCGCTAACAAGATGTTTGCTGTATTGTCATCTTAAGTTGGGATTTGAACCTTAAACGTCCTCGTAGGCACTGATGTCTTTGTCTGTTTGTTGTTGTATCCACTTTAAAACCTCAGGCTGTAGTCTTTACGTGCAGGCAGAGTACGATAATCTCTTTTTAGCACAAGGATAATCTCTTCGAATTGAACAATAATCGGGCACACATCTTGTCATCTGCTGACCTAGAAGATACCTTCTTCTTCGTCTTCCTGAGCTGAGCGCCGACAAAACAATCTGAGAAAGTGAGGTTGGAAAAGAGCAGCGGCGGAGACGCATCTGATCAACAGAGCCGAGCCCCGGGCGTATCACTCGCTAAATCCCTCTGAAAGGGAGCAAAAGAAGAAAACATTGGGTATTTTTTGAGATGAGAATAGCATCTGAAAAGAGGTGTGAAAGCAGACAGCGAGGAATAAAAAATTGTCAGGAATTTGAGCTGGTCGTGAGAAACAATGACACTTTAATTGTTTCCTCTGGGATTTAGCGTTAGCTGTGGATTTTCACCCGGCCTCCGCCTTCATTATGATGCATTTCTCCCCCCCAAAAACAATTCCTGGCACTTGTTGACGTGGGCACCATGCCTCCATCTCCTCCTCTTTTCTTTTTTCTTCGCCCACCACCTCTCAATCTCCATGTCTCTCTCTCCTCCCTCTCCCGGCGAGCTTCGCTTTCTCAGCTTGGCACAGATGGGCGAATCCAGCAGATGTTTTATCTGGCTGTCTTTTTTTTTTTGTGTGTGTGCATTTTCTCCTTTCTGTCTTTTCCCTTCTTCTCCTCTTCGTCACATTTGCTCATCTCTCCTGCTGCAGAATGGATTTAGGTTGGGAAGTTAATGAGGTGATTTGCATCTGTCCAAAGCTGTTTGCTGTTGATTGTTTTGAGGGAAGAACAACAGGCAAAAGGGAAAAAAACACTCACTGCTGGTAAAATGTATAAAAATTGTGCAAAAAGAAAAAAACAAAATCTCACTGCATCCTTAAACTGTTGTTTACTAACAACATCCTTGATATAAAAAAAAACAAAATCACCAAAATCACCAAGCTCGAATTCCTTCCAGCTGACAAACATTTATTGAAAGTGAGGAATTTTCTTTTAGCAAGTCATTTTTATTGATTTCTATCTTGAGGAATGTACTGGTATTTTTTGGTAAGTATGAACTTTTTCATGTGTGTGTGTTATCCTGAAAGTGAGGACACTTTTGTCATGAAGGGTCTAAACTGAAAATTAGGATGAACTGTGAGGACTTCCTGCTAAGTGTTTTATGAGGGCTGAGTTCATGTTTGTGGTGCAGTTTGGTTTTATGCTAAATGACTGAAGAATGGAGCTACGAGATGAGCAAAGGATGACTGTCAAACCACTTGGACATTGGCTAATAACTCGTCAGTCACAACGTGCCAATGGGGATACCATGTATAATCCTAATTTACTTGAATATTAGCCAAAATGTACAAATTTGTCTTTTGCGTGTGTGAGGACTACTACATAATCTTCAACCATTCGACCTCGCCTCTGTCAGTGTGCCCCAGGGCGGCTGTGGCTACAATGTAGCTTGCCATCAATCGTGTGTGAATGTGTGTGTGTGAATGGGTGGATGACTGGATATGTAAAGCGCTTTGGGGTCCTTAGGGACTAGTAAAGCGCTATATAAATACAGGCCATTTACAGGCCATTTACCATTTGTATATAAACATTGTGACACATATTGTTGATACATAAAGGCCAAATAAAAGTGGTCCAAGTATGGAGCCTTGTGCGTACCCAACAGAAGGCAAGGAGATGTAGTGACATCAGTACCTTAGGTGGATGATCATCCATCTAAAGACTTCTTTGGGGGAAAAAAAAGTGTCAGTGTAGTTAAAAGGAGTTGATGACTGAGAGTGTCAAATGCTTTCTTTAACTCTAAAAGGACAGCACCCCATCATTTCTGTCCAACAAACATATTATTTATCCAAAAAAAAAAAACACAGTTTGCTGATTCTTTAAAATGATGAGGACATAATTTAAACTGCACTGGATGCAGAGGGGCTACAGTTGTGGTTTAAATGACTAGTCAGTGACTGGCCACCCATTTTTCTGCTATCTTAGATAAAACAGTGAGAATAGCCATCAGTTGGTCATTAAGCATGTCTCTTTTTTTCTCCCGTTTTACAAATTTAGGTAACCATGGCATCATTCCAGGCTAATGGGACAACTGTTTGTCTAAATTATAAATTAATCATATGTGTAGTTGGACATGCTATCATGTTGTTTTAAACAGCAAGTATCAAATCCATAGACATCCTATTATACTGACTATGATTAGACCTCGAATCCACATGAGTAGATGGAGATGTGCTGGGAATCAAATCACCAAATTGGTCACCACATCGTCTTTATACCTGTTTTATTGTAATGCATGAATTAGGTGCAACATCCAGGTGCGTGAGATACATCTCTGCTGTCCCCGTCTTGCTCAGGGGTTTTGTCTACTGGCTAAGTAACCAAATGTTGATGACATAACTGTGACGTCCCTTTCTAATTGGTCTATTGGACGCCCTGTGAATAGGAATGGAGAGGAGGCTGGGTGTGACAGCAAAGTCAGCCGCAGTTTATTTTCTATGAAAACGTCACCTGAATGGAAACACCTGTGCAAGCCAAAATTCTCTGCACTCCTAGAGGTTTGGATTGGTCTTGTAATTATGCTGAATACCAAATATCAGCCTGTGCCTATACAAATATGAATTCTTTACATCTATATTTAAATTCCACACATGAGCACCAGCCTGTATTCAGAGATATGAGAACAAATAAGCAAACAGACAGGTGTGGGCATATTCTGTTAATATGCAGACTCACACTACCAGGATACATCTGCTCTTTGGGATTTGTTCACATTTTTATATCTCAGACAGACTATCTGCTGGACGCCGGGAGCATTTCCCCCTTCTTTTAAAAAAAAAGAAAAGCCATTCCTGCATCTACGGCAGTGTAATTAATCTAGCTGACAGGTGTCTGCTGCGCAGGTACAAACAGCCAAATAATAGGGTCTGTTTGGGATGTGACGACTCCCGCTGCGCTGTGCAGAAAAAACCCCAGCAGGTGTTTACTAAAAATGAATCCGAGTGGAATCAGCAGTTTACAGCACTTTATTCAGCAGCAGCAGCAGACAGACAGCGGGGGGAGATTTTAGTATTTTTATCCTGTTTTGTTTCAGCAGCACAGCTGAGGCCTGTTGAGAAGGTACCTCCAGGTTTAACCCTGCCATCCTGGTGTCATGCCCGTGCTTCCCCTTTTTCGCCAGGATAACTCATGCAGCGACCCTGACCTGCTTCAGAGCAGGACATGTTCAATTTATTGCATTTAAAATCAACATCTTCTAATTATTGTGCCTGTAGAAATTGTGTTGTAGAAGATCCCTCAGATACTGGGCAGCAAAAACTAAGCATGACACTAGTTATACGTACACAGCAAATCACTGGAGTTAAATATTCTGGAGTTAGGCATAAAAGTGCGCAAGAGTTACATTCCGGGAGTTTATTTTTCACCTTATACTACAGTCAGTGTTGGGGAGTACTCTAAAGCGGTGTAATATTTAGGTGTTCATTCACTGGGTGCTAAGGAGTCTAATTCAACACATTGCTGGTGTTGTTTGTCTGTCGACCGTTACAGCGCCTATCTGTGTTTCTTTCTTGGACTCCGACATGTAGGAGGTAAAAATACTTTATTTACTTTGGAATTTTCTGTGAGTGTAGTGATGTTATTTATATATATATATTCAGTTACATGGATGCACAAGTAAAATATAAAGTTAACTAACTAGCACTACATGTGTTTTCTGTATGTTATGCTGATTTGGAGATAGCAGCTAGGCTAATGCTAGTCAAAAGTTAGCTAACTTACTTATCTTACTGTATTTTAAGATACACATTTCACGTTGTCAATGAAA
Organism: Rhamphochromis longiceps; assembly: GCF_057381845.1. NCBI lineage: Eukaryota > Metazoa > Chordata > Actinopteri > Cichliformes > Cichlidae > Rhamphochromis > Rhamphochromis longiceps. The sequence continues at coordinate 11,634,952 of NC_140558.1, forward strand.
ACGTTTATTTCTATTTCTTAATTTTAACACCAACGTTTAATTTAACGTTAGCTAACTACAGTAATATTCTGTTTAGACTCATGGTAATGGCCGTATTTAACCAAAGAGAGGTGCAGCCTGCACTGATGAGATGTTGAGGTACCATTAACATCAGTTAGTTAGTCCTGCTGCACACTGAGACATGCACACAACCCTGTCTCCAGAACTGTAAAGACAAGGACACAGCAAACATGCAGTCACATTGTCTGCTAAACCAGCCTAGCTAAATAGATTTTAAGCAATATTTAGTGTGGACAGGCTAACTCAATGTAAGACAGTGTTCGTTGATTAAGTTATACACAGTTTACATAGAGTTACCATAAACAACCTCTTCTTCTTGTGTTGTGTTTCATAGTAGTAAAGGTATTTTTTTCCGTAGGTGGCCAAGATGTTGATAAAAGTAAAACACAGAGAGACAAAGAAATATGCAAAATTGGAAGAAGTCAGCTTCACAGATTTTGTGAGAGCAGGTAAGTTATGGTTTGTACTAAGTCATTAAAGAAGAAATGATAATGTTGTTATTAACTAAGTGATGATTTTACTTCAGTGCAGCAGACGTTTCTCATACCAGAAAATGCAGCACTGAAAGTCACGGATGAGCAGGGTATAGAGGTGGATGAGGATGTCTTTCCTGAACTTGCAGCAGTCAAAGAGGTGTGTTTTGTCATCTATACAGCTGAAGGTAAGTAAATATATGCTCTGATAGATTTTGAAGGATTTGATTTGTACAGTTACTCTTAAATAAACATTTTTAATTTGTCTAATATCCTGTGGTAACAATCACAAAATGCTGTTTTCATGGCTCAACAGTAAGTTGGATTTATCACATGCATTTCAGACATCCTGGAAACACAATCATCCAAGAAGCTGCGTGACTGCTCAGACCTAACACACTATGTGACACTCACACCTTGTGGTATGTAAATTGTATATTACCATAATAAAATACAAAATAACCATCTGTTCTCCTGGGAGAAAGTATAATTTAATCAAACCGTGCAATTTACTGGCCCTGTGTGCATAAATGGTATCTTTGTTGTGTTGTGTTTTTGATTGTATATACCTTGTATTCTAATATTTTTATTTGTCACCCTCAGATTTGACTGTCCTGAAGCAACATGTGGAAGAGCCCTCCTCTCCAAGTCTAACAGATACATTGTCTGTCTCAACCACCAGCAGTCAGAGCAGTGACACAAGTGATGCCGGACTTCAAATGGTTCAGCCTCTATTGGACAGCATACATGAAAGAAATGTAGATACAGTACTTAATTGACTTATACTTGACTCTTTAGTTGCCATTACTTGAAAAAGCTTAAACACGAAGATAAAACAGATTAGAGAAAAATAATTTAATATAGTATTTCATGTAGTTTGCTCTGCAACTGTAGTGTGTAATAAGACTTGCTCTCTCTCTCTCGCTCTCTCTCTGTTTTTGTTATGCATGTTAACCATGAAACGTGTTTCCATGATCAGTGTCCTGCTTTTCAGGTAAATGAAACCATTTTTAAGAAGATACTGGTCCTAGAAAGGGAGAAAGTAAGACATTTCAAATGTTTTGATGCCCAAATGTCATATGGGTGTGATTCACAATTTTATGTTCTGTGAGAGAGTTGCATTACTTAATTTGTTGGCTTGATGGAGACTTTACAGAGTCTTCCTCACGTTAACACTGCATTACAAGAAGTGCTTATTCTGTAGTCATTTTTTTCCTTTAATTCTGTTTTTTTTTTCTTTTCGCCCAATGTTAGGCCTTTCTGACCTCAACTGTTTAGCTGCCAATAATGGTGGATATTATGCTATTACAGTTCATTCGATGGTCACGCATGTACACTCAAATGTAGTTAATCTGAACTCCCTGAGAGTTTATTCCAAAGACCAGAATTTGCTGTGTAGGTAAACAGGGGTTAAACTGGGATTTGCTTGGTGGGAGGTCCCAGATGAATTTGTACTTCGAGAGATTTGTTTTTTGGGGGGACTGGCTGCATTTTCTCAGTGCATGTGTGTGTGGCTTTCTGGCTGTCTGTGCTGACCTTGTGATTGGTCAGTGATATTTTCAGGATGTACTCCACCTTTTGCCCCATGACTCTTGGAAAAAGCACCCATCTCCTCTTTAGTTCTACACTGGATAAGCTGTAAGGAAAATGGATGGATAATGATGAACATTATCAGTTGATACTCAGCCCCCCTTCTCCTAAACTAAGTGGAGACTCATGCATCTGCCTCTCATTCACTTGGAATGAGGTGAGGAGCTGAACTGTGGATTTGCTGCTTTGCTTTGATGCACTGAAAAGTTCAAAACCAGCCAATTAAATCATGTTATCAAAACAGGCCACCAATCTCTGTCTCCCAAACTCTTCAAGTGTTGGGATGAGAGGGAGGAGTGTTCCAACTCATTCTGAATGAACTATCCCTGCTATAGACTCTCCTCACACAGACTGAACGCAAATTTATCCATAACGACCAGAAGTTGCCAGGGGTCTCCAACTAGACTGTAGACTAACCGACAGACTAAACAATAGCAAATATCAGCAAAAACATGAAGGGAATGGTTTAGGCGCATGCATCTCGACAGAGCTGGGCTGTGGCACTGAGGGTTTTGCTGCAGACAGTGAAGAGAGGGGCAACTGTCCTGGAGTGCCTTTGTGGCACAGGCGGTGGTGTTCATGATTGTGGCTGTGTGGTGTTTGTGATATACTTCTTATAGTCTGACTTTATCCACTTGCTGTGCTGTTTCTGTGGCGACAAAATGCATTAATGTTTTTGTCAGAATTTAATGATGGTTCTACAGTAGAATGAATTGAATTTACTCCTAAATAAAAAAGGCTGAACTTTGATAAGTACCACTGCAGAGTTACTTTTCCTCATGCAAATAATAATTTTAAAAAGTTTTATTATCAATCGTTATTGCCGTTTTATTACAGGTAAAACAATATTCATGGACAATCAGACTTGGGATTGAATTTCGTGCGTCTGTGCCTTCAGACAAAAGAAGAAGCTGTGAAGGAGAGGCGAGAGGCCTGGTTAAAGCTGCAGGAGAAGATCTAGTGCTCCTGTGAGAAACTGCTGCCTGATAAAGTCTAACATGAACAACTGCACATGTACAACTGATGTATGACTTCTCTATGGGCTGATAAGAAAGTCCATAAACTGTTTGTGCAGGGAATTAAGACGAGTGTGTGTCTGTGTGTGAGTGTGTGGAGACAGAGCAGTGGTTGTAAAAATGGTTTATAGGTGGAATTAGCACTGATCATCATTAACCTGAGCCTAACACGGAGCGATAAAAGACCATTGGAGAACCTGCACAGACTGTTTTTAATGCCGGCGGAGGGCGACCGAGGAGCTCCTGGGAGGCAATGAGAAGAACCAGCCAATAAGAAGGCAGTGAACATGAAGCAGTTTCAACAGTTTTAGCTTTCAAAGGAAGAAAATTCTCTGTATTTGTGGGTTTAATAACCCCTGCTGATTGCATTTCCTGTCATATTCCAGTGTTGAATGTTCATATTAAACATTGATATAGTTTCAAATAATGAGCTGTGCGTATTTACAAGTAATCCCTTTGAGCCAAAAAGAGTCGGACTGCTCTATTCTACATGTCAGGTGTTTGTCACATATGGTTCCTTCTTCAACTTAGTGTTAAAAACACAGCATATTTGTCCAGTATTTCTCAAGAGGGTTGGTGTCTGCAGCACCAACCCTCAGTGCCACAACCCAGCTCCATCTAGATGCATGTTACTTGTATAAAAATAGGAAGCGTGAGGTCACAGGCTTTACTTTCAAAGAGGGAGTCGCCTCGTTTTGTAGAATCATTCAGCTCCTGGTTCTGGTTTTACTTCTACCATCGTTGCTGCATGTACCAGCAGCTGCTTAGCTGCTTAAAAGTGAGTTCCAAAACTTCCAAGATGTTCTTCCACTTCTGCAATCCAACATTGCGATTACCTGGGATAACTGACACTCCCTGTGGAAACAGATAAGGTGGGTGGTAGTGAGTGTGTTCAGTGCAGAGTTGCTTGGCAGATTTTTTTTAACCAGAACAAAAACATATTTTCTGCTCTCTGATTTGATCAAAGAAAACAATTTCATTGCTTCCAAGCTCCCACACAAACTCCACATTTTTCAGTATTATGAGTAAAATATCCTGAACAGCTCACTCAAGTAATATCACGGCACACACGCTGAGATCAGACGCAAGAACGATGACGGTTAACAGCCGAGGTAAGTTGAAAGTCTCGGCTTCTATTCAGCTGCTTTTAACATTTCAGAAACTTTTTGATTCTCATGTAAACTGTAATTTCATATGAAAAACTAAAAGTAGAAGTAAATGTGCTGGAGTCAGTGGCTGCAGAAATAAATTTCATCACTGAAAGTCAAATTTATGACTTAATATTCCCCTGAAACACCTTTAGTCTGAAGCTTGCAGGGGTATTTTTATGTGGACGGTGCGTGAACCAGAGGGTTTTATAAGAAACTTGTCTGGAAGCTGTGGGGGACCCACTCATTACCCACCACACCAATATATATTGTTACATCAGTACAAAGACTGGTCGAAAAACCATCACCATCATAAATATAACATTGTTATAGTAAATAATAATACCAATATATGCTTAAAACACAACAATACATTTTAACTCCCCCTCATATACAGTGGGGCAAAAAAGTATTTAGTCAGCCACCGATTGTGCAAGTTCCCCCACTTAAAATGATGACAGAGGTCAGTAATTTGCACCAGAGGTACACTTCAACTGTGAGAGACAGAATGTGAAAAAAAAATCCATGAATTCACATGGTAGGATTTGTAAAAAATTTATTCGTAAATTAGGGTGGAAAATAAGTATTTGGTCACCTCAAACAAGGAAAATTTCTGGCTCTCACAGACCTGTAACGTCTTCTGTAAGAAGCTTTTCTGTCCCCCACTCGTTACCTGTATGAATGGCACCTGTTTGAACTCATCATCTGTATAAAAGACACCTGTCCACAGCCTCAAACAGTCAGACTCCAAACTCCGCCATGGCCAAGACCAAAGAGCTTTCGAAGGACACCAGGAAAAGTATTGTAGACCTGCACCAGACTGGGAAGAGTGAATCTACAATAGGCAAGCAGCTTGGTGTGAAAAGATCAACTGTGGGAGCAATCATCAGAAAATGGAAGACATACAAGACCACTGATAATCTCCCTCGATCTGGGGCTCCACGCAAGATCTCATCCCGTGGGGTCAAAATGATCATGAGAACGGTGAGCAAAGATCCCAGAACCACACGGGGGGACCTGGTGAATGACCTGCAGAGAGCTGGGACCAAAGTAACAAAGGTCACCATCAGTAACACACTACAACGGCAGGGAATCAAATCCCGCAGTGCCAGACGTGTTCCGCTGCTGAAGCCAGTGCATGTCCAGGCCCGTCTGAAGTTTGCCAGAGAGCACATGGATGATACAGCAGAGGATTGGGAGAATGTCATGTGGTCAGATGAAACCAAAGTAGAACTTTTTGGTATAAACTCAACTCGTCGTGTTTGGAGGAAGAAGAATACTGAGTTGCATCCCAAGAACACCATACCTACTGTGAAGCATGGGGGTGGAAACATCATGCTATGGGGCTGTTTTTCTGCCAAGGGGACAGGACGACTGATCCGTGTTAAGGACAGAATGAATGGGGCCATGTATCGTGAGATTTTGAGCCAAAACCTCCTTCCATCAGTGAGAACTTTGAAGATGAAACGAGGCTGGGTCTTCCAACATGACAATGATCCAAAACACACCACCCGGGCAACAAAGGAGTGGCTCCGTAAGAAGCATTTGAAAGTCCTGGAGTGGCCTAGCCAGTCTCCAGACCTCAACCCCATAGAAAATCTGTGGCGGGAGTTGAAAGTCCGTGTTGCTCAGCGACAGCCCCAAAACATCACTGCTCTCGAGAAGATCTGCATGGAGGAATGGGCCAAAATACCAGCTACTGTGTGTGCAAACCTGGTAAAGACCTATAGTAAACGTTTGACCTCTGTTATTGCCAACAAAGGTTATGTTACAAAGTATTGAGTTGTATTTTTGTTATTGACCAAATACTTATTTTCCACCCTAATTTACGAATAAATTCTTTACAAATCCTACCATGTAAATTCATGGATTTTTTTTTCACATTCTGTCTCTCACAGTTGAAGTGTACCTCTGGTGCAAATTACTGACCTCTGTCATCATTTTAGGTGGGGGAACTTGCACAATCGGTGGCTGACTAAATACTTTTTTGCCCCACTGTACCTCACAGTGGTTTGGTCCAGTGCGTACTAGTCCACAACTCCTTTACTTTGGAAAGAGACCAAATATCAAAATATATTTATTTATATTTATTGTTGGAATCAGATTGTGTTTGTTTTCCATGAACTCATTACTGAATCAGGATGTCAGGAGCTGTGTATGCACCTTAAACACAGAATCTTTAACCAGATTCCCAAAAGTTTGGTCTACTGTCTATTTTAGGAAGCATTTTCTGATTTCTAAGCGTCTGTCTCTGTTATAGTCAAGCAGAAATCTCTACAGCTGAAACATGAAGCCAGTGAAAGAGCCCAAAACACCTGGAGTTCCTCTAATGTCCACTAGAGGCTCCGGCAGTGAGTCAGTCCCTGCAGACTCCCATGGTAAAATGTCCGACTGATACTATAACTTTAAAAAAAACAAAACTCGCCTGTTTAAATTATGATAATGTTTAAAGTCTGCATTATCAGGGGCGTGGCCTCTTAGACTGACAGGCAAATGGCAACACTGGGGTCTGTAGCTGCTAATGGTCTGCTAGGCTAATTGGAGTCTCTGAACCTGACCTCTGGACTGTGTTTGTGCTGTTGGAGCCATTTGAAGCATTTTTAATGACATTATCTGACCAATAACATGGCTGTTGTGAGGTTAGTGTACTAAGAGACTGTCCAAGAAGTCTGAGCTCCAGTTTTGCAGAGTTAAATTCTAGGGCTTTATTAGCAGGAGGTATCTGTGTGATGCACCTGTACAATTCATGGATACAGTCCGATGATCAAGCTTGTTAGTGGTTAGGGATTGCTTAGTGGATTGTACAAAACAACTTTGTGACTATGTCCATCTTTTATACTCACTCACCACAACATCAACAAGGAATGATTCAACCCAAAAGTCCATTAAGTATAACTGGGTTAACTTTAGATTAGTTGGCATTTTAGACCTCAACTGAAGTCAGTCGACTCGAGTAATAGAACAGAACAACTCTCTCTGCTGTTATTCTGAAATACAGATTCAGAAACTGATACAGAGTTAGTCTTTTTAGTCAATATTTTATTTTAAAATTTATTTAACTCCTTAAAGCTGCTCAATTAAATCAATCATTGCAAGTTTTTTGTATTTAAAACTGTAATTAACGTTGAAAATGAAATTGTTGCTTTGTTTATTGAGTAGATGTTCATTACAATTTTGTAGCATCATTTGTGTGTGTACAGGGGTGGCTGTAGCTCAGGTGGCAGAGCAGGTCAGCCACTAATCAGAAGGTCGGTGGTTCGATCCCAGGCTGCATCCTGGCTGCATGTCAAATATCCTTGGGCAAGATACTAACCCCATGTTTGCCTACTGGTGGTGGTCAGAGGGCCTGGTGGCGCCTGTGTCCGGCAGCCTCGCCTCTGTCAGTGCGCCCCAGGGCAGCTGTGGCTACAATGTAGCTTGCCATTGCCAGTGTGTGAATGTGTGTGTGAATGGGTGACTGACTGAATGTAGTGTAAAGCGCTTTGGGGTCCTATGGACTAGAAAAGCGCTATACAAATGCAGGCCATTTACCATTTACGTGGCCTGAGGCATTTAAGGAAATCCTGATGCACGCTGGACTCATGTGCGGTCGTGTTTCTGAACCATCCGAGGTGACTCTCGAGACGATTGGGCTCTCCCACAATAAACTCTGAGAGCACAAGTGAGGAAAACTTCACTTTCACTTTTTTATTGAGTTGGACTTTGGTGAAGTTTGCACTGTTTGCATGCAATAACACTGTTGACCGAAAGCTCTCAGTCCACTTTTTACCTCTTTCCACTGGAATATTAACTGCTTCATACAATATTTGCAGTCAGTCATAAGGTAGGAGGGAGGGTAGAAACCAGCCAGTGTGCTTGCTGACTGACACTGTGTGATCAGGGCCTGGTTTTTGTAGTTATTCTGAATTCATGCCTAAACTCACGTCTCATCTACCATCACGCAGCCCAGAGGTCGGTCAGTTGTGCGTGCACACTACAAACAAACCACACCCAGCACGCAGCTTGTTTCCGTCGTGACAGAAGTTCAAGTGACAGATTTCACAGCGACCTCAGTGAACCGAACCAAACGCACCCCACTTTGTTTGAACCGGAGCGGGATGAAAAGCAGCGCCAGCAGCCAGCGTGTGTGGATTCAGACCAAGGCTCGCCCGCTGTGTTCGCGCTCATCCTTCATTCTCTTAGTTTTGTCCTTTTAGCTCTCACCTGAAAACACTCAAGTGGAGGTGGGAGGGTTCAGCGGGCTGCAGGGCTGATATCAGCCGCCGACTCATTTCAGCATCGTCATCCAGAAATGTGAACAAACAGCTGTAACTGTAACTGAGGAATGATTTGACTCACCGGGCTGAGGGCCATGGAAACAGCAGCTGAGCTTGGGCTGTGTTGGTAAATCTAACAGGAGGACATAACGGCACCCACAAAGGGACCTGGCGGCTCGATGGGAGAGGTGCTTAATGTTAATACCCTCATTTATTTCTGCACAAAGTGCGGGTAGAGGAGGAAGGGCTACAATAAAAGCAGCTTTCACCTGCAGCTGATGGCAGGTCGCTAATAAAACATTAGCCATTTTGATCTATCCACTGCATTAAAATGTCACTTCCTCATTGTGTGAGGCACGGCCAATGCAGGCATGAGGGGCTGCTGCAAATGGCCCCTCCGCCGTGTGAGCGGTAATTAACAGCCAAGGAGTGAATGAGGAGCTTTATATGTGCGTTTAAAGACACCGGCTTCCTCTGTAGAAAAATAAACAGAAAACTGTCCACATGGCTGCATGTGGAGGAAAATGAGTGCGCAGGACCTCTAGATGTTCTTTATTTCATGAAATTATGAAAGCTCTGTTGGTATAAAAGTTTAAATTGGAAATTATCACTTTAACAGCTTCTAGACATTTGTCCTATACAGTGTCAGAATCAGTAAAAATATTTTAAATTACACATGAAAAAAGAAATAAACCCTTTAAATAGGGCTGCACGACTTTGCATAAAATGAGAATCACGATTTTTTGGCTTAGAATTGAGTTCACGATTCTCTCACGATTTTCTTTCCCAGTATAAATATTTATTGCGCTTATTAACTGTCATGGTCCTGCGGCCATGACTCAGTGACTTTGTGTTTATGTTCTTTATTGTTATTACTTTCATTATTATTCTTGGGCTGTTTTGGGATGGTTTGTGTTTGGGATTTTAGACACTGGGTTCTGGGTTTGTGCTCCCTCTATTGGTCCCTGGTGTTAGTGTTCCCCTGTCTCGTCAGGTTAATCAGGTCCAGCTGTTTCCCCCACCTGTGTGTGATTTCCCAGTGTCTCTTTGTGTACTTATAGTGTGTGTTTTCCTCTGCTCCTCGTCGCGTCGTCTGTGTTCATACCTGGTGTAATCCCCTGCGTGCTCTCCCTGTTGTTCTCCCTTCATGCTCAGGTTTGCTATTTCTTTGTGTAGTTTCTCCCAGTTAGTTCATCCTTAGTTCTGTTTTACCATCCCCACTTTATATTGGATATTATCAATAAATCACCCTCACACCTGAATAAGTGCTGCGTTTTGAGTCCTCCTTCCGCTCTCCACACGGCCGCTGCCCCGGACCGTGACATTAACTGCACATCAACTTCGTAACAGTTGAGACTGAACATAAAAACAATAAATAAACATAAAAACAACAAATGTCTCACGTTTTGTCGTTGCCGCAAAATGTTGTACTGCTTGAAATTCCGTCTCCACTGTTGCTCGACACTGCGTGTATAGAGCAGGTAGTGCAACGATAGAAAAATAGTTGCGGGATGGCACTGTGTAGCGTTTGTCTAGGGTGTTGATCATTTTCCTAAATCCCTCGTTTTGCACAGTGTTGATGGGAGCCATATCTTTGGTCAGGTGATAAGTGATAGCCTCCGTAATTTCTTTGTGCCTGCGGGAGTTCGACGGGTATAGGGAAGCGCTGTATAAGGTTCCCGTTATTGATGTTTGGGTGGTTGACCAGGACGGTTTTTCTCCAGTCACTTTCTCGTCATCCCTGACGTGCTCTCCGTTGTTTTTTCCCTGCCAATTTTAGCAGCCAGCTTCTGTATCACGTGGTACAAGGCTCCGCCCTTGTCATTTGTTTAGCAGGAAGAGTGAGCGCTTGTTTTCATGCAGATTACGTCCCGGATCAAAAAGCGGTACAATCGTCGTCGTCTTTTTTTAAAAAAAATCGTTGTCATTTGGAAATGAGATCGCACATAAGTATGAATTGAGATCGCGATTTTCTAACGATTAATCGTCAAGCACTACCTTTAAATGTTTATGCTTCACCAAGCAGGGTCTGAAAAATGAAGCCAACATGGAAAAGCCAGAAACTGCAGTTCCTCCAATGTCTACTTGGGGCAGGCTTAAAGAGCCCCAAGACTTTCATGCCAAAGTTTCTAATTTAACAGCAGAGATAAACATTACTTCATACAAAAAATGCTTTGGATGATTTCCTCCTTCACAATAACTGTACAGGGAGTAGTTTGAATGTTAAAATTATTAATCTAAGAGGTGGACGCTTTGACGCACTCGGCTGTAGCTGCTAACTGCTAGCTAAAACTGATTTCTCCTGGGTTAACTGTATCAGACTTTTTCATTTGTGCTGTTGTTGCTTTATGGAATATTTTTATGTATAGGAAGTGACGTTCTGGTATTTTAATAACATTCTGCATTGCACTGTAGTATCTGTGTCTCTGTGATGCACGCATACAGTCTAACCAAGCTAACTATCATGTGCTAACTGGGAAATCTTGCCCTCTTGGCTAAATATGGTCACTTCTTGCTCCAAAACACAAAATTGCAACACGGAGCCTTCAGAAAGAGTCAAAAAGCCACTGGTGTCACTGTGATTATTAGGACAATCTCTGGGTTGCACAAACGCACCAGTGACCATACTAAAATGACTTTAAAATGAAGGTTGTAGCCTTGCTGGATGTTGTCACTTTCGCTCTCGTGTCATTAATGTCTCAATAACTGAGGTTTGTCCAAAGTAGTTTATTCCATTTTGAGCAGACAGATCAGGAGGACCTCGTCCTCCATCTATTTCCTTCTTTTGTCTTCTTCACATAAAAAGTTTTTAAATGATTGTTTGCAGATTTCCAGCACAAACCTGTCAATTTAGAGAGTTCCTGATTCACTAACACTCACAGGTTGTAAGAACAACATAATGTGTTGATCATGTTTTTTTTAATCCTTTAGTAATTTTTCTGCATCAGGCCCAAATTCTCATCCAGAACAAGCTTTAGCCACATGAAGAAGGAGGAGGTAGTGTATGACTGCATGAAGATTTAAAGGTGAAGGATGCTCACGCCTGATTCAGTTGATCTTTATCTTTGCTGTTCTTTGTCGAGGGAGTCTGTAGTCCAAATATTGCTCATGATGCAGCACAGCAGCAGGAAGCGCTGCTAGAAAAAGGTTCAGACACAAACAGACTGTGTGAGACCAGCAGCTTCATCTGGCCACGGCAACGTGCACACGAGCCGAGCTTTGTGAAGTCCTCTCAGATTATTGTATGAGCTTCACGATGCTCAGACAGCCCGTCTCATATCGACTCAGCTTACGGGGCTTGTAAACAAAGCGGTTAGCTATAGCTAGCTGTGAGCAGGGGTGGACGGCGAGCTGAATCACAGCACTTCACCTTGAAACAGTTCAGCACAAGACCAGCTGTGAGAACAGCTGTGGACATGTAAAGAGGGGCACATGTGCCCCTTCATATCTGCCGACCAATTAAACAGTCTGTAGAAGGCATACAACGTGTGTGTGACAGAAAAAATGCCCAAAAAATGGCTTCCAAAAGAATCATCACATCACATTATTTGCAATATGAGTCCTTAAGATTCTCTTTTATTACATCTAGTAAAGGAAACCTAAAGACAGGCGGACCTCTTCCTCCTGAAGCCAAAACATCACTGAAACCCTGCCATCCTGCACCGGTGCTGTCTGTACAGTAAGGACATGGGAGCTGTCATGCTGTCCAGCTCGAACACTTTGTTTGCTTAACTATTATCAACAGCAGTGCTGCTCTAATGTCCCTTAATGTGTACATCAGGCTGTTGTTTCTGTCAGTTTAGTCAAATTGTATAATGAGTAATGACATTATCCGGTCTTTAAGTCTGATGCCATTAGCCATTTCCGGGTCCAAACTCCACTTCAGGTCACAAAGTCTAACAAACACTGCGGCATCACTGAGAGTTACAAACTATCTAAATTCTTTCATCTTCAATAGAATGATCAATGTGGCTTCTCTACCAGGTGTAACAATTAACCTCTTAAGCCCCAAGGGGGCTTCTGAGCTTCCTGCTCGAAACTGTAATGCCCAAATTTAATTGATTATTTCTCTGCAATTACAAACATGGTATCAAAATAAAGCTAACACTTGTGAGATTTCATCAGAGGTGTAAATATTGAAGCAGATATTACTGTGTCAAAGTTACTGAGACTGGAACACAGAAAAAGCAAGTAGATTTTATCCTCGCCTAATTTAGTTTTTTAATTTTTAGCATATAACCCTTTTAAAAATATGCCTCAGTTCACATTTGATTCCAGAAATTCAGTAACCAACACTGTTAAAAAAAACATCCTAAAACAACGGTAATATTCCGGCAGCTGGGGCGCCAAAATACGACCGTGAAATAACAGAAAATAACTCCCCATAAAAATACGGTTATTTCCAGTAATGAAAATACAATTAGTTGCGCTAATTTGACATGGGATCTCGCCTTTTTCAAGTGCCGCTAAACATTAAATCAGGAACATGTTAATGTCATTAAACAATGAAATCATCTATAAATAGGAAAAAAAAACATCTTAAAAAAACGGTAATATTCCGGCAGCTGGGGCGCCAAAATACGACCGTAATATAACAGAAAATAACTGTCCCATAAGAATACAGTTATTTTCAGTAATGAAAATAGAGTTTGTTGCGCTAATTTAACATGGGATTCTGCCTTTTCCAAGTGCTTTTAGACATTAAATTAGGAACATTTTTACGTGATCAAACAATGAAATTACCTATAAACAAGGTCACTGAATGTGGAAATATGAATCATAATATGTAAATGTACAGAAATATACAGTTAACAGTTGGTTTAAATAATAATTGATTGCATGCCCTGGGACAGATTGACAGAGGCGAGGCTGCCATATCGCACCATCGGCCCCTTTGGCTATCACTAGTAGACGGTAGGTGAAGAGTCTTGACCACGGACATAATGACGGAGAGTGTCCGAGCCAGGGCGCGAACCGGCAATCTTGAGCCACGATCGCCCTAACTAGCAACGATAATAATACTTATGTGATGTAACACAAGCTTATCCGGTTGTTCAGTCTGAAGTCACTAGCCGTGTCTGGACCTAAACTCCGCTGCAGGTCCATATGTCAAACGATCACCATGGCATTACTGAGAGTTGAAAAACTGTCTAAAGTTCTTCATCTTTAATAAAATGATCAGCGTTCTGCTCTACCAGGTGTAACAATTGAGTTTAACATCCAGGCATCCATGAAAACGGAATTTATGACATTTAACGGAGTTAGAAGTTAGCAGGGAGTTAGCTCGCTACCTTCTATCTAAATACAATATAGCATGTCCTGACTGCGGGGTTTTGGAAACAAATTAAAACGTACAGCTCTGTTATCACTTCCAGCATAAATGAAGACAGAAAACTAAAAAGCAGTGACGTTTGTAGGGTTACTGAAGTTGGGCTAGCTGGTATATAATGATGTGCTACGTGACCGCTAGCGACACAGCTATGTTAGCATAATATAAACAAGCTAACTTTTTTTCCACTTGATAAAAGTTAACGTGAGTGTTCTCGGTGGTCAGGAACAAATGTAATCGCATGGCAGGATGCTGTAAAAGGACCAAACTTAAGCCAGGAGAACAACTAAGATAATCCATCCATAATACGAGGTTAGTCATTCATATACTGCTGCATGGGCTGGGCTGTAGTTACATCCTAAGGTTTTAAAAACTGAGCTTAAATAAATGATTAGCGGTAATAAAAGCCGAGGGAGGTCAACAGTGATCACTGACTGTTTTAGGAGCTTTTTGAGATCAAATAGAAGAAAATACATAACATTAAACATGTTAACAACACAAAAGCCATATTAAACGCAGACTACTTTTGGCCCGGAAGTAGGATTCGTCGCGTCATCACTGAACAACCGGATAGGGATCATGTTATATACTTTTCCATAGCATTACATTTGAATTCAACAGTTCAATCTTTCAAATAACGGACAGATATTTGTGAAATCATGATACATTTGTGAATGTATTTTAACAATCTAAATATGCATATGTACAGACAGATACATTTAATAATCATGACAATTATGTTGTATTACATTACAGTGATTTAACGTTAATTTACATTCAAAATGTGAAGTCAAAGTCTATTTACGTAACTTTAATGATATTCTAGAAGAACAGAATATTACTGTAAAATGCACAGTAAAATACCTTCATATTAGGGTTTTTTCCTACGGTCGCAGCCATACCCGCGACCTTGTTGTTATTAGTTCACGTTCATTGGCCGATGCTTATCGTCATGTTTTTATATTATTTGCAATTCCTACCTCTACATTTCTTTTTCAAAATATATAATTAGCACAGCGTGTCCGTGCAATGTTTTACATTGTGGCATGCAGAGAAATCTTAACAAAGAAACTCACAGAGAGAGATTGAGCTTGTTAATTAACCTCAAGCTGGTAGGGGGAGCTCTTTATTAAAACACTTGCCAGTGCTACAATGTGCCTCAAGGTTCAACAACAGCACAACAGAAGTCATTCATGGTACAGCACTCTCTCTACAAAACAACAACTGTCAGTGACGCTGCACCACGGCGTAAACACAACATTCAAGATAACAGTTAACAGGTAACGTAACCATAAACAATAAAACAAGAACATCTAAACAGCAGCACATGTCCCAAGGCATGATGGGAGCCATTTCTGGATGTATTTTTACGATCTAAATATGCATATGTACAACAAAATATATTTAACAAACAAGTAAATTGTGTTTTATTACATTTACAGTGATGTTATGTTATTTTACATTTGACGTGTCAGATCATAGTCTAATTATGTATATGTAATGATATTCTAGAAAAACAGTACACAACTGTAAAATACACAGTAAAATAATTTGACATTACTATTTTTTGGAACAGTGAACATATAAACATCATCTGTGCAAAGATTTATGTTTCTAAAGTGAAACAGTGAAAAATTACAGTCCTGTCGATACATGGATATCCAGACGTTGTACAAAAATGTCCAATTTTGCCACACAATTGGACACCATGCCAGTTGATTTTTTTTAGGTATTAAAGAGCAGAAATTAATAAATTTTATTAACAGGCCTAAAAAATGCTTTTTTAAAAATATATTTTTGAAGAATTAACCACACATTTACATGGCAATGGCCCTTTTCTGCCATGCGCATGGAGCATTTAATTGGTCTCTGGTGCTTTAAACTCTGAGGGGCTGTAAGTTTGGTTTCTTTTAGTCAATTTGCATGATTGATACCTTTTTTTAACCGTTTTAGCCAATAGAATCACATTAACGATGCCACGTTCACGTCACTTCAACCAATAAGACGTTGCAATGCCAAAACCCACAAGGGCCCAAATTTGCTGCATGTGGCGTCTGTCCAGTCATGTGTCTGTGGGTGGGTCTAAAATGGAGGTTGTTGACGGAAAACAGCTCTGATGCGGCTAGGTAGGCATGGTAACTACTGATAATCACGTGGCTACCGGTTACTAGTGGAAATAACGGAGGAAATCGGGACAGTAAGCCAATTCCTGTCTTAGCGCATTTGCGCCGCCATGTGTTTTTGTGGTCTTCTTTTGCGGCTCATTCAGTGAATTTTGGTCAGAGTGTGGTGAAACTTGGTGTGTGGAGTCAGTGATAGCTCTGGAAGCTAACCAGCCTGTCTTTAGCCAGTTACATGAAGTCTGAAGAATTTCTGGTTGACTTTTGTTTGTTTAGCGGTCTTCTGCACATTTACGTAACTGCTTGTGGCTTGTGTTCAATGTGTTTGGTGGTTGTAGAAATGATTTATATGACATTTTAGCTGAGATTCAGAGGTTTCTGTGGATACCACACATGTCTTAATCGGTTATAACACGGGGTGAGAAGTTATATTTCTCACCCCGTGTTATAACCGATTAAACGAGATCGCCTCCTTTTTGCCCCCGGTACCGGGGGCGTGGGGCTTAAGTAAACATCCAGGCATCAACGAAAACAGAATTTAACGGAGTTTAATGGAGTTTGAGGTTAGCAGGGAGTTAGCTCACTAGTTTCCACCTAAAAATAATATACCAAGTTCTGACTGAGGGATTTCTGAAAAATTAAAAGTACAGGTCTGCTATCACTTCCGACATAAATGAAGACAGGAAACTAAACAATGACAGTGATGTTTGTAGGGTTACTGAAGTTGGGCTAGCTGGTATATATTGATGTGCTACGTGGTGGCTAGCTACACAGCTATGTTAGCATAACATAAACACAGTGAAGCTGGAGGATGAACGATAAAAGTTAACATGGGGATTCCCGATGGTTAGGGGCAAATGCAATTGCATGGCAGGATGCTATAAACAGAGGTGGGACCAAGTCATTGTTTTGCAAGTCTCAAGTAAGTCTCAAGTCTTTATCCTCAAGTCAAGTCTCAAGTAATGTCAGGCAAGTCAGAGTCGAGTCTCAAGTCACTGGTGTAAAAGTCCAAGTAAAGTCACAAGTATGAAATTTTGAATTTCAAGTCCTTTCGAGTCATTCAAAAAAACGAAAAAAAGCATGTTGCAGTTATATGCTAAATGTAAATATTAGACCATGTAATTTTTAAAACTGTGTTTTTCTCAACACATGACAAAATAGTGAACTTAGAAAATATACACAAATTGTGAAATTGCACCTCTTTAGAATGCAGCTCAATTAAACCTAGCTCCAAGAATAATTTTCACCGACAGTTCTGAGATAAGCTGCATGCTATTCTTGGATGCGCTTGTAGGACCGGCTTTAAAATCGCATGACAAAAATATCATACATATTAAAAAAAACTGCATCACCAACGTAGCCTGGACAACATTTGCTAGTTAGATGAAGTCAGCTATCTCATTGTAGCATATTTATATGCATATTTATAATCATACGGTTCTTGGAGTGAGCGCATACACTCATGAAGTTTAGTAACTTCAGGTCACTGCAACAAGCCCAGGTACAGTTTACCGACGGATGGGTACAGGACCTTGAAATGCACCGTGTAGAAAGTAAAGACCATCGTACGTATCATAAGTTTACCAGTCTCCCAAATCGTCGTCATAAATACACATTCATTAACCGTTTATTAATAGGACTTTTGAGCTCAACGATAATTAATTAGTAGTGGAAATAATTTCTGGTTCGCGTCACAGAAATGTAGCAGTGACAATAATACTGTATGCTGTAATCGTACTGGGCAATTAGTGATACAAAAAACCTGTTTTATCCTGTGAATAAAAGTATATGTTTTGTCAATGTACCATAATAACAGAAGCGAAACACAATATTGTGTCAGGACAATTCACTATTTATGCACAATAAACAAAGGAGCATAGCGCGACAATTTCTGTTCAGCGCCAGACTTGCTTGTAACCTACATCAACAATTATGTTATGATAAAATACGTAATAACTACAACAGCAGACTGACCTTCGTGTAAATGCTTGGAGCAGACTAACCCGTGAGCTGGAGTGTTCTGGGACGTTATATTTGATCTTTGAATGGCTGCAATCCAGGCCATCCGTCGCATCTTTGTTACTTCGGAAACATGGCTCGAACAATTTCTCTTCAACGACGTAATCCGATAACAACCGATCTCTTTACCCGTCGGCTTCCCGTGGCTGTCATGCGACCGGCTATTGCAGTTAATAATACAACAGCTTCTTGACATTTTTGTGTTTCTTTTTATCGCTGTATAACTGATTTTAATTGAAAGCCTGCGTGCGCTAGTACCGCTTGCCACGAGTTCCCAAAATCCTTTGCGGTTCTACCCGTGAATGACGTCACATTTTCAATCTCTATATAATATGCATGTTAAATTTTATATTTGGGGTAAAATATCAAGTCTTTTCAAGTAAACCAGTTCAAGTCCAATTCAAGTCCCAGGTCATTGGTGTAAAAGTCCAAGTCAAGTCACAAGTCTTAGAACATTTTTTTAAGTCAAGTCTAAAGTCATAAAATTAATGACTCGAGTCTGACTCGAGTCCAAGTCATGTGACTCGAGTCCACACCTCTGGCTATAAACAGACCAAACTTCAGTCAGGAGAACAACTGAGATAATCCATCCACAATAAATTAATGACTAATACAAGGTTAGTCATTAATTTACTGCTGCTGGGCTGTAGTTATATCGTAAGGTTTTATAAACTTTTCAAAGTATTAAAACATGTTAAAAACACAACAGCCTTGATAAATGCAGAATAGTTTGGACCCGGAAGCATGATTCATCACCTCATCACTTACAGACCGGATAGAGCTATGTCCTGACTAGGGATGGGTACCGGTATCCGGTGCCATTATGACACTGGTTCTGACATAAACAGTAGTGACCAGACCGTAAAGCAGCGCACATTTCGGTGCTTTATTTCGGTGCTTTTTTTCCCCTGAGATGTCATACACTTTGAATTCTAGCCAATCATTTTACCTTTCCAAGCAAAGAATAGTAGGCGGGCCCAGGTACGTACGTTCTTTTAGAGCAGAGCTACAGATTAAAAATGCCCAAGACGAAGCAGTCAAAAGTCTGGCGATTGTATAGGAATTTCTTTTATTTATGTATTAATCACATTATTTTATTATATAATGCCTTGGTGCCACTGGATTTTAACATGTCTGACACCCATACTGTAAGATGGTGGTGGGTGTAGTAAGGAAGTTGGGGGAAGCAGACCACTCCACAGGAGGAGTCTTCTGTCTCTTCAAGGACTCTGAGAGGTAGCAAGGGAGTGTGAACCTTAAGGTGTGAAACAGCTGTGTACTGCCTTTAGTTCCTGAAGAAGGTATTTAACTGAGAGCCATGCTAGGCTCAGGGAGACTCTGCTGACCCTGCCCCGCGGTCATGTAGGCTCTCCACAAGCTTGGTTGTCTGTTGTCTTTGTGTGTTTGGATTAAAGAATGTTAGTCACTGCTCGTCTGCAGGCTTTATTTAAATGGAAAACTTCCACAACACTGTACTTCACAGCAAAAGATGCAAACTCAGCAGCCTGCAACAAGTGCTTTAACCCTTTAAGACCTACCATAGAACCAAGTCCGCCAGAGCTTACTTTATATTTTTACATGCTGTAGTGCCATTTTAGGGAGCATTTCAAGTTGCTATACATCAATACAACTGTTATAACCCACATTTTAATAATATGTATGCATTAAGTCCATAGTAACGACATAAATTGCAAAAAAGTGCAATAAACTACAAAAAAAATGAAAATAATTTTTGTTTTTTGTTTTTTACATATATTTCTACTTGGAGAAAATTAAGAGGTTTATCCCTCAAAACTTTAAATACAAAAAAGTTGCAAAAATAGTTTACAACAACAGGAAATTTATTTTGAGTGTCTTCATAGTTTTTTTTTTGAGATACACCAATTTTTATATACTGCAGAAAAAACGAAAAACAATCTTATGATGCAAATTTGCAAGGAAAACTGCATGTGCATCAAAATAAACTATTTTAAGCAGTGCAATTTGAGTTCTAAGGATCACAGAAACTATTCAGAAAAGCATAAAGTCAAACATTATATATAAACTTATAAAGACTTATAAAAACACCAGTATAGGCTTCTAAGGCCTACAAGTAAAAAACAAAATTTTCCGCGAAAATGACATCACTTCTGGTTTCGGGCAGGTAATGGCGGACATGCGATTGTTCACGCTGACGTCTACTTCAATGTGGGAAGTGTTATGAACAGCCGATCGGATCAGCAAAGTATGTTTCTGGAATATTATGTTTTTGTTCCTGCAAGTGCTTTTTATGCAGCTTTTGCAAAGCTATGTGTGGAAGGAAACCGTGACTTAGGCCAAGCTGATGGCATAAGATGTAAGTACAACTCCTCCGGTTTCATACGCAAAAAAAATTATTGCGCTAGCTTACGTGGTTCCGGTTCTACAGGGATTTAAAAATAGTTACGCAAAACGGAGCGTGCCCGCTCCGATCGGCTTTAAAGGGTTAAGGTGATACTGTGCAAAGGAGGTAACACCTCGAATCTGATGAAACACCTGGCGACGCAGAGAAATGCACCGTATTTGTTAGTTTGCTGCGAGACCTCACACCGAGCACATCTACTGCGGGTGTGGTGCCTGTTATCTGACCCGGAGTTAGCAACATCCCCCAAAAACCCGAAGAGGAGAGTCCTGGCCCCTAGCCCTGCCAGTGTAGCAGAAATGATGACGGATGATGATGGCAGCACTAGCCGTTCTTCTCTGCGTGAGTAGCTTAATGTTGTTCGTGTGTAATTTACGTTGAGAAGGCTAACCACGTTATTACATTAATGAATGTAAGGTGAACTAGCAAACAGGGTTGTAGTTACATGCGGCTGTCTTCTTGTTTTATGGCAGAAAAGACTAACATTGTTATCTTTTTACAAAAAACCAGCTAAACATGAGAGGTTTTTGGACAAAGTGTGTGTTCTTCATTCTTTAAGCACCGGTTCGAGCACCGTTTAAGCATCGGCTTTCACCGGTTTCAAAAGTACCGGTTTGGTACTGTTATCGGATAAAACCTAAATGATACCGATCCCTAGTCCTGACTGTAATAATGTAAATGCATACCGTGTGTTGCCTAAGTGATGTTTGTCTCGTAGTCTCTTTGGATGAAGAAATGCAGCCCTAGAAGCAGCTCATTCAGCCATCCAGCTTGCTCAACAAAAGCTGCAGAAGCACGACACGAGTCGGAAACGGAGACGCCTGAGTTGCTCTCAGAGTAAAATGTGTCAGCTGCAGCGATAAAGTTTAGGAAGAGTTAAGTCAAATTAGCAAATAACCACCACCTTTCATAACCGTTATCACCTACTTATCACCTGCAGAAGACTGTTGTGATTCATACAGAAGAGTTTCTGTATCTGCACCACAGATTTAACACACATGCATAAATCCACTGGTAATAAAGACTGCCGAGGGCACGTTCAATTACTGTACTCCCGTTCCCTGGAACAAGCTGCCTGCTGACCTGAGATCAATTGCATCTGTGCTGACATTCAAAAAGACTGAAAAGCTTCCTGTTCACAAATACCTACATCCAATACCCGTTTTATTTTGCTGTTTTCACTGCCTTAAGGCATTGTAAACCCACAAAGGTTTTGTTATCTTCTGCATGGAGCACAGGTTATGTCCAAAAAATTTTATTAATTAATTTTATTTTCATGTTATAGACTATTAATGACTTTAATAGCTATCTATTTACAACATAGAATAGAATAAAATAGAAATCCACTGTTAATAAAAGAATTTCATAGATAATATTAGATACTATTACTGATCACTTTTTTGACAGTTTCTAAACATTTGCTAAAAAAAAGAGTCTATTCCAGCATTAAAAACAAATTTATGAAGTTTGGCTGTTAAACCTTTACAAATCTTTTTGATCAGGGTTATAAAATAGACATGCCCTTTATTATGCATTTATTATAGGCTAGCTATGATTTTATTAACAGTTAAATAATTTTTCCTTGTCTGTATAAAAGCACTCTGATGTGTTTAAAGTGATGAGTCTCCTTCCTATTTGAAAAAATACAAATTTAAAGATCTTTCCAGTTACTGAAAAAATAACAAGTGGTTTATTGAATATCAGTCCCAAACTTTTCATGATTAAATATGAAGGACTTTAACTTTATTCAACTCCATAGATCCACTGCTGCAGGGAGATAAAGGGCTGAGTGAGTGTGAGCGCCCAGATGGGAGCAGCGGCTGCTGATGGAGGCCTTCCTGTGTTGCGAAGCCCACACTGGCTCTGCGGATGCCCTTTGTTGTCGCCTCTTAACTCGGCACACCAGGAGTCTGACGCTTAACAATCTGCGGCTCATAATGTGCGACGAAGAGGAGCTCTCGTCTCCCAGCATGCACTCTCTGTTGTTTCCCGCTCTGGTCTGTGCCCTGGAGGTACGGGATAACGATTTGTAAAAAGCGTCATGCTGAGGTTTTATTACTATTAACATTTTTTTTCACCCAGAACTTAACACCAGCTCCTGATAATGTGCCGGTTAGGTTTCGCTTCACTTGGTCGCATGTTCCTTTGACGCTCGTAAGAAGAAAAAAAGGAGATGTGTCCAGAGTTACAGGTGAATTGCTGAGTGAGGCAGAAACTTTGATTTTGGCTTGCTGTATTGTACAGAAGCGATTTTTTTTGGTGTCTCCACATTTTACACTTTTTCTCCGGGCAGCATGAAATGGCACATTTCATCTTGCAGGCTTTGTAACAGCAGAGATGTGCTGAGGTTTGAGTCGCTCTAACGCACTCCGACAGAAGAAAAAGGAAGGGGAAAAAAAGCCTGAAAGAAAAGTGTCCTGCCTCTGAAAAGTTGATGACACGTTCAGCTCGCTTGTCTGGGAGAATGGCAGCTGTGAATTTGAAGCTGTCAAGTTGTTCTTTGACAAGCAGTCAAAACTCTCAGAGATGCCCGGTTTGATTTCCTCAGAGTTTAGATCACAAAGCGTCACCTCGCCACTTACAGGTGTCATCTCCTGTTTGGTTGCAGTCAGATAAAACGAGCGCAGGAAAATACACTAAAACACAGCAACAACAGCTCCTGCTGGCGCCTCACATACTGTATGTATTTATTTGAGTAGTATTATAACTCTAAACATAAGGCTGGAAGCTGATCCGTGGTTTCACTGTGTTGTTCCTTCATTACCCTGAACACACACACACCATAGTTTGTTTTTACTCAATCATCCTTTCGCTGCTGACAGGTTATGGGAATAAGATTAATCATCTCATCTAATGTGTGGCCTACATCTGCAGTTTTCTGTGGATCACATTTAGGCTCGACTGGTGGCTTTGACTCAACCACAACTCAGACTTATATGGAACCGATACCGGAAGTGCTGTGATATGTGGGTCAAATGTGGCCCACCAGAAAATGCCATAACCCATGTCAAGCCTGGCTCTTCTTTTTTGATCACCAATGCCCTGAACGACCCATAACTGTACCCCAAATGAGTATATATAGCACTTTTTTACTCTGAGCTCTCAAAGCTCTGTGCAATGCTGCCAATTTTAGTATCGATTCCCATACAAAGTAAATACTGGGCCCAAGTTACTGATACCGATACTTTAACCTATAAAGGCAGCAGTAGGGGAGAGCACTGAGTCATGACTCATGAGATGAATCATCATCAGTTTTTGAATTATGATTACATTTTAATGACCACTGAATCACTGGGATTTTTGCTCTCCACAAGAAAACACACTTTTCAGTTTTTCATGTTTATTAAAAACTTTTTTTTTAAAGAGACCTAGAATGTGTTGTAAGCAGTCGACACAAAAGAGAGTAGAAAAACCTGATAAACTCAGTGTTTCAAGCCTGAGCTGGTACATGTCTGACCTCAGTATTATTAACTTCATGTCTAATATGAAAAGCGATTCACTGGTATTGTTTTAAGAAACTGACACACAGCCTTCAATGTGCTGTATTTGAAAGCTCTCCTCCTCTTTCCAGCTGTTTTGCAAACTAACTGTCTTCATGTCTTCACACAAACTACTCCTTTAAAAAGATGGATAATTGGTAATTCCAACACCCTCAAAAGTATCTTGCAATGTCTAATGCAGTAATGGATTTGGTGACAAAAAAAAAGCCAATATGAGGCCATTATTATTAATTTTGTTGGGGTTGTCTCTTAAATCTTCTCTTAGCTTTTAATGCTGAAGTCCAGAAGTTTGTTCTGTTCTGGGTTTTTTTTCCTTCCTAATGGTTCAGACTGCGTTTTAGCTCCAGTGTTTATTTAAGCAGAGAAGAAGTCTGAGCGTTCAGAGACGTTCCTGCTAAATGCAGCGGTTACATAAAGAGAAGTAATGCTTTCTGAGACGCACACAGCCTCCCAACATTTGACGTTAATTCACTTCTATACAGAAAGCTGTTTAATGGGCTCTTATAGACTTTCCCTGAAAAATTGAGCGCCATCACGTCCACAGCAGACATTAATCCATAAACTTGTACAGTATGTAATTTTACGCTTCAGAGTCATTTCATGTCTCTGTGACTTTAATGGCTCTGAAAGATAAACAGAAGTGAGCGCTGCTTTTCTCAGAGCTTATGAAGGCTTGAGTCGAGGCCGGATCTTTAATGTAAATCCAAGACGTTGCTTGTGACATTAAGAGAGATAAGAGCTGCGGGATGATTAGGGATTTTCCTTCGTGGTAATTAAACAATCTCATTACTTTTAGGATCAGATTAAGCCGAGGACTTTTCACACCACTTCTGGGAATCTCCTCCAAGCTGAAAATGACAAAAGTCTAATACAAACAGCAGCTAACAGCAGGCGTCCACAGCACAAAACAACACGACCTGCAAATGGATGCTGAATTTACTAAATTCATCTTTGACATTATAAAGAAGCAAAGGCACCAGATTCGAGATATCTTAGCCTGTAAGGCTTGAAGAAGCATCCATGCGTCATGACAGATGTTTTCATCCCAGGTTTTTTTCTGTCTCTATTGGCTTGTCAGTAACCTATATTATAAATAATAAACCACAAATAATAAATAATAAGATAAATCCTGATTATCACTTCATTACCTTACAGGGAGTGCAGAATTATTAGGCAAATGAGTATTTTGTCCACATCATCCTCTTCATGCATGTTGTCTTACTCCAAGCTGTATAGACTCGAAAGCCTACTACCAATTAAGCATATTAGGTGATGTGCATCTCTGTAATGAGAAGGGGTGTGGTCTAATGACATCAACACCCTATATCAGGTGTGCATAATTATTAGGCAACGTCCTTTCCTTTGGCAAAATGGGTCAAAAGAAGGACTTGACAGGCTCAGAAAAGTCAAAAATAGTGAGATATCTTGCAGAGGGATGCAGCAGTCTCAAAATTGCAAAGCTTCTGAAGCGTGATCATCGAACAATCAAGCGTTTCATTCAAAATAGTCAACAGAGTCGCAAGAAGCGTGTGGAAAAACCAAGGCGCCAAATAACTGCCCATGAACTGAGAAAAGTCAAGCGTGCAGCTGCCAAGATGCCACTTGCCACCAGTTTGGCCATATTTCAGAGCTGCAACATCACTGGAGTGCCCAAGAGCACAAGGTGTGCAATACTCAGAGACATGGCCAAGGTAAGAAAGGCTGAAAGACGACCACCACTGAACAAGACACACAAGCTGAAACGTCAAGACTGGGCAAAGAAATATCTCAAGACTGATTTTTCTAAGGTTTTATGGACTGATGAAATGAGAGTGAGTCTTGATGGGCCAGATGGATGGGCCCGTGGCTGGATTGGTAAAGGGCAGAGAGCTCCAGTCCGACTCAGACGCCAGCAAGGTGGAGGTGGAGTACTGGTTTGGGCTGGTATCATCAAAGATGAGCTTGCGGGGACTTTTTGGGTTGAGGATGGAGTCAAGCTCAACTCCCAGTCCTACTGCCAGTTTCTGGAAGACACCTTCTTCAAGCAGTGGTACAGGAAGAAGTCTGCATCCTTCAAGAAAAACATGATTTTCATGCAGGACAATGCTCCATCACACACGTCCAAGTACTCCACAGCGTGGCTGGCAAGAAAGGGTATAAAAGAAGAAAAACTAATGACATGGCCTCCTTGTTCACCTGATCTGAACCCCATTGAGAACCTGTGGTCCATCATCAAATGTGAGATTTACAAGGAGGGAAAACAGTACACCTCTCTGAACAGTGTCTGGGAGGCTGTGGTTGCTGCTGCACGCAATGTTGATGGTGAACAGATCAAAACACTGACAGAATCCATGGATGGCAGGCTTTTGAGTGTCTTTGCAAAGAAAGGTGACTATATTGGTCGCTGATTTGTTTTTGAATGTCAGAAATGTATATTTGTGAATGCGGAGATGTTATATTGGTTTCACTGGTAAAAATAAATAATTGAAATGGGTATATATTTGTTTTTTGTTAACTTGCCTAATAATTATGCACAGTAATAGTCACCTGCACACACAGATATCCCCCTAAAATAGCTAAAACTAAAAACAGACTAAAAATACTTCCAAAAACATTCAGCTTTGATATTAATGAGTTTTTTGGGTTCATTGAGAACATGGTTGTTGTTCAATAATAAAATTATTCCTCAAAAATACAACTTGCCTAATAATTCTGCACTCCCTGTATATGAGCAGGTTTTACGGTCTAAATATCAGGCTGGTTCTTCATGTGCAAAAGTAAATGCAATCCACCTTTAACAACACTCTTCCAACTAGACCCAACGAAAATACGAGTTGCATGAAAAGATTTCTATGAAAGTTCATTTCTATGAGGCATTTCCTTTGGGACACCTTAGATAAAAGATCATGTTATTTCCTATATTAAAGCAGTTTGACCTCAGTCAACAGTGTCTCCCAGAGAGAAGGTTTCTATACAGTCAAACTGAAGGACAGAGGGAAAAGTTCCTGCAGTGATTTTTGGCTAAATCTGTTGGGCCATTCATTCCTTTTAGACGACATCTGTAAGCATCTACATTTGGCTGAATGGTGAAGAGCAAAAGAGTTATATTTTCACACTATCAAAAAGACTTTAATTCAATCTAATTAAAGTTATGAATTCACATTTGATGACTAAGCAGCTTTCAACAACTGTTCACACCAATTTAGAGTCACTAATTAACCCAACATGTATGTGTTTGAGAACGCACACGGACACAGGGAAGCAGATTTAAGCCTTTAATCTTAAACCTTCCTTAGTGTTTGTTGTCCCCCTTTAATTGGCCCCCAGTGTTCACTACCTTTTCTGTCCATCACTGTTATTTTCCCCTCCTCTTGACATGAGTGTGCATCTGTGTGTGTGAGAGGTATGAGCTTCTGTTTCAGCTGATCATGCACCTCCCAATTTCTGTAACCTTGTGCAGAAAACAGACAGAAAACCTTGCCGCTGTCGCCGCGGCTGTTCGAGAGCGTGGCAGTTTTTATTGCTCTGCAGATACAGAAGCTCAGAGATTCCCAGATCCTACACTGATTTCTTTGCTTCCAGTTTTTACTTCTTCTTCTCCTCTACCAGCACTGATGTGGTTTCATGGAGACATTGTTCTGGCGAATACTACCCTGATGCAAATGGTACACAGGTGTAGTGATATCACTGTTTGCATGCAACATGAGTCATGTGGTGAGTATGGGTGTGGGTTTGGGCTTTAGTATTTTGACTGAAACTACTTCCTGGCTCTCTTGCGTTATTCATCTATCCATTATTGATTAATTAATTTCTTTCACGAGTATTTACACGATCGTTTCTTAGCCTCTGACCTTCCTTTGCACACCGGCCTCCTCTTGGACTCCTTGCCCACCTGTGCCTCGTGCTTGCGGGTCCAGCCCATCGTCTTTCTTCTTCAGTCCCTGATCATCAAATAAATGCCTGAAACTTTGACACTAGTGCTTGCCCGTTTTTGGGCCCATTAACCACGCTGTGAATCGAATTTGTTATTACACTTCAAATTGTTCAAAATGCAACAGCAAGGAAAGCAAACATTACACCAGTTTTTAATGACACTTCACTGGCCGCCCGCTGTCTTAGAAGAAAGTGTAAGATTTTACTTCTAAAGGTAGTCATGGCTGCAGAATACAAAGTGGAGTTAGTATCCTCGTACCAGCTTCAGATCCTGAGGCGGGAAAATGCTAACCAACCGCAAACACAAAAGGTGTTTGCTGTGCTTTCTTGCATGCCCTGTTTTAACTGATATACACATTACTGTAATCATTTATTCTTAGAGTGTAATTTGTTTTAAATATTGTCTTTCAATTTCTTTTTTATATCCTTTTTTTATTGTGTGCTTATTCTGTTTTATTGCTATAGAAACAAACGTTTGAATATTATTACTGCTCAGAATGAGTCTCTAAAAGTAACTGCACAAAAGCAAAAATGATTTTTAAGCAGCCTATTATCTGTGGTAATATTTGATTTGTACATATAACAGTTATTATTGATGGTGGTATATACAGAAAACCTGAGCACAGACATTTATCTGGGATTAAAAATGCAAAAGTCTGGGATTGACTAATCTGCCCAAACTCAGTTTTCAAGGTATGCTCAGGCTGCAGGTGTACCCTCAAAAACTCATTAGGAATATCTCCATCATAACACATAAATATGTCCAAGGCTGGAGACACACAACAGTTTTCAGATGGAGAAGAAACAGAGTGAGGTCAGACTCTGAATGAATGTTTTTATCAGCTGAGTGAAGTGTGCGTATGTGTTTGACTGAATGAATGGGGCTGATTTTTTGAAATGTTGTATTATCTCTCCTCTCCTCTTTTGTTTTTCACTCTTTATTTCAGTGGTGAGCAGTGGTCCTACATTATGTTGCACAGCTTGTTGAGACACAGACACAAAGAGAAGCTGCATGCATGCATGTATGTGCATACAGACACTGCAGTGAGAGCTACGTCTCCTGTCGGATGCTGAGAGGTCTCTCAGCTCTTGTTTGCTGCTCACAGCCAGCCAGAATGACCTCAGGCCTCCCAGTGCTCCTGACTGTGAGGCTGCAAATGGTCAGCTTCAACAACTTTTAGTGTTTTTGCCGCGAGGGGACATCTTCATCGAGCTTCAAATAAAATTAGTTTTATTTTTCATGTTTTTCGGTGTCTGTGGGACTTTTGTGGTTTAGATACTGAAGGTGAACAGCTGAGGTTTTAT
The DNA here is from genome assembly GCF_057381845.1 of Rhamphochromis longiceps. Classification (NCBI taxonomy): domain Eukaryota; kingdom Metazoa; phylum Chordata; class Actinopteri; order Cichliformes; family Cichlidae; genus Rhamphochromis; species Rhamphochromis longiceps. The sequence goes on from NC_140558.1 coordinate 11,664,060, forward strand.
ACAGCTTTGTTCACTCTGGTACACGGTTAGTCTCCAAGTCCCTGACGTCCTTTTTTTTTTGTTTGTTTTACATTTGCATTATGATACTATTATATACAGGCTTAAAATTATCCAGCAAATAAACATAAATCAGTCTTGTGAAGACAGCCGTCTGAGCTTATTGGATTTATCTTTTTCTGCTTTTATTTATTTATTTATTTTTTTAGGCAGTGAAAAAAGTGTCCCAACAGCTCAATTTACAGCAGCTTATATACTTTCATCACTGCCAGCATACTTTCTCGTGCAGGTGAGATGACAGCTGGATTTTTACATAAAAATCTGGACCGGAGTCAGTTTGCCAGACTGACTAAGCTCCGAAAATACAAGTGTGGAAGCTGCTAGGTTTGCCTGTACATTCCCTCTGAATGCAGGTTTGACAAACAGCTGCTGAGTCGTTGTGCCGCAGCGGCGGAGGCCAGCTTTTCCATTAGCGCTGGAAGCAAGTGAGGCATAGCCGGCGGCAAAGGATGCTGCTGGCATTGCCATGTGTCCACTAGCTGTTTTCCACTCACACCCAGGAAAACAGGAAATGCAACAGGGAGTAATGCGAAACAGATTTGACTCGTCTGTAGCCAGCCACTTTACTCTGCCAACCACAGCAGCCGACCAACACGCCATCCAGGATATAGTTTCATCAAGAGAGAGGGAGAGGGGGGAGGTCCAGCTGGACGGCTGTGTAGCCAGGAGCTCTGTAGGGGTTTACAGCATGGAGAGATGCTGCTGAAGGAGAAACAAAATGTAGGAAAACGCTGGAAAACCTGCTAACTGCTACAACTGTGACTCATTCTAACATCCTGTTACAAATGACAGGATATTTAGGATCAGCTACAGAGACGCCACACCAATCAGACAAAACGATAAGCTCGTAGAGAGAGACACGAGGTACCGCATAACACAAGAAAGTCCCACGGACAAGACCACACAGGTGAAAAATTAATCTTTTAATCCATACACATCTCTGTCCTTAGCATCCTGGCGCTAATTAAAGCTGGACGGTAACAAGCCAAGCTCCAAAGATCAATACCCGCCTCACCGCCCTGCAGAGGCGCGAGCGAGATCCAAACAAGTGAGGGTGAAGCAGGGAGAACCAGAGCGAGAGGGGAGGCCAGTACATTTGATTTAATTTATTGAATTTTGACTCGCTTTACAACACGGTGCTAAGCAGAAGCACGAACAGCCTACAGCTGTTCACAGCTAACCAGCAACACACTGGAGCACACATGCTGTTTTCTCAGCGGTCGCGGCTTTGCATCGAGTGGCATAAATTTACTGAAGGCTTTTCTTCAAATGAACCTCTTCATAATTAAAACATTATTAAAAAAAATCATAAGCACAACATAAATTGTTCATCTTCCTCCAGTCACTCGATGGAAGGTGAGATCCGATAATAATAATGTGTGTGTGAATTAAAACTGCTGTTGTTGTGAAGACTTTGGCATCGTGTAATCAGTAACAGTCATAACCCTCTCGGCTGCATGCCTAACTTCAAAGCCAAGTGACCAACATGTTCTCATCTTAGAGAGTAATTTAATGCTGCTTTGTCAGATGGCTTCTGCATTTCCCCATTATTGCATTAACACAGCGATATCAGCCGCCAGGAGGGAACAGTTGGCTTGCAGAAGCCCACAAAGTCTGTATTAGGAGACTGGAGAGGTGGTGGTAATGCTGGTTTGAGTCCCACTGGGAACTTTGTGATTTCATTGGGAACTTTTGTATTTTTTATTTTCCCCACTTACTGATTCGTTTCATCTTCACTCACTTTTTCCTTTTTTCTATTTGCTGGTTAGATTTAATAAAACTGAGATTGACTTTCACAACAGTAAGTCTGCTCTCTATGGACACATCCTGTTTACTATTTTTGTAACACCTTGTCCGTAAATGAGACACAGCAGCAGCTTTGACCAAATGGTGCCAGCTGACACTGCAGAGTTGAGGATGTGCTGAAGTCATAAGCAAATAATCAGCAATTAGGCGAAGTCCTTACGCTACTCTGAAAATTTAAGTTTGTTTTCTTCCTGTGTTTTAGTTGCTTCTCCAGAGAGTCTATCCTTCCTCATTCTTCCTTCTGCTCTGGAGATCTGCTGCGAGTTGAGGGGTTACTTTAACCATAAACTGCTCCAGCTGGAGGACTCATGATATGCTATTACATAGAGGGGAAACTGAAATGTCCACTATTATCACAACTTAGACTCTGTTAGTTAGAAAACAAAGAACAATAGTAGTAAATGGAGCTGTGTGGCATATTCTCCACTGACAGATTATTTCTTTGATCAAATCAATGATGAAAGCTGAATGTCTTCATTTGATTAGATTAACAGTGGTACAGAAGTTTGCCAACCAATCAGCTGTCTGATTTGCAGGCTGCTCCTCGCACCTTCATGCACTCTGATTGGACCACCGACAGCTGCCTACATCACTGCTGCATGGACGTTATAAAACAGATATCGAAGTGGTCGTGCTTATACTGACGAAGCTTTGATTACCCCGAGGCCCGAAGCTGCCGCTCTGCACAATTAGTATTGAGAATGAGACTCGTCTCATCAGCATGGCTGCCTCCGTGCTGGCCTCTGCGTGGGGGAGGGGTCACCTGACCTATTGGAGGAAAGGTGAGCAGTTTGGAGTCAAGCCTCCAGGGATACACAGGACTCAGATAAAAAAGGTATTGTTTTCAGTGGGGTGAGAGAAGAGAAGTCACAGCAGCACGTTTCGGGAAATCCATCTGAAATCTCAATGTTCAGGCTAATACAGCATGTTCTCACAGGTGGGGTTAATGCAGTCACAACACGGTGCCTTTATCACTTTTCAAGCTTGCATTGTGCAGCAGAAACAAACAACCAGAAGAAAGGAGCAGTTACATATTTGTTCATCTCAGCTTTAATGTCACTGTGTTATTTCAGACACTCGTCGTCAATTCTGAGTCTCATTAAATGCGCAACCTTTAAATTTGTTAACACCGCTATAAAATAAATTACCGTAAAAGTCTGAAATAAAAAATCCAAACAGTAAAAGTTTGTCCAACTAAGTGAACACAGATTGATTAATTAGTTCAACATCCAAAATGTAAGACTCGGGAAGCAGACTCGCTGCTTTATGTTTTTGGGAGTTTGTGTGTGGAAAGTTTTGACTTCCTCATTGGGGGTTGTCATTGTGATTAATTTAAGCTGTCTTATTTTAAAAATATTATTACAATGAATAATATAATTAATTACTAATCTTCTGCATCATTTCTATCTGGTTTCACTCCTGACTCCAGTCCTCAGTCAGTCTTGTTCCTGCCTTTAGTTTGCCTTTTTGGGCTCCTGTGATGACTTTGGATTTCTGTTTGTTTGGATTTTGCCTTTGGACTTTAGTTATCAACGTAATAAAAAGTAATAAAAAGTCTGCTTTTCGCAGGATCCAAATGCCTGGAGTCTTGCATTTGGATCCTGCGCTCCACAAATCTTGGCAGGAGCATGAAAATGTTGTTTCTTTGCTTTTCACGAACTTTTAACTTTTCCTTTTACTCTCTGGTTAGATTTGGGGCCCTAAGGCTCCTTGTTTTGGTTTAGGAAAAGACGGTTAAGAAACACGCTCCTTCATAACATGAACATAGTCATTCAAAGTATATTCAGATGGACCATAACAATATGGCCACTTACCTACAATAGGTTTGGTCCCCCTTATGCTGCCAAAACAGACTCCACTAGACCCCTAAAGGTGTGCTATAGTATCTGTATCAAAAAGCTCGCAACAGATCCTTCAATGTCCTGCAAGCTGTGAGGTGGAGCCTCAGACTTGTTTGTCCAGCACATTGCACAGATGCTTGACTGGATTAAGATCTGAGGAACCTGGAGGTCAAGTCAAAACCTCAGAGTGATTACTCTGTGAAACCATGCTGAAAGAGGCCACAGCATGCAGGGAATACCATTTCTATGAAAGGGTGTTAATAGTCTGAAGCAATGCTCAGGTAGGTGGTACGTGTCAAACTAACAGTCGCATGGATGGCAGGACCCAAGGTTTCCCAACAGAACATGACCCAAAGCATCACACTGCCTCCACCAGCTCGCCTTCTTCCCGTATTGCATCCTGGTGCCGGGTGTTTTCCAGGTAAGGGACGCACACTTCGTCCATTGCTCCGTAGTCCACTTCTGATGCTCACGTTCCCATTGATGGCTACACATTTCTCTCAGAACCAACATCAGCTTTTTCTGCAGTTTGAGCTACAGCAGCTCATCTGTTGGATCGGACCACATGAGCCAGGCTTTGCTCCCCACGTGCATCATTGAGACACTCATGACCCTGCCTCTGGTTCATCAATGTTCCTTGCTTGGACCACTTTTGATAGATAATGACCTCTGCAGATGAGGAACAGCCCACAAGAGCTGCAGTTTGGTTTGAGCCATGCTTTGATACAGTCGTGAGTCCACCACAGCTTGATCTTTCTACAGATTCACTCAAATCTATTTTTTTTCTTTTTCTAACATCAGCTTTGAGGACAAGCCATCTCTCAGTGCTGCCCTCCTTCCAAATGGGGAAATCTAAAGGTATATTTGCTGTTGCCATCAGGACCCTCAATTTTGCAAGATTTGTGACTTTTTTCAGACAACTTTTAAAAACACACTTTTATAAAATCGCTTTTATGTGATGTTGTCTGTTGTCGTCATGTCTCTCTCATCTCCTGCTGTTTTGTAATTGTTTGAAGTTCTCTTTAACTCTATTCTGTTCTATTTCTGTCCTTAATGTCCAGCTCTCTGTATGAATTTAGCACTTTGCTTTCACTTGTCTGTCAAAGCGCTCCTTGAACTCTATTTTTAAAAGATTATGTATAAATAAAGCGTTTAGTATTTAAAAGATTATGCTGGGGGTCTTTTTAAGCATTCATATGTGGCCATTTGGTGAGTGTAAGATCCCGCACCAACACAGCTCGTGTGTGGGACACCTAAAGCAGTATTTGACGCACTGGGAATGAGAACATGTTGTTCTAACAGGGGTTTAAATGCGCACAATTAAGAGGTAGTTTTTGTCAAAACATGTAAAAACAATAACTGACTAATTAATTAATGTAACAGTGTGGTTAATAAATGCAGGGACGTGGAGCTGCATTAATTCTTCAGTTTGTCGCAGTCTTATTATCAGTATGCAGCGTGCGGCTCCAGATTTCCATGAGGCGCTCCTGAGTGCTGCATCTCTCTTGGGATCAAAGCTCCTGAGCACATTAAACAGCAATCCCCTTCCTACTTTACACTGATTTTACTTGTCAGCTGGGAAGAAATACAAAGTAATAAGAGTTAAAAGATGTGCGGTGTGTAGATGCATGAGACAGCCCTGTGTGCACGGCAGCTCGTGGGTGATGGCACTTCTTCCTTCTTTCTGCAGAAATAATCCCTGGTCCGATCCACCTGTCATACAAAACAACCCCACCATGTTTTATTTATGAGTGCTTCACGAGTAGATGGCCTCTGTGCTTCTGACACTTAGAAGTCAAAAAGGAGGTCCGTAGTTAGCGGCTCTAAGTCATATAAGGTTCAAGCGTTTGGCTCAGAGAGGTCAGCACCGGCGCCGAGGGGAAAACGTTGCATCACGAGATATTGAATACATTAAACAAAGGCGAGAGTTTGCGCAGAAAACCTTCTGTTGTTGCTTTTTACCCTGATTAATATGACATAGAGGAAATAGTCCTTGCCAGACGTGCAAAATAAGCAGCAACTCACAGGAGAGCAGCCTGAACGCAGAAGCCCAGAACAACAGGCACAAAACAAACTCTCAGACCTGGAAAACAGCCTCATTCATTCACTGCTCCAAACTCCATAAAGTGTAATTTATTTTAACAGTCGCACACAGCTGCAGAAAAAAAGACTGCCGATAAAAGGAACAGAAAGTTTCATTTGGTAATTGGAGGTTCAAAGGCTCAGCGATTCAAAGCGTTTTGATGTACGTCCAGGATCTCATTTATTAAACAAGATTATACATAGATATGTAAAAAGGAGACATTAGTTGAGTTCCATCCACTTGAAAAGAGTTGAAACTATATGGCAGCAGCAACACGAGCTCCGAGAGAAAAATTGGTGCCAGCAGCTGTTTGTTTCAGTCTCCTAATGTTGGAATGGACATGATTTTAGCAATTTTGGAACTCGGTGAAAACATCTGAAAGTGAAAAATGAACTTGCAGTTCCTCTGTTGTCCACTTTAGATTCCAAAAGTGAGTCATTCCCCACAGACTCCCGTGTTGAAATGTCCAACTTTACAGCAGAAACGATCATGTTCACAGCCTGATACAACACGTTGTTTTAGTCTCTAAAGCTAATTCCCCCATTCATAACAAGCTGAGTATGTGCTCCATTTTCGCTGAGTGAAATTCTGTTTTTTTTTATTTATTTATTTGTCTCTTGCTTGGCACTAATTAGCAGCTATCTGTGTCTGTGCATTGCACTCATACAGTCCATAAATGGATGCAGCCTGATAAACAAGCTTGCTTCTGTTAGCACTCCACCCTCTCGCCCAAATGTGATCATTTCTGGCTGAAAACCACCCAACATGACAGCTAATAGATAGCAACGGAGAGGCTTCATGGTCCATCTTTTGGATAAAATCAATGGCTTTAACTGTTAACAGCAGATCAGGTTTTATCTTTCTCCACCGACTAACACCTCAGGTTACTGTATGATGGACTGCACAACCTGGACCTCTGTCTTTATACTGAAGAGAAGAAACAGATATCCATCTTGCTCAGGGTCGGTCTTCAATCTCTCTGGAAGTTTGAAGAAATTGCAGGGGATCAAACATCCAACCAAACCATTAGTGGCTAACCTGCTCTGCCACGTGCTGACCACAGCTGCCAGGTGAGCGTATTAAGTCATGTTTTTGTGATCTGCAGGAATTATTTTCTCCCCTGGCACAGTTGCTGCATAACCCAGCTGGTTGAATCGGGGAGTTTTTACTCAGAGGATCGTGGTTCAAATCCAACTGGAACATCTGGGTTTCAATCTCCGCACAGGGCACACACTGTTGCCCCCTGTTGCAAATATATTTACCTGCTCCGCTTCTTTCACTGCTTCGCAATTTAGAACCGGCACCTGACTGATTTGTTTGCTCCTAGAGTCCAAATTGAGACCAACATCACGACTCGCAAGCTTTTGCTTTTATTAGTCCGGGAAATGTGTTTCAGAAAACACGTTTGAGAAACGAAATAAGGTGTGCGGCCGTTAAATGCATGCTTATTTTAGATCGGCAATGACTAGTGTCAGAGATTTTCAGGAGATTTAGAAGCATTGCATCACGCCGCGATATCCTGATTTGCATAAGCGTGTCTAGACCTCAGCTTTCTCAAATGAGGAGTGGGTGACTTGAAGACCTGTCAATCAAAATGCAACACAATGCTGGTTTCATACAGAGAGAACTGCTGCTTGAATGACATACTTAATTATAGGGGCTTTATGCATTATAGGAGCTGGTAACAAACATTTTACAGTGTTGACTGGTCTGTTGGTTCTTGTGGTAAACTGAAATAGATGTAACCGCACTGAGAAAACTTAAAAAAAGAGTGTAGATGTTTTATATACTTAAAATGGGCCAATTTAGCCTGTTGCTAGATGGTTACTGGGCAAAATGCTGACATCAAATTATCTGATCTCGACAAAGAGAGACAAAGAGTCTAAGATGTGTGCTAAGTCTGGTTGCTCATCTCTGGCCATGTAGGAAGAGATCCTGAGCAAAGCAACAAACACACACATAGATTTTGTGTGTTATTAGAGAAAGACGAGATGATATGCTCTTTGTTTTATATTCAATTTAATTTAGTTATAGCTGACGCGCTGGAACTGTGATGTCACCACACGCTCAACTTCCTGCAGTTTATTCCTAAAATTTAAATGTTGAAAGCTGGAGGTGTTGGAGCTACAGAAAGTGGAAACAGGAAACCATGAAAGAAAAAAAAGGGTAAATGCTCACAAACTAAAGGAAACTGAATGACATGAAAGTACTTGATAAAGTGAAGAAACACAAATAAAATAAAATAAGCAAGGTACTGCACAGTCCCATGTTAATATTCAAATCTAACAGTTTAATCCATCCATCCATCTTGTTCTGTTGCCTTAGCAACAAGCAAACAGCTGATGTGATATCCAGCGAGACGTCCTTCTTGCTCGCATTAGAAGCTCCGGCCCACTGAAACTCGTGTCTGGCCTTAATGCTCACTTCTCTCTGTCTGCTGTTTTTGTAGACACCTAGTTCCTCCTGTTACTTCACTCCCTGATTGCTTATTGGTTCAACGGTGTCATGACCTTGAGTGTGGATTGGTTTTCACAGCTGACTTGATCAGACTAATGATCATTTCACGTTGACTCCAGCAGTGTGAACATCACACAATCTAAACAGAGTTCGCAGCGGTCCCAGATGATGAAAACCAAAAACTATTAAAAACACTGCGAGCACGACATTCAAAACTATTTCAAATCAAATACTGTGTCATACAGGTAGAGACCGGCTCTCCTGCCTGTCATGTACCAGCTCACAAAAACTGGAACCCAAAATGACACCTGAGCGCAGGCCCTACAACAGCAGTGTGACATTTTTGACATAAAACTAACAATAATCTTTATTCTGGCTCCACCGTGGAAGAATATCACAGTGCTGTCTGTCAGTTAAGAACATATGGGCATGCTTACAGCCATCACCAGAGCTAATTCTTTTGGGGTAGCCCAGACAGTCAATATGAATAATTCAAGCACTCAGTAGTAAATAACTACTGTCCCAGCAGCAGAATACTGTTGTAGGATAAAGTGTAATTATAGGAACTGCCAAGGTGTATCTGAGGCATATGGCTATGCTTCTTGCTGGGTGACTGTTGTTTTTCCGCTGGGTTTCAGAGAAGAAGGACGCCTGTCTTTGTTCTGGGATTTGTGACAACAATATGTGATTAAGGCTGTTTTATTTATGGCTGCCTGTTTTTCATATTTTCCAGCTTCCTGCTTTCTCTCCCCCGCAGAGGATTTCAGCTGCTGCCAAAGGCTCCGTCCTGGTCATTCATCATTTATAGGTGCCAGTCAATAAATTATAGGAGTGAATGATTCATTCAGGCACTAAGTGCAAGCAAATACTGTGTAAGCTGCTGTCTGTGCTCATGTTCAAAAGAGGAGCTTCCTCTTTAATTTATCAGCCTGTTTCTCACTGAAAACTCTCAGGATTTGTCCAGATGCTCCTCCTACACTGTAAAACATTTCCATCAGCCAAAAGTATGCATCATTTCTGCTTTAAACTAAGCTGGAACAACAACAAAAATGACACTATTGTTTCAAAATGTTAAGAAACAAGTTCCAGGAAAAAGATTTTGTCATCTCAAAGACTTTTTCACGGCTTTAACTTCTACCTGACAGAAAAATACAGAATGAAGAAAAAGAGACAAATTTTGGGAGAGAAAATATGAATAAATTCACATTCTGTCATAACCAATTCTTTTATATCTTTGCTTATACAGTAATAGTAAAAGGCTGCATGGTGAAATAGTGAAGTGCTGCAGGGTTATGATAGCTTCTGTAATTTATTGCAATACTTAGCATAGCATGTTCTTAAAGTTATTTAAAGTTAACCAGAATTAACCAAAGTTAACTAAAGCATCTAACTCTGCTACTGGGACTAGAGGGCGGAGTCCTCCTCCACCTTCTGCAATGGACAAAAAACCCCCAAGGGAATGCCAAGAGACTGTTACAGTATAACACAAAAGGGACATCAGTACGTCCAGTTAAGAAGAAGAAATGATTGTGAATCCATTTCATCTGCATTGGTGCAAATCAAAGAGACAACAGGTGAACTGAAGAAGCAACAACGAGATGACCTTCACATGGAAATGGTTCAGCATCAGTCCCTGTGGTAGCAGACGGTACCTGCAGCCCATTCAGCCTGCACAGGTAGTCCAGCTCAACCAGGATGGCACATCCACATGTACTACCATGATATGTTTTGTGTGGGCCCTAAGAGGGTAGACAGATACCAGGAGTAGTCCTGGTATCTCTCAGGTGGACAGTGTTAGGTTTTGTATTGTTGATTGTCATTTATGCTTAGAAATATTTAACCATATATGCTTAGAGGTGTATAATCAATTGTGTAGTGATAGGACTGTGATCTTTAACAGGCTGCAAAGGCTTGGTGTGTATTCCACACTAGAATGCACACCCACATCCTAGGAGCATGGAGAGGTCGTACCTTGTTTTATTGTTTTATGGTAGGATTAACGTAGCTACGTCTGTTCTAGTCTAAGTGCTTTTTGTTTAGATGAACTGTTGGATTTTCCAGACCAGCAGGTTAAGGAAGTCGTTTATGGGGTCACACTCTGACCCCCCCCCCCCCCCCCCCCCCCCCCGACACACACACACACACACAAACACACAGTATTCTTTGTTCACAAGTATACCTATGTAAGATGCTATATGTTAATGACCCTATGCATATTCATGTAACCACAATAAAAGGAGTGCTATGGGGAGCCTGGCTGGAAGTCTGATGGAGGTCAAGTGGTGGAACGACACTTGGCTCCAGGCAGGACTCCCTCATGCATGAGTAACATGAAGAACTTTGCCTACTTGTGTCTTGCTTTGCAGTGTAATTATATTGTCTTCAACGTTCCAGCGGATAGGTTCAAGCTACAAACCTATCAGACAGGAACCCAGCAGCAGCACAAAGTGATCTCCAGTAAGCTACTCATACATGTTTCTCTTTCTTTTGTTCTTTGTCTTTTTTCTTGTTTCTGAACAGTCAGAATATGACTCCATCAGCACCCCCTTTGATGATGCTTGGACATCCAAACTTCTTGTTTAGGCAAATAAAACCTCTTTTCTCACACCCGGGTGAAACAAAATGCAACACTGCTCGACTTCTACAGAGGTCATCTAAATATCCTGCGCTACTTCCTGTTTATTAAAGTGTTCCTAGTCTGCTTTTCCTGGGTGAGGTGTTCCGGGCATGTCCCACCGGGAGGAGGCCCCGGGGCAGACCCAGGACACGCTGGAGAGATTATATCTCTTGGCTGGCCTGGGAACGCCTTGGTGTTCCCCCGGATAAGCTGGAGGAGGTGGCTGGGGAGAGGGAGGTCTGGGCCTCTCTGCTTAGGCTGCTGCCCCCGTGATCCGGCCTCGGATAAAGCGGATGAAGATGGATGGATCTCCTGTTGTGGTGGTGGATGTTCACATTAAATATGTCCAAATGAGGTCAGCGTTTTTATGTTTCCATGTGAATCAGAAGCTCAGACTGCTCTAAACAGTCAGTTTTCGACAATTTTTTCTTCTCTTGCAGCTGTATGATGTCATTAAGAAGCATTAGCCTTCCAAGAATAACACTATGGAGATGCAAATGAGCAAAAGAGATCCACTTTAATGATCAGAATGGATGATTTACCCATTCAGAAGCATGATTACAGTAATAATTAAAACACATGAAGTTGATGGCTGGTGGTGTATAATCTGCATTTTATTCAGTTTTTGAGAAATATTGGTCGTTTAATTATTCCAAGTAAGTGAATTAACAACAAAACAGACGTTCCAAACATTTTCTAAACATACAAAACAACCTGCGTGACTTCGAGCTCTGTTGTAGCTATATTTGCATTAATTGTATTTTTAATGAGATTTTTCATGTTTCTGGAATCTACCGGTAACCCAAAGCAGCACTTCAGCAGCGTATCAGAAGGAGAAATACTGCACCTTTGTGCTATGAGCCTTCATTTCCTACTAGAATACACTTTCATTAACCTTTGAATCTCTTTTTGTCTGCACCTCAAAACAACTATCAATAAAGGCAAAAATGCATTAAAATATTTAAAGGAGCGGATGTGGGAGTGTTTTCCTGAGATCTAGTTTTGGCTTCTCATTAACTCCTCAGTCTGATAAGGCCCATTTTTAATATATGAGAATAACAGTACACTTATTAGACTCTACACTGATTATTCAGTTTATAAATCATCATAACCTGTGTCCATGTAAATATAGCACACATATTGCAACAGGATATTTGCAATGAGAATGAGTAATTCAGAGTAAACGCAGTACAGTAAAGAGTGGAGTTAAATGACAGTACACACTGTGATTATTACAGGTTTTAATCTTTCAACCATCTACGGTTGTGTTGTTTCCTTCTATAGAATGATGATCAGCAGCAGGGGTAATATCCTGCTGTCTGCGAGCTCATTTATGATAATTTATGGGCCTGAGTACATCTTTCTTTCTACTTATCCATACATGTATACATTATTCATACATTTTCTATTTATCCACACCGTGCCACAAATATCACATTCTTTGTTGTTTCTGTCATCTGCTGACCTATAACTGCTGCATGTGACTCAGTCAAACACAAAGAGAGGAGTCTTTGATAAATGCCCGTCTTCTTCTGACATCAGCGTGTCTGAAATATGATGATTATGACTTGTTTTCCTCAGCTGCTGATTTTCAGTGACCCACAGCAAAGGACAGCTGTCTCAGCGCTCAGCACGACTCCAGCTGATGACTGACACTCGCTCCCTGCACGCTGCTGCAGACTGGCTACGAATGTGCATGCAAATGAAAAGAAAAAATGCATTTTAATGCAAAATTAAAGTGACATACACATTAAAGAATAATTTATGATCCAGTGATGTCATTGTGTACATTAAGTACTCACCTTAGCTACTCTTAGTAGTCTAAATCTTGTTTTGCCACTTTACCCAGTAGTTAATCAGCCTGTGTTTAAACCTGGTGTTAATCTACAATTATTATAAGTTTCTCACCTGCGAGAACACTCATACCTGTCAAACCTTCTGCTGGTAACAGGACTTAACTTGCAAAGAAACACTTTCGTATGAATAAATGTTTCAGAAAATTTCAGAATAACTTCAAGCACTTGAAAGTTTCCATTAAAGTGTTTTCACTGGAACTTGTTCCAGCACGTCCTGCCACTAAGTCAAACCGTGAACCGTGACAGTTCAATATTTATTAATCCATCTCAAGCTCTTTGTTCCTGAGTAAAAGTACTTTTACTTCAGTGCAGTTTTTCTCTGGGGGCTCTTTCATTGTGAAAATGACCAAAATCTATTATAGTGTGTATGTGTGTGTGTTTAAACCCCTTAAAGCTGTAAACGACTTCACTGTTTCTCAGTCGGCTTCCTAGAAAGCAACAGATTTGTTTTATTCTTAACAAGTTTGTGGATTTTATTACAGGCAGATGTGGTTTCATGTTTATCATGACTCCTATCTGAACCTCCCCCCTGTTTTATCCTGCTGAGAGATTTTATATTTTTCACGTTGTCACACAACGATCACTAATTTAAATACATTTTTCTTAAAGAACAAATAATTTGTGCTCATTGTTTAGTAAAGAAAACAAAGACCACTTTCGGCAGCACTTTTCTTCTGATTTTACCAGGTAAATGCGAAAAATAAAGCCGCCGCGCTGAACGATATGTATGATTTTGGAGTCCAGAGGCTCGATCTGTAATACTAAGTGTTTGTGAACCTGCAGTGCTTTCAAGAAGTACAGATAAAAATACCAGCAGGTGAACTAAAAGCATAGAAAACCCTCACCAAACAAAAATGAAAGGGCTGCTTATGAAGTCTGCAGACATCACTTCAAGCGCAACATTTTCCTGCTATTTGTAAAATGTTCTCATTAGAAATGGGCTTTAGAAATGCAGCTGAGGGTCTGTGACATTCCCCCGTGAATGCCGCGCATTATTGTCTCTGCGAGCCTGTAGAGATAGTCCCATCAGTCCTTGCAGAAATGCTGTGGGTAGAATTTTCCAGATATTATACATAGCTGATAATGTGGGAAGATAGGACTAAACAAAAAAGCTAAACAATCCTAGTAAAAGCAGATTTTTAGCAGTGCAGCTTCCGCCTCCTCCTCCGCTTCCAGTGTGCTTGAAGGTTTACAGCAAGTTACATAACTCACAATCCTCTATTGTCTCGCCTTTTCTTTTTTTTTTTTAAAGAGTGCACGAAAGAAAGATTCATTTTCATCTGTCACGGTTTGAACATCTGCCATTGAACACTCGCAGAGGTGCCGCTCTGCGACAAGAGGCGACTTTTTCCAGTTCAGTGTTTGTGGAATAAAAGCAACAGGAAGAGAGACAGGCGCAGGCACCCGAGGCCATAATTATCCTGTTTGTTTCGAGGCCGCCGTTTTGTTTTATTCAAATCTCTACAGGGCTGACAAGGCTCGAGAAAGGCTCATTTTACTGTCACGTCAGGTTTGTCAGTGCAAAGACGCAGCTTTGCATTAAATATCCCAAAGCTTTTGTTACAGCGCTGAAAGAAGTGCAGCAGACAACTGAGTTTTAACATCCACGTTAAATCTCGTGAAATGAGATGCAGATTCCTGCTGTGAACAGGAATAATGTTCAGATTAAAATCCCTCCACTACGTCGAGAGACTGCATGCCAGCGTCGAGCAATATTTTCACCTGTCGCTTCCATGAACTCATTAGTTTTATTAAACTGTGCCACTGATAAACATCTAGGGATCACACCGAGTCTCTTTACTGACGACATTTCTTTAAGTATACATTTCCGAAGGTGGACAACTGCACCTCACAGCTCCCGTTTGATGGAAAATCTGCAGGGATTTGGTTATTCCACAACCTTAAAGTGTTCATGCAGCGCTCATCATTACGTACATGCAGATCATTCAAAGACGTATACAAAAAAAATCAGGATAAAGCACTTTAAAAAAAACACATTGTCTTGTAGTTACCTACAAGTGGACACTTTCCCCCCTGCTAGTTGGATCCCAAGCAGAAAAACAGTGTACTTTAGTGAAGTGGCCCTTTAATTTTACAGGGCTCTGTTTCCACAGTTTTTGTGTCTGTAACTAATTTTTCCCATCTCTTCTCTGGGATTGCAAATGCCTCACAAGTCAGTGATGGAGTGATGTCAGCGATGAAGGTCCAGCCTCGGTTTGACTTTGATATCTTCAGCTAGAGAGCCGAGGGTAAAGATGACACGGTACCTGCTGTCCATGCCGAGGTTCGTGGGACCTGTGTGGAAAATAGATGCTGACTCTCCACTCTCTCCTGCTGCAGCCTCCAAAGGTGTGAACATGCTGGACCTCACACCTTCTTCTCACCTCCACTTGTCATCACCTTCTCCTTCTCTCTGGTTCTGAAGAGAAGCCACCGTGCACTGCTCAAAGACACACACCGAGGCAGGAAACCTGGCGCTGGAGTATGATTACGTTCGTGGCTGTTATTCTTTTTTTTAAATGTCTCCTTGTGCCTGTGTGTTTTCCTTCCTTTCTTAAAATCCAAACTATCAGTATTGATTTATAGATATTGTGCTGTTGCAGTACAGACATGTCAGTATTTGCACATAAAATCAGTCAGATTATTGGTTAACAAAGAAACAATGCCCACATCGTTTAGTGGCTCAGCTCAGGGTTTCCAGTGTCCCACATCCCGAAGAAGTTAACAAACAATGAAGTGAACCTTGGAACCAGACAAATATAACTTCATACAATTTTATTTGTGCAAATGTTAGATATCCACCTGACTAAGGTGGCTCCACCAATGCAGTATATCCTCATTACTTTGTGCTTTGTCCCTCATGCCTCTCAGCCTCCCTCCTCTCTCCTCCTGCGTGCAGCCCTGCTGTTTTCTCTGAGCCACCATCCAATTAGCATTGTAGGAGGTGTTAATGCTACATCAATTTTAGATAACATACAAGAGTGATACAGATTCATATTTATTATTTAGTTTGTTTCAGAATTCAAAAATTAATAAAGTGAAGGCTAAAAATCCTCACTTTTGCCTATGAAAGTTACAAGGTGGTTACAAAGTGTGTTAAAGTTTTTATGTGGACACAAACAGATCTTCATTAAAGATCTGAGACCTTACAGCAGTAAGATGGGACAAAGATGGGACAGGGGGATGACTGAGGGAGAAGATTACACTAATGCACGGCAGGGGGCGGGATAACTGGCACAGGTGAACTCAATCTATGCAATTAGAAAAGGATGGGGAAAAGAACAAAGGAGGGAGGAAGAAACACTGAAAACCATATGAAATCTGATCCTCAAAACAAAAAGGAGGTAAACCATGTATAGAGACTGAGATAGAAAGAGGTAAGAATAAAAATATAACAGAAACCAAGAATTGTTTCCAATCACCACCATCAGACAGAAGTTCGCACTTAGTCAGATCCTTTATAAAACCTTGTGTGCTTGTGCTGGGAGACAGCTGTGAAGGGTAGATATCTGAGCACGTCCACATTTTAACATCTGCAGCTCTGATGATGCAATAACAATGAGAGAAATGTGTAAAAATCATCTTTCATTCATCGTGTTATATAACTGCTTCAGACTGCCCACAACTGCACATTACCTACAACCCCACCCCCCAATCTCCCTCAGTCTCACGCCACCTCTTTCTCTGGCTCCAAACACACCTCCTCTGTGATTTATTACTATTACTGAAGGCTACTTGCCATACCAATAGCAACAAGATTATTAAAATCTTAATATAAAATTAAAATTGCAGCGATTTCATATAGAAAACTATTCCGGGGCGTATATCAAACAGGTCCGCGGCTCGTATAGCTAACAACTAGCTTTACTTTGTTGTCTGGATCAACTTTACTAGCGAGAGACAGAGAGAGGCGTGGAAAGGCTGCTTCAACGGAACTTATTGTTTCGGAGGAAAACACGAACACAGTGTACAGTCGAGTCTTAATAGCTTACTTACAACTGGGCTCATCAGGCACTCTTCTTGGCTGCAGTGTTTATTATTATATTTACATGCTTCCAGCTCCCGTTTCTGCTCGATGACAACTCCTCTTTCTCCCTCCCTCACTCACAGACACATAACGGGTATGGCATCCATTCTCCCTGCAGCACGGACTACACTGCCCATGAAGCTACTTTCTTTAGGGCTATGCCTGTAACACTCTGCTATTGCCTTCATATTAAATCATTTTTAAAAATATTTCTTCACGTCATTATGAGACGGGAGGTTGAGACACGGGCATTTGAGCCTCTTAATGCGTGTTTTGTTTGGGTTTGGGAATTACCAAAAATAGAGAGGGCATAGCCGAACATATCAAACAGGAAAAGACCACAGTGTAATCCCTTATTTCAACAAAGTAACTGTATTCTAAATACCACCTTTTTAAACGGTAACTGTAATGGAATACAGTTACTCATATTTTGTATTTTAAATACGTAACGGCGGTACATGTACTCCGTTATTCCCCAACACTGTTGATATGACATCCCAGTACTGGGAGTACTCTGGTTTGACACCTTTAATAAACCCGGGGTTGCCGTCGCTGCTTCTCTGGTTGTGTTATACATTCCTAGTTGGTTGGACTTGGACTGTTCCTTCATCCTCAGACATGTAACTGACAACTGGAACTGTTGACTGGTTGGTTCAGATTTGAATGCATTTTCTTAAAAATGTAAAAATGCTCCTCAATTATGGTCATGCTGATTGACACAGGAATAAGAAAATAAAACAAAAGGACAGAAGAACAAAGACAAGCAGAAGTTTCTGGATATTACTGTGTCATGTGATCAAAGTACTTGAAATGAATATAGGAATACTCCGTGAAATAACTGTAAAAGGAAAAACGTCTCTCTCTCTCCTGCTGCTGTTGCTGACATGATTATTTTATGTAATGACTTTTTCTTCTGGGATGATTTTCGGTGGAGCCTCGCTTGCTTCCTCCGTGCCTTTGTCTTCTCCTCCTCACACAGCGATCTGCGTTTGCTCATAATAGCGTGGTGAGACAATGATGACTCTGTTTCTGTATCTGTTTGTGTCTTTAAAGCTTCTAAACACACAGAGTGCAGAGCAATATGGGAAAAGCATTTTTAGGCAGAGCTGTGTGGCGGAGACAAAGAGAAAGAGGCAGTGATGTGCTGCTATAACAACCTCCACTCTTCTGATTTCAGCCTTTCTACAAGTTAAACCTAGTTGCAAGTGGAATTTTACTTCTTTAGTGCTAGATTTATTATTTTCACAATCAAGACTAAATTTAAAAAAAAAAGGAACTCACTACATCTTTTGCTGTTTCCATTGTATTGTCGGTCATGTGGCTGTTTTTTTTCCAAAATAAAAAACTTTTTTCTTTAAGTCTGCTTAAAGGCGACTGGAGCCAATCCCAGCAGTCATAGGTTGGGAAGCGGGTACACCTGGGAGAAGTTGCCATTCTATTGTATGCTAACTAAACCCACGAACATGCATGTCTTTGGATAGCTGGAGTAGCTGGAGACATGAAGATTTCGGGAGAACATGGAAAGAACAAAAGTTTTCAGCTGGCGTGCAGACTTAGCTGTGGTCGCTTGTGTATAATTTTCAGACATAAGTTCATCTTTATTATTAGCAGGGGACCTTGTGTTGATCTTACATTTGCAGAGCATAAGCAAAGTCTGTCCTATCTCCAAACAGCCATACGTTCCTCTCTTTATATCGCCCATGCATGAATCATTATCATTCTTGGTGATTTTACATTTTCTGACTGATTTCAGCTTGTTCTTTCTACTATGGGGCATCTATAGTGTGCAGCAACACAAGCCCGCCTGAAAGTGCTGTGCAGTCAGGGCTGGACTGGGACAAAAAAATCGGCCCGGGCATTTTGACTAGAGACCGGCCCACCAAAAATGTGACGTCATTCAGGGGTAAAACCGCAAAGGATTCTGGGAACTTGTGGAAAGAGGTATTAGCGCATGCAGGCTTTCAATTGAACTCAGTTACACAGCGATAAAAAGAAACACAAAAAATGGCAAGAAGCTGTTGTATTATTAACTGCAATAGCCGGTGTTGTGCCAAAAAGTGATTGTCTGCCAAAAACTGATTTCCGGTATTTGCCAAAAACTGATTGCTCGTATTTAAATTGCTATAAGTAACTTGTTGGGCTATAATATGTGAAACATATGTCAAATGCATCCCTCATGGATGACAGGAAGTCATCTCTCCATCTCTCTCTGCTGCTCTTCTGTCTCCTCTGTCACAGACTTCTCCACTTGATGATAAATCAGCCTGGTGCAACATGTAAGGATTGGCACAATTTGTTAAGATTTTGAGGAGTTTGAGAAACTAACCTTAAGCATAAAATAAAATTTACTATCAGTAACTTCATAGCACCCGCCCAGCAGTATATAAACTCCGTCATGCTAGCTAGTACGCAGTACCAGTTATTCTAAGCGACTGTAAAAAGTCAGCACAACGAAAACAAACTACAACTAAACTTGGTTTATATCTGACACAGATAGACAGCAGGTCATAACTTCTTACCTGAAGTTCAGTTCCTCTGCCACTATGACCAGCGGCCGCCTCGGGTCTCTCCTCCTCTTGCCTCCCCTTTCCCTTATCCACCTGCTGGCCTCCACCACTTGCTGATGTTGCTAAATCTGTGGAAGCTATGCCATAGCTACCGCCAAACAATTCAGTTATTTTTACACATTTGGCAGCGTCTGCCTGAAGGGCTTGTTTCTTTTTGGCCCTAATTTTTTCTGCACCTCCTTTCCTTTTTTTGTTCTCCATTTTCTTTAGTTCCTCTATAAGATTGCTAAACAAGGGGGAGGGTGCATCCGACCTCCTCGGCTGTAATTGGTCCAGCCCAGAGTCGATCATGACCAATTGGCCAATCCAACACCTTTCATTATTTATACCCTTCCAAAAAAATAAAAAATTGATCGGCCCATAAAAACAAAAACTCGCCAGCGGCCCACCCGATGGCCAGTCCAGCTATGTGTGCAGTCTTTTGTTATACTTACTTGCTATTGCAGTAACTCTGCAGGAATGGTGGGACAAAAAATGTACAAATCACACAGATAGTGACTCTCATTGGGCTGATATTATCACCGCTGTTTGGCTTTGTTTGATTAATATGGTACATCAGTTAGTTTACTTAATTTATGGATGCGCCACTGTTACGGCTGTGGCCATAAGAACACTGTGTTGGCTGTTTTGTTCTGTGTCAGGTCCCTCCCCTAATGAAGAGTAGTGAGCAGCTGATTGGACCGTGGAACACGTAACCGCGTTCAAAAAGCCGCTCTGACAGCTCCCGCGGGAGAGAGAGAGTGGAGCGAGCGAGTAGCTTGACAGCCGACGCGGTCCTGACCCTGGTTTTGCAGCCTATACTTTTGCTGTGTATTTGTGTGAGCGTGATCTGTGAGAGCCGCTCCTGGTGCATTAACTTAGTGCTTAGGCACCCTAATGCTGGGCTTATGCTGGGCTTACACTGTGCGATTTTTGGCCCATTTTGAGACGATTTTTGAGTCGTGCGACCGATTTGCCGATCGGCCCGATTTTGGCCTTCATCGTGCGTCGTGCATCGTGTAGTATACGTGGGTTAACGAGACGCGATTAACACCTCACGACCAGCTCCTGATCATCAAATGTCAGCGAAAAAGACGGCGCAGCACGGCAGTGCAGCGTGTGATCTGGACACAAGCGATGGAGGCACAACTTGTAGAACTTTGGAAAGCTCATCCGAGCTTTTTCGATGTGGCCTCACAAAATTATCACGACACAACAACCGTGAAAATAGTTGGATCTACACTGCTGCTCAATCACAGCTGCCTGATCAATGTTTTTCATTAGCAATTTAGCAAAGTTGATGGTGGTGGTGTGCGTGTCTGTGTGAGTGAAAGACAGAGCGGGAGAGCGAGTGACAGAATTTCTGTTATAACCTTCATTTTATGTACGCACAGTGTGAGCACTCAGGTCGCATCAGAGCATCGGGCCGTATAGTGTGAGACCCTGCATCGTGACCTATGAAATTCTAACCCCTGCGAGTCAACCGTACAGTTTGAGCAGGAGCTGAATCGCGCGACTGAAAAAAATCGCACAGTGTCTGTCCAGCTGAAGCGGAAGGGGTGAGCCGCCTTTTTCTTTGGAACGGTTTTCTCCTGTTTTCCGGGTTAGGGAGTGAGGGTATTGTCATTTGTTTGTTCTGTTTCTTTCTTAGGGTTTAGTTAGTTTTCTGGTGGGACTTAGTTGGTTTTGTTTATTATTTTGGCCTGGGTTCACCCTGGAGCTATGCTTCATTACCTTCAATAAAATCACTTTTTTTTTACTCACAACTGGTTTTGGATGTTTGGCTTGGGAACCAGGGCGGGTATTTGTCTCTCTCTCCTCCAACCTTATGTGCGTCTCTACACGCCTAGACTAGGGGCGTAACAGTCACACACAGCAATAAGTTCACAAACAAACTTAGTGTCACGGTTCTGGGTCATTTTGACCCAGCATTTTCTGTTTCCTATATTTTGGTGTTTTTCTAGATTATGATTTATATTCTGATTCTTGAGATGTGCTGTTTTGCTTATTTTTATTCTATGTTTCAGTTTGGTTCTGGTCATGAGTTTAGTTTGATGTTAATTCTTCTTTAAGTCTCTGTCGTTCCTGGGTTCCATGTGTTATATTCTTTCAGTCTGCCTCTCAGTGTCAAGTCTGCATCTTTGTGATTTGTTTCGTGTTTCGTGTTTTATTTTGATAGTCCCAATCTGATGTCAGAGTGTTCAGTTCTACTTCTCTCCTGTCTCGTTAGTCTAATTTCCCCCAGCTGTGTCTCCCTCCTGTTTCCCACACTAAGGACGCTAAGGCGAAGGTTGGGATTAACGCTATTGAAGCGATCCTGGAGAGGAGTCCTCATCTGCGCCAGCTAAGAGGATTTATGGACTTGATGGACCAGCTGCACGAAGCCCAGGAGGTGCTACAAGCTCGGGAGCTTGCAGCTTTCGCCCGCTCCCGGTATTCTATCCCAAAGCCCCCGCAGCGGCAGCAGTGGCACATGGAGCTTTCCGCTAGTCACCGGCAACCACTATTGGAGAGAGGCATCTCAACACAGCTGCTGCGGAATTCCTCCTTGTGCCATTCTGAGCCGGCCTCCTTCTTGGCAGCGATGTGGTCAGAGGATGAAGAGCAAGCCTTCATCGCTCCACCATCACCAGTTTCCTCCGTTCCCTCATCGGGGAGGAAACGTCGTTCACGCCGCCGGCACCCCTTAACTCAGCTGGATTCTGGGACTTCTAAGCAGCCGGCTGGGGTGAGTGACAAAAACACATCCTCTGTTTCATCTCAGGAGAAACACATGACTGTTCATGCTCCTTTAGAGCCTAGAACTAAAACAAATAAACTGAATGTTAAATCAGCGACTGAAAATGCAAAAACTGTGCTTATATCTGCTAAGCTTGCATTTCCAGAGACTATTGACCTAGTGCAGCCCAGTCTTCCCTCTGCTAGCAGCTCAGCTGAGCCGTCTCTGCCTCCTGTTTCCGCTGAGAGCCCAGGCGAGTTCAGCCAGTCTGCAAAATACTGTTGTTTACCTGTTCACTCAGAGCAGAAGAATCTAAGAAAGACTGTTTCCTCTGAGGTCTTCCAGCTAGTTAAACTGTGTTTCAGAGACTTAGGAGGACCTACTCCATCCCTCTCCTCACTTAGACTTCAACCACCACTACCTCAGTTAGCTGCCCATCATTACTGCTTTCAGCGAGGTCTGTAGCCCATTTAGCCACCCGGCCTGTTGCTCAGTCGCCAACTCCACCACCATTTTCACCTCAACCATTACCTCAGTCCCCTTTTCAGTTGCCGTTAGCTCAGTCTATCACTCCACCACGTATTACACCTCCACCGCAATCTGCATCGCTATGCATCCTATAGCTCAGTCTCCCGTGTCCCCGCTACCTGTGGCTCAGTCTCCCGTGTCCCCGCTACCTGTGGCTCAGTCTCCTGTGTCCCCGCTACCTGTGGCTCAGTCTCCCGTGTCCCCGCTACCTGTGGCTCAATCATCTGCTCAACAATCAGTTTCATTCTCACCTCAACCAGTACTTCAGCCTTTAGTAGCCCAGCCTCCTGCTGAGCCGTCCTCTTCACTCACTCATGCTAAACAAGAAGATGCACTCATTAGGACTGTTTTATTCCCTCAAAAGCTGGCCTTTCCAGAGACTGGACTCTTCCCAGGGCCTCGCCAGAGGCTGACCTTCAACCCTCAGCTGACTCTGGACCCCTGGAAACCAAGAAGCTAGCACAACCCGTGTTACCTGAGAACTCTGAGCCTCTCAGCAATTGTTCTCCGCTGAGAGCTCGGGTGAGTTTACCCAGCCACCTCTGCCCTCTGTTGGCAGTTTCTGTGAA
Organism: Rhamphochromis longiceps; assembly: GCF_057381845.1. Classification (NCBI taxonomy): domain Eukaryota; kingdom Metazoa; phylum Chordata; class Actinopteri; order Cichliformes; family Cichlidae; genus Rhamphochromis; species Rhamphochromis longiceps. Next base: position 11,687,166 of record NC_140558.1, read on the forward strand.
CTTTTTCAGCCAGCAGAGGACTGCACCCTGCTGTCGCTGCCTGAGCCAAACCAATGTGCTGCTCAGCTCCAGTCAGCGTCAACCCTGCCAGAGGTCCCCGTGCCTGCTGGTTCTGATCCGTCTCTGCTAGAGGTCTCTGCATCTGCTGGCCCTGTGTCTGTCTCCGCTGGGGGGGGTCTGAGGGGCCCGTTTAGCAATCAGTCTCCGCTGGAGGTTGTGGTTTTATCCTGTCTTCCTTCTCTCGGCCCAACCCAACCAATCATGGCAGATGGTTGCCCCTCCCCGAGCCTGGTTCTGCACGTTTTTCCTTTTCACTGTCGCCAAAGTGCTTGGGGATCATATGATTTTTGGGTTTTTCTCTGTATGTATTGTTGTAGGTTCTACCTTACAATATAAAGTATCTAACCACATGTTAGAAATGTTAGAAATCACCATTTTCTTTTTTGCTGGGTTTCCAGTTCCACCTTAAATACACATCTTTAAGGTCAGGGCTCTGAGGAGAAAACACTTGGATGTGCCAAAGCAGGAGAGGTGCAGAAACAACTGTATACAACAACCTGATTTTAATTTATTGTTATGAAGAGGACAAGTCATAATTCATCTAAAATCATTCATCAGAAATAAAATATAAACACGGACACCTGAGTCGCATGAGACGTTACCTGTGCTTTCTTGCATGTTCCCAGGTAGGCGGAGCTAATTAATAAAATGGGGAACACCTGGCCCGTCTCTGTGGAGCATCTCAGAACATGTTGCCTTCCTTCTTGCCCTCCTCTCTCTGTTTCTTTTGTGGTTTCTCATTTTAAGTTTTACTTTATACCAAACCTTCCACTCATCATTCAAATGTTCAAACTTCTGCTGACTCACAGATTAGCACACCTCACATTAAAAATACTTAAATGGTGGTTAAAATTTTTTCCAACTTTCATGTTTCACTGTCAGATGTTCATGTGAGGAAAGAATACTTTGTGTAACCAGTCCCTGTAGTATTTCCCCTGTCGTCGCAAAGATGACTCCAACAAGGAGAAACAGATGTGTTGGGGACTATTTTCAGCAGCGGATTAATCCACGTTTGGTGCTTCATTGAGTATTTGGGGTAGCAGGACAGCTAATATGAGACTGAGTCAACATAAACTACAGTGTGTGTGTGTGTGTGTGTGTGTGTGTGTGTGTGTGTGTGTGTGTGTGTGTGTGTGTGCGCGTGCGCTCCAATGAAGCAACATGTCACCAGTGCAACAGTGTGGCTCACTAAAACACCAGCAGTGCTCTGTGGCACAGAGGTAAAGCTATCAGCTTTCGCTTTACACGTTCAGCTTTGGCTTTACTCAAAAACACAGAATATCAAAGTTATCCTTTAAGTGTGTTTTATTGCAGCGCTCAGAGGGAGCGTCCTGCGTGTCAGGACAGAGCCGGGTGAACCTTCTGTCCTCCTCGGGCCAGCGTCCTGAGCACAGCAGGTTCTCCTGCAGACAGGTGATCCATCAGCTCCAGCAGGTGTCGTTCTGCCTCTCTGTGCTCCAAAGGAGCCAATCATGTGGCGAGATGCCCCCTCCTCTCCTTGCTCAGCCAAACAGCAGCTGTGTCGGTGCAGTAGGAGGGGCAAGGGCAGCGAGGAAGCACCACCATGAGCCGGAGACGCTTTTAGAAACACCGAGTGGACCGATATAGCAGCCAGGACGGAACAGCCAAGGAAAGGAGAGGACGGTGAGTACAGAGCGTTCGGGACGCCAACGCCAAGCTGATGACAGCAAGGACACACAGGGAGGGAGGGAGGCAGGACACCGTGTCCTCTTTGGGGGACGAGTCAGCTGTAGCCCAGAACAGGAGGAGCAGGAGCAGGTGTGTGAGGAGGAGAGGATGAAGGAAAAAAGAGCAGAAACAGTGAAAGTATTAAAAGTTCATTTTCTTACAGTTTCCTGCAGCACAGCATCCCTCCTCCTCTTTCTGCGAAGTCAAAAATCAAATCCCATACACGACCCATAGTATGACAAATCTGTCTTTAAAAGTGTAAAATAAAAAAAGTTCACACGACACATTTAAGGTACCTCAAGAAGTCTCAAACAGAAAAGTTTGATTTTCATGTGAGACATGTCCCAGGGATTTGTGACAGAGGACATAAGCGGCTGCTCGGATGCATCCCAGGCATTAGAGACGGCTGTCTTAGAGACCAAAGAGGAAAACAGAATGTTGGCACGGCTGCAGCAGGTAGGCGAGAAAATGTGTCTTTTTGAAGTTTTGGCCTCATCACCAGTTTATCCCTTGTTGTCAAAATCCAGACAGACATTCCACATATAAATGTTTAAGGAAACAAGGACCCAGTGTTACATAAAACACTGCTAATTTGATCTAAAATAAAATGCACTTTGTTGGAAACTTTGTCTTTGGGAGAGAGTCCTCAGTGTCCTTTGAGGGGAACACACCTGAAACGACACACGGTCAAACACTTTCCAGTAGCAAAGCTATAGAAGACATTTAAAGCAAACAAAACTCTGTAAATCATGTTTATTACACATAGATGTTATTTTCAGGTTTTCCGAACCTGACAGCTCAGTGAGATGAAACCAAAGAAGTCGCCTCGTTTGAAGGGAAAACAAAACTGACTGCAAACTTTAGAGGACGTTGCCAACGTGATTATAACTCTAGCATATCCCACCCTGGCATCCTGACAGCGAGGAGCATTGTGGGAATTCTCTGCCCCTATAACGTGGTAATAAACATCTGATTTTCTGGGACGGCACGTTTTTTTTTGGTCTCTGCGATAAAAGTGATGACGCAGTGAAACAAAATCGCGGCATTTGAGGTGGCCGAAGTTCAAGTGACTGCAGGAGGGAGGTTAGCTTACGTTCCATTAATATTCACAGAAAACGTCCGTGGGGAGGACAGACCCAATTAACAAATCCCATTAATTACCAGACTATCACAACTGATTAGTGTATGGCCGTGTGCTCTCGGCTCACCGCGGCCCACGTTTTCTGCTTGGTGGAAGAGTTACTGATAAAAAACAAAACAAAACTAAACTATGACTACAGACTGCCACACACCATCAGATTCCGCCTGAGCGACCTCGCTAACACGAACTCGTTAGTACACCACAGACTGTGACGAGGGAGAGGACAGCCGGAGATTAATACACCAGGAAACTCAGCCAAGGTGGAGAGGCTCCATTTGTTCCAACTGCAGCTCCCACAGTTTCAGGAATCTTCCAGAAGGAAAGCCATAAATGTTTGTTTAATTATTGACTGGATACTAAAGAAATGCTAACACGTTTTGATAACTATCGTTCATCATTTTAAATCTTTAGGTCTTGGTTTTAAAACAAAACTGTTGTTACTGTTTTATTATGTTGTGTAATAATAAATAAATGATTTATGACTTAAAAAATAACAAGGTGGTGTCCCAGTGTAGTGGGTCTAGATTCTCTCCTTCTGGGGAAAAACTGTGCTTTTCATTCTTAATGTGCAGATTTGACAATATAATGTGATGTTATGTTAAATAATAGAGTGATGCACTGAAAGCTCTTAAGCTTGTGCCAATAAAAATCCCTGTAACAACCCTGACAATGATAATTATATTCAGAGTAAATCAGCACACATTGGTTATTACATACTACAATATGGAGTTGTTATTGATTACTACATGCAATTGATTCTATCACCGATCCGTGAGGTAATCCCTGCCTTCAGATTGATGTCTTGTCCTCAGATGCTTGGTGACATATTTTAATGCACTGAGTATTCTTAATGCTTGTGGTTAACGCTGTGATCTTTACCTGAACAATGAAAAAACTTCTTCTTCTTTTTATTAGAGCTTTGCTATTTTGTAAAGGCGGCTGTGACCTACTAAGCTTGAGTACAGTGCAGTGGGTGTAGGACATCCAAGGAAATGAGGTTTGATGACATGGATGTTGTCTGTTCCAACTTTAACGGTTGTCATTTTGTTTTATTTCTCAGCAATTTAAAAATATGTGCCTCTCCTTTTATTGTTGTAATAGAGCTGGATAATCCTCGGTTTCGTCAGAGAAACATTAAAGATAAACTAACAAAGATCATCTCTTGTGTATTATCATGCAAAACATTGTGGATATAAACAGTCGGGATGAAAACAAGCACGTCTCTCACCTTATTCCATCCTCTGCGGGCCGCCTGCTTGGCTGCTGGAAGCTGATGACCATGATCCAATAGAAATCCCAGCAGCGGGTCTCAGTCGTCACATTTCAAACCCAGCAGAGACTGATGGTGTGATTTGGAGTGAGCCGTTTGTTCAGCGGGGGAGAATATTGGAGGCAGAGACGGCGTCCTTATAGAACATAACACACATGATAATTATCACGCCGGTGAGCCAATAAGAGTCAGAGTGTTTCTTTACTGAGGCTAAATCATTTTCATTATGAAGACAGAGGAAATCAATATGTTGTCTGTACATGCACTCACACGCTGCGGGAAATCAAATATCCAATTATGCTTATCTTATTGCCGTGATTAACAGTGAGTAGTTTGACCACACAGGAGACTGTTGTACAGTCTAATGCGGCCCATTCACTGCTATAAACTCCAGCTTAAAAGCCCCAGTCAGTCATTTAGATAAAAACAATATTTACAAAAACAGACAATTAGATCTTCCATCCTAACTGAAGTGCTCATATAAAGGCTGGCTACTCAGATAAGTAAGAACATCTGAGGTCTTTTTATAGTGAAAAGCAGCATTTCCTGCCCTTGAAATGTTAACAATACTGCATTTTCACTGTCACAGATATAAATGTGGAGTGACAAGGATGGCTTTGGGAGACAATGCTGCTCATATAAATGTTTTGCTCTTGGTGTTTTAAAGGTCGCTAACCCCTAATTTTGTTCAACAATCCAATTTTAACTACAGAGCAATCAGCCAATGAGAGGAGATTTGGTCCGTCCAATAAAAAACAACTTATTTCAAGAATCTGTCATAATATTGATTTTAGCTCCACTACCTGGTCCTTGCATGGGCTATTGATTGTAGGTATTTGTTGATTAGTTGTATAAAGGCCAGTACGAGTGGACTTAATGGTTCTACAAGTGGAGACCATGCGGATGATCGTCCTTGGTCTTGGTTTAAATAATTGGACTGCGAGGACTCTAAATGTGACCATTACTGGGAAAACTACAGTAGTAAAAGCTTCTCTCTTAGTAACTACACGGCAGCACTTTGGCTTTCTGCTTTTGCCTTGTTTATAAAGTCCTTATGTATTCTGTAAGTGTCTGAAGATGCATGCGAATGAGTTTTTCTTGTGTTTTCTGGACGGAAACCTGGATGTTAGCACTTTGTCCTCCAGCAAACAGCTTTTTCTTGAACCAAAAACAACATAAGCTACTAAAAAATAAAAATAAGGAAGACTAGGTTTAGGTTTCAGTGAGAAAAATATTGATACTGATGCGGACTGGGTAATGTGTTAGGAATGAAAGGATGCCACACCGTTTCATGGAAATCAAAATGATCAAGCTACAGGGAGCTGAATTCAAAGAAACCCAAAAATCAAAGTGAAAACATGATTTCAGGGATGGCTAGTCCATTTTCGCCTGACAAGCATGGGAGCCAGTCCGTCATATCAGTTTCAGCATACAGGGTCTGTGCGTCCTTCCATTCATACTCCTTCCCAGACCATCACTGACCCACCACCGAACTGGTCATGCTGAACAATGTTACAGGCAGCATAACTTTACCCAGATCAGTGAGCCCAGAGCTCAGTAGTGGACATTATGCATTAATCAAATAAGTTCCTTTAATTTTTTTGGAGCAGTATATTTAACCTCCTAGGACCTGGCGTCCACATATGAGGACATCACATTTTGGGTTATTTAGACTAAAATACTCAATTTTGCTCTACATGGGCCTGATATCCACTTACGAGGACATTATACTGCTACTGTTCTATCAAAATTTTAAACGAATATCCTCATATGTGGCTCTTATTTTTCTTAAAAACAAAAATAAGGTAAAAAAAAATCTGGTAATTCTTTGTTTTTACACTCATCGGGCCCCAATATGCCCAAATATCAAAGAGAAATTAAAAATGCATGTCGTGGAAGAGTTCGGGTCTTAGGAAGTTAAAAGGAGGTGAAATGTTATCCGCTAACATGACAACTGCGCATCAGAAAGTCACGGATCCAAGTAAGGCCACATGATACAATGAATTATGGGTAAATTGGGTAAATTTAGACTGACTGAGGGAATACATTGAGGTGATCTATCCAGCTGATTTAAGACGATAGTGAAGCCAAAGAACTGGCCGTTCTTAAAAAACAAAAAACAAAAAACGGACAAACCTAATGAGTTGAGAGAAGAGTGTGTCAACAGGGAAACAAGGGGAAAGGAAAGAAGGCTGGAGGGATGAGATACTCAGAAACTCAGAGACACAACTCAGGAGCAGATTAGCAGAATCTTTTGGACACACTGTGGTGCAGGTTTAACCCTGGTTAACATAGCTGTCAATAAATAAAAGCCTGTTAGTAAAAACAGTTATAAGAAATATATTACAGGTGATAAATAGTCAATAAATAGATCATAATGGTTAAAAAATTAATTAAAAACATCAGCAGTGATATAATTCATGGTATAGGATTTCATTTGTGTTTAAAAATATGTTAAAAGGGTAAAAAAAAATTGCTAATTCATGGTGTTTTATGTTAATTCAGGTAAAATGGCTAAAATATGTGTTCAGACTCTTATTGTGAAAGGGCATGCTGCAGCGTGACTCCTGTGACCAGCCACACCCAATCGGGTTGTTCCTTTTTTTTGATGCTGGAGAGGGAGAAATGCAGACAGTAGTGATGATGTGCGATACCACTGATTTCCTTTCCAATCTGATACCAAGTAAAATTCAGAGTGGTATCGGCGATACTGATCTGACACCGATACTTTGTACAAAAACATTTTTTATGGTATCTTTTATTGTATCTCAAATTATAGCTTCATAATGATTACAGGACATCAAGTTACTTGTTCTTATCACTTAATAATGCAGAATTGTCATATAGAAATAAAAGAAACTGAAGTTGTGTGCCATTTGAGCATGTTGCCTGGCTACAGCACTAAAGGACTCCGCGAGAGACGTCTGTCTCGCCCTAGCAGCACCTACCCCTCTCCTCTCCTCCTCTTCAGTTCGCCTCAACATACCTCATTATATTCTGTGATATGATTTACAGTGAGGTGTTTGACGAGGTAAATGGTGTAGCCACAACACCTCACTGTCTGGCGCAAACCCTGTCTTTGCTGTTTGTGGAGGTAAAATACGTCCGCACATGACTCCATTTACGCCCAGCCATTGTTGTGAGTGCGCATGCCAAGGGGCTGCCACAAATTTATAAAGCCGTATTTCGCACATGACTATTAAAGGTGGAATAGGAAGTATTTCCTTCCAATGTAGACAACCTGAATGTTATAGTTTCTTTCCACTCTGTTCCTGTTAAAGATAAACTACAAATTTACCCTAAATTACTAAAATTTCGATATTTTAATATGAGAATCAATTCTAGAACATAAATGACTGGTATCGGAGGAATTGATATTTCAGGATCGATCCGCACATCACTAGCAGAAGGTCCTTGCGGAGCTGCTGCCTAAACAAGTGAAAAAATATTAAAAAACAAGCCAGAAGTCTACATAAAGCCATTTTTGTACTCTGGAGAACATATTTTTGTTTTCCGACCTGTCCTTGCCTTGGTGACGTTATGAACAGAACTGAACAGAACTTGGTGAGTTCAGAAATTGTATTTTATTTCATACAAGAAATGTTTTGTTGTATTATATTGCTCATTTCATGCAAATGGAAAGCCAAGGTAGCATATTTATGTTGTTTTATGTTAGAAACGGTGGATTGGTGCTTAACCGACACACAGGCTGCAGTACAAAGGCCTTTGACGTTGTTTTTAGTGCGCCATATTGGCGTCACCTCATTTAGGACTAAATAAGCTGGAAAAAACAGACTTTTACTGTTGTTTAAGGGCTACCCGTGTTTTATTTCCAATGTTTATGCACTTTATTTTGTTGTTATGGTAGGCCATTAAGGTTTGGATCAGGAAATGCAAGAAACAAGATGGTGAGCCACCCACGGACCCATTGAAGTGTACCGGGCAGGAAAAGGGAAAACCGCCCCCTGCTGGACGTTGAGCTCTTTCGCTAAAAAAAACCTGGTAGGATTAATCCATACACCTCTGCAAAAGAACAGCGGACTTTCAAAGCACTGGATAATCATTCGGAGTAATTCCAGGATTAATAGTTAAAGGACACAGAGACAACTTTCTTTTGTTTGTTTGTTTGTTTAAGGGATTTATTCAGCCTTTTGCTGAATTGTTTTCAGTTGTTACAGTTTTTTGTTTTGTGTAATTTATTTTGGTCAACCCTACATTTTAATGCTGTAATGGTGTTAGTGGAAATGCAAATAATTTTGTTGGGTTAAAACAAAATAAGAACTGGTTGAAATTTAAAGGTGAACCTGGACCAAGATTAAATTAAATCTTGGGCCTAAAGAACGGAACTTGATTTAAAATAACACAGTGTTAACTCAAATAGATCAAAGGATAAACTTGAACTTAGAACTTGAAATGAATAAGACAATAACCTAGGTTGAAAATAGCATCCTTTTAAAGCCAAATAAAAGGTTTTGGGATAAATAGGATAAATTAACAGAAATTACTGAACTAAAAAGAAAAATAAAATATCTTGTTTTCCCTAAATGTGATGTTGAATGTTTTATGTAATGTGTGTTAACTGTCTATTCTCTGTCTTTGCAAAATAACAAGCCGGCAATTAAAACTTATTTTCTGGTCTGTGGTCTTTATTACACACTACACTCATTACTAATCTAGTAGTCAAACCTAACTGGTGGTTCGGTGGTTTGGTTTCAGGACGTCAAAAACTGACAGCATATGCACTTGTTCATGATGATTTTATCATAGTGATTTAGCATTTTCTGCTCAAACCTCATTTAGCCGACGCTGGCCGACCTATATTTGTGGACCTGAAGAGGAGCTCTGCAATGCTTTCACTCCATCTTTGATTCCTGCTGTAGCTGACTGTACAATTCATCTGCACATTTGACTAAAAGCTGTGAGTAGAGTACAGCGTTGGATCCGGCTGCTAGCAGACTCAGGGTGCACGTAGTACATCTCCACAGTAAAATAATGCTAATCAGACCGACTGAGCTGACCGTTGATCCGGCGGCTCAGGCCGGCCTAACAGGCAGAGAGGTAATACATTTTTAATTGCAAGTGTGATTATACGGTATGAGGAACCTGCACCGGCTGATTAAATGCATTTGGGTTAATATTAGAGGCCAATCATTCCCAGTGACAAAGCCTCTGGAGGAGGGAAGGTAATTGCAGGAGGACAATTATAATCCCTCATATTGTAATAACGGAAAATAATGTCCTCCAGGAGATTTTTTTTTTACTAAGCAGACAAAAGATAAATGATTGGACGGGTGCTCATATGCACACTGCTGGCATAAAAAAAGGTGAGATTCATCAGAAACAATGACTGGACGTTTATGTCAACTGCAGCTGTGCAATACAAGAATATTAGCAGCAATAACACAGATTGGCTGTTGTCAACAAATAAGGCTTCCAGTCATATTTTTATAAATGACGCTTAGTATCTCACACAGGAGTAAAACCTCCTTATTTTCAGCCACATGTGGCTTCTGATTACGTTTGTGACAGCATGTTCATTAATCTGCTCCTATAACAGCCTTCGCCTATTTGGAGAACCAAAGGAACATTAATGGGGGCAGTGGGGTTTGGCTCATCACACATGCCATTCCAGTTCATTCCATAGCTTTTCTTTTGAGTTTTTGTGGTTTTCCCCACAACAAACCTGGAATATATTTAAATAGAAAAGGAAGGACAGTAGCAGGAGACGGGCTGGGGTGTACACCTGTTTTTTATACACGTGTCCTTGTTCGAGCTCAGCGACAGTAGAAGTGCAAAAGTTCACTTCATCTTGCCTTTTTGTATAAATACACACTGTGAAAGTCACTGTCTTAATTTAAATCGCGAAGTGTCAGAAAAGTTGTCACAGGGATCGGCTATCATAATGTGGTGCAAATAACAAAAGGTGGTTTATGAACCAGACTCTGAAGGAAACCAAGAGTAAACTGAGACCTTCAGAGACAGTCAAAGAACACGATAAGGAACCGGAGGAGGACCGGGCCTTTTACAAACAGACACATCGAGGGCTAACACAAATCAGCTGAGAAAAATCAGAAAATCAGTGAAGATGGGGACAGGAAGTACAATTTATACATTATACATATATTTACAAGCGAAACATGAAATAACTGAAAGAAGCAGTCACACACATGAATACTGGCACTTATTAAGGATACAACCTACAAGACACGTGCTAAACATGAAGACAGATATGAGGACAGACTGGACACCAAAGACAAACAGAGACGACAGATAGATGAACACAAAGTGAACACTGGGGATTTTAGAGGGAACTAAGTGAACACCGCAGGTACTCACAATGAGAGAACAACTAAAACAACAACTAAAAGTTTAGAGTGACTTAGATTTTCTGTCCTTAGTGTTTGGATTTTCATCTTAGGGAGAAACTCAAACAAGAATATATTCACTATTTCAAAATAAAAACAAAGAGAAAAACGTTCTGCTAGAATAAAGATGAACACAGAAAGACTGACGACAAACTAAACAAACACGAACTCCACAAATCTGAAAAACTAAGACTCAAAATAATAAAGAACTCCTGGTTACATGAGGAATACAATGAGGAAATAACACGAGATAACTGACGCTAAATCACTCAAAGAGCAGATCAGACAGCTGGGCAGATTACAATAAAAACACAAGGAAAAGAGCTCAACATAAATAGCATTATCTAGCTTTCAGAAGAATAAAAACAAAAACCAAGCTTTAGGTTGTTATTGGAAAGATGTCCAAGTTAGGTTGAGATGTGAGGCTGTGAATGTGAGGATAAAGTCTTAAAGTACAAGAACAAAGCTCTGCATGAATGTCTTGCTACTGTATCTAAAAAAAATGCTTTATGACAATCGCATGGTTTTGGATTCAGTTCTTATTGAATGAACATGACATTTAGTTAGCATGGTCCTATCAGAGGTGGTCAGGACCGAGGACAGAGGAATCAAGAAAAGATTTAGGGCCATTTTGTTTCTGTACTGTGTTTTCTTTCAGAAGTCCAGAGTGGTTACCCTCGCTTTACGTTTGTGAGGAACAGATTTTTTCTTTGCCCGCTGCTGATGTGGAAATGATGTTGCTGTTGCCTGGTGACTCCTTGCAGTAGCTTGAACCAGTGACACAACTTGAAGACGGGATGCTCACCTACTCAGAAGTTTTAATGGCAGAAGCCTGTCAGCAGGCCCGATTTGTCCTTGTTGGAATCAGGGAGCAGCTGATGCTCCTGCTGCTCTGAGAGCCATTTGAAACATTTCTCTATGAGTATTTTTCTGATGCTGTTAATTCAGAGCAAGAGACAGCCAGGTCTTTATTTGTGGAATGGCTGGAATATGACCAGAAATTAACCCCTGCTGGCCACTGAGTGAGCCACACACACCTCTTACATGGTTAATTTCTCAATGTTTGTGTTAAAAGAGAGTCTAAATATGAATACTAAAAGTTAATCATTCTTTTGCAGTAAAAGTTTAAACAAAGATAATTAACCAAGGTGAATAAAGTGCATTTATGGCTGCCCACAGCTCTGAAAATAGCACGTAAATTAGTCTGAAGTGTTCCTTATAGCAAACCTTCTGAACTTGGACAGACGCTCCAGTCACATGCTCCCTGTGGAATTAGAAGTTGTATTAAATGTGGATCTTCATTGTGATATATATGCATTAACACGACGGCCGCACAGGATTCCAAGGATCAACAAGTGGCGATAATTAGCCAAGAAACTTGACAATGTGCCAACATAAGAGGAGGAGGAGAGAAGACTTTTAGAATGTAAACAAAGATCTAAAGAATGCTAGAGGAAAAAAAAATCCTCTTAGCAAGTGTTTCATGGGGAGGAAAATGCATTCAGTGTAAACTGGAGTTTCATTTCCTCTGCAAATTCCTGGTAGATTACTTTGCAATTAACAAAAACAACATGAGCAGGGGAATTATTCTGCAGCCATAATGTGCTTCAACAAAATCCATCATTAGTAGAAAAACTCTGGTTACAAAAATCAGCGAGAAAGCAGTGATGGAAAAATTCTGAACCTGCAATGGAAGAAATCACGACTCATTCGGCACATGGGTGTCTACCTGTTCCAGTAACAGGTAGAATCAATATTTTTAATATAGAATGTTTTACCAGAGTTGCTTTATTTTTTTTCCAAACATTCATCTGTCACCCTCAATTGACTTGAAAATCAAAAAAATATTTCTGGGATTCATGGAAAAAATGGAAAAGCCAGGCTTGTTTGTCTCTTTTGTACTTGCCTCTTATAAGTGATTATAATACCCGCTTAGTAACAGATTGCACATCTGAGGTCAGTTATGCTTTATTTCTCATTAGGCACACCTGCAGTCCTCTAGACTAATACTACCTGTTCACATGGATTTAGACTCTGACACAATATAAATATTCAAATCTGGTAGAAAGTGATAAAAATTATAAAAACTCTAAGTCTCACTGTAGTCCAATATGGGGGAAGTTTTTCACCCAAGGAAGAGCAGATGGTGCCTTTAAACTTTGGGCCTTAAAAGAAAAAACTGAAGATCTCTATCTTCCCAACTCTGATGTTATCATGCCCTTTGAAGAAGTGAGGCATTCATTTAAACTGAATAGATTTCTTTTTTAAAATGTCTACAGCTGAGAAGTTTTATAAAAGCAGATCAGCATAATTCGCCTACCAGACGCCCACAAACAGCATTATTTTACTGAGGAAACAGAACTGTATTAACAGTTCTGTGATGTCCTTTCATAAGCTGTTTACTTCCTGTTTATTAGAAGATTCACGCTATCAGATGAATGGTTGGTCAGTGTGACACGTCCAGCTCCAGCTAATGCAAATCATGAAATAATGGTAGAAAGACGCAGCGTTTCCAACACTCTGCACGCTGTCTGCACGTTCCCCCTTACCTCATAACTGGCACCACTGTATAATAGAGAGCCATGTTAACATGCACATTTCATTCACAAAGAGTTGGTGAATGACTTCAATCACAGCACTGTTAGATGGTCATTTCCTCCTTTCTTCCCCACTCATACCAGTGGTTCTCAGTGTCCAGCATCTTTATGACTCGCCTGTAGGTGTAAATCAACTGCAGAATCCTGGCTTGATGGGGTAACTTTTCTGTGCCGTGCCACCCACTTAGCCATAAGTTGTTTGGTTTCCCTGATGTCATATTCACAACAATCGTCTTAACCCGATCCTTGGGGTGGACCAGTTCTTGACTGTCTTGAGGTCTTGAAGTCATCGATATTCAGCCTTTTGATAGATGCATTTCAGCTGTTTCGACACACCTGGGATTCTGTCTCTAATACTGGAGAGTTTTTACCGTGTGATATATGGTGCTTTGAGATGAATATTCTAGTGTATATAAAATTGAATCTAATTTTAATTGAGGTGTTTTTTGAATTGATGAAGTTTCTTTTCTTATGTAAAGTTGTGAGTTTTATTTGCTGGGATGATGATTGCCATGTGAGCAACGGGAGAAGCAGTTTGTTGTTCATCATGTTTATCTTTGAAAAAGTAAAAAAGTAATAATAATGAAATGCCAGAGCACTAGTGTTTGACACCCAGAGAACAGCAGGTTTGGATGGTGGTTGAATGTGAGCTGCATGTTCTCACTGCAGCAGATCAAATCTCTGTAGAAGACTCACAGAATATACTGTAGAAACCATCCGCAAAGCTTGCTCTGATTACCATAGTACTCTGTATATATATACAAAAGAGGTCAAACACTAAATACGTGAAGGGTCAGAAATAAATCAACAACCAAAGAAAGCCTACAGCAGGCTCCTCAAGGTGCAGAAATTCATCTACCATTAACAGTAACTTAACTGACATCCAGAGCTTCATTAAACATGCTTTGTTGGCTCCTCGTCCCTCCTGGCCCACACAATCCTTGAGTCACTGCATTATATGTGTACTTTCTTAAGCACATAACAGGAGTCATTAATGTGCTCCTGCTGTTTTACAATGTTTCCTGCCTACACATTTAAATGAGGTGTGAAACCGGTGTTATCATAAATGAGGCAGAAAAGCCCCGACGTAAAGATTCACAGGCACTAGAAAAAGCCTCACCTGCTGCTGATCTGCTGCGCTTCATAAATAAAACTCCATCATTCACCACAAGACTGAGCCGCAAGCTGATGATTCAAACATCAGCACTGTAATCTGTTAATTAAATATAAATTAATCATGTACTGTACTGTGCAAAAGTCTTTAACCAGCCCCCTTTTCTTTATATTTTGTTAGGGAAATGGGAAATTGGTGCAGTGATTTATTGATATGGAAATTTAGAATATTAGACCAATAACAGTTTCAATGAGCTATTCATATTACAGTTTTTGCCCGTTGCCTGAACACATTTTGCAAAACTTTGCTCATTGTGCCAAAACCCTAAACACAAGTAAACATGACACAACACTGGGAAATATACCATTCACATCTGCACCAAATTGAAACTCTACTCTCAAAACCTAAACTCTGCTATCAAAACCTAACATTCCTTTGTCAAAATGTAACTCTGTTGACAAAATGACACATACTTGCATCATATGCAAACACTTACAGAACAGGGGGAACACACTAGTCTACTTTATATAAAGCACTGCAGTCTTTGATTTCCATTGTTCATTCAGAAGGCATATTGGTACATATTCAGCTCGAAGTCCTTTGACCCCGTCACTGTTCCTCTCAAATGGGACTCTGTAGAGCTGCTTCATGGTGATGCTGTGTTTACCCAAGATGCGTCTGATGGTGGTGATGCTCACATGGTCTATGTTGCTGAACACTCGCCTGTCTGCAAGTATTTTCCGTCGTAGCTGGTGGAGACGGATGGCATTGTCTGCCCTCACTAGGTCCACAACAGCAAGTTCCTGCCGTTGTGTGAACAGGCGTTGGCGTCCTCCCCCAGAAGGTCTTCGAGTCATTCTAGAGAAATACAACCACATATTGTCATCGGTTTGCTTATTTTTCTTACAGTACTTTACTGTATATACTGTATCATCCACTGTACAACACTGTACTTCAATATAAGTAATCATGGTATGTTTCACAGAAACTACCACTTTGGCTGCAAAAGGAGCATTAGCACCCTGCAATACCCTGTACACTTGATATGGTAACTGTAGAACAGTACTATGAAAACCATCTGAGTAGAGTAGAAGGCAGTGAGATGAAGACAGACCTGTTTTCTAGTCGGAATTTTCTTATTACAGATGCCACTGTGAAGCGGCTTAGATGTGGGTGGACTCTCTGCCCAGCTTCCCTCATAGTCAGGCCGTGGTTGATGACATGGTCCACCAAAGTTGCTCTTATATCATCAGAAATATGGGTCCGTGCATGGCCTCTTTGACCTCCTCCTCCTCTTCCTCTTGCTCTCCCTCCATCCATGCTTGCAAAGTTCTTGAAATGGCTAAACTGAGGGCTTTTTGTGGTTGGCTAATTGGTGTTCAGTTTTGCAAGTAAGTGCCTTCAGGTGTATATTTGAGTGGTTGCAATTACCCGATGTGTTTTGTATTTTGGATACATGTGTTTTCCAAATGGCACCCTGAAATTTCATTTTTGAACGAAGTGTCTTATGTATGAAATAGAGTGTAGTATGCAGGACCATGTGTGTTGCATAAAGGAGTAAGTGTGTTGCATAATTGCAACCAGAGTGCAAAGCAGCACTTTTGTTTAAGGTATGGGTACATGTGTTTGAGGTATGGTAACAAAAGCTTCAAGTTGTGTTACTTTAGTCTAAGCATGGGTTTATAGTGTTCAAGCAACGAGCAAAAACTGTAATGTACAGAATTCACCTGCTTGCTGCTACTACTGCACATTCACCCAATGTATATACTATATATATATATAATGTTCTTCCCCCCCCCCCCCCCCCCCCCCCCCCTATTTTTGCACATGTCGAGGAGCGTGTCACGATACATTTCACTGTGTGTTATACTTGTATAACTATGCATGTGACAAATAAAGAACCTTGAACCTTGAAAGTCAGTTTTTGGTTTGACCACCTAAACCTTCTCAGGCGGTTTCTGTCATTTCTTCCAGTATTACTCAGGAAGTGTTCTCCAGACCTTCTTGAAGGACATTTGAAGCTCTTCTTTGGATGTCTCTGCCTGTTTTTCTGTTCTCTGTCAAGATGACCCCGTGCTCCCTCAGTAATGCGGAGGTGTGGGATCTGGGGAGGCCCATCCATGACTGATGGTGTTCCACTGTGTTTTTCTATCCAGCTATGCTTTTACTGCATTGGGAGTGTGCTTGGGATCATTGTCATGCTGAGAAAGCCGCTGACAACCAGATATTTTCCTGATGGTACTGCATGATGTTCATTATTCAGTTTTGACAATATCTCCAACACCACTGGGTGAAATGCAAACCATGACAGAGCCTCCACCGTGTTTTGCAAATGGCTGCAGATGGCTGTACCTCACTCCTGACCTTCAAATTTGGCCTTCCACTTCTTTTGTTCTCCACTTGTCTACTTTCTAAATTTTTGAAGGGCACACTGCACACCATGCTGAGATATGCCAACATTTCAGTTAATAGCTCTTTGGGAATCACCTTGTTAGTGCAATGAAAGGATTTTGATGCCTGTCAAACTGTTATCTTTGGCATTTTCATAGATTCGACCAAAGAAATGGGAACTTGAGCCATCTTGTTCATAACAAAGTGGCTAAAAATACAATTTAAAAATTGTTTCTTTGCTTTTTGGAACTTCTTTTACTGTGTGCTCATATTACAAACAGTAATTTGTTTCATTTCTTACTGTCTGAAGAGAATTTTTGAGATTCTTACAAGATGCCGAATATTTATTTCAAAGTAAAAATGCATTTTTGTGTTACTGTGTATTGATCTGTGTACTGGGAGTACTGGTGGGCTGCTTCTCCTTTACCACACAACAGAAGTGGACAAGTTGCATCCAAGTCCCAGAAGCAGTTTACAAAAAAACAAAAACAAACAAATGTTACCTCAGGATGAATTTTTTTTTAAGCTTGAAGTTTTTTTTTCCTCCTCTGATTCACTTCCAATAAGCAGTCGAAGGGTATTTGCACTTCCGTGTTTTTAAGGCTTGATCGTTTGCCACTGTTGTTTGAAACAACTGGAGGTTGGAGTTGGTGAGGGCTGAAGTTGGTTTTCCATACATATATCCATGTAGATACACGTGGATTTCTCAGCACACAATCTTAATGAAAACCATGAGTGCTGTACTACCAAAGAAAGAGGGTTATTAAGGATTATTATGAACCTCTGTAATGCATGTGACATTTATAAATTCAGGACATTTTCAATCTGTTTTGGTTACAAATGCTCATCAATTCACTTTCTGCAGTTTCTCTGTGTTTGGCTGGCAGGCGTAGAGATGCATGGACCTCCGTCTCAACACAGTACTGAAGTTTTCCCAAACCAGCCAAGAGATGTAATCACCCCAACATGTCCTGGCTTTTTACTAGGAGTTGTGTAGGATGCATCATAGTTGAACAACCTCGGTTAATTCTTTTGATGTTGAGGAATAGTGAACTCTCAGACAACGCTGCACCAATCCCGTTTTTAATCTTTTCAGTTGTGAACAAGACTGCACGTGTCCAGACGGTGCCTTCATCTGTACACATGCAAAAGGCCGAAGAAGCATCTTCAGTTCTTACAGAGGCGGCGTTTCAGGTCTGGGACCTGAATCTGTTCCTGTGAGGGCGGCGCTCGTAGAGTCTGGGTATCTTTGGGTCACACCGAACTTTATTTTTAACCTTTGAATACCACACTGAAAAAAATTTCCAACATATATAATGTCATTAGGACAATTCAACAGTCCTTGGACAAACATCTCAAAGAATGGATTACCAAAAAATATATATATATATTAGATATTTTATGCTTTGCCCTGTTGTTTTTGGTTTGGTTATGTATATTTTGTGTACACACAGTACACTCTCACTTCTCTGTGTCTTGTATTTTTTGTTATTTACTCAGTGATTCTGGGTGTAAATCGCTAAAATGAATGATAGTAACTGCACAATGTCCTAAAACAAGGTTTTTCCCTGTTGCTTTGTCTCAGCATTTCTTCCAATAAAAGGGTTAATTTATTTAAAGAAATGTAATTTCTTAGATGAACCACAGTGAGACACATTATCCGCACATGCAGAAAAGTTGTAAATGTGGTGAACCTTCCCAGGAGTGGCCAGACTACCAAAACGACTCAAAGAGCGCATGATGACTCATGCAGGAGGTCACAGAAGAGCCCAGAACAAGATCTAAAGACCTGCAGGCCTCACTCGGCTCAGATAAGGTCAGAGTTTAAAAAATGGCCTCCATGTGAGAGCTCCAGGGAGAGCTCATCTGCCTGAAAACATGCAGAATGCAGCCAGCATACAGCATGACACCAACAAGTCCACCTGTAAATGGATAAAAAAAATCTTAACTCCTATTGAGACACTTCAGTATGACCTTAAACAGACCGTCCATTGTGTCTGAATTTAAAAAAATCCTGCAAAGACTAGTGGAGAAAAATTCCTCCACAGTGACGCGAACAATGATTATCAGTTAGTACAAACATGTGACTGCAGCTCTTGCTGCCAACGGTATTTTGTATTTATGCATTTATTTGTATTAATGTTCAAATGTGTTTGATGATCTGACACATGTAAGTGTGACAAATATGCAAAAAAAAACCCAACAAAAGTACAAAATCAGGAAGTGTTAGGTTCATTTTATGAGAGAGTAAAGACAAATATGCTCAAAGGGCATTTTCTTAAATTTATAAAGCAGTTGAAGGTTCAAGTTTAAAAAAAGGTCAGAGTTTAAAAGTCTCTCTGCTCGCTCCGGAGACACCCAGACAGTAAACGCATTTTATTATGTGCGACAAACAGGACAGTTTAGGGTGGCCTTAGGTCCGATGTGGGCTCAGGTTTCTTCTTCTGCAGCTTTCTGGCCACTTCACCCATCACCATGGCAACAGTGTAGGGTTAAAAAGGAGGTATAGTGCATATAAGAGCAGATTTGTGACTGAGGCCACATTCCTGTGATGGGTTTTAGTCTGTGTCTGTTAGTATCAGGGTAACAGTCTACTTCCTTCTCTACAATACACTGTGAGCAGTAAAAACACAAATTTGTGATGCCAATTATGAGATATTAGCCTTACAGCTAAAAATAAATCCCAACAGAAGGGGACAAACACAAAAAGCTGAAAGGGTTTAAATATATCAGAGACCCTTACAGGTGTGAGCGAAGCACAGGCCAGAAGACCAATGTCCAGAGTAAACAGCAGAGTACTTAATAATTCCAGGAGGGGAAGACTTTGAAAATCTGGATCTCACACTCTGCAGTGTGACAGAAGCTGACAGCACGGTCGCCGTCGCGGACGTCCTTGAAGGCCGAAAACCTGTTTGGCTTGTAGAGCAGCTTCTGTAAACTGTCAGAGAGAGAGGGAGCTACGCGTTGATACCGCCTGACCATGCGTGACGCTTTTACTGTTCATATTGCCAAGGGGAGAATAATTGGGCAAAGTTGTCATGTAAATTTCCTCAGGCCACAGAATTTAAGGTGGGATCTGTGCATTCATGCAGATGACAAGTTGAGCTCCCGGTTTCTCCGGACTCTCTCTGTATAATCTGAAGGAGAAAGAGGCGACGCTGGAAAACTGGCTGGAGAAACGGGAAGGTGACAGGAATTAAAGAGCCACATGTTCAGCTGAAAGAAAACAACAAACAGACGGCTTTACAGGAGCTGCAGCTCGGAGACGGGCTTGTCGAAGCAAATCCGTGTTCAGCCAATAAAAATCAGACGTGTCCCGAAGTCTGCGACAGCCTGACAGGCAGAACAGAGGCAAATGTACCCGGAGAGGAAAAGATGAAGGGCTTGTTCAATTAGATATGCGACATAAATGAAAGGGAATAATTAGGCAATCATCAAAAGGGACACAATTTGTTAAAATTCTCGACACTAATGAAAAAAAGGGTGATTGAAGCTGATTGTTTTGCAAACCATGGAAGCAGTGAGACACAGGGAGATGAGAAGAAAATGGGAAATGGAAATGTTTGTGAGGCTCAGATGGAGGCTGGCGTGTTGCTGTTGATAATTCACTCTGTCAGAACGCTCCAGGCCACAAGAGGCTGATTTCTGAAAGTGAAACTGCTTCAAAGAGTCGTGATTTTTTTTTCTTCTCTTAAGCGCTCCTTGGAGACGACGGCCTGCACTGCATTAGCAAACCAAAGAGGTGCAGCTGTCTGATTCTTCAACATAAATACCTGTTTGAGTCTCCGAGGATTAATCTGCTTTATTTCAACATACTTCTGATACCTTGTTATTAACTCAGTGAGTACAGGGTTATTATTGCGGAGAGAAAGGGTGGAGAAAACTATAGCCGGGCCTTTTGTATTTATCCTTCACTAAAACCTGAGTGATGGGTGTAGGCATATGATAAGGTCAGATCTTTTACTCTTTTTTGCTAATAATTCCTCATCTGCTTCCCAAACTCGTTCCAGGTTCCCGTTTCTAATTTCTCTGCAAAAGAGTGTCACCATTCCTGGAAGAGCCCTCTCTGGGTTCAGCGTTTCACAGATGACGTAAAGTGAAGAACACAAATAAAAGACAGAGATTCTTTTCTTATTCCTGGTTTTCACCTATTGGCTGCAAACAATGTTAAAATTGATACGGTCTGAAAAGATGACAGCCTGTGCTTTGTTACCCTTTTAAAAAATTGCAGCATACCTACAGTTTGTTCTTATTTTTATTCTTTAGGCGCCTCAAAACCAGCTGAAAGAATAAACTGTTCACATCCATATGAAAACGTCTAAGCAACACAACAGAGTGCCAGATTGTAATTATAGTCAACATATAGTCTTTCTTAATGATGGAGCTGTGATACTAATAAGTCTGTTAACTTAAACTTGGCCAGTGTTCCTTCCTGGCTAAAAATACACTTTATTAATGGAGTTTTTCCAGGCAAAGCACTTAAAGCACACACATTGTTGAATATTCAGACATATCTTCCTATCACACGCACACAGTTTTAACTGCTGCAGTGTGTCTAATGAAGTTTAAAGTGTTTTCTCTTATTCCAGTCCAGACTCATTTACCCGGGTCTGCTGCCAGCATAGCTTTGCATGTTTGCGGACACTGTCCCCTCCTCATCTTCCATAGCCTGAATGATAAAGCCTGGGTTTACTTGTAAAGCTGATAAACACCCTGGTGTGATCTCTGAGTCTTGATGCTGTTAGGTAAGGGTAGCCAGATAAGGAAAAGATATCCTGGATTTGATGAAGCTCCCTCATAATTCAGGTCCTGTCAGTGGGAAAACGTGCAGCTGCTAAACGCTCCTAGAGACAAAACTGTTTGTTTTTTTGTTTTTGTTTTTTGGTACAGGGCTGTGAACGCGTGGCCTTGTGGAGTCTCTAGCGACAGGGACAGGTTTCATTATTTTCAGGCCTGGAGGATACAGTTCATTCTGAAGCACAGCAGAGGATTTTAGCTCCTCCTTTTTGTAAATAACTTTGGATTGGTGGGTGGGGCTTCTGTACTCTATGATCACCTGAGATATTACCTTATATCTCCTTATGGAAAAGGTCAAGACTTAGTGGAGTATCTTACTTGCTGGAAGAGAGAGTAAGAATATTGAATGAAACTTTCATGGCATTTATCCCCGTAAACACCTCAAACACTGATATTTAACTTAAAGGTATCAAAACAGAAGAAGGATGAAAACATTGGTCTCAGTTTTTGCCTGATGGAGGCGCGCTGGCAGAGCTCCTCCTGCTGAAAAGGAAAAGAAGTGAGAAAAGTAGAAGTGATGGGTGGAAAACTGAGGCACCGTTGAAGGAAAAATGAAAAACAGGGTTGAAGGAAGGTACCAAACAAAAAGAAGTCGCAAATAAAAAAGCCTTTTAAACATTTGTCACATGAACACACTGAGGCGGCCGTTTGCTAAATTCCCACACAGGATGTTGATTGATAGAATGAATGACAGATTGATTACCTGTCTGTCTGGGTTGCAGCCTCATCCATTATGGCACGTTGTTAAAATGATAGTGCATTTAGCGTTTATTCAGAAATATGCCGGCGTATCCTCGCCTCCCTCGGGGCACGCTCATTAGCAAGACGTCTTTGAGATCTTCTCTCATCTGGCAGGAAGTGGGGGAGGAAAGGACAAAGCAAGACCAGGCCGATAAACTTAAAGGCGTTCATTGTTCCTTTTCCTCCAAGTTTTTCTGCATCTTTGAAGAGGGAAAAATTTGATGTTTCTCAAACTGAACAGAAGCCCCGAGCCTCTGAGTGCGTCAACTCATTAGGGTAACAACAACAGAAATAAGGCCGAATGGACGTCCGCCATCTTTCAGACTCGTTTCTGCAAAAAAAAAGCTTCAGTAAACTCATCTGATTTTTCAGGTAAGCTCTGCATCTCACAGTCAATCGCAGCGAATGAAAGGCGCTGGCAAACAGCCAATCCCAGGCGTTGCGTTAGTTAAAGCAGTAAAATGTCGACTGCATCGCTTTGACTCATCCCAGTTTTGCACCGGCACAACAACAACAAACAAACCTGCACACAGGAAGATCTGTAATGACAAACAATAGGAGGCGGTGGCCGAGAAGATGAAAAGTAATGCGAGGTGGATAAAACTGCAGCTAAAAAAGACATAAGAGCGTTTGCTAAACTGTAAACAAAGCGCTGTGTGTCAGGCGGAAAAGACCGAAGTACCGAGGACTGAAGCAGAAGATAATGGCCAGGCTTTAGCTGCAGGACACGGTGCTAATTGGAGCTGTCTTGTAAATAACTTGTGAGTTGGCGAGAGTATCTAAAACATAATGAACCGTGAGAAAGTTTCCACCTGCAGGTTGCTGCTGGAGAAGCTGCTTCGATGGATGGAGACAAAAGTCCAACCAGTCACTGCCAGCACACTCACAGTCATGAAGAAGAACATTCTTCAGTACAGGTTAAACCAGAAAGGTGCTTCAGAGAAGGCGGACATCACCTGCCATCACCTGTGTAGTTAATCACACTAACAGATGATCCAAGAAGTTTGAGTTCCAGTTTTAAGATTTCATTTGCATGTTTCTGAGCACTAATTAACGGGTATCTGCATCTGTGTGATGCTGCCATACAGACTATGAATGCAGTTCAAGACTAGTTAGCATTAGCTCATAACTTAGCCCTCAATCCTCTCATCCAGTGTCTATGTCTGTTGAAAGGCTTTGTGCGAATAACAGCTTTAGAGTCTGGGGAGCTCAGTGAAGCTGGTATAAGACTGTGCTAGACTATTTTCTGCATTACTCTCTATGGTCTCGCCTCTGTCCTCCTGCGGCCCACTTCATCCAGTCTATCCAGTCACTGTGTGCCTTCGCACCTTCTGTTATGACTCATCAAAAACAGTTTTCCTAGATTTTCCTCTCTCCTGTAACTCCAGATTCACCTGTCATTAGACAGGTGAGGACTTCTAATCAGGCCAAGCTGCCTGCAGAGCTTCCTGCAGCATGTGTCAGTCCACACTAGATGTTTCCACCGTGATAAACAGTACCAGTACTGGTACCAGTCAGAACCAGTTAGAGCCGTGAATCTTTGCCTCAACCACACACACACACACACACACACACACACACACACACACACACACACACACACACACACACACACACACACACACACGAAACCTTACAGCCATGAAATATGATCACATGCTCCTCTGAAAAAGAAACTGTTTGATAGACATATTAGGAGGTTTCAGAGACTCAGACGTTTGATTAATCTGTGGGATATTTAGGAAAAATTACCTGAGGTCAGCAGGATGGGATCATTCAGTAAATAAGAGCGCCAAAGATGTGCAGATCACAAAGTAGACGGAGCCAAAAGGCGCCGGTCAAACACTTCTTTCTGACACAGAACAGAGAAAAATCTACTTTTCTTTTTCTGTCCCTCGGAAAATCTTTGGTCTGCAGATGAAACACGAGGATTTAACGAGCTGCTTGGATTCACGCGATTATCCCGTACACGAATTCAGGCTTGGTGCTGCGCCTCCAGCCAGTTTGGAAAGAAAATCACTTCCTGTTTTAAGATCCTGCCGTCATGTGTGTTTGCCTGTTCCTCCTCCTGCTCTCCCTCTGTGTGTGTTGTTATGGGGAGTTTTGTTTCAGCCGCTCATCTGTCGCTCCCTGAAGAGTCGAGGCATTAACGGCGAACCACAACAACTGTATTCCCCATCATCTTCCTCCTGCTCCTTAAACTCTACAGCTGGGTTTCCTCCTGTTCACAGAGAGAGCCTCTTTGTTTTTGTTTCCTCCAATTTTTTCTTCTCTTCCTACTTCCAAAGGGAGAAAATAGACATTTCATTTCAGCCAAAAATATTCTTGCCATACCCCCGCAAAACACTTTAGTGCACCTACTGTGATCGTTTTGTGTTTTCTCTCAGAGGACTTCCCTTTTCTGGGAATCCAGCTCTACATGCTGCATGGTTCACAGCCAGTTTCCCTTTTCTGTCTCTTTTTAAACACATTGGTGTGTATTTTCTTTTTGTTTGATTGCTTTTAAAGATTGGGTCATGTTTTATGATGCACAGGATTGGAGGGAACAGATGAGACGTACAGATGGATTGTAGTAGAGGAAGGGAAGGTGGGAGGCCTGAGTCATCAGGCACCAACCTTCATGTAAATGTAGGAAACCAAAAATGGGGGATTACAGAGTGAAGGCAAAAAAGCAGCGATACAGTACGGAGGAGATTTGGCAGATGGAGACGAGAGATGGGGGAGCGGTAAAGATGAGAAGAAACCCAAGGTAACAAAAGGTAAAAAGGCTTCAGGAAGAGAGGGAAACTGGAGGAGAAGAACAAAGAGGAGAGAGAGGAAAGAACAGATAATATGGGGAGATTAAAGAAGAAAGGTGATTATTGAAGGAGAGAAAAAGAGAAGATGAACACGGTAAAAAGGAGAAGAAAGAAACAAACGATAGAAAGAGAAAGTAGACAAGAGCTTGCTCACCCACCCCTGATACTGCGTTCACTTACAGTCAGGTCCTCTGAGACAGTGGATCTGAAATCAAACGGTCAATGTGTGAATGAAGTGTCTGTGAAGGTTCTCAGTCATCCAGGTCATCATAGTCTAAGGAGCTTGGAAAGAAAAGCGCCTGGACT
The DNA here is from genome assembly GCF_057381845.1 of Rhamphochromis longiceps. Classification (NCBI taxonomy): domain Eukaryota; kingdom Metazoa; phylum Chordata; class Actinopteri; order Cichliformes; family Cichlidae; genus Rhamphochromis; species Rhamphochromis longiceps. The sequence continues at coordinate 11,712,435 of NC_140558.1, forward strand.
TGTTTAAGTTGCTTGAAGACGTTTCACCTCTCATCCAAGAAGCTTCTTCAGTTCAAGCTTCTCGGATGAGAGGTGAAACATCTTCAAGCAACTTAAACAAGTCCAGACGCTTTTCTTTCCAAGCTCCTCAGACATGTGAATGAAGTGCAGGCTTTCAGCAGTAATTCAGTCAATTCAACACAAGTATTGTATTTTTACGCAGTCTGTTATCCCTTTCCTCTCAGTGACTGTCTGAAGTCTTTAACACACAGACATCACAGATGCTGTTTCTTTCTTGAGATGGTCTGCAAGTCTTTACTGCAGCCACCTTCAGTTGTGCTTCAGTTATATCTTCAGTTACTGAAAAGGTGCTCTGTTGGGTTTATCTAACTGACTGTCTTGGCCCTTAAAAAGATCCACTTTGTTGCCTTGAGAAAGTCTTGGGTTGCATTTTGCTTTGCATTGTGATGTGAGGTGAAGTGCACCTATCAGCAGTCACATCATCAATAAACACCAGAGACCCAGTTCCACAAAAAGCTCATGCAGTAATGCTGCCTCCACCGTGTTTGACCGAGGATGCGTACTTCACATCCTGAGCTGTTTCTTTCCATGCTTTTGCAGTTTCATCTTGGCTTCATCTCATCATGTGATGATGTTTGTCTTTTTAGTCTTCATCTGTAAACTGGCCTGACTCCAGGTGGTGTGGCTGTTTCTTTTTTTTATAGACATAGGACTGCAGGCGGCACAGGACTTTTTTTTTTTTTTATTTTGTATTATTTTTACACTGACTTCTATTTTCACTCAGTGTCCTGTTAGATTTGGGAAAGATCACGATTTGAATATAATAAAAAAAGACTTACTGAATTTGACTGAATTCACTACCTCCTGTGTACTCTGTGAAACTCCCCCCTGTCCTCCCCCAGCTCTCCCTGTGGGAGCAGCTCCCTGTCTCTCATCTCCTCTGGGCATCACGCTGAGCTGCAGCTGTCCTAATTGACTCCATTCCTCGTCCGAATCATTTCCGCATCACTGCTGGCTTCCTGCAGCCTCTTGACGTCCGGGTGGCTCAGCAGGAAGAGAAAACCAGAACCAGCACCGCACCTCTGCCTCGATCGTCTTTCAAAGCATCTGATGTTGGTTCTAGTATGTTTATGACACATATGTATATGCTTACACCTTGAATTTTTAAAGCAACGGTTGATGTGTTGCCCTTTATCGACACATTATTAGAAGCTGCTTAGTCAGATGTTGGTAGGTAGTCATGGAGGACCTGTTGGGTGGGTTTGCTTTGATGTTTGCATCGTTTGCATGATTTATCAATTTGTTCTTTATTGTGGTTGTTGCATTTGTTAAACTCCTAAAAGCATCTTGAATTCAAAAAAAAAAACAACAACCACGAGCTCAGAAGCTCTGCATTTTTTTCAGAGATAATAATAAAACTATTTTGCTGTCTGTGCCAATTCCTCGTGGCCTCACGCTCGTTTTTAGTTTGCTGTAAACTGAGAACTTGGCTAGCAATGAAAGCAAACTGGGACGAGCTGTGAACCTATCAGGTCCAGGCATTATTCATTATGATGTCATTATTCTTTAGACAGTACTTCTCAATGAGCATTTACTTCATGATAAAACTGCTGAAGATGAGTCAAATCTAAAGAAACAGGTCGTAGGTAGTTTTATCAGTTTATCAGATGCTGTCACATGATGAAGAGTTTTATGTTGCTATCGCCGGCCCCTTACTTTACAATATAAAGCACCTCCAGGCAACTGTTGCTGTGATTTGGTGCCATAAAAAAAAGAAAAAAGAATTAAGTTCCTTTGTGATTCTTTCCAGGATCTGCGTTCATCCTCTACCCCTGCTCTGCACCGCCAGCACACCCACCTTTGTCCAAGTACAAAGCAAAAGAAAGAGTTTGGAGCTTGGTGGGTTTATCATCAGCATTTCATGAGTCCAACTGAGTGGAGACGGATGGGTTAAATGCAGCAGGTTTATTCCAGAGAAACAAACGAATGAGGCTTTGATGTCTGACTCTGGGGATGAGAGAAGCACTGTGATGGCGGCTATGCAGAACAAAAAGCCCTCCAAATGTTTCCTGTGGGGTTCAAAATGTTACCTGTTGGGTTTCAAATGTTTTTCACTTGTTTGGAAATGTTATCTCCAGGGTGCAAAATGCTTCCTCTGGTCTGACCATTATGATGACTAACAGATGTAGGGGCTAAGGGTTCATGTACTGTAGTTAACTGTGTCCATGGGAGGGGAGATGACCTATAAATTTGCTTTTATGGTATGATATTTTGAAGATGAGAGCAGATCGTTGCATCCTGTGGATTAAACCGGGCCTAATTAAACTCTTCCAGAGGCCTTCAAACAGAAAGCAGCATGTTGCCGAGCGCTGCTGTTTGCCTGCAGATGTGTGTGTGTGTCTGAGTGGGCGCAGACAGCTGTTAATGCAGATTATTGCCACTGTGAAGCACCGAGAGCGCTGCTGCTCCACGGGAGCCAGCAGATGCAACTGTTCCTGACCCGCCGAGAGCTGCTGTTCAGGGAGGCAACATCACAAAACCAGCAGGGCTGATGGCTGCAACTGGACTGAAAACTGCAAACAAGCTGCTTTGCGCTGGCCTCCGTGTGTGTCTGTGTGCTGTGGTCAGAGTGCTGACTGACTTCCTGTTTAGAAAGAATGGTGGGTAAGGGACTAAAAGACGGACTTTGTGTGTAAATGAGTGTTTTTAATTCATTCCTGTTTGTGCTTAGCCAGCAGTCAGAGCTGCTGCCTGGTTGGATACACACTGATAGATGAGGGGCCGCTACATGCACGCATACACACACACACACACACACACACACACACACACACACACACATGCTGCTTTAGTAGTGTGGATACATAATGAAGAATTACTTCACTTCGTTTTTTTTTACCAGTGGCCTGGCTGAGACTCACCAACATCAGTGCGGTACAAAAATGGAGGTCTGTTAATTGTTCATTTTATAAATCGCTTTCAGCATCAACCTCCAGGACTGAAAAACAAAGCCAACTGTACAAGTGCACTTCCTCTAATGTCCACTAGAGGCTCCAGCAGTGATTCAGTCCCCATGTTAAAACTTTACAGCAGAAATAAACATGTTTACATGACGTGATGACACGGCGTGATACACATACTGTTTGAGTCTCTATAGGTAATTCCTCCCTTCTGAACAGGGGAAGAACGACTTATAACTTGACTGTTTAAATTTACATTATCAGTTTACATTATTAGGAGTGTGGCCTCTTTGATTGACAGGTGGATGGCGACACAGGTGTGTAAACAGGATAGATGGAAACATTTTAAATGGATTCTGATAAAACTTTGTAGGGGTACCAACTGGGTTCATGTTAGTAATCTGACTTGCATCCACGGAGGTCTTCAAGGTCAACTTAATGATTTATTGATGGGAAATTTACAAAAATTCTTAAAACTTTAAAACTATGATTCTTACAAATGTGCTGTGTTTTGTCAGCGTATATAAAATGATGTGTAAAGATTTAAAATATCATTTCAGACTGACTTCTGACCTCTCCTTCAAGGCCAATAAAAAATTTGAGCTTGAGTTTGTTGAGTTTCCAGGGTTACGGTACTCAAGCTTGTTTCTGTTAAAGGTTTCTGAAAGCAGGAGGAATGTTGAGTAAACATTCAAATTATATAAGGTTTTTTCTTCCAATCAGCATGTGCGACCATGAAGCAAACAGACGACAGTAAAGAGCAGCAGCAGCACGTTGAGGTGCTCACAAGGAAAGCCAGCAGGGTCTGCGCTGTCCCTGGTCCTGAAACTGGGACGCGAGCATAGCAAACATCAGTGAGGAAGAGCGGGTCACGGCATGGTTATTACGATGATGATGATGATGGCAGTTATGTTGCTGATGAAAATGACCGTGATGGCTATTGTGAAGATGATGACAAAGGTGACATTATAGATGATCACGAGGATGATATTGATTATGGAGATGGTGCTAACTGCGGTGCTGATGGCAATCATAAAGATGACTATGAAGGTCATGATGAACATTAGAGAGAATGAAGGTGGTACTGTTTTTGGAAAGTATTTATTTACCTATTTTCTTTATAAAAGAAAAAACCCTTTTATATAGGTCATTTAGTTTTCCCTGTATATTTATTGTTATTGTTAGTTTAAAGTAAATATGTGGAATTTAAAAAAATAAATAAATCTGTGTCATTTTTGTTTTCACATGTTCAGCTTCAAACTTGAGAATAAAAAGCTGATTATGACAATAATCACAACACTGATGGTATCAATAAAGATTATGGTGATGATGAGCTCCTCTGTGATTTTATTAATATTATAATTGAAGCTGAAAAACATGAAGAGCATTAAAACAATGTTGATTTTTGAGTTTTACCTGAATGATCCTTTTACCCTTCCAGCTGTTAGCATCAGTTATTATCATCGCGTTGCACTCTCCTCTCTCACTGTTTTATACTTCCACTCCACCCCTGATTGATTTCAGTTTGGCTTCCTGTCGATGCTCTTCCTCCTCCACATTCATCACATTTCGGATATTAAATTCTCCTCTGTAGTTTTATATTCCTCACCATCAAATCCATTTAGAGCCAACACTTAATATCAGTGGCTCATCAATTCTTAATGCGATCAAATCTAAACAGAAACTGCAGGCAGAGACCTTCGGTTTCAGACGGAGAAACTGGACCCCCATGGTCGGATATTCATCATCATCATCATTATTATTACCACTGTCCTCAGGATTAAACGCCCAACCCAAAGATCTTTTCTCCTCCGCTTCCTTCCAGTCTTCACTCCTCATCTCAGTCACTATTTGTGCTTCTCCTCCTTCTCTCCCTCTCATTTTTTCTTATATATGCAACATCATTTTTCTTATTCATTGCCTTCCTCTCTCTCCATAAACACACTGCAGTTTTGTCTCATTTCAGGAAAATAGAAAACCAATAATTAGTCAATAATAATTTCTTAAACATCAAGCACAAGGGTTTCATTATTGATCATTTCACTGTTGTGGACTGAAGTGATATATAAAAAATATGCATGTGGAATAATCGGAATAAAATAATCAAGCCTCTTAGGTTTCAGTTTAACTCTTCATAGTTTCATGTACTCACTGTAACCATACTGAACAATAACAATAACCATGCATGAATATATGACATTAAAAAAAAAATTAAAAAAAAAAATCTATTGATCAAATATCCGAGGCAGTCTTGTGATTGATAAGTAGAATTATTCACTAACATGTCTGCTGTGTGGCTGATTGTACTAACAGATCATCCAAGAAGCTGAGAGCTTTATTTTCATGACTAAAATTCCAGCATTTTATTGGTTTATTATTTAGCATTAATTAGCAGGTGAATGCCAAACAGTCTGTAAATGCAGCTTCCTAATCAATCAAGCATTGGGCACACACACACACACACACACACACACACACACACACACACACACACACACACACACACACACACACACACACACACACACACAAACCACTTCATTCTGCATTTCCTGCCGCTGCTGCCTGATAAGACATCCCCCCCGCACCTCCAAAAATCAATTAAATAGACATTCAATAACTATTTTTTAACATTCGAAAACAGCTGCACGAGTGTGAGAGTGAAGAGAGGTCACTTTAGTCTGAAAATCATTTTGCTAAAACCGTCCTCCCTCGAATCGTCTTTAATTCAGCCAACGCCTGATGTTTCTGTTGATTTGCTGGCAGAGAGACATCCTGACTAAAAACAACACAAAAAAGGCTTTGCTGTGTCAGAACGAGACAGAGAGAGAAGTCGAAAAATGGATTTAAAATAAAGCTTGAAAGGAAGTATGTGTGGGTGAAAGCCTGAAGAATGAAAAAAGCGTCAGAAAAAAAAACAGGTATTGACTCTTCTGCAGGAGAAGGAGCAGAAAACAAAAGTATCAGGTGTTGATTTATTTCAACACATCCAAACTCTAAAACACATCAGAGAATTCACTGGGAAAACTGGACTTATTTTTCCCACTGGTGATGCTTCTCCTGCTTCAGTCAGTGCCTCTAACATCCGTTACATGTCTCTCAAACCTAAACCAACAGAATTAACCCACGAGTCCATGGCAGTTACTATAAAGAGGAATATCTCAATGCATTTTGCTCTATTTAAAAGAATCACCACGAGCTTTCCTCTCCTCAGGAACTCTCTGCAGGAGGGGGAGATACAGGAGAGGTGGAGGAAAATCTCAGCCTGGGCGTCTATTGTCTCATGTAGTCTGGAAGATGAGTGGATGGTGGGGTGGGTGCAGTTTTCTCTGTGGTGGGGTTGGGTGGACTGTCCCGGGCTCTGTGGGGCCGGGGGGTGCTGCTGCGCTGGGCCCCAGTCTGGATGGGCTTGGGCCCCCTTTCCCTGGCGGGTCGCGGAGTATGGGAGTGCCTACTGGGGTCAGCGGGGGAGCTGCCCCTCCCTTCCTTCCCTCCCCATCTCCAGCTGCCTCCCTCTTCCCGCTCCACCACAACCACCCACACATGCAGGGCCTTGGAGTAGGGGTATGTCACCAGGGTGCAGAGGAGGCTACCCCCCCCCCCCCCCCCCCCCCCTCTGTCCCCTTCTGGCTGCCTCTGCCTCAATTTTATCCCACAACGTAGACATTCACATTACTCACACTCTCATTACACATACATATAGGATCTTGGGGGTGGGCACGATACACGGAATCCAAAGTACCATCAGGGTGTATACCTCACCCCTGGCGTCGTTGCCCACCTCTCAATTTTAAATACACGTAGACATTGAGGGCTAGCAGGAGGGACCATGCTCTTACCTGCTGCTCTCTGGCAGGTAGCTCCATGCCCTCCTGGGTTTTAAATGCACCTTAGAACACACATGCATCAACACTACAATGAGCGGGTGGAGGGAGGTTTGGAGTCTTCTCTCACCCCCATCCTCTGCGGCCTGCTGGAGCGGGGGGGCTAGGAGGAGTTGGCCGTCCGACTGCGGTCTGGAGTGTGGGGCCTCCCTGCTGCTGCGGAGTCGGGGCGGTCTGCCTCTCCCCACCGCAGGGAAAAGGGTAACACCACCTGGGTCTGGGTGCAGTTCCCCCCTCCAGGGGCAAGGGTACCTAGACCCGGTTCGTAGAGTACGCTTGGGGAGTGTGATCGTGTGTACAGCGTCTCTTTATGTCTGTCTCCACGTTGGTTGAGTGTGGAGTGAGTGCATATGAGAGCATGAGGGTGGGAATGGATGTTTGTGTCTGTGTGTGCCTGTATGTCTGTGTCTATATGTCAGGTTGGGTATCGGACGCCACCTCTCTGGGGACACCTCAGGCCCTCCAAGGTTTGGAGGCCTATCTCCACCCACCACCACTTCCCCTGCCAGTGGCGGACTCCCTCAGGTGTCGGTGCGTTGGTGGTTCTTTGTGTCTGGGGATGGGTGTCCAGGTACATACTGGCTCACTCCTTGGCGGCCGCTTGTCGGGGCCTGGAGCCTGGGGCTCGCTCGGGCCACTTCGGAGGTGGGGTGCCCCCGGCCTCTCGGCCTGGGGCTCGGTCACTCAGGCACAGCTGGCTGCCGGCGGAGCTCACGGGCGCGTCACTGCAACTCCCCCTGGCTTCTGCTCCGCGGCTGCTGTGTGACCCCTCATCTGGGACTCTCCTCAGCTCTTTCTGGGACAGTGGCGCGGCTGCCCCTCTGTTGGTCTTCCTTGGTCTCTTGTGTTCTGGGGGCCTCTGGATGTCTGGAGTTTTGATCTCCTCCATACCTGCTTCATACCCTGGAGGATGGGGCTGTGGCTCCCCACACTCCCTAGCAGATCGTTACATGGAGAAACCTTTGGAATGCAAGCATGCTGATCCACACAGGTATGCACACAGGTGTACACACGGGTATTCACAGACGCGGACTACAGCTTTCTTGGCTGCTGCCTCAAAGCACATTGTGCGCTGTCTATCTTGCGTGCTGCACAATATCATTTATTATTTAGTATCTACTGTTATCTACTGCTAGCTAGTTTATTGTGATGGTGCCGTTTTTTTTATTATGTTGCTCTTTGTTGTTTGCTTTCTCTTCTGTTTTTTTTCTCCATACAGGTGACCCAGGTGTTTTTTTTTTGTTTTTTTTTCTTTCTTCCCCCCCTTCTCACTGTCTCTTCTCCCCTTTGGTTTTCTTTCTCTCCCTCTCTTTCTTTCATTCTTTCTCCCTGTCCTATCCCCCAGTCATGTCTGTCCCGTTTGTAGCAACTGAAAATAAAATAAATTCATAATTATAATAAAGGTCAATCAAATGGACCAATATGGCAAGGCCATGATGATCCACTTGGTAAAATAAATCCGCTCGGCATCTTTCTTGGCCTTAAGACAACAATTCTGATGGCTAAAGATCCAAACGGGACACAAAAAAAAAAAAAAAAAAAAAAGAATCACCGCGGGTTGTCTGGAGCCTAATCTTTCTAAACTTCCTGCTCAGCCACTTCCCCTTGCTGCTACGTTGTGGTGTTAGTGATCATAGTGGCTCTACAGATATTGACAATGACACAAAATAAGCCACAATGTTAAATTCACAGTTCACCACCAGGAGGACTAGTGAGTATTAATCATAAATTTATAATTTTATAAATTTATTTATAATATCTTTTAAAGCTCTAGTTTTTATTTTTATTTTAGTTCATTTAAGTGGTTTTTAACATCTAGTTTTAGGTTTTAGTTTATTTTTAGTTAACTATACTAACCTTGGTTAACAGTTCCATACATAAATAAAAATAAAAAAAAAACATGTATACATGCTAAATGTTAGGATATTGGCTGAGCAGTCGTTTGCATTAAGTTAACAGACGTGCCTAATAGTGGTTGCTAAATGTAACTCGAATGTGATTTTATTGCCAGTAATATTAGCATACAAGATATCATTAGCCAGTTAGCTCTAACTTGGCTACACTGCACAAATCTATTAATGTTTGCTTACTTTGGTTGATAAACTCATCTAGAAATGACCAGATAAGTTAGCAGGTCAGCCCCGTGCTCAGTTAGCCAGCTTTATACACATATGTCAAATACTTAATATTAATTTTTCTGTCTCACAATTTATCCATGTTAGCAGAGTGCTATTGTTAGCTAACCTCAGCCCGAATAATTATTTAAGTGCTGTGCACATGGACAGACAGCAGGATTCTATAGCTGTTTGTCTGCTGCTGCAGGATCTCCTGTTTCTGATAGTTTATCTGCCCTCTTACTTAACATCTGCTCCCTAGTTTTAACTTTCTCAGCACAGAGAGGCTGACAACCGCCGCTGAACTCAAAGTCTGAGTACTGCTGAAGTGTCTGAAGAACTCCCTTCTGGCTTTACGTCCTTTGTGCAAGCCTGACACTTTATTTGTATGAAAAACTGCATCCACCGGAGCCTGACATCACAGGAAATGTGTACTAATATGCATGAAAGTAAACATTTATTTGAAAAATTATGTGCATTTAAGCATAGTGGGTTTTTTTAAACATTCATTTTATATATTTTTTTCAGCTGCTGGAGTACTGTGGGGAAAAATACTGTTTGGTCAACATTTACAAAGTTTTAAAAAGAGATTAAAAAAAGCCCCCCACAGCAGTCTTTCCTGTTCACCTTCAGTTGAATCAAACCTCTAACATCCTGACTTGTTTCAGATGAAAGTGCGTCATTTAAACCACACAGCTTTGTCTGTGTATGTGTGTGTGTGTGTGTGTGCGTGCGTGCGTGCGTGCGTGTGTGTGTGTGTGTGTGTGATGTAACAGTGATAATGAAAGCTGCTTCAGTGACTCTCCCACATACGAACACCTCTGGAAGTACAGCCTCTCCACCAACCTGCGTTACATAATATCTTTATGTAAGAGATGGAGTGCTGAGTCTGATTTAACTCTGGTTTGATTTGACAGACAGAAAATGACCTGCAGTCAAAACAACAAATCAGAAAACCTCTGAGTCGGGGAACAAAGGAGAAGGTTGTGACCTTGATGAAGTAACACAATGTAATCATAAACAGACAGCTGTCTCTGAGTGCAGTGGTCTGCTCACAAGAAAAGAAATATCTGTAAATTTGATTAGTTTTAATTCATTTAAAGTTTTTCTTTTTCTTTTTAAATTTTTAGTTAGTTAGTTTAGTTTAGTTACCATAATGTCTTGTTTTAGTTTAGTTTAGTTTTTTTTTTGTTATTAATATAATATGGGTAGTGTCAAGTTTACAGTTGGTATTACAAGACAAATACAACACTTTGTGTCACTGAAACATTACTCACTCTGACTTAATGTGTACCTGAAAGCATCCTGATGTTTGTTTGATTAACAGATTGAAGCAAACGGACACAGACTGTAAAAACAGTTTCTGCATTAACGTCAGGGTAATTTGGGGTTTTCATACTTTCTTTGAGTTGTTCTTTTCCCAAGATTTAATGATTGTACAGAATACATCTTTAATGACTTTTACAAACAAGAATTGGTTGTATTTTTTTGAATTTATTGTGATTTCCTCTAATCCACACGGGGTCCATACAGACTCAAACACATACAAACATAGCCACTAATATTTGGTTCAATATCCCTGAAGTTGCACCTTGAGCTGACACTTCTGGTAGCTGGATATTTGCCCACTATTCTCGGCAGTAGTGCCCGAGTTCATTTAAAACTGGTTGGTGTCCTGGTACAGATCTGGTTTTCATGTGCAGTCCACACATGTTCAGTATTGTTGAGGTTGGTGCTTTGTAAAGACCATTCGAGACATTTAATCCAAAAACAGTTCCAATGTGTGTTTGGATCATTGTTCTGTTGGAATGTGTGACTGTGGCCAAGTTTCAGCCACCTAGCCAATGATTTGATGTGAAGTTGAATCATTTGGATCAAGTCCTTCATTATTACATCCACTTTGTACAATGTATCCTTAACACTGGCCCAGAGCATGATGGTACCACCACCATGCCTCACAGTTGGTAAAGCGTTCTTGGGTTTGAAAGCCTGACTCCAAACACACCCCCTGGTCATTGTGGCCAAACAGCCCAATCTTAATCTGATTTTCTCCAGAAGGCCTTCAGGTTGATCCTGTGGGCAGCACCCAGCTCTCATTTTGTTAAAGACATTAAATATGTCTGATACACAATCATTCCATCCTGGGAAAAGAACAATTCAAAGAAATCATTAAAAGCACTTGATGAGTGTTTATGCCCTTGACAAGTGGATGTAAACTTCTAACTGCAATTCTGTTTTTATTTTTATTTCACTTTCAAAAGGTTTCAGAATTATTTTGGTTAGTTTTTGCCTTTTCCCAAAGTCTAGCTTTTATTTTGATTTCAGTAAACTGGAATTTTTGCCTTGTTCTAATTTGTTTAGTTATAATAACCTTGCTACAATTGCAAGTCTTACATGGGCTGAGTTGTTAAAGGTCCTCAGCTTGGCAGTAGCTGCTGTGCATCTGCAAGCCATTTGGTAACCCCCCCCCCTCCACCCAGGCATTTCCTTTATATCGTTTCTAATGTTCTGTTCATTACTGCTGCTTTCCCAGAACCGTGCCAGCATGAATGACTACAGACGAACATAACTCCTCCTTCCTCTGGTGTGGTGCTGGCTGAACATTGTTTTTTTTATTTTTGTTTTAAAGAACTTAATATTTCTGTTTTCTCCATCACTCTTTTTTATGTGTATTTTTCCATCTTTTGTGACACACATTATATTTAGCAGATGGTTGGTGACAGCCAAAAATTCATCTGAAGCTTCTGACTCCCGAAAAAGCCTTGTGTGGTTGGAAATGACCAGAAGGAAGCTCGATCTGGTTTATAGACTGTTGACCTTACAAACATGTCAGACTGGGAGTTTGTGTGTGACAGATTATATGTAAGGAGCTGCACGAGTCTGTGAATATCTGTTGGAGTATTTGTATGGCAGCTTTGTATTTATATGTGAGTAAGATGGGGAGTTTGTAGCTGTGTCTGTGTGTGTGTGGTGGAGCGGCACAGTGCCGGGCTGCATTTCAGTGATAAGCCGTGATGAGTGAGCACAGAGTGAGGGCAGGATGAAGTGTGACATCCAGCCAGGGGCTTTTTGGTGTGTGTGGGGGGGGGGGGACCCAGGCACCCATCTCAAGCCCTCCACCCATCACCCACTACACCCCCTCCCAACTTCACACCTCCACCCACACACTCTCCATTTCTGAGTGGAGAAATGAGAGCTGCTGCACGGTGGGTGCCTCTGCCTCGCGGCTCACCACCACCGCTGCCCCTCTCCCGCTCTAACAGCGCGGGGTTACAGAATCAAATCCGTCATCAGATACGCCTCTCGGCCCTCTCTGGCCTCTCACCACTGGAATTGAACCCCTTGCCTATTGCAGATTGCAAGAGTCTAACCGGCCGCTCCACGCGTGGCTGCGCCGCCGCTGGATGGATCTACTATTTGGATTAAGGTATTAACCCGCTTCCTGCTCCAATGCCACCGCCCAGCGGAGCTGACAGGCCGAAGGCTGGAGTGGCCAGGCGTGTTAGCGCTCCAGACCACTGCCACCATGTGGAAATGTAGTTTAACAGACGGCAAGGTTTCACTGCGATGGATACAGTGACATCTGCACTCCGATGGGCAGGAGAACAGACCTGAGATCTGAGCAGAAGGGTGGGAACAGGTTTAATAATCACAAAAATTATATGTTGATGCTTTGAGGTAGCCTGAACACCTCAAAGGATCTTTTGTAAGACCGTACCCACCACCACTGAGGCATCAGACAGAGTGAAGTAAAGTGCCAAAAGTAGAAAGTAGAAACTTTTTTAGTTGATGGCTTTGGATTTGTGGCCGAATACTCAGGTTCAGTGTTTTTGGAAGCAACATCAGGGTGTTTAAACCAAACAAGCCCTGATAAACTCACTAACACACACACACACACACACACACACACACACACACACACACACACACACACACACACCAGCTGCTGAAAGACAATGAAGCATTTAGCAGCTGGCTATGCTCAGAAAGTCCGTCCACCCACCTGTGTACGTCCAACATCGGCACCGCTTTTATTGATATTATTTTGTTTTATTGTTTCACTTATTTATGAAAGTAGTAACCGAAGAAGAACAAAAATCAGAGTAAAAACATTGTTTGTGCAGTGACCTGAACCATGCTTTGTGTCTGTTTTTGCAGTTAGTGGAAACTATAAAGGACACTGGCAGGGAAACATTTGCTAAAAGAAACACAACAACAACAAAAAAAAACACCAAACTCCGTAACTGAAAATAAAGTTAATACATTATATTAACCAATATAATAATGTTATACAATATTTAGCAAAGTTTCTGAAGGAAAAATACACCACTCACCAGATGAAGGACAGAGAATGGATGAGGGTAGGGCTGGACTGGGACAAAAAATTTTGACTAGAGACCTGCCCACAAGGTATTAGAGGAAAAGCCATAAAGCCTTTGAATGAAAACAAATGCTGTTGTCACAGTGAAGTACACTGTTTTGTTGGTATTTATGTATGATTTCTATACATTTTACATCAGATGACAACTTTGGTTGTAAGATTTGGGTAATTATTTAATAAAAGCGAGACATTTTAAATGGGAATAAGAAAGAAAAGTATTTCTTTGTGCCCCACTCTCCCTGTTAATGCCCTACCTGGCCCCATGGCAAAACTTTGCTAGACCCGCCCCTGCACAGTTACCAGCTTCTGTGACAGGTTGAAGGACTACTGCATATAAAACTGTTCAGTTAATACTAATTCATATCAGTTGATATAAGGACGAAAATAATGTAAATATGGTAAGAAAATGGTTAAGAGTTTATTATTTTTCATGTTATATTAATGGCTTTCATGTTACTTAAGAGAACTACAATCTATACATCAGTGACCGGCTAGTAAGCCTTTTCTGGGATCGATTAGTAGTGTCTCTATTCTCCACTAGTGGGCTTTCACGCGTTCTCCTCACTGCAATAAACTACTGCATGAGAGACGCAAGTCATAATCACTCTCGTGATTCTTTTCCCCCTGTTTTCAGGTAAAAATGTTTAAAAGTTGATATATTTCCAATGTGTACACTGTTAAGATATTTAAGAGGTAATCCTTCATTGTTTTCTAAGCATTAGAAGCATTACATTACAATTTTGTGCACATATACGTGGCGGTTTTGAGCTGTGTTTTGTACTGTGTAATGGCCATTAAGATAACTGCAGGAGCTAAAAACGCCGCGATTGTAAGCCATTTGGTCAGGAAACCTGCTCAAGTATATGTATAGTAAGCACTTTAGTATTTCGGTTTATTATTTAGTGTTTTTCTTCCACCATGTGACATTTAGCAGTACAGAATGTGAAACGTTTCTGCTCATTTTCACTGCAATAAACTACTGCATGGGAGATGCGAGTCATAATCACTCTCGTGATTCTTTTCCCCCTGTTTTCAGGGGTGTAACACTTCCAGCTACTAGAAAAGGATCCTGGTGTTATTTGTCTCTCAGAAAAAGTTCATAACTTCCCTTCAACTCATTCATGTCACCTAATAGGGAAAACCTGTTTCTCCATCACCTGTTCAGCTCTGATGATTCAGTAAGGACATCTCCTGGTTTCATCTTCATGTTCCTCTCTCATCGGATAACCAAACCGATATCATGACCAGCAGCTTTTACAGCTGTGGCTCCAGCAAACATCAGCTGATACTAGAAAGTAATATTAAATATATTTTAACAACAGCTGATCAAGCTTAAGCATGCTGCTGTTGTTTAGCGCGACATCCGCTGGTTTCCTCTTTCTGGCGCAAAGTGGGCGATAAACAAGCAAGAGAGAAAAGCCGATCAGCTGATCATTGATCAGTTTCATGATTGAAGTAGCAACAAGAGAGTTGGGGGGGGGGGGAGAAGACAGTAGAAGAGGCAGCTGCGTAGAGTAAGTAATAACTCCAGTTTTATGTTTCTGTTATCCATGTTTTAGGAATTGTGGTTTCATGTATAGTTCAGTTCCAGGTGTCATTTTCTGTCTCTCTGTGTTGAGTCCGTGTCTCTGAGTTGTGATTCATGTTTCCTGTTTTATTGTGAAAGTCTTTGTCTTATGTTAGTGTGTGCAGCTTTGTTCCCCATGTCTCGTTAGCCCTGATCTCTCCCAGCTGTGTCTCCCTCCTGTTGCCGATTCCCCCGTTACTACCCTGTGTATATAAGTCCTGTGTTTTCCCATGCTCGGTGTCGTGTCGTACCCTCAGATTATGCCTGTGTGTTCCTGTTCTCCGGTTTCAGTGGTCCCTTCATGTTTTGTTTTCGTACCAGCAATAAAGCTGAGGTTTTTGAGTTTCACGTTAGTGTCTGAGTCCTGTGTTTGGATCCTCCTCTCCTATCCTTCTTCCACGCCTGGTCCTGCCTCGGTGTCTTCATCCACGCCTGGTCCTGCCTCGGTGTCTTCATCCACGCCTGGTCCTGCCTCGTCTCCGCCTTCGTCTTGGTCTGGTCCTGCCTCGTCTAGTCCTGCGGTTGCCACACCGCCGTCAGAGCCAGCTCGACCTGTTCCGCCTCGCCTCTGCCAGCCGTTTTCCAGGCCGCTAAGTTGGCATCATGGCCTTCGGGGACGGCCTCCGGAAAGAGTTCGTCGCCGCCGCTGGCATCGCGGCCGACCTCCGGACCTGCTCAGTGGCTGCCACTGCCTTCCGAGTGGTCGGCCTCCTGATTGGTTTTTCTTGCGCCACCGCCGTTGCTGTGTGCACGGTCGACCCCCAGAACTGATTGCCCGTCGCCGCCGTTGCCGTGTGCACGGTCAGTCCCCTGAACTTTTCGTGGACTCTTGAGCTCTGGTTTCGTTTTGTTTTTGAAGTGCTTTCCTGCATTTTTGGACTCTGGTGCTCCTTGTTTTTTGTTTGGTCTCTGCCTGTGTGTTCCTGTTCTCCGGTTTCAGTGGTCACTTCATGTTTTGTTTTCGTACCAGCAATAAAGCTGAGGTTTTTGAGTTTCACGTTAGTGTCTGAGTCCTGCGTTTGGATCCTCCTCTCCGCCTGCCCGCACACAGAGCCCTGAGACTTTCATTGTTTATACCTTTACAAAGAAAACCCCCAAAAAACATCAGCCCATACAAATGAAAACTCACCATAGTGCAGCTATGGACGAAGGGGTGCACACCCAAACTGCAGGGGTACCCTACGCATGCCCAACAGATAATTACACAGAAAATAAAAATAAGAAAAATGAACACACATAAAGAGAGCACTGATGTCAACAAACCTTATTACTCAGCTACACTAGCACATCAGATACAAACGCCACAGAAGACAGGTTACTGGATATTTGAATGCATGTGCAGAAGTGCATTTTATTAGCCCCACTTAGCTGAAATAATCAATCTTACACTAAGACGTTTTTCTTGATTTGAAGGTAAAATCTATTCAAGCTTAACAGCTTCTTTTGAAGCTTCCATATCACAAGAAAATGACTGATGTGAGAAAACATTTGGAGGCTCCTACAGAAAACGAACAACTCTTTGGGGGAATTTTCAAAGTTTACACTTACTATAGTTTTTATTACTTTCTGTGAGTAGCAGTCACGGTGTGGAGATGTTTGGGCTCCAGATCTGAATGAAGGCACTCCTGCCTTCGCTGCTTCTCTCAGCTCTGAGCTAAAAAGCTTCAGTTTCATCTGAAATGAACTCGGTGTGTCTGATTATCTGCCCGACAGGGTGGAACTTTATTTTATTAACCCTGATTTCTGCAGGGAAGCTTCACTGCTTCCACACATACGTGTGTGCGTGCTCAAACAGACACACACAGAAGTCTGGACTTCCACTGGTTCGAAGCAAAAACTCTCCCGCTTTGATCTTTGTGCTCCTTATTTGTCTTTACTGTGATGAATTTTGTATATGATTTTTTGAAGAAAAGACACCTGACCAGCGGCATCCTTACAAAAATTCCTTCTTGTGTTTTATCAACTTGAAACACTTGAAAAACTCTGTTCAACCGTGTTCAAACGCTTCTTCAGAAACATGTATTCAATGTTTTAGTTTTTCATTGGTATTAATCACACCTGACACCTATTGCACCTACTAGCAGTTGGTGAAGAAACATGTTTATTTCACTGACTTCACAACACTTTGAAAACAGTTTCAAAGACACTTTTTGCTGCAGGTTAATACGAGACTTTATTAAAGGACAGAGTGGAGATTTAATTCTTTTTCTCAATAGTTTGTTTATTTCCTTCAGCGTGCTGGTTTTTCCCTTAAATTCTCCCACATTGGACTTACATCACACGGTCCCATATGCAACGTGCTGAAAGTCCTGCTCATCAGGGTTATTATTTCACACGGCCGTGAACCATATTTGAAACTAAAACAGCTGGGGCAAGCAGCTCCAGACTGATTGGTTGACCTTTAGGGTTCACTTCACACTTAATGTGTTCGGTGCAGCTAATACGAGCTCCACGTACTGAGACTTATATTAAACTGAGGGTAGCTAATTACACCGCAGGTCACGAGCGAAATCTGTGCAGCAGTTAGATAATTGAGGATAGCAAGGAAGAATTTTTTTTTCAGAGTAATATTTGATTTTTTCATTTGTTAAACCACAACTCAATTTACAGTTGCCTGAAGGTGCTTCATGTTGTAGAGTAAAGACCATAAATATTAGAGAAAGTAACCCCAACAATCAGACATCGCCCTGTGAGCAGGAATTGGTGACGGTGTGAAGAAAAAACTAATTTTTAACAGGAAGAAACAGTTGGGGGTGAGGGGAAAGTGAAAACAGCAGAAAGAGGCCTAAAGAAGCATCCTGCTGTTTGGTCGTGGATATGCCACAGGTGCGATCCCAGGAGCTCCACCCCCAAGGGTGGACACAGCAAGCATGCCAACTCAGACGGGAAAATCCCCAGAACAGCAGAACCATATTTAAACTAATTGTAATAACAATAATTAAATCAGTATTTGACTTTGTTTTGAGAGTTTCGCTAATTTGTGTAATGTATAAAAAGATTAAACACCCAAAGATGAGACAGTTATAGTGAGAACAGTGAAAAGCTGTAAAATGTCACATCATCATATCAAATTTTTATTTATTGCATTTAAATAGCAAATTCTTGTTTGTCTATTGATGACATAAAAGCCCAGCAAGGGATAAGGGTTGGAAATGAGCAATAAATGAGTTTCATATTCTGTAATGGAACTATATTAAACTTCATAAAATAAAATACAATAAAATGTGTTGCTGCACCAATCTAACCCACCTGTCTCCTAACATGCACTTTAAACTGGAAATACTTAAGTTTGTCATTTCAGGTATGAGGAAAGGACCAATGTTCTGGTTTTATTTGGATGATTTGTTTGTAATTTTAGCTCTTTGAAAACTGAGTCTGTTTTCTCTCTTTTCCTACAGATTAGATCTGCAGTGATTATTTAATCATAATCAGTAAAATAAGCAAACAGCAAAAAATAACAAAATCCTGTGTTGTTTCTTTTTGTCAGATCTGATTAGACAGCATTTGGGCTTAAGGATAATTTATTGGCTACCTTTTCACTGTTTATAGACTAAGCAGTGTTTATCAGCTCTACAGCACAGCTCAGCAAAAGGGACAAAAGTAATACTACCGAGGAGTTAAAGCTGCACAAGGCTTTATTCTGCCAAGAGAATACAAACAAGAAGATGACGAGTTAGTCACAAAAACAATTAGCTGACACGCTAAAGGCATGCCAGGTCAGTAGCTTATCCAGGGGGTTAGAGCCATGGCGAAGGAGTAGTGTGTTCTTTGTTTCCCACTGCTGGTGCCGACCGCTCATTGGCCAGATCAGGAGGTAGTTTCAGCAGGAATATACTCTCCCCGAGCCTCTCAGTAGTATTATTTTTGTCCCTTTTGCTGCACAGTACTACAGAGTCTGCTCCTGTTCTCCTCATTAGTTACCTGTTTTTGTGAGTCACTTGGTTTCTGTTGCTGCTGGAGTCTAACTAGCGCTTTTAGCTGTCCTCTATGCTGCCAGTGTTTTTGAGGTTTTTCTGAATGTGGCTTTGGTTTAAATGAAGTGTTTCTCAGGGAAGTACTGGAAGACACAGCGAGAGCACAGCACAGCTCTTCATTCTCTCTCAAAAAGCCGATGAATCTTGAACTGTCGAGTCAAGGCCAAGTGAAGGATTTTAAAAGGACGCTATTGTAGCGCTCGCAGTGTAAATTAAAATTTTACACAGTAATCTACCTTTTACCATCCATGCACGTGAACGGAGGACCATAGGCAGCTTTAGATCTGTTTCAAATCGTGCTGTAGGAAATATTAATGGATTTCTGAGTCGGGAGATAGTAAGAAAAATAAAAAAAGATCTGCTAACAGAACAGAGGCCACACTGACAAAGGATGTGATTTAACCACAAGGAGTTCTGGTGCTAAAAGAGTTCTCTCTTAAGAGCTATTCAGAAATCTGCTGAAAGCAACTTTTATTAAGGAACTAAGAGAAAGCTAACAAGGAGCGGTTTGACCCTTGTCCGTCCTGCTAATCATATAAGTGACCTTACTCAGTGTGTTTTCATAGTGAAGCATGGACACCATTCAGTGTCAGCAAATGTTTAATGTCATGAACACACAAAAAGTGGAATTAGTTCATCAGACAGAGAATTCAAGAAAAGATCTTCAATGTCTTGAACTGTCACAGATTTCAAACAGAAAAAAGGATGGCCAACAAAGCATCATCCTTTCAAGTTATTCATTCATCATGAAGCACAATTTTTGCATCTTAAGCCAGCAATCATTGTGAAACTAGTCTTATTTTATCTGAATGGGTACAGAGTGAAGCAGTAAGTCCGATGGCTCAGTTATTCCAGGTTCGGAGCCACTGAAAGCTCAAGTTTTACAGGATTACAGAACCGATGCAAAAGGTCATCTAATTTACTGGAGAGTCGCATGGATCATTCACCAACCTTCAAGCTTCAGGATTAATATCAGGAGAAACTTTAATATATCCTGTAATATATAATATATACATATTCTTTCCAGCCTGTCCTAGGTCTTCCCAGAAGTGTCAGGGGTGGGACAGGCCCTAAACACATCAAATGGGACAGTCCAGGAAGCATCCTAGTTAGATACGTTCTGCTAGGTTTCATCAAAATAGCAGTATCATTGGTGTACAGATATACTCAGCTTTAGACGTTTGGGGCGAGGACTCGGTACAGAAGTAGAAGAAACAGCCAAAGCTTTGAGCCATCCACCCGTGCCAGTCGCACATTCACTCTGACAACATCTTCCTCTGGCATTCAAAATCAATCAGCAACAACTATCACAAACACCAATGGAGCGCAAAGTGAGATGTGTCTTTTTCTTGGCTTTAAATTTAGTACAATTTGCAGTAATTTGCCTGCTATAAAGCAAATCACATTTATTTAAATACTCTGAAGGGGAAACTACTAAAAGTAAATATGAAAATAATACCAGCCACAAAAATAACCGTGTCCACGCCTTAGAGTTGCAAAATTGAGACTACCTCTCTCTTTAGGTAAATCAAACAGGGGCTTTTTAAGGCCTAAGAGGGTTTTACACAGAACATTCAATCTGATCCTAAAAGTCTCAAAGCACAGAAAATAAATGTAATACCAAAAGTAGAGTCCAGACTCTGAGCTGCAGCTGTTGGTTTGACTTGTGCTGTTTGAGTTTCAGCAGGTTGCGGGTCGGGAGGCCTCCCTGGAGAAATAAAGGTGTAAAACAGCTGGATGGGAGTTAGTGCAGCTGCGGATGATGGAGCTCTGCTGCTGTTATACATCACTCGCCCCACTGCTCCCAATTAAAGCCTGGAGGCAGATTGGTGCAGAGCTCCACTGAGACTGACCTTTGAGTGACAAAGCTTTTGACTCTCATTAGCCAACCAAGCAGCTCGTGCTAAACACAATCCAGCATTGATTTTGGATCTGACACCACCTCCCCTGCTCGTTTGTTATCTGAGGTGTAAGTTGCATATAGATGCTTCCTTCACGCGTCCTCCCATCCTCACCTCGACATTATGTTTGTACATCCACTTGTGCTGCTCAACAGTTTGTCAGGATTTTTGGAAGCGTGGGATTCATCTTTTCGCTTCGTAAATGAAAATGTGGGATTGAATAACACAACAGGCCTAAGGATGGGTTTAGTGATTTTGCCTTTTGTCGGGCTGGCATTTGGCTGAATCATCACCTAGACTCGACAAGTGAGCTGCCTGAAAGCTTCAAGCCTCGTGATTCTGTCTATGTAAGCCATTTTAAGATCCTAACGCAGGATCATAGACTCTAAGAAAGAGGGCTATAGTAAGAAGTAGAGTCAATTTCTGCCACTTCAGGAGGAATCTGTGAAGAATGTTAATTAATGGACCTTAGGGCACCTTTTCAAACCACAAAGTGTACATAATAATTCCTCTTGTGTATTGTTTGTTTTCTCATGTGGGCATGGTGCTTTTTTCTTTATCCTCCCATAGTTCATTTAAATTCATTCAATTTTTTAATAAGCGCCAAATCACTACAACAGTCACCTGAAGGCATTTTATGTGTTAAGATAATAACTCTACAATAATACAAAGAAAACCTCAACATTTAGGCAACCCTCAATGAGCAAGCACCTGGCGACAGTGGGAAGGAAAAACTCCCTTTTAACAGAAGGAAGCCTCTGGTAGAGCCACTCTCAGGGAGGGGCAGAAAGAAACATTATGGACGAGAGCCAGAGATTAGTAATAACTAATAATTAAATGCAGAGAGGTGTATAAACACACAGTGAAGAAAAAACACTCAGTTATGCTACAATAGGTGGAGGCTGCTGGGGGAATCCCATGATGCACTAAGGGAGGATTCAGGGTCACCTGATCCCACCCTAACTATATGCTTTAGCAAAAAGGAAAGTTTGAAGCCTAATCTTAAAAGTAGAGATAGTGTCTGTCTCCTGAATCTGAACTGAAAGCTGGTTCCACAGAAGACGCGCCTGAAAACTGAAGCTTCTGCCTCCCATTCTACTTTTAAACACGTCTAGGAACAACAAATAGGCCTGCAGTGTGAGAGCAAAGTGCTCTAATGGGGTGATATGGTACTATAAGGTCATTAAGATAAGATGGGGCCTGATTATTTAAGACCTTGTATGTGAGGAGCAAAATTTTAAATTCAATAATAATGAAAACATTTCAGGCATGTGCAACTGAAAGAACACCCTGAAACAGAACCAGGAGATTTGGGCATTTCTAGTTAGATGGTACCCCCATGACCCCAACCTGAATAAGCAGAAGAAAGTAGATAGTTGGATGGATAAGAGTTAGTTTGATTGATCTGTTGGCTCTGAGGAGATATCATAATCGCTTCTATCAGCATCCACAGCTTTACTTGATGAGCTGGTAAACCAATCCTTTAAAGACACTTGAATCATGATTCTTTTTATTATTACCAGTCAGTGTGCAGTCCAGGATTTTAGGATGTTTATAAGTTTTGCTTCATGTGAACTGAACCTGGGCATTCCTGTTCATTTTTGCTCTGTCTCTGAAGTCTTACATTGATCACTGCCTGATAAAACCTCGAGCTCTGAAAGTATGATTTGAGCTGAGCAGACCTGTGAACATTCAACATGGTCCTGCTTCACTCCTGCGGAGCAGCAGGGTAGAGCCTGCTCAGAGACTTTATCTCCTGTTAAACCAGCGATGTAACACGCTGCTGCTGTTGCACTCAATAAAGTTACTTCCAGGTGTTTGTGGTTCAGGAGGCCTTCAGGGAAAACAGATTTCATCCTGCTGAGAGAAGGAGAGCAGCCAGAGGTCAGACTGGACCTCTCAGTAACACACACACATGGTTGGCTCCTGGTGCCGATTAGGCTTAATAATTTATGAGCATTCCAACCTGCTGCTGGAGTCCGTCCATCTACTGATGTTTTCTCTCATTTAGCCTCATCCGTCACCCACATAGAGATTCAAAAATGCACTCACGGACTTTCTTTGATGAATTTTCTGTTTTCTGCTTTTTGCAGGTTAAAAAGAACAAATTTATGATATTTTCGCTGCTTTGTCATTTTGTGTCCACTAGAACATGGATTGGTTTTAGCCGAAGGCAGAATCACTAAAAGCCCACGCCGATGCTCAGAACTCTCAAGATATTCTGGTTTGTTTTGGTTCAGACATTAATAAGTAGAGAGGGTCTTCACGATAGCCAGACAAGTTCCAGTGGACACTGATGAAAAACTCAATAATCTCAAAAGCAGTTACTGGCATGTGTGCAATGTATGAATTTAGTGGGGGTAAAACACTTTTACTGCATGTCAAATATTGCATTTTAATGTGCAGTGAACATAAAGCAGATGAGTATTTAGTTATTAGTAATCACAAATATAAACAGGGAACAAACGTGGTTAGGGTCAGTGTCACTACAGAGGTTGCACAGGTAGTCCATCTCCTACAGAATGGCAAATACATGCCATTGTCAGAAGGTTTGCTGTCTCAAGAGCATGGAGAGGAGATTCTAGGGAGCTGAACTTGGCTGCTTTCTGCAAGAAAGAACAGGATGAGCCCTGCAGATCCCTGCAAAATAATGTTATGCTTCCTTTAACATGGTTCAGCATGAAGTTTGGTGGTGGGTCAGTGATGGTCTAGGGAGTGTTAAGGGTTCAAATGTTAAGGAGGGATACAGAAGGTAATCCAAAAAAAACAACACTGATCCGGCCAGGTGAAGTCAAACGATGATTTTAATGACACGCGTGGAGAGACACACTGCATGCAAACAGCAGTGATCTCTAACTAACAATACACAATCAGTTATTTATATCATCAGTGTATTATAACGCCCCTTCATGCGTTAAGCAATACAATATATGCATACATCAAATCAAAACCACAATGACTTTTAACACAGTTTGAAAAGAACATTGTCTCCGTCTCCACGGCAGGTGCTTCCTGTCAATCTTCTGACTCTCGCTTCTCGTTTGGAACATAAGGCCCCCATCCTGCAAGAAACTGTTCTTTTTTGCAGAGACAATTTTGCAGTTGCAAGAAAATATATCTGAACTCTCACCTAGAACATAAGCCTACCTACAGTGTGTGCAGGTGTGTGTGTATATGTGTGTGTGTGTCGGCACGAAATGCACTCAGTTTCACCTCTCACCTCACCAGCTGAACCTTGTAACCTTTTCCATCAGACAGAAGGCCAGCACATACACAACTGAAACTATATGTGTAATATATTGAATAAATGTTTTAATCAAATGATACTACTTAAAACTTAACAAAAGAATATGAACAAATAAAAGATAATAAAGAATAACCTGATATAAGTGTTTTGTAAGCATGTATTGCAATTCCTTCCACAGCTCCAGTTGACCTCACACTGGATTGGCCAGACATATCGCTGGCCAAAGCTCTTGACTTTCAATTAATAGACTGAGACACAACTCTTTAAAATGCACAAACTGCAAGGTGTATAAAAATAGTTATAACTGTATCTGGAATACAAGGTTAACATGATAACAGTATGCATAAACATTTTAAGGCCATCTTAAAGCTATCTGTACATTGTTAAGGCAATGATCATACTGCAGATTATATTGTACTGATAAAATACTTTTGTTCAATCCCACAGGAGCCATATCCATGGAGGGACGCTCAGACTTCTACAGGGCAGGCAACAGCTCCCTGACTGCCACTAGGTAAAGGAAAGAAGTCATTGCACCTTGTGTTAGACCTTACGCTGGTTCAGTGGGTCCTGGTTTCCTCCTGGTACATGGCAATGCTTGGCCTCATGAGGCCAGAGAATGCAGGGAGTTGATGAAGGAATGCTGCCGTTCCCTGAGCCTCCACACTCGCCTTATGTAAATCCAATAGAAGACATCTGGAACATTATGTTTTGGTCCATCTGAAGCTGCCCTAGTCAAAATCCCCCTCCCAGTCCACAGTGTCTTTGAATTCAGTTCTTTGCAAGGTGATAACTTTGATTTCCATCAAAGTATCATGTGGTCTTGTTTTGTTCCAAACACACTGCCCAGTTCACATCGATATAGATATCAAGCATATTTTTTCCCCAATGAGATCTGATTTGTTTTTAAAGCGTTCCTTTATTTATTTATTGTTTTCAAGATGTGCAGATTGCTGACTTTGCCCTTATGTTTAATAAAACGTGGAGACACACTGGAAAGACAACACATTTGAATGATTTCATTCAGTCTCGTCTGTCCATTGTCTGGCTTGCCAAATGAATGTCTCTGTTTTGCTTCACAGGTCATGTTTTTACATATTTTCATGGCCACTGATGCAAACAGACATGGTGCAGTCATCTTCACCCATGCAACAAAGACCCAAGAAGCACCACAATTTTTTTTCAGAGGCACTGACTCGTATCCAGGAGTGGCTTAATAAATCGTTTCTCTTATTAAACAGTAAAAAACAGTGTCTATATTTACCAAATAACCAGTTGAGGTGATGCACCCTAATTTGTTCCTGCAAAGTGAAGTGCACGAGATTGCAAATGAGTTTAAATATCTTGAACTCTTCGGTTTCCTGCAGAACATTAGAATTTACTAAACAAAGAACACAAGGCTGCTCTGGTCCCAGAGGACAGGCAGAGTCTTTAAACTCCCACAAGGAGACACAAGGACAAACACCCGAGTGTGGGCTTGAATGTAGCAACGTCTCACCGACAATAATGGAAAAAATGTCTTGTTTACTGATGAATCAGTGTCACTAACAGAAGGGTGAATGATAGGAGAACAGAAGGAAAGAGAGAGAGACGGCACCACAGTGAAAAATAACCGAGTTAGTCACCTTGTAGATATTAACTTCAGCCTGCATACGCATGCTGCTGCGTCTGCACCCCATTGTTCCTCCGTGGCATCCTTTTTCTGGCTTAATCAAATTGTCATTGTTCTGTGAGGGGGTCTTGTTGATGCTCTGCCCACCTCAGGCACACCCCACAATAGAAACATAGTGCCAGATATAAACTCATGTAAATGGGAGAACCATTATTTTGTAACTGAAGAGGTCCTATCAGATGTACACAGAGTGCTTACAGTCATGAACTTTCCCTCCATAGTCCCTTGACCTCATTTGTCAAGTCAATACGAACACAGAGAACTCCAAATATCATCTGGTCATATCTATTTGTCGATCATACATCGATCATACGTGTCGTGTAGAGTACTCCAGCTGACACAAGTGGCAGAGGCACAAAAACTCTCCTGACTCACTGAGTTTTGAAGGGGAACAGTTTCATTTAATGAGATATATACAAATACGTCTCTCCCGGCTCATCTTTTTGAAACAAAAGCCAGACTCAAATGTTCAAGAGCGTGAACATCAGAAGAATTTCTGAGTGTGAATCCAGATAGGATCTCCTCAGTTTGGAAGTGATTATCTGCTCTCTTTCTTCTGCTTTCATGTGTTAATATCATGTTAATTCACTATTAATATTCTAAATTCACTCAGATTGGACTTACAGTCTGTTCAGAGTTTAATTTAATTTTGTCAGTAGTTTATGGGGCTGAACTCGTGACCCTGACAGTGAGCTCATTTGCACTCACACACACACACCAGTAATTAGATTTGAACCAGATTAAACAGAAAACTCAGAGTGTAGCTGTGTAAAGTCTTTAATCTGATTATCTTCATGTCAGGGAGGTTATAGTCAGATTAACACAGCGACAGATCTCCGCTCAGTCCTTTCTTCTGCTCAGATTGCCGTTGCTGTGGAGGTCAGGGGATTGAGGAAGTGCGGATTATCAAAGTTGGATGGTAGCAGTGAGGTACGGACTCGCTGATGTTTTCACACTTGTCTCATGATGGATTTCAGTCACATGGCGCTTCTCAGCTTCAGACACAGGAAACACTGATCAGGTCATTTCTGTTTGCACTGTGATTCACGCCTTTCGCTTCGCCGTCTCTGTATCAGATCCAGCATTCTGAAATAGTCAAGTCACTTTAAAACGAGTTATTCCTGATTTATACTGAAAAACACGGCAGTCAGGCTACAAGTCTTTCAATAACACCATTAAATAGTTATTTGGACCTTTTCTTGTTTAATATACACACTGCTGAGGTGATACAGGTACTCTTCTGTCCTCTTTTGTGTTTGCCTGAGAGTCAGAGTGTTTACGTCTCTGTCTGCTGTTAGGCTGCTTTTGTGGTTAATTTGGGACAGCAGCCTCCTTAAATGTGCAACAATCACTACTTTTTTTAACCCTGAACGTTATTACTGCAGATCTGTTTCTGCAAGTTTCTGCTCAAGTTCAGCACTTTATCCATTTTTAACACATATGACGCGTGTGTTTAGGGAATAACGCCAGACAACATTTCATTGAGATTAATTATAAACTACCAATAATCAATCTAAAGTTTAAAGAGTGGATAACAGTTTCTTTGGTTTCCAAGCTCCAATTATAACACATCCTTTCTGGTGTATCAGTGATTATAAATCTGCCGCATGACACCAGAGAAGAAGAAGAGTCTCTCTGCAGCTGTTGAATGAGATCACAGCACTGTTTGTTTAGTGTGTGTTTGTGTGTGGCAATCACAATCTGTGTATCGTGAGTGGTTGCATGAACTCAGAGCTAAAAAAAAAAAAGCCTTGCTGAAGAAAGAATACCTGAGAACATTTGAGGTGTTCCTCACTGAGTAATGTTATAGTTTTGGGGGTACATGTACATGCATTTTAAAGTTACCCTGCATCTCCTCTGGAATCCACATTCCCACCTTCCAGAAGCAGATGCAAAGGATTTGGCTTTAATTGAAGGTTTTCCAAAAAATAATTATAATTAAAAAGTGCCTCCAAATTGGAAAGAGCGTCTTATCAATATCATGTCAGTCATTACTTTTTGTGCACTTGTATATTGCAGTAATAATGCACAATTTCAAGGCGCGCCTGGACTTACCTCTCAGATAAAATTTGGGAACTTGTCCTCCGATGATATAATCATATTTTACAGACTGAAATAACCAATGTAAGCAGATAATAAAGTGTTTCCAATGCAAAAGTGTGACACAATTCACTAAGACATCAGTAGGATGGCAGAGACACAAACACAGCTGAAATGAAGCAAATATTGTTGTCTTAAAGAAGTGAAAGCTTAAAATATCTTGAAGCTGATGGTTCAGATGATTGTTTTCGGTTCTTCTCTAACTTCTCAGGCTGCTGTCTTTGCATCCTAATATCCTTTAGCAGCAGGGTGAGTTGTTTCCTCCGTCCTTGTCCTGTTGTCAATCATTCCCTGTTAGTTGCCTCTTTTTCACTCAGGTTTGTCTGGACTTTTCTGTGTTTTTGCCTCTTCCCTCATTCACCTTCTGTCTATAAATAAAAACACATCACCATTAGCCCTGCGGTCATCTGCAGATGAGAAATTTGTTCCCTCAAGCTGCCATCTCAGGGGTGACGGCTGCGTCACATAAACTGAGTGACACCCCTGAACATCACTGAGAGGCTTGATGAGGTGCTCTCTTCCTTTATTTTACTTGTGAGTAGATTTTATGACAGAATGTGACTATTGCTAGCCAAGTTATTATGCAGGAACTCAGCTAAAAATGTTTTAAAAAACCCCAAAAGCAAATATATTTTTTGCCCTAATATATCATGAAAAATTGTGATGATTACTATGCAACATATATTTGCAAAGCCAGAGATAGCAATAACTGTTTGGCCCAAATGTGGCCTCTCTTTTCAGTTTTCCTCGTGCCACCTTTGATTTTTCAGGTGTTGACTCAGGATGGCTGACTCAACTCAGGAACAGGTCTATCTTATACGTGCCAAATGTCAGGTGTGTTGTATCATTTGGGGGTCTGGCACAATAACAAGCCCAGCTCATTATTTTTGGGACACTTGCCAGGTCTGCGACTAAGCCAAAAGTCCCATTAGCAAGCCAGAATGAGCCTAAATGTGTCTGCCATCAGCATTGTAAATGAAAAAAAGCCCCAGTCATTTATCAGTCCTTGTCCAGTTTGCAAATCTCTAAAATCAGCTTCTGCTCTAAATTGAGGAAGTTATGCTTCTCTACACTTCTTGTCCAATGTGTTCTCATCCCAGGGCATCAGATAATGCACATTTATCAGACGCTGCCTTTGGCACGTCACTATGCACAAGGTGTCTTTTGATGTCAGACTCAGCAGCTGCTATATTGGCCGCCAAGAGATAATGGTCCTGTTTTAGAAGCTTAAACAGTCAGATTTGGTGTGCATTTGCATAATTTTTTGGCTAGAGATTGTGGGAATTCAAGTAATGCAGAGGAAACACTGAGGCTCTTGAGTGCAGTCCTCCAAAATGTCAGCACACAGCCAAACACCAGTGATGCTAGCTAGAGTGTTGATTGGTTTACATGATGTCTTGGACAGGATGATGATAGCTGAGTTCAAAGAGGATGAAGTTCAAACAAAAACTTTGAAGGTTAAAAAGCACACATCAGAAGACAGTGGCTGCAGTGGACAGCTCTGTTTTTCCCCATTGCTTTGGTGACTACTGTCGAGAGACACGGAGAGCGAGAGACACAGAGAGAGAGAGAGAGAGAGAGAGAGAGACACGACGGGCTGGGAGAAAATACATGAATGCACATGACTGACAGGGGAGACATAGAATGAAACACAAGGACCTGGAGAGTGAAGGAGTGATGCACGCACACACACACACACACACACACACACACACACACACACACACACACACACACACACACAGGGAGCGAGGGACACATAGACAAACACAAAGACAAAAAGGAAACCTCATAGACAAGACAACATAAACTAGAATTTACCAAAAACTCAACACTCAGTACTAAAGTGTAGAAAACTGAATCACTACAACACAAAGAAATCACAAAAACACAATAAATGAAAAATGCTGATGAACCATGACATGCAGGTGTTACACTAACGGCATAAACATTACACTTAATAGATACAACATCAAGAAATAGATCAGCAAAGCTCTGTGTACATGTAGCACCTACAGACGACCAACCCATGACCATCGCCTCAGGTGGCTGAAGAGGTAGCATTTGTCCAGCTCTCCATTCATATCTGGAAAGAAAGCACCCACAGTAGAAATACAGTTTTTCTGAATTGCTAAAACAATAAATCCCATTGTAAAAACAAACTGTCAACTACGAAAACTCTTTCATCAAATCAATCCCACAGTTGCCAAAATCTTAAACACTATTCATCTGGTTAGGACACCATTCACAAATCTGAATCTCCCATTTACCAAAACTCTAAACACATTCTCAAACACAAAACACATTTAGCAGTGTGGTGCACTTGTACCCAGAATGGTGCACACAGGCCATTGAAGTTAAACACAACTAACACACTGTTTTCATCATTAACACACTACCACTCAGAATTGAAAGAAATGCGTTGCAACCTCTTCTTCTGCTTTTTGCTAGACTGAATACAGCTTCATCCACGGAGATGTATTTATGAGGCCTAACCATTGAGTCAAGCTCAAAGATTCTCTGTACACAACAAACTAATTTTAGTTCTGTAAATGAAATAGTATGATGTAAACATGTGCTATGTATACAAATATACTTGTAACTAAATGGTATTTTATTTAGAATTGAAGGATGGCCACATGAGGGTGGAAGAACACGCATGCGCTCAGGAGACACTTTTGTGGATACAGTGGGGCAAAAAAGTATTTAGTCAGCCACCGATTGTACAAGTTCCCCCACTTACAGTTTTTTCTGAATGCTTAAACCCTAACTGTGATTCCTGTAGCACAATTTCTAAAACTATTCAGACTTATAGCAAAACCACTCACTGAGTTTGCAAAACTAAAAGCACAAAAACTGCTTTGCACTCAGTTTGCAATTTTGTAATACACACTTTGCAAAACTGTAGGCACAATTCACTGCACAACACTCAATTACCAAATTTCCAACACACTCCTAGCAAAAGTATACACATGTATGGCTATCATTAACACTAATTTGCCAACTGTCTGGCACACTTTCACATGTGAAAACTTTTTTAGATAATTAGTTCACTTTGCAATCAGCCTAAGCACTATAATACAGGTAAGCTGTGTGTGCGGAGTACAATGGAGGGAGCAGAAAGAGTGAGAAGTAGAGGAGGCCGAGGAAGAGGACGTGGAGGTGAAGAAGTAGGATGAAGAGGACGACAAGGACAAGGAGGAGCAAGAGGAAGACGAGGAGGGGGGAGAGGAAGCATGTTCACTGCAGACCAAGAAACCCATATAGTCATTATGGCGATTGCAAATAATCCTATACTTGGAAATAAACACTTGTGTTTGTTTTGATGTGTGTGAATAAACAGCAGTACTTGAAGTTTGGATCCCTCTATGCTTATGGATCTATGACAGAAGTATGAGCTCAAACTGACATAGCCTACCTTGTGCACAGAGAAAGCAAAAGCCAGATGTGTTTTGTATTCATACCATCAGTGTGCAGTTGGCGCATTGTGTGCTTAGTAGATGATGGCTTGTGTGTACTGTTTGATACGGAAACACCATTTTTATGAAGGTGTGATGAGTTAATCTAGCTGTGTTTGCTTTTGCAAGAGAACTACAATGTTTTGATGATTGGGTGACAGGTTTTCTTATTTGTGTGAAGAGTTTTGCAAAATTAGCCAATAGTTACAAATAATGTGCTTAAGCAATCAGAAAAAACTGTAAAATGATGACAGAGGTCAGTAATTTGCACCAGAGGTACACTTCAACTGTGAGAGACAGAATGTGAAAAAAAAATCCATGAATCCACATGGTAGGATTTGTAAAGAATTTATTCGTAAATCAGGGTGGAAAATAAGTATTTGGTCAATAACAAAAATACAACTCAATACTTTGTAACATAACCTTTGTTGGCAATAACAGAGGTCAAACGTTTACTATAGGTCTTTACCAGGTTTGCACACACAGTAGCTGGTATTTTGGCCCATTCCTCCATGCAGATCTTCTCGAGAGCAGTGATGTTTTGGGGCTGTCGCTGAGCAACACGGACTTTCAACTCCCGCCACAGATTTTCTATGGGGTTGAGGTCTGGAGACTGGCTAGGCCACTCCAGGACTTTCAAATGCTTCTTACGGAGCCACTCCTTTGTTGCCCGGGCGGTGTGTTTTGGATCATTGTCATGTTGGAAGACCCAGCCTCGTTTCATCTTCAAAGTTCTCACTGATGGAAGGAGGTTCTGGCTCAAAATCTCACGATACATGGCCCCATTCATTCTGTCCTTAACACGGATCAGTCGTCCTGTCCCCTTGGCAGAAAAACAGCCCCATAGCATGATGTTTCCACCCCCATGCTTCACAGTAGGTATGGTGTTCTTGGGATGCAACTCAGTATTCTTCTTCCTCCAAACACGACGAGTTGAGTTTATACCAAAAAGTTCTACTTTGGCTTCATCTGACCACATGACATTCTCCCAATCCTCTGCTGTATCATCCATGTGCTCTCTGGCAAACTTCAGACTAATGGGAGACCATTAGTGATGGGATTTCCAGCTCTTTTTAGAGAACCGGCTCTTTCGGCTCGGCTCACTAAAAAGAGCCGGCTGTTTCGGCTCCGAACCGGCTCTTCAGGTTGTTTTGTTGCTTTAATTAATTTATTATTAACAATAATATAAAATTAAGCACAAAAGGAATTACTAATGTAAAAACAAAAGTGGTTTTATTTATATATGTTTATATATAAACATATGCGGTGGCCCCTAGAGACAAAGCATGCACAAACTCCAAAACACATTTCTAGCATGAACTGAACTTCCAAAACAGAGCTACCTAGATCACTTAAATTACACAATTGAAAGCATGTGTGTATTGTTTGTGTATTTATACACAAGCACTCATATATATTAAAGTAATAAAAAAAATATGTTCATTTACCTGTTACTACCACACACCAAATCCGGTCGTTGGTAATTCCTGACTTGTGTAGCCTCTAGGTAACAAAGCTCAACACTGCGCCCTAGCATGCTGGAGCACTTCTGTTGTCTTTTGTACGTGTTTTGAAGTTTGTACTGTTTTGGAGTTTGTACGTGCTTTGTCTCTAGGGGCCACCGTAAATATACTTTTATTTATTCACTCCACATAAAATGTAATAAATAAATCATATAACACAAAAACCAACTATTCACATTTCAACTTTTAACTATTTAAATTTTCAGTTTTTTCCTTTTAGACAAATTTAAAGTGAAACAACACAAAACACTGCAAACCACAACACAATTAAATTGAAATTGAAATATGAAAACAAAAAGAAGATTCTCTGTCATATGGACCTGCATGAATAAACTTTCTGAATCCTTTAACATCCACAACTGAAAATAGTTGGATGATTACTATACCTTTCTAATGTGATGTTGTTGTCCCTGCTCTTTCTCTGTCTCTCCCTCTGGCTCTGTTCCTGTGCTACTGCGAGTGTAACTACCGCCCCTCCCCCCTCATCCCAGTGTAAAGCATAAGGCTCGCGTGCAGAGTGAAGCGGAAAAAAAGTGCGAGAGAGGGTGAGAGAAAGGAAAAAAAAAATTCCTGTAAAAATATGCAATTTTTTAATGTATATATAAAATTTTTATTTTCCAGCTATCCCACAGTGTTTTGTATTTATTTCTGTAGTGTGTAAAAGTTGTGTTTGCACATTGGCTGTTTTTTTGTGGCTTTTGACATAGTGGTTGATTTTGAGTAAAGTTAAAATAGTTTTGGGTCAAATGTTTGGTTATGTGAGTGTAGCTTGAATTTTACACTTTGTGTTTAGTGTTTTGAGACAAAGAGATTAGATTTTAGGAAGTTTGTTTCAGCAATTCAGAAAAACTGTAAAGTGCTTTCCCACTCTCTATTACTCTTCTATTATAACATGACACCCCTCTGTTGTACTCTTTTCCTGCTTTTTCTGACTGACGGTACTCAAAATAAATAAGTTCAACAGTATCAGACACTTTCCTCTTTACACCTGACCACCCAGAATAACTTCCAGCTGACTGCAGGTACAGGCCTTTAGAATGGATGAAGAAGAATTGTGTCCCCTCTGCCATAGCAGCTCTAAATAAAACACTACTCTGAGTTCGCAGCAGTATGCATGAGCAGGTGTACCTTGAGTAAAGAAGCATGGATGCGTATGTTTTTGTTCTTTTTCCTGTGGGACATGAATATAAATTTCACCTTCTGTGCCTTTATCATCTATCATTACATCCAGAAGACAAAGTGTGCATTAAATGAAGTTGCAAAAGGCCCCAAGCAGAGAGTGCAGCTGATCTGTATAGTACATAGCAGGCTGCATACATTTAGGTAGAAAGATAATATTTTGTACATGAAACTGAACTTGTTAAGTGTATGTGTATCTTTTTGTAGCCCCAGAAGAAGAGTGGCCTGTAATTTCAATGTATATTAAAACCAGAGAAAACTAGCCCACAGAGGCACGGAAATTTTATCATCCTCTATTTATCATAGGCAAGCACAAGTATTTATCTTTATTTTATTTATGTAAGGAATAAAATACAGATGAAAAAGCAGAGGAATGACCAATATTAACGCAGAATGACAGGTAATGTCCCCTGTTATTACAACCAGGTGATCGCTTTCTGTTTTCCGAAACTAAAATATTTTGGGAAAATGCTGCCCCCTATTGGTGAAACTTTTAGTTACGTTTTGGAGATGATGATTACAAAAGGTACCTTTAAATTGAACCTAACTGAAAATCTTGACACATATGCCTATAATATTAAAAATCACAAATAAAACATCCATCCATTTCCTGCATCTTAGTGTCATGGGGGCAACTGGTTAAATAGAAATGACCTCTCTCTCCCCAGCCACCTCCTCCTGTCCATCTCTCCTCAGGGGGCACTAAGACATTTCCAAGCCAGCTAAGAGATGTAATCTCTCCAGCATGTCCTGGGTTTGTCTTGGAGCCTCCTCCCTGGAGGACATACCCTGAACACATTATTCAGGAGTTACCCAGGGGGCATCCCTGTCAAATGCCCAAACCACCTCACCTGACTCCTTTTGATGTGTAGTAGTGGCTCTACTCAGAGCTGCTCCAAAATAAGCGAGCTCCATCTACTTTTCACTGAAGCCAAGAAGCCATTCTTAAGGGCAGAAAACAGAGAAAAGAGAAAAAAACTGCACTGAAAATATGTGGTAATGTGTCTCATGAATGATGAATCCAAATTTGAAATTTGTGTGGAGGTGGTCAGGTGAGAGGTCCAACAGGGAGTGTCTGCAGCATCTGTAAAACACTGTGTAGGCTCCTTCATCCAAAGACAAACTTTGAATGTCCTTCAAGAAGCCTGGAGAACTATTTCTGAAGATACTTAAAGAAATGACAGTGTGGCGGAGGTGTGGTCCCGGGCGCGTCTGCAGGGGAGGAGTGGTGCAGTGGGCTCAACGGGGCGGTGCTGGAGATGCCGGTGAGAACAGCTGATGGCGATTTGGACTGATAATGGTTTCCTTCCCTTTTTATAGTGAGACGGAGAGGAGCGGAGAGGGAGGGAAATCAGCTGGGACCGACAGCTGTCAGACTGTGTTCAGTCATAACCGGAGAAAATTGTAAATAAATGTGGAACCTGGTGATAAAGACCTGTGTGGGTGTGTACCTGTGTATAGTGCATTTCACAGACAGGAAGCTACCAAGCTCATTAGAATTGTTATTAATTGAAACGTGCAAATATACATGAAAATAAAGTACATAAGACTGTATTTTCATCTGTATTTTATAAAATCACTGTACCCATTTTTCTTGCAAAACAAGACTTTTGCACAGTACATTACATATATGTATATCGTGTATGTGTATTTTTGTGTGATTATTGAATTGCTTCAATCAGCTGAAAATAACCGCACTTTGCGCTCGACGAAGGATGCAAACTGTGGCGGAGGCGTGGCCCCGGGCGCAGCTGCAGGGGAGGAGTGGAGCGGAAGGCTCATCAGGGCGGCGCTGCGAGGCCGGTAAGAACAGCTGATGTTGTTTATGGACTGATGATGGTTTCCCTCCCCTGTGTTATAGTGAGACGGAGAGGAGCGGGAGAGGAAGAAAGAGACACACATAAGCTGGGATGGACAGCTGTCATTCTGTGCGATAGTATCAGTGTGTGAAAGTGTAAATAAATGTGGAACTTGGCGATAAAGACCTGTGTGTGCGTGTACCTGTGCCTAGTATATTCCACAAGTGGTGCCGAAACCCAGGAAAGTGCCGGTGGGGAAATGTCCGACCCACAGGCCGCGCCACCCGCCCAGCCTCTGCAATTCTTGGCGCAGATGCTGGCGGAGATGGCGACGATGAGCCGGGATCAGGCGGCCGACCAGCGTGCCCTGCTGGCCGCGCTGCGGGAGCAGACGGACCGGCAGACGCAAGTTCTGGAGCGGCTGGTCGGGGCCGCTGCCACGCCGAAGCCCTCGCCACTGTCGGTGGCGGTGCCCCGGATGGGGGACGGGGACGACCCACAGGTTTTTTTGGAGACCTTCCGTGCCACGGCGGAGGCTTGCCAATGGCCGCGGGAGGAGTGGGCTCCGCAGCTGCTCCCCCTGCTGTCCGGGGAGGCACAAACAGCGGCCCTGAGTCTGCCTCCGGCGTCGAGGAGCAGCTTCGCGGACGTGAGCCGGGCGGTGGTGGACAGGCTAGGGCTCACCGCCGAAGACCACCGCCGGCGGTTCCGGGCCTGTCGGCTGGCTACAACGGACCGACCATTCGCCTGGGCCCGGCAGCTGCGCGACGCGGCGGTACGCTGGCTGCAACCAGGAACATCGGAGGGGGAGACGAAGCTGGTGGACAAGGTGGTGCTGGAGCAGTTCACGGAGGGATTGCCAGCGGAGACGGCGAGATGGGTCCGGTGCCACCGGCCCGCAAGCTTGGAGGTAGCGGTGACGCTGGCGGAGGACCACCTTGCCGCTGGAGCAGGGGAACCCGGGGACGCCGGACGGAGGCCGAACAAACAGGCCCCGGTGCCGGCCCCGAGGCGCCGTGTGCCGGCACCAGGGCAGGCAGAGCGGCTGCCGGCGCTGAGCCCCACTAACCCTTTCGCGGCGTTGGTGCCGTCCAGGGCAGCCGAGCCAAGTGGAGCCGCCCCCGAGCCACGGAGAGCAGCACAGACGCCGGGGCCGGAGTGTTGGAAGTGCGGGCAGCCGGGGCACCTGAGGAGGGATTGTCCGCTTATGGAAGTGGGGCAGGTGTTTCGTGTTGCTGGCGCCCCAGCACCCTTCCCCGGTCCAGGAGGGACATACAGTATTCCGGTAAGGACTCGAGGGGGTATACGCCAGGCGTTGGTGGACACGGGCTGCACGCAGACCCTCGTACACCAAAGCTTGGTTCGCCCCGGGGCATTGCTGGAGGCAGAATGGGTGGAGGTGAGGTGTGTGCATGGTTTCACAGGTATCCCATAGTGCCGCTGTTATTAAAGTATAAGGGCAAAACGCATAGAGTAACGGCGGCGGTTAGCCCGCGCCTGTCGCACCCCCTGATTCTGGGTACCAATTGGCCGGGATTTCGTCAGCTACTGGGACAGTACGCGGGGGTGCGATCACGACCGGAAGCGGGGTGTAGCGTGTGCGCGGCGTTCAGCGGTGACGCGGGGTCGTCCGACACTGACTCCGGGGGGGAGGAGCCGGCGGGTCCCTCACGGGACGTCCCGCCGGCCCCGGAAGTGTCCCCCATGGGTGATTTCCCACTGGAGCAGTCTCGTGACGGCACCCTACGCTCAGCCTTTGACCAAGTGATGGCTATTGATGGTCACGTGGTGCGCCCTGAGGCCGCGCAGACCTACCCACGTTTCGTCTTATTAAACGACCGATTATATCGAGTGAGTCGTGACACTCAGACAGAGGAAACACACACCCAGTTGTTGGTGCCGCAGGGCCGCCGGGAAACGCTTTTCCAGGCGGCCCACTATAACCCCATGGCAGGGCATATGGGCTATGAGAAAACTCTGGAGCGAATAACGGCCCGATTTTATTGGCCGGGCATCCGAGCGGATGTGCGCCGCTGGTGCGCGTCCTGCCCGGACTGCCAACTTGTTAACCAGCCGGCCATACCGAAGGCGCCGCTGCGCCCTCTCCCCCTCATTGAGGTCCCGTTTGAGCGCATCGGCATGGACCTCATCGGGCCGTTTCACCGGAGTGCACGCGGCTACCGCTTTGTGTTAGTCTTGGTGGATTACGCAACGCGGTACCCGGAAGCAGTTCCGCTGCGCACCATCTCTGCAAAGAGTGTGGCGCAGGCACTGTTTCAGGTCATCTCCCGAGTCGGAATCCCGAAAGAGATACTGACTGACCAGGGCACGTCGTTTATGTCTCGTACACTGCGGGAACTGTACGAATTACTGGGCATTAAATCTATTCGGACCAGCGTCTACCACCCTCAGACTGACGGGCTGGTGGAGCGGCTGAATAAGACTTTAAAGTCCATGATTCGGAAGTTCATTAACGAGGATGAACGCAATTGGGATCACTGGCTAGACCCTCTGTTATTCGCAGTGCGGGAGGTGCCCCAGGCCTCCACGGGATTTTCTCCCTTTGAACTGCTGTTCGGCAGGAGGCCACGTGGGGTGCTCGACCTGATTAAAGAAAGCTGGGAGGACGGTCCGAGCCCCGCCAAAAATGAGATTCAGTACGTGTTGGACCTGAGAGCAAAACTCCACACTTTGGGGAGGTTGTCACGGGAGAATTTGCTCCAGGCTCAGCAGCGTCAGCAACGCCTGTATGACAGAGGGGCTAGGCTCAGGCAATTTTCACCGGGAGATAAAGTGCTTGTGTTACTCCCTACTTCCAGCTCGAAGTTGCTCGCCAAGTGGCAAGGACCCTTTGTGGTCACACGGCGAGTCGGGGACGTGGACTATGAGGTCGCTCGGTCGGACAGGGGAGGAGCCACGCAGATTTATCGCCTCAATCTCCTCAAACTGTGGCGAGAGGTTGAAACCGCTTCTCTGGTGAGCTTGGTGAAGGAGAGAGATGAGTTGGGGCCTGAGGTGCCAAATTCTATCATTCCCGCCTCCCTCCCTTGTGATGACCATCTCACACAGGCCCAGAGAGCGGATGTTGTCGCGTTGCAACAGCGTTTTGCGGACGTGTTCTCCCCCCTGCCCGGCCGGACGTCCCTCATCGAGCACCATTTCGTGACGCAGCCTGGCGTGACGGTGCGTTCACGGCCCTACAGGCTCCCGGAGCACAAGCGAAAAATCGTGCAGAGGGAATTGGCGGAAATGCTGAGGATGGGAGTAATAGAAGAGTCGCACAGCGCCTGGTGTAGCCCCATCGTTCTGGTGGCGAAGAAGGATGGGTCTATACGGTTCTGTGTCGACTATCGCAGGGTGAACGAAGTGTCACGCTTTGATGCCTACCCCATGCCTCGGGTCGACGAGCTCCTGGACCGGTTAGGCACGGCCCGCTTTTTCACGACACTGGACTTAACCAAGGGCTATTGGCAGATTCCCTTGTCTGCCGAGGCCAGGGAGAAAACGGCCTTCTCCACTCCGTACGGTTTGTACCAGTTCGTGACACTTCCGTTTGGCCTGTTCGGGGCCCCAGCCACTTTCCAGCGTCTCATGGACCGGGTACTGCGTCCGCACGCAGCGTATGCTGCCGCCTACCTGGATGACGTGATCATCCACAGCGACACCTGGGCGGAGCATGTGCTGCGGGTGGCCGCGGTCCTGGAGTCCCTGAGGGGGGCGGGGCTCACGGCCAATCCGAAGAAGTGCGCGGTTGGACGGAGGGAGGTGCAGTATCTGGGGTACCACCTGGGGGGCGGGCAGGTGCGTCCACAGGTGGAGAAGACGGCGGCTATCGCATCCTGCCCGCGCCCCAGGACGAAAAAGGAGGTGAGACGGTTCTTGGGGTTGGCGGGTTACTATCGTCGCTTTGTGCCGGGGTTTGCGCAGCTAACCAGCCCCCTGACCGATCTCACTCGAAAGGGTGCCCCGGATCTGGTCCAGTGGACGGGGCCGTGCCAGGCGGCGTTTGTGCGGGTGAAAAAGGCTCTCTGTGGGGAGCCGCTGCTTCACACTCCTAACTTTTCCCTCCCTTTTGTTCTGCAGACTGACGCCTCGGACAGAGGGCTGGGAGCCGTTTTGTCCCAGCAGGTAAGGGGGGCCGACCGCCCTGTCCTATACATCAGCCGGAAGCTAGCAGAGCGCGAGCGCCGGTACAGCACCGTGGAGAAGGAGTGCCTGGCCATCCGGTGGGCGGTCGGCTCCCTGCGCTATTACCTCCTGGGACGCTCATTCACCCTCTGTTCGGACCACGCCCCGCTGCAGTGGCTCCACCGCATGAAGGATGCCAACGCCCGGATCACCCGGTGGTATCTGGCGTTGCAGCCCTTTCAGTTCAAGGTGATCCATAGGCCGGGGGCGCAGATGGCAGTGGCCGATTTCCTCTCTCGCTCGCGGGGGGGGGAGTTGGCTCGGCCGGACGGCTCCCCGGCCTCGAACGGGCGGTGGGGGTGTGTGGCGGAGGCGTGGCCCCGGGCGCAGCTGCAGGGGAGGAGTGGAGCGGAAGGCTCATCAGGGCGGCGCTGCGAGGCCGGTAAGAACAGCTGATGTTGTTTATGGACTGATGATGGTTTCCCTCCCCTGTGTTATAGTGAGACGGAGAGGAGCGGGAGAGGAAGAAAGAGACACACATAAGCTGGGATGGACAGCTGTCATTCTGTGCGATAGTATCAGTGTGTGAAAGTGTAAATAAATGTGGAACTTGGCGATAAAGACCTGTGTGTGCGTGTACCTGTGCCTAGTATATTCCACACAAACATCTGCAGCTGCTGTGAGACGCCGTTTGTGTTTGCTTCAAGCATCTGAATGAGTTCATATTTTTGAGTGTAACCCCAAATTGCTCTCATTGTACCTGTAATCAGTCTGCTTGTGTGCTTTCAGTAAACTGGATTTGTT
Organism: Rhamphochromis longiceps; assembly: GCF_057381845.1. Classification (NCBI taxonomy): domain Eukaryota; kingdom Metazoa; phylum Chordata; class Actinopteri; order Cichliformes; family Cichlidae; genus Rhamphochromis; species Rhamphochromis longiceps. The sequence continues at coordinate 11,753,126 of NC_140558.1, forward strand.
TATGTGCTTCGGCTCCATTAGCCTTCCTACAGAAGATAAACTGCATCTGTGAGTGTTTTTTCAGCTGTGTAGCTTTCTCTCCCAGTGGGGTCACGGGGGAAAAAAAAAAAGAAACAATGCAGTGACATTGCTTTGCTCTGCGCCAATTTGAACAGATAAAAGAGGAAATTAAATCTTGTTTATGCGACAGCGCTGATGGCGGATGCAAAGTGTCAAGGCGAGCGTGCCCGCTGCTGGATGATTGTTCCAGAAGCGTCGACATGACTGACTAAGTGAAAACATATGGTGAGGGAAGTGGGGACTGCTGACGACCCCCCCACCCCCCCACCCGCACCCCCAGCTACGATCCTCCCGTCCTCGTCCTTTTACCTTCGCTCTATCTCTTTCTCTCTCCCCATCTTTTTCCAGCTGAGTGGCTCCTAATTGAAGAGGGCGTGGGTTGCGTGTCAACAGCCGTCAATGAGGTCATAAATCGTTTGTGAAGGACCGCCATGATTCCTTAGCTCTTCCCCTGTCCTCAACTTGGTGCCATTATTGCACCTTGTCTCTTCTTTAACGATTCAGTTTCAGTTAATAACTTTGCTCTGTGGCTCTTCTAATAAAAGTATTTCTCTCCCGCTGTAATGCTGTCAGGTCCAGAACTCATAAAATTAACCGCAAGCGTGTGTGCACTTCCCCTCACTGTTTGTAAAAATCACTTGCACAGAAAGTGTTTAAGATTCAGCACCTTCAAGATTCATTTACCACACTGTCTTAAAGTCTACAGGAAGACTAGCTTGTAGTTTCCTGTTGCAGCTTTGTAGTCCCCCCCCCCCCCTTTTGGATGGGGACATTATGTGTCTCAGCTGACTTGAGGATTCATGAGCCTGAGGATCTGTGCTCAGACTGTCGTGATAGTAAATGGATAAAAATGGCCAACAGAGCCCCGAAAAGATGTGACTTTTCTTGTGTGCGATCTTTAGATTACCTAAATGGAATATATTTTTGAGAAATACTTTTGCATCAGTCATATTATCCATTTATTTATTCATACTTTTCATTTTCCTGAAATTGCATCCATAAAGACTTTGGAAAGATGGGCCTGCTTGAAAGAAGCTATCTCAGTGTCTTCTTTATGCTGCACCTGATTTTCTCTTTGCACATGTGAAGAGTGGAAATGGACATGGATAATGAACACGTATCCAATGCACTATTTATGGTATCTGTGCAGCTTTGCAGCTCACAGCCAGATTTAATTGGATTTCTTGACATTAAGAGAACTATTTACTCACCAATGTCATCCTTATGCAAAACTTTATTATCACACTTTAGGCTGCCCCCATTTAGTTCCTCCTCCCTGAGCCAGCAGACATATTCATCCTGCTCGCAACACTGCTGTTGTTACTGCGTAGCTAAATGGAGTGAAAACTGCTCCTGAATGAGATGGTGATTCTGCAGATGCCTCCACAAAGCCTCCACAATGTCACATTTTGTGTGAAACAAAATTTCGCTCTATGTGCCGACGGAAAGAAATCAGCAGCCGTTGCAGCTGTCGACGAGGGTTCAGTTCTGGCAGAAGACCGGCGGGTTACAGCTCACGGTGTATAGAGCATACCGAGACACAAACAGATAAGATGAGGAGGATGTGTGTGTAAACAGATGGCTGTAAACAAAGTAATGATAAGTAACTAAACTCAACGCTCAATTGCCAGCTGAACGCAGCTCCTCTTACGGTCTCGGAGGAAATCTTTGAAAACGAGGCGCTCCTTACGTCTGTTTGTGTCTAAGACTTCTCTTTCAAATTCTCCCGGGTTCTCCTCCTCTTCCTTGGGAGGTGACATCGCCCCTCTGCTGCTGAGCTAAGAAATAAATAAGCCGAGGTTGCTACCGCCGCCGCTGCTGTTACTGCTTCTTGAGTAGAATTGATCCCCAGCGAGATGTGGACTTTCTTCCATCTGCTCGCTGCTAATTAACAGACAAGAGCTTCCCAGTAGAGAAACTTGTGCTGCTCCTCCTTCTCATTCTCCTCCTTCTCGGCTGCAGATCTGCGGGGAAACAACACTCCAGCCTCGGCAGACGCTTCAGCCTGCAAGGTGAGACAGCCAATCAACAAGCAGTATCACTTCAATCAGCAGGAACTCAAACTGAGGTCTGCAAAAAAAATAAAAATAAAAGAGATGTGTGGAAAACAAATCTACTGTTTGGCACCAGGGGAAGGGTCTGTTCTTATGTAGCTAAAATACTTTTGTATTTATTTACTGCACATAACACGAAGAAGTATCCAGAGCTGTGAGTTAACTGCACAAGCACTGAATGGAGATCACTAACTGGTTATGTTGCAGATTCATGTCTGATTTTTATAATGAGATCTTCGTAAATCTCTTGACTTCATGGCTTAGCGAGCTAACTTCAGGTTAAACTCTGGGTTCACAGTGTTACAAAGGTGCATTAACAAGGCAACTAAGGCTTCAAGAAAACAGATCAACAGGTACATCCACCTGCTGACCAATCAGTTCTCTGGAAAACAGCGTCATATTTGCTTGAAGAGCACTATAGACTGTATAAAGTTCTCGATGTCCATATTTGTTTGGTTTTTCCTTCTGGTCAGACTTAACTTTCTGCATCATCTCTTCAAAAAAAAAAAAAAAAAGAATATATATATATATATATATATATATATATATATATATATATATATATATATATATATTCTTCTTTTCACCACACTGTGATAGGAAATAATTTTTTTTTTTCTTTTTTTTTTTAAATGACATCAGAAACAGCAGTATGCGACATTACGTGATGGCAGAGCTTCAGTTCATCCTTTGTCATTTTTTTTTTTTTTTTTTTAATAAATAGGACAGGGGGAATGAATGAGAGAAAGAGGGGGAGAGAAAGAAAGAAAACCAAAGGGGAGAAGAGACGGTGAGAAGGGGGGGGAAGAGAGAGAGAAAAAAAAAAGAACTCCTGGGTCACCTGTATGGAGAAAAAAAACAAACAAACAAAAAAAACAAACAGAGGAGACAGCAAACAACAAAGAGCAACATAATAATAGAGAAAACAAAGCACCATCACAATAAACTAGCTAGTCATAGATATCAATATTTACTAAATAATAAACGATATTGTGCAGCACGCAAGATAGACAGCGCACAGTGTGCTTTGAGGCAGCAGCCAAGAAAGCTTTAGTCCGCGTCTGTGAATACCCATGTGTGCATACCTGTGTGGATCAGCATGCTTGCATTCCAAAGGTTTCTCCATGTAATGATCTGCTAGGGAGTGTGGGGGGGCCACAGCCCCGTCCTCCAGGGTGTGAAGCGGGTATGGAGGAGATCAAAACTCCAGACATCCAGAGGCCCCCAGAACACAAAAGACCATGGAAGACCAACAGAGGGGCAGCCGCGCCACTGTTCCAGTAAGAGCTGAGGAGAGTCCCAGATGAGGGCTCGCCCAGCAGCCGCGGAGCAGAAGTCAGGGGGAGTTGCAGTGACGCGCCCGTGAGCTCCGCCGGCCCCCAGCTGTGCCTGAGTGACCGAGCCCCAGGCCGAGAGGCCGGGGGCACCCCACCTCCAAAGGGGCCCGAGCGAGCCCCAGGCCCCAGGCCCCGACAAGCGGCCGCCAAGGAGTGAGCCGGTGTGTACCCGGACGCCCACCCCCAGACACAAAGAACCACCAACACACCGACACCTGAGGGAGTCCGCCACCGGCAGGGGAAGTGGTGGTGGGTGGAGATAGGCCTCCAAACCTTGGAGGGCCTGAGGTGTCCCCAGAGAGGTGGCGTCTGATACCCAACCTGACATATAGACACAGACATACAGGCACACACAGACACAAACATCCATTCCCACCCTCATGCTCTCATATGCACTCACTCCACACTCAACCAACGTGGAGACAGACATAAAGAGACGCTGTACACACAATCACACTCCCCAAGCGTACTCTACAAACCGGGTCTAGGTACCCTTGCCCCTGGAGGGGGGAATTGCACCCAGACCCAGGTGGTGTTACCCTTTTCCCTGCGGTGGGGAGAGGCAGACCACCCCGACTCCGCAGCAGCAGGGAGGCCCCACACCCCAGACCACAGTCGGACGGCCAACTCCTCCTACTAGCCCTCCCGCTCCAGCAGGCCGCAGAGAATGGGGGTGGGAGAAGACTCCAAACCTCCCTCCACCCGCTCATTGTAGTGTTGATGCATATGTGTTCTAAGGTGCAATTAAAACCCAGGAGGGCATGGAGCTACCTGCCAAGGAGCAGCAGGTAAGCGCATAGTCCCTCCTGCTAGCCCTCAATGACTAAGTGTATTTAAAATTGAGAGGTGGGCAACGACGTCAGGGGTGAGGTATACACCCTGATGGTAATTTGGACTCCGTGATTGTGCCCACCCCCAAGATCCTATATGTATGTGTAATGAGAGTGTGAATAATGTGAATGTCTAAGTTGTGGGATAAAATTGAGGCAGAGGCAGCCAGAAGGGGACAGGGGGGGGGGGGGGGGGGGGGGGGGTAGCCTCCTCTGCACCCTGGTGACATACCTCCACTCCAAGGCCCTGCATGTGTGGGTGGTTGTGGTGGAGCGGGAAGAGGGAGGCAGCTGGAGATGGGGAGGGAAGGAAGGGAGGGGCAGGTAACCCCTCCCTGGGGCCAGCTCCCCCGCTGACCCCAGTAGGCACTCCCACCCTTCGCGACCCGCCAGGGAAGGGGGGCCCAGGCCCATCAGACCGGGGCCCAGTGCAGTAGCGCCCTCCGGCTCCACAGAGCCCTGGACAGTCCACCCAACCCCACCACAGAGAAAACTGCACCCACCCCACCATCCACACATCTTCCAGACTACATAAGACGGTAAACGCCCAGGCTGAGATCTTCCTCCACCTCTCCTGTATCTCCCCCTCCTGCAGAGAGTTCCTGAAGAGAAGAAAGCTCCTGCAAGATGTGACCATCCCCCCCACCAGTTGAAGAGCCCCCCAGGCGGCTCGACGCACCGGCGGCACCCTGCTCCAGGGCCGGGCCTCCATGCACCCACCCGCCCACAACCCCGGCAACACACCGAAATCATTTTCTTTTGATGAAAAATAATTCTGAAGTATGATTTCATCCACATATGGCATTTTGTAGTGGGTATAGCAGCTTTGACGGTAGGGATGGGTATTGAAAACCGGTTCTTGTTGAGAACCGGTTCCCACTGTTTCAATTCCTTGGAATTGTTTGGCATTTTTGCAAACGATTCCCTTATCGATTCCAGTCGCCCCGAATGACATCACCACATTGCAGAGCGTCATTTACCTGGCAGGAAACATGGCGTCTAAGCGGCTCAAACGCTCAAAAGTGTGATTATACTTTACGAGAACGGATGACAACAGGGCAACTTGCAATACTTGAAAAGTAGAGATTTTATTTAAGGGAGGAAACACTACGAATATGTAAAAAAATTTGCTCACAAAACACGCCATAACCTTACATGAATGTGGAATGTAGAAGTTAGCGTATTTTTTTTTTTTTACCATACCACGCACCGGATTATAAAGTGCATTAAGCTTAAATTAAGCACTTAAGCTTAAAGTTAAATTCATTAGTTCTAAAATCTCTCAATATTATTTATAGAAAAACAAATATACTGTATGTTTATTTCTCAAATAAATGTTTGGGACTGAAAACAGGTTTTGATCTTTTGTTTCATTCTATAATGGACTTTTTTTTTTTTACTCAGGCTTGAACTTTGAGAGTGTTTAAACAAGAGAGAAAACTGTGAAACTGTTCATGCCTTTCTGAGAAAACTGTATAAAGTGTGTAGTGACGAGTTTTTCAGCCTTAAAACATCTAAAATAATTGTAAAAAATAAAGCTGGCTACTTCGCAGATTTTACCTATCGCTGATTATTTTTAGAACATAACACCCGCGATAAACGAGGGAACTCTATATACAAATACTGAGAAATTTCAACCCTTTCTCTCTTTTGCTCTGAGGCGCAAAGGAAAAATATCGACAAGTCGATGAACATCATCTACAGATATGTTCGGTAAATGCCCAAGACATCTTCAGAAATGTAAATCGCTGCTTGATTCGTTCATTTGGTTGACCTTTTTTGGAAAACCTGACTGTAAACGAGACGGGAATATCACACCGGAAATCAAGCGCCCTATAGGAGTTTGCCCACCGGAAGTAGCATATGCTAAGGTGCACATAGTCTATTGAACATTTAGACGTTATTCTCAAAATTAACAATAATAATGAAAAAAATCCTTCAATTTTCTTCTTAATGTGGCCCTAATACTCTGTCACACATGTTTTTGACATGTGTTTAACAGATGCAACATGTACATGGTCGAAATGCGTCAACATGGCAAACAAAACACCACTTGAAAAAAAACGGGAACGTATTTGAGCCCAACCTTGATCTTTATTGAGAGTGGAAAGATGAAAAATTGTGTCCACAAACAGAAAAACGTAGAAATGCATCAGGAAACATGAAACTATTTCACAAACTGCCGTAAGACAGCAATGAGTTGACGTTCGCGAAAGGCTTTTTGCTGTATGTATACCCTGCCCCTTAATTAAGAAGCGTTTTGTAGCCACGAGTATGACTCCATATGGAGTTGCACTCGTCATGAAAGTTAGAGGGTGTAGTTGAGGCCTCAGATTTGGGTGTTTGTGCAGGAAACCGTCTTACTGTACACAAGTAATGGTTATTTTTCTCTTTCTCTTTCTCACCCAACATAGAGATGTATTTGTGCACACTGAAAATAGGCGAAGCGTTTCTATTTAATCCGATGACACAGAAGCAGAGAAAAAAACATCAGGTTAAAAAACAGTCTGATTGCACCACATTTCTAAAAAGAGTTTACAGCATCTGGTGGCACCACTGGTTTCATGATAATGTGGAAAAAAGTGTTATTTATGAGGTCAACAATCCTCTCTGCTGCGATGAAAGCAGAGTTTATATATAGCTTGGGTAGAAGTTCCCCAGTCTGTATTTATGTGCAGCTGTCTTTACTCACAGCGGAGTAATGCTAAGTCAGGCCTAAGTGTACAGAGCACTCTGTCAGATCTGTGAGAACATGCACCGTCTGGAAATCAGCATTTATGAAAGAGCTGCTGATTCAGGCCGGGCTGCCGTGATTTGCAACCCAACTTCATTTGCAAAAATCATGACCTGGGCAATATACCCAACAGGCACTGTGCGTGTGTGTGTGTGTGTGTGTGTGTGTTGTTGGAGAGCAAAACAAGGCAGAATTACAGCTTCCACAAGAGCCCTGTTCACCAAATGTGGCTCAGCTAATTTAAGCTAACATGCTGTTATCAGATGAAAACCATCCTGTTATTTCACATTCAGATAATTAGTTTTTAAATCCAATTTGAGGATTCCTGTTTTTAACCTCAGATGAAGTTGTGTTGTCCCTGTGCATTGGATACAACAAAAATGAGTAAAGCGTTAACACTTTGATCAAGATTTATTTGACTAGCTATTATTTGATATCACTTCTAGTCAAAACTGTCCCAGCGTGCACACATGCACTTGTTGAAGTTGAACTCTTATGATGTGTGTTAATGGAAAATTGTATTTAGTAGTCAGTATAATCTTTTAGTGATATAAGTTTGCATATGGTAGAATACTGCTTGTAGTTATTTGTATTAGGAAATATTCCACGGTTAATCATGAGTTTTAGACATGGCATTATACACGTTACAAAGACACAAAATAAAAGTAAAAATATCCCAACTCCGATGAGTAGTCTTTTTAGCACCTGTAACCAGGAGCCAGTGTAAAGCCAAGAAAAACCAGTCACTTGTATCACTTACATAGTCCTGATTTTGGGCCTGCTGGATCTGTCTCAAAACATTCAGGGCGTCAGTCATGTTTGATGAATGTGCGTCTTCTTTATGTAAATGCAGAATGTGTTGTTGAAGAGGACACAAAGTCCCCTTTCTCTGCTAGTAGAATATTTTCCCTAACAATGTGCATGTCTATGACCTGCACTGAAATTAATTTGTTCTATGCTCACATCAAACTATGGCATTTGGTAAAAGCTGATAGACCATGGGCTTATGCACAAGCTTCTTCAGAAGAGGATCACCAGCTTATGGCATGAGTGATCGGTGTCAATCACGGGCTCTTCCTTTGAAGCCTCATCATGTTGGCTTTTTGGAGACAAGTGACCGTGTTTGGTTAGTGAACAGCATGCTAAATTATCAGCTAACAGTCCTTCTAGTTAGCAAGACTCACTCACAAAAACTGGAGATCAAACTTTGTGGACATTATTTAGTACAGTAACCTCACAGAAGCATATAATCGGTAGTGGTGTGCGGATCGATATTGAAATATTGATTCTTCCGATGCCAGTAATTTATGTTCCAGAATCGATTCTCATATTAAAATATCGATATTTTAATACTTTAGGTATTATTAACAGCATTAACAGCAACACAGTGGAAAGAAACTATATCATTCGGATCGTCTAAATTGGAAGGAACTACTTCCTCTTACGCCTTTCATAGTCACATGCGAAATACGGCTGTATAAATGTGTTGCAGCCCCTGGCGTGCGCACTCACAACAATGGCTGAACGTAAACGGAGTCATGTGTTGATGTATTTTACCTCCACAAACAGCCAAGACGCGGTTTGCGATACATGTGGTAAGAAAGTGAGGTGTTGTGGCAACACCACTAACCTCTTCAAATCATATCACAGAATATGACGAGCGAACTGACGAGGAGGAGAGGGACAGGTGCTGCTAGGGCAAAACAGAGGTCTCTTGCGGAGTCCTTTAGTGCTGCAGGCAGGCAACATGCTCAAATAGCGCACAACTTCAGGTTTTTTATTTCTATATGATAATTCTGCAATAGTAAGAAATAAGAACAATTAGTCTGATGTCCTGTAATCATTATGAAGCTATATTATTATATTATTATTACAATTACATAATACAAATATATATTGTATTATGAAATACTGATGAAACATTTAGTTTTTGTAAAGAAAAATAATAATAATGGATTGCATTTATATAGCGCTTTTCAAAGCCCTCAAAGCGCTTTACAATTCCACTAGTCATTCACTCTCACATTCACTCACTGGTGGAGGCAAGCTACAGTTGTAGCCACAGCTGCCCTGGGGCAGACTGACAGAAGCGAACGACAGGAGGAGCGGGCCCAGGAGGCACTGGGCGTGGCTATGGCTCAGGCCACAGCCAGCAGCTGAAGCAGGAACAGGAGGCTGACGTGATGTTGGTTCAGGTGGGGGCCTGGCTGGAGGCGGTGCAACGCCTAGGCTGGACGGGGGTATCGGGACAGGGGCTCGAAGTGAAGGCCTACCACTCCCAGTACAACAATCTGGAGACCCACGATGGCCTCCTATACCAGAGATGGCGGGCCCCCAGTCAGGGCAAGGATCTCCTGGTGCCTCGGTCGCTGCGGTCGCAGGTGCTCGAGCTTGTCCACTACTCAGTGGGGGCCGGCCACTATGGGAATGCCAAAACTCTCCGCTGTCTCAGGGGACGGTTTTACTGGCCTGGTTGTCAACGGGATGTGGAACTTCATGTTCACTGCTGTGACACCTGCACGGCACGGAAGGGCCCCACTCAATGCTCCACTGCCCCCCTGCAGCAGTATCTGGTGGGGGCCCTGATGAAGAGAGTGGGAGTGGACGTCCTAGGGCCTTTCCCCGTCACTGAGTCAGGGAACCAGCACGTGTTGGTGGCCATGGACTGCTGCAGGAGGCGGAGGGAGTGGCTGCGGGTGGTTCATGACTACACCCGCCAGGCCCAGACCAGCGCCGGAGTATGACAAAAAAGAGCCGGTGACACCAGGTGCCGAGGGGGAGCTTTCGTGCCTGGCGACAAGGTTTGGGTGTACTGCCCGGTTTGCAAAAAGGAGTGTCCCCCAGACTGTGCAGCCACTGGCAAGGGCCGGCGGAGGTCGTGGAGCGGCTAACAGAAGTGATGTACCGGATCCGCATGCCGGGCCCAGGGTGGTGTTGTACCAGGACAAACTCTCACCTTACCGACCGCCCGCTCCAGCAGCCGCCGGGGCAGGGGATGCTGGTGGCACCCCATGTTCTGATCCGATTGACTCTTCCCCTGCTGGTCGAGATCGGTCTGTGCGCCGAAAGAAGACACCTGGACATTTGCGGGACTTTGTGTTGGGTAATGGGGTGGTCGGGGACGACTGACCCCTTAGGTGGGGGCTATGTAGCGGGTCAGGGCTGTTTGGGGTTTGAGAGCTATGTTCTGTTGTTCCAGGCGGCAGCGTTATGTTGCCATGGTTACAGGTAATGCTCTCTCTCTGCAACTGTGTGTTTCTGGGTGGAGAGAGTGCCTTTTTTTCGTGTGGTTGTTGTTATGCTAGAGCTACGCCGAGCAGTTGAGGTAGCGGCGTTGTGTTTCCTGTTGAATACTAATAAACGTCTGTGCTCCCTGGCTAACTCTGCGGGAAGCAAGACCAAATGATATCTCTGTCTCCTCATTGTCTGAGCTCGCCACACTATTTATAGCTCCCATTTTTTCCCAAAAATGAGACATCTCAATATTTTAATGGTAAAATATTCAAGAATTCAGCACTCAGTGGGGTACTTTTCTGCAATAATCCCTTAAAATCTGTTATTCCTTATGAAGACAGTGCCGATGTGATTGCAGTTTTCTAACTTCTGTTCAGTGAAATGTTTCAAATGTTCCGTGTTTGTTTGGCATCTGCCGTTTGCTGGTGTCGAGGTCAGTGCGGGCCGAGGTCCTCGCCGTTGTTTCAGAGCCTTTGTGGGGGTTTTATCAGCTCCGCAAGCACACCAGACAGCATTCGAGCCCTCGACCTTTGAAGTTTCCTCCCAGCTGACGCTATCGGCCGACTCGACAGCTCTGAACGGTCGCCTTTACGGGCTGAACAAAGGGCAGGATTAACCCTACTAAGCTTCTCTGTGTTAAATATCCATCAAAGGCTCTCTCACCTAAATTGTGCTCACTCCATGAACTCTGAGGCTTCATCATCCTGCACACTAACGCTTTTATTTTGCTGTGATTGAGTGTCAGACAGACAAGAGAAGCAGAGATGCAGAACAAATGAAAAAATGTTACCTTCAGATATTAAGAAAAAAGAAAATGTCAGTAAACACAGTTTAATTTTGAATTAAGGTGTTAATGTACCAACTAAACGTGTGCTACATGCAGTGACTTCAAAGTGCATAACAGGAATGGCTGCTCGACCATTGAGTGTCCACAGCAGAGTATAACGAAGGCTTCAGTGCTGTACCTTTAAAATGAAGGTTAAAGCCTTTCACCCTGTGTCTGTTAAGCGCATTCAGCTAAGTAGTCAGGTGGCATCTTTTCATCAACACTAGCTGGGAAGCTTTTATTTCACTTACAGCAGGCTAACAACATCGCTATTTCTGTATTACTCTGCCTGGCACGGAATGAAGTCTGGTGACAGCAGAGGTGATAAACTATGAAAGACAGCAGTGTGCCCATATGAATGCTCACACTACGCTGAAGTGAAACAAGGGCCCATAAATTATTTAAATAATGGAAATAAAATGTGTGTTTTACAGTATTTCTTCTTGGAGATGCAGAGGGTTCCCCCGGGAGGGCAGGCTGGTAGGGTTTGAATTTTACTGTGTAGTTTTTGGTTTTGAGAGGCTCTGCCATGCTAAGCTATGAATGGATAGTCACTATTTCAAAATATGAGACATGAACTGAAATATTTTTACATAGCATCAGGAAAAAAACATGGTTCTAATGATTGTAGTACACATTGAATGATAAATAGCCCGTGTAATGTAGAAATTGTTTGTAAGAGCACTTCGAGGCGTGCAGAGCTGTAGTAACAACAGAGGCATGAAGCTGAAGAGCTATACACTGAATAAAAGAGAGAGTTGTTGAAGCTAGCTTAAGAAGAGGGGGGACGATCTATGAGCAGCAGTGTAGCTTTGTGCTAAGAAAGAGCTCTACAGATGTGATGTTTGCTTTGAGAGTACCGAAGGAGCTTCACTGTGTGTTTGTGGATCGAGGAAAGGAAGTGTGTTGCTGAATGAGGAAGTCCAGAGTGGCAGAGAGGTATGTAAGGGTGGTGCCAGACATTTATGAGACAGTGGTGAGGTGTGTGGTAGGAGTGACAGATGGGTTCAAGTTGGGAGTGGGATTACATCAGGGATCTGCTCTGAGCTCCTTGTTTGCAGAGGCAATGGACAGGCTGACAGATGAGGTAAGGGAGGAGTCTCTGTGGATGCTGATGTTTGCAGAAACACTGATCTGTAGAGAGCAGGTGGAGGAGAGCCTGGAGAGATGGAGGTATGAGCTGGAGAGAAGAGGAATGAAAGTCAGGAGAAGCAAGAGAGAATACATGTTTGTGAATGAGAGGGAGGCAGGAGGCTGAGCTTAAGATTCAAATTCAAATTCAAATTTTATTTGTCACGTACACAGTCATACACAGTACGATATGTAGTGAAATGCTTGGACAACTGCTCGTGACCTAAAGAAAACAAAAAAAGGAAAGGCTATGAATAAGATAGGAAATAAATATGAAAAATTAAAAAGGGTAAATTTAACTAGGAAGGAATAAAATATAAATTAAGGTTAAAAATGAAATAACTGTACAACACAAATTAGAATGAAGGGTAAATTTAACTGGGAAGAATAAGATAAAATATATAAATTAAAGTTGAAAATAAAATAACTGTACAACAAAATACACAATACACAATATAGAACTATATAAGAATGTATGAAGAAATCTAAATATAAATAAATATATACACAATAACAGCAGCTGTACAAGTATTAACTGGAAATGAAGAATATAGTGACCAGTGTTGTGCAAAAACAATGTCCAGAAAGTCCAGTGTGTGTGTAAGAACCATATGTGTGGGTCAGTACTGTGTGGTGGTGTGATTGAGAGACCGTATCAGGTGTTCTCAGGTGTTCATTGGGAGTGGGCATGCTGGACACGTATAGAGTCCATCAGAGAGAGAACTCAGGGTGAGATGGTTTGTGAAGAGGAGGGAGGGTGGATATACTGGACAAAGGATGATGGAGATGGAGCTGCCAGGCAGGAGGAAAGAGGAAGACCTCAGGGAGAATTCATGGATGTAGTGAAGGAGCACATGTGGGGTTGGTGTGTCAGAGGAGGATGCTGGGATAGGAGGAGGAGGCAGATGATCTGCTGTGGAGAGCCTTAAAGCAGCAGCAGAAAGAAGAAGAAGGAGGAATAAGTATGGTGCACTTTGAAAACAACACTTTTGAGAAACTTTTTTTTTAACAAGGTGAAAATGTTTGGTGAAGAACAAGAAGACAAATAACCAGAGGTAAAAAAAAAATGGAATTGAATAAAATGAGCAGAACCATGAGTTGAAAAGAGCATCCAACGTCTGAATTAAAAAAGTAAAGCTCATAAGAAAAAAAAGAGGACGTGTTATTGAAGCTGCTTACTTGTGAGTAACATTGCTGGCGCTCGCTAATTACCAGTGCTACCTGTTAAAACTGTAATTTTCAGAGGTGATCAAAACTCTTTTAATCAGCTGTGCATACATAATGCCGCAGCGATAAAGTGGCGCCACAGCAAGACGCCAATAATAACAATAATAACGTATATCTGAACACAACGGCTGCTAAAAGTTTCAGGCCGAAAAAATCATTTGTTCATTTTCATGAATAAATTACCTCTTCATGCATTAAAAACGCTCCTAATGAGGAAATCACTCTTTGTTCTTTCATTTGTGAGCGTATGTGTGTGTGTGTGTGGAAACTAAGCTGAGGTCTGAGGTTTGCTGAATTATTCTCTAAGCCATTTTCTCTTTAATACACCTAGAAATAAACAAATAAGCGCACACACTGGTAGAAAACACACACACACTGCCGCTCACTTTTTATTCAGTTTCGGTGCTGATATAATTGTCAAAATAACACGAAATTGTTGCTTTTCAGGATCCTAATTGGAGCAAAGTAAAAAGTGTTAAATAGAAAAAAACTGGACTCATTATCATAAAAAGAGAAACAGAAGTATGTGCAGTTATGGGTAGCAGCTATCCCAGACATCCAGCTGCAGCCTGCTGGGCCCTTCCCCACTCATCCTGTTTTGTTGTTCCACATTACAGTTAAAAATAAAAAGGACAACGCGTCCTAACCTTCACAGAAAACTGTTTTTAAGACCAGTTGCTGCTTCTTTGTGAAACCGCTAAACTTAAAAACACACAAAATGAAAATTTCCCTGCTGTTATTTTTTAAAAACTTTGTGTGTGTGGTTAAAGATGCATGAAGCTAGCCGGTGTAATGGAAGGAGTTTAAATTTAACTGTGTGTATGGAAAGAAGTGTCACGATGCACCACAACAGCATACATACTGCAACCTGGTCTTTAGGTCCAGCTTCATTAGCCGTTTCCTGGTCCAAACTCCACTTTAGGTCCCAAAGTCTAAGGAACACAGCGGTATCACTGAGCGTTGCAAATTCTGCCTAAATTCTTCCATCTTTAATAAAATGATCAGTGTGGCTGCTCTACCAGGTGTAACAACTAAGTTTAACATCCAGGCATCCATGAAAACAGAAGTCGTGAAGTTTAACAGAGTTTGAAGTTAGCAGGAAGTTAGCTCACTAGTTTCCATCTAAAGATTACCATGTCCTGACTGAGTGATTTCTAAAAAGTTAAAAAGTACAGCTTAGCTATTACTTCAGGCATAAATGAAGACAGGAAACCAAACAGCGACAGTGACGTTTTTAGGGTTACTGAAGTTGGGCTAGCTGGTATATAATGATGTGCTACACGGTGGCTAGCTACACAGCTATGTTAGCATAATATAAACACAGTGAAGCTGGAGGATGAATGCTAACTTTTTCCCACTTGATAAAAGTTACCGTGAGGGTTCCCGATGGTTAGGGACAAATGCAATCGCATGGCAGGATGCTGTAAACAGACCAAACTTCAGTCAGGAGAACAACTGAGATAATCCATCCACAATACGAGGTTAGTTATTAATATACTGCTGCATGGGCTGGACTGTAATTACATCTTAAGGTTTTAAAAACGGAGCTTTAAAATGAACAGTAGTTATCAAAACAAAGAGAAGCCGACAGTGATCGCTGACTTTTTTAGGATCTTGTTGAGATTAAATAGAACACGATTCAAAGCATTAAAACATGTTAAAAACATAACAGCTTTAATAAACGCAGAGTAGTTTGGACCCGGAAGCAGGATTCATACATCATCACTTAACAACTGGATGACACAATATTTCAAGATAAGTAAGATGAATGACACACACCCACGGTAACATCCAGCTTTGCTTGAACTCGAGATGTTGGTTATTCTTTTATATCTAAATGCTTAAAATGTTGAATTTAGTGATTACTGTTATTTCTTTTTTGTAGTAAATTCAATTCCTCACAGTGTTTAAATTCATTCTCTCATGAAGATCTCACCGCAGAGCCTTCTAACAGAGTCTTTGTAACATGTTCATAATAAATAGTAGTACTAAATAATCTTTTACCATTTAAAAAGCCTATACATCTATCAAATGTGAGAGTGTTTGTTCTGTATTCACAGCAACACTGTTTTGTCCCATTTACATTATTTGTATGATCTGATCCATTGTCCCTTTAGACTGTTCAGGCCAATAACTGAGACGAGACGATATGAAAGCTTGCATTAGCAGTCCAATTGATTTTCATGTCAGAAATTTTGCATATCTTTAAACTTCAGACATATCAATTAGAGATAGCAGACTATCTATCTCAGATTATACCCATGAGCTTGGACTGAGTCAATAAATACACCATTAATGCAACAGTTTAAAACAGAAGTCTTTCTAATAGGGAGGTTTAAAGTAAATATAATACGCAAGTTCAGGGCCGTGATGGTGATGGATGCCTTTCACCCAATGTCAATCCCCACTGAACCTTCGGGTCCAATGATTCATCATCTATGAATGATTATAAGATAAGATAAGATAAGATAGAACTTTATTAATCCCTCGGGTGGGTTCCTCTGGGAAATTCGATTTCCAAAAAAAGCACAGCAACGACCGAAGTTACAGTTACAGAATTGTTATATATACACACACACACACACACACACACACACATATATAAATACAGAAACAAATATAAATAAAATATACAAAGGGGATAAATAGAATAAATAGGAATAAAAAATAAAAATACAAGTGAATTGCACATTTCAAGTATTGAGTCTATTGCACTGTTGACTATTTACAAAAAGTATTGCACAAGGTATTGTACAGTGAGGTGAAGAGGCACTACAGCTTAGTTGTTCCCCCCTCCTTTGTCCTCCTGTTTCCCCTCCCTCTCCCCTCCAGAGAGGAGTTAAACAGTTTGATGGCGTGTGGGACAAAGGAGTTTTTAAGTCTGTTAGTTCTTGTCTTTGGGAGAAGCAACCTGTCACTGAACAGACTCTTCTGGTTGTTTATGGCCGTGTGCAGAGGATGCCCAGCATTGTTCATAATGTCCATCAGTTTCTTTAGTGTCCTTTTCTCTGCCACTGTCACCAGAGTGTCCAGCTTCATGCCAACCACAGAGCTAGCCCTCCTGATCAGTTTCTCCAGCCTGGATGAGTCCTTCTTTGCTGTGCTGCTCCCCCAGCACACCACAGCATAGAAAAGTACTCCAGCAACCACCGACTGGTAAAACATCCTCAGGAGCTTCCTGCAGATGTTAAAAGACCTCAGCCTCCTGAGGAAGTACAGTCGGCTTTGGGCTTTTTTTATACAGGTGCTCTGTGTTGCATGACCAGTCCAGTTTATTGTCCACCCACAGCCCGAGGTACTTGTACTTGTTGACCACCTCCACCTCCTCCCCCTCTATCTGAACCGGCAGTGGACCTTCTCTGGACCTCCCGAAGTCCACAACCAGTTCCTTAGTCTTTGAGGTGTTGAGTTGCAGGTGGTTTGTGTGACTCCATGCGACAAAGTTCCTCACCAGACTTCTGTACTCCTCTTCCTGATCATCCCAGATACACCCCATGATGGCCGTGTCATCTGCAAACTTCTGAATATGGCATAATTCAGAGTTGTAGCAGAAGTCAGAGGTGTACAGGGTGAAGAGAAGAGGGGACAGCACAGTTCCCTGTGGTGCTCCTGTGCTGCTGACCACAGTGTCAGACGTGATGTCCTTCAGCCTGACGTACTGTGGTCTGTCGGTGAGGTAGTCGGAGATCCAGGCCACCAGGCAGGGGTCCACCTCCATCCTGTTCAGTTTTTCCTGAAGCATACAGGGCCGGATGGTATTAAAGGCACTGGAAAAGTCAAGAAACAGGATCCTAACCGTGCCTTTTCCCCCATCCAGGTGTGAGTGGGCTCTGTGTAGGAGGTACAGGATGGCATCCTCCACTCCGACACCCGCCTTGTATGCAAACTGTAGTGGGTCCTGGGCATGTTGTACCTGTGGTCGGAGGAGGTTGAGGAAGAGCCGCTCTAGAGTCTTCATAAGATGTGACGTCAGTGCCACCGGTCGGAAGTCATTCAGCTCATTGGGCCGGTTCCTTTTGGGGACCGGGACGATGCAGGATGTCTTCCATAGGGCGGGCACTCTCCCCAGTCGCAGACTGAGGTTGAAGACTCGTTGTAGCGGCTCCCCAAGTTCAGCAGCACACGCCTTAAGCATCCTAGGACACACCTTGTCTGGGCCTGCTGCCTTTCTGGGGCGAAGCTTCCTCAGTTGCCTCCTGACCTGATCCACTGTGACACTGGGAGATGTTTGGGAGGAGGGGAGGGGGGGAGATGTCTTGCTGCTGAGAGAGGGATTGGAGGAGGGGGGTGTCATGGTGTCAGGAAGGGGGGGAAGCGAGGGAGGCAGGAGAGTGGGGAGAGGACTCTGTAGTAAAGGTGAGGGTGGGGGGGGGGGGTTGTGGGCTGGTCAAACCTGTTGAAGAAGTTGTTGAGTTCGTTTGCCTTCTCCACAGTCCCCCCCACTGTGCTTTTCTTGGTGTTGTGGCCTGTGATGGTTTTCACACCATTCCAGACCTCCCTCATATTGTTCCTCTCCAACTTCTGCTCCACCTTCCTCCTGTAGGTGTCCTTTGCTTCCCTCAGGCAGCGTTTCACCTCCCGCTGTGCTGCTTTCATCTCCTCCTTCACTTTGCTCCTGAAAGCCTTCTCCTTCATGTTGAGGACAGCTTTGACTTCCTGTGTTACCCACGGTTTGTTATTAGGATAACACCGTACCGTCTTAGCAGGGGCGACTGTGTCCACACAAAAGTTGAGGTAGTCTGTAAGACAGTGTGTCGCCCCCTCTATGTCCTCACCATGTGGGCTCAGGAGCACATCCCAGTCTGTGGTGTCATAGCAGTCTCTCAGAGCATCCTCCTTTTCTGGGGTCCATCTCCGGATGGAGCGCGTTGTGACAGGCTGCCTTTGGACGAGGGGTGTGTATTGTGGCTGTAGGTAAACCAGGTTGTGGTCTGACTTCCCTAGTGGGGGGAGGGGGGTGGCTCTGTATGCATCTCTCACATTAGCATACAGTAGGTCAATTGTCCTGTTGCTCCTTGTGGAACAATTCACAAACTGGTGAAAAGCAGCCAGAGTAGAATCCAGTGTGGCATGGTTAAAGTCTCCAGATATAATAATGCAAGCTGCACTCACGGTATAGTCTGTGGTTGTTCAGAGCACACAGTTCGTCAATCTTATTCTGTAACGAGTTCACGTTGCCCATGATCACTGTCGGGATTGATGGTTTGAATCGCCTCCGGTGATCCGCTCTCCTCGCTCCAGCTTTGCAGCCTCTGTAGCTCCTCTTTAGCTCGGCCGGGATGTTGTGTCGCATGCCGGTCTGTCCCTTTGTTCTTAGTGCCAGCAGCTCCACTCTCGAATAGATGAAGAAGCTGGTTCCAGAAGTTTTGAAAAGTGCATTATCCATCTTGTATCGCTATATCTAAGAGGTATAAGTAGAGGAAGGTGAAAAAAAGTTTGAAAAGCCTAGTCTAAAAAGTTAAAGTTAACAAAAAAGGTGCGGTGTTGCAGAGCTACTTGGAAAGGCTGCCGTCACTCCAGCGCCATCTTGTATGAGCCCATATTTAAAACTTTAACTCTAATGCTGACTTATTTATTGCTGAAATATTTGCATTCATACAACCCCTAAACAAGTTTGACGGCTTTGTAAAATGTAAATAAAAACAGAACACAAATGTCATAAGCCCACATTTTATTTGCAACAGAACAAAGATTTAAACTAAACTTAAACATGTTTCCTGTTGGTTCAGCAACCAATGTTAGTCTGGATTGCAGGCAGATGCTTCTGCTTCGAATCTCTAAAACCTGGATATACCTTTTAGATGGCAAATGGCCTGCATTTGTATATCGCTTTACTCAGTCCCTAAGGACTTTACACTACATTCAGTCATTCACCCATTCACACACTGGTGACGGCAAGCTACATTGTAGCCACAGCTGCCCTGGGGCGCACTGACAGAGGCGAGGCTGCCGGACACTGGCGCCACCGGGCCCTCTGACTACCACCAGTAGGCAAACATGGGGTTAGTATCTTGCCCAAGGATATTTGGCATGCAGCCAGGAGGCAGCCTGGGATCGAACCACCAACCTTCTGGTTAGTGACTGACCTGCTCTGCCACCTGAGCTACAGCCACCCCATAAGACCAGATGGTTTCTTTCCAGATGTGCAAGCTATCAGTTCCATAGGCACTGGTGCCCTCCTATCAGAGATACAGGCTTTGAACTGACTCCTGATAAGAAGCCGGATGGTCCCTCTCCTCTTCAGTCTGGAGGACACTGTGTCCCTGTTTTCCAAAAAGAATTTCACATTTTGATTCAACTGACCTCAGATCAGTTTTCCACTTTGCATCAGTGCATTTTAAACAAGCTTTAGTCCAGAGAAGATGGCAGCATCTCCGTATCGTATTCTGATCTGGCTTCTTCTTTGCATGATGGAGCTTTAACCTGCATGTGGATGGCACACTGAGTTGTGTTCACAGATTTCTGGAAGTTTTCCTGAGCTCATGCACTGATTTCCATCACAGAGTCATGCCTGTTTGTAATGCACTACTGCCTGAGGGTCTGAAGAGCATGAGTATCTCATATTGATTTCCAGCCTTGTCCCTTGCACAAAGATTTCTCGGTTGATAATTTTATGAATTGCAGATAATGAGATATTCAGTCCTTTGGTGAATTGGAGATTGGTGACTCTCTGCCCATGTTTACTTCTGAGAAAGATGCTCTTCTTATACCTTGTCATGTTATTGGCCTGTTGCTGGTTAACCTGATTAGTTGCAAATTGTTTCTCCAGCTGTTTCTTTTTTACTTTTCCAGTGAGTGGTACTGTGACGTCGGACCCCAACACACGCACACTCACACCGTGGGTATGGTGTGTATGGGTATGGTGACACACACTTAGTTTATTATAGCTGTGGTTTTGACTTAAACGCACGGGACACAGACACTCCCGCTCAGTGGTCACGCCGCTCTCTTCCCTCGACTGTCACTGAAACATAAGAAGAGTCACAATCACTCACTCGTCCCAAACACCTGTTCAGCCCCGCTTCCACGCCGCCCCGGGAGCTCACCGTGTCACCCCTCCTCTGCAGCGGGCCAGTGACCACACCCGCGCCACAGGTAGTGTATCACATCAGCTGACTGAGATCTTTGTATTAAACCAGATATGTTTGGTCATTATTTCTGTCTCTAAGCCAATCATGTATCACTTTTTAAACACAAATTTGGAGCATATTTTGTACATTAAAAAAAAGCCTTACTGTACTCTATCTTATTTCTTTTTTTTTTCCATTTTATATTCTTTCTTTTTGTATGAATTTGCATGCCCCTTCTGCCTGTCACTTTGCTACTGGAACACCTGAATTTCCCCAATGATGGACAATTAAGGCTAATTCTATTGTATTTCTATTCTACTTCTGTTCAGTCATTTCAGTGTCTTACTGTACTTGTTAACCAGACCAGTGCTCATGGCTACTTTCAGTTCTTTCCACCTACCACCATATTTTCATCTTTATTCTTCATCCCTGCTCCACTTCAGTGGATGGAGCCACATCTTGTTTTGTCATAGGTACCTGTAGGTACTATGAAATCAATCCTAGAATGAAAAGTTGAAGACTGCCTCAGTTGACGTACATGTGGAGGACAGACAGAGATGAGGCTACACAGGTGTATTCTTTGCAGAAGTGCTTCTTTCAGGTAGAAAATACAGAGGCGTGGCCACAGCTGGAACATACAAACCATACAAACTACTCCTTTTTATTGATGAGCTTCTTCAGTAACTCAAGGTGATACAACTTTGTTCTTTACTGTGTGTTATTAAAATATTGATAAGTATTTAAAAAATTATAATTAATCTTAATTGGCATCACTTAGTTATATTTTTAATACACATCCTCTGCCTCTATTTGTGTTTCAGTTCTAATATTATATTCTTTGATTATTGTTGTTGTTTTCGTTCGTTCTCAGTTATCTTATTTTTGTCTCTCTTAGTCTTTATCCCAGTCTGTGTTTAGTCTCTGTGTTTGTTCATCTCCTGTGTCTCCACAGTCAGTCGTGCCTACTTGTCAAGTCTGCGTCTCCATGCATGTCTCCTGTTTCCTGTTTTATTTTGATAGTCCCTGTCTTGTGTGTGATGTATTCTGCTTTGCTTCCCTGGTCTCTTTATATCTAATTAGTCCCAGCTGTGCTCTCCTCCTGTGTCTCGTTCCCTCGTTATCCCTCTGTATATTTAAGTTGTTTTCCTCTGTCCGTTGTACCACTTCTATGTGCTGTGTATGTATTTCCCTCCATGTTCCTTGTTGTCCCTCCTAGTTTTCCAGTGTCTTAGTTCCTCGTTCTTAGTTTCTAGTTCTCTGGTTTTTGATTTTTGTTTCTAGTCTATTTTCTGCTACAGTGCAATTAAAGCTGCCTCTTTGAGTTATCCCTGTGTGTGTTGAGTCCTGCATTTTGGTCCACGTCCTGCTTGCATTACAGCAGATCATGACATCATCAGTTCCTCACCTCCACCACTTGTATCTCAGCTGGGAGGGACTAAGACATAAAGAGTTTAGAAGCTAAGGAAAGGAATTGAGGATGTGGTTAATAAGGAGGAATCTGTAAAAGATTACAGATTCTGTGACAATCATGTCTAATCACAAACACTGTATGGATTTCTTCAAAAATTCCTTCTTGTGTGCTGCAAAAATCTTTGAACCTTTGTTTCCTTCGAGTCTTTCACCACTGAGATGCAGTAAGAATCACAGTTTCTTACTGTCTCATTCAAGCAAGTGTTAAGGAAAGATACTTCTATTACAGAGACTGCCCCACTATCGCAGTACAGTGCAATGTTACTCTATATATAGTTTGTACTTTTTTAAAGGTTGGACATTTTTAAATGCTAACTAACTTTGGCCACTGAAAGCGTTTTCCTCCTCTACAGATCGCTTTACCCACTCATGTGTCACCTGCCCCCCAGCTGCCTCTCATTCTTAATCAGCCTCAGAGAGTGTGTATAAATAGTGTTCTCATTCAGCTCTATCACGTCAGTTCTGCTGCTCCAGCACTCTCATTCTGTTTTCCTCGTACCTGTTGCACTCTCGCCCGGCACCTGTTTGCTGCGTCCCGCTGAGCTGCTTGTCTCATTCTGCTGTCCCACCTCTTCACAGGAAGTCTGCCTGTTAACCACATTTCTTCTCTCTGCCTCCGCATTTGAGTTAAATTACATGTTGCCAGTAACTCGTGGCACTGTCAAAATGGTTTTAAAGGGCTTATATTTTCATGACTGCAACACAAGGTTTGGTTCAGAAGCAGTCAAATCTGTTTTTAAGTAGCTGATCACTTGTGTTTCAGTTGATCGGCCTCAGATAGTTTGATTCTGCGCCAAATATGATGTTCACCCATCTGGAGATGCAAATGCACCTTGCTGTGATGCAGATCACATAAACTGTGAAGATTAAACTTTATCAGCAACATGTAGTGTACACTCCAGAATCAAAGTGAGCAAGGTGACGAAGCAAGAGGAATATGCATTGGGCTGTAACTGCATACAGCCTGCAACAGACTGGTGATCTGTTCAGGGTGTACCCTGCCCTGCCCTAAGACAGCTGGGATAGGCTCCAGCGCCCACTCCCGTGGGTATATATATATATATATATATATATATATATAAAAAACACCCAGCACGCCCCTGCGGGCGGTTTATCCTTCAAGCTCGGGTCCTCTACCAGAGGTCTGGGAGCTCGAGGGTCCTGCGCAGTATCTTAGCTGTTCCCAGGACTGCGCTTTTCTGGACAGAGATCTCCGATGTTGTTCCCGGGATCTGCTGGAGCCACTCGCCTAGCTTGGGAGTCACCGCACCTAGTGCTCCGATTACCACGGGGACCACTGTTACCTTCACCCTCCGCATCCTCTCGAGCTCTTCTCTGAGCCCTTGGTATTTCTCCAGCTTCTCGTGTTCCTTCTCCCTGATGTTGCTGTCATTCGGAACCGCTACATCGATCACTACGGCCGTCTTCTTCTGTTTGTCTACCACCACTATGTCCGGTTGGTTAGCCACCACCATTTTGTCCGTCTGTATCTGGAAGTCCCACAGGATTTTAGCTCGGTCATTCTCCACCACCCTTGGGGGCATCTCCCATTTTGACCTCGGGACTTCCAGGTTATACTCGGCACAGATATTCCTGTACACTATGCCGACCACTTGGTTATGGCGTTCCATGTATGCCTTGCCTGCTAGCATCTTGCACCCTGCTGTTATGTGCTGGATTGTCTCTGGGGCATCTTTACACAGCCTGCACCTGGGGTCTTGCCTGGTGTGATAGACCCCAGGCTCTATGGATCTTGTACTCAGAGCTTGTTCTTGTGCTGCCATGATTAGTGCCACTGTGCTGTCTTTCAGTCCAGCTTTGTCCAGCCACTGGTAGGATTTCTGGATATCAGCCACCTCCTCTATCTGCCGGTGGTACATACCGTGCAGGGGCCTGTCCTTCCATGATGGTTCCTCGTCTCCCTCCTCTTTCTTGGGTTTCTGCTGCCTGAGGTATTCACTGAGCACTCGGTCAGTTGGGGCCATCTTCCCAATGTATTCTTGGATGTTCGTTGTCTCATCCTGGACTGTGGTGCTGACACTCACCAGTCCCCGGCCCCCTTCCTTCCGCTTAGCGTACAGCCTCAGGGTGCTGGACTTGGGGTGAAACCCTCCATGCATGGTAAGGAGCTTTCTTGCCTTTATGTCAGTGGCTTCTATCTCCTCCTTTGGCCAGCCAATTACCCCAGCAAGGTACCTGATCACGGGCAGGGCGTAGGTGTTGATGGCCCGGATCTTGTTCTTACCGTTCAGCTGACTCCTCAGGACTTGCCTGACCCTCTGCAGGTACTTGGTGGTTGCAGCCTTTCTAGCGGCCTCTTCATGGTTCCCATTTGCCTGCGGGATCCCCAGGTACTTGTAACTGTCCTCTATGTCTGCAATGTTGCCTTCTGGTAGTTCAATCCCCTCAGTTCTGACTACCTTCCCTCTCTTTGTTACCATTCGACTACACTTCTGCAGTCCGAACCAAATTCAAATGTCATTGCTGTATAGCCTGGTAGTGTGGATCAGTGAATCGATGTCTCGTTCACTCTTGGCATACAGCTTGATGTCATCCATGTACAGGAGGTGGCTGACAACTGCTCCATTCCGTAGTCGGTATCCGTAGCCAGTCTTGTTAATGATCTCACTGAGGGGGTTCAGACCTATGCAGAACACCAGTGGGGACAGAGCATCTCCTTGGTAGATCCCGCACTTGATGGTGACTTGTGCTATGGGCTTGGAGTTGGCCTCTAGTGTTGTACGCCACATCCCCATTGAGGTCCTGACAAAGGCTCTTAGGGTCCTGTTGATCTTGTACAATTCTAAGCATTCCAGTATCCAGCTGTGGGGCATTGAGTCATAGGCCTTCTTGTAATCAATCCAGGCAGTGCACAGGTTGGTCAGTCTGGTCTTGCAGTCTCGGCTGACTGTTCTGTCTACCAGTAGCTGATGTTTTGGTATTCTTGCCAATCCCTTTCATGTATTGACCCATGTGCCTGTTCATCTTATTCGATATGATGCCTGACAGGAGCTTCCATGTAGTACCGAGGCAGGTTATTGGTCGGTAATTGGATGGGACCGGTCCCTTCTTGGGGTCCTCGGGGGATCAGGACCGTTCGACCTTCGGTTAGCCATTCCGGGTGTCTCTCGTTAACTAGCAGCTGGTTCATTTGTGCTGCCAGACGCTCGTGGAGTGCAGTCAGCTTCTTCAGCCAGTAGGCGTGAACCATGTCGGGCCCTGGTGCTGTCCAACTCTTCATACTGGAGACCCTTTCTTGGATATCTGCCACTGTGATGGTTACTGGACCCTGTTCAGGGAGGTCGCTGTGGTCTGCCCTCAGATCCACTAGCCACTGAGCATTGCCGTTATGGGTTGCGTCCTTCTCCCATATGCTCTTCCAGTATTGCTCCATCTCCAGCCTTGATGGTGCTGTTTTCATATTGTTCCCTTGCCACTGAGAGTACACCTTTGCTGGTTCTGTGGAGAACAGCTGGTTTATTCTCCTGCCTTCTATCTCTCTGGTGTACCTCCTCAAGCGGCTGGCCAAGGCTGTGAGTCTTTGCTTGGCAGTTTCCAAGGCCTTCTTTGTCGCACCTTTCTGCAACTCCGTTAGTTGGTTAACCTCCCTCCGTGCTACTTTGAACTTGCCCTCTAGCCTCCTTCTCCATGGAGGGTACTGCCCCCTACTATGCAAGTAACCCCGGCGGAAGGGGCTACATGAATAGGATGATGGACCTATGGATTCTTCGATACCCAACATCATAGAGGCTGGGGTCTATCACACCAGGCAAGATCCCAGGTGCAGGCTGTGTAAAGATGCCCCAGAGACAATCCAGCACATAACAGCAGGGTGCAAGATGCTAGCAGGCAAGGCATACATGGAACGCCATAACCAAGTGGCCGGCATAGTGTACAGGAACATCTGTGCCGAGTATAACCTGGAAGTCCCGAGGTCAAAATGGGAGATGCCCCCAAGGGTGGTGGAGAATGACTGAGCTAAGATCCTGTGGGACTTCCAGATACAGACGGACAAAATGGTGGTGGCTAACCAACCGGACATAGTGGTGGTAGACAAACAGAAGAAGATGGCCATAGTGATCGATGTAGCGGTTCCGAATGACAGCAATATCAGGGAGAAGGAACACGAGAAGCTGGAGAAATACCAAGGGCTCAGAGAAGAGCTCGAGAGGATGTGGAGGGTGAAGGTAACAGTGGTCCCCGTGGTAATCGGAGCACATATGTGTGTGTGTGTGTGTGTGTGTGTGTGTGTGAGAGAGAGAGAGAGAGGGGCCGGAAAAAGGCCCCTTTTTGGTCATTTCTTGGACATTCTGGCTTTTACTTGAAGACAAAGCTCAATATTCACACTGTGAAGAGGTTTTCAGTGTAAAATGAAAAATTCAATCTTAACACTTACCCATCATTCCTCCTAATATCTAAAGGATCATTTGGAGGAATCTGTGCGATAACTGAGCAACAGCAGGCCTCCTCTGAGAAATCGGCCACATGGCAGTCCGTTTCCCTCTGTCACTCTGATTTGTGAAATATGAATGTCCATTTCATATTTATCTTCTTCTGTGGTAGTGGCAGGCTGTTCAGGGAAGCTGCAGGAATGGGCTGAGCTGGGAGGTCCGGGGGAATAAACTTTAATTATACATGCCAGTGTCAGGGATACAGAGTGGCGAACGGATGGAGTGATTGATTCGCCGTCAACAGGGAGGGGGGAGGAGGAGGGTGATGGAGGTATCCGCGGCGACAAGCAGCAGGTCCTTCATCACTTGAGAGGCAGCCGGCATTAAGGCAGCTGTCAGAGACTTTGATTTGGAGTGGGAATTACAACACACACACACACACACACACACACACACACACACACACACACACACACCCTTACATAACACACATTCTCAGACAATACCCCAGTTGGTTTACTATATATGATACACACACACACGCACACACTGAGGCTGTCCCCGCAGGCAGATGCTGCAGCAGCTCCTTGACGTGACACCACATGAATAATTTGTGCGCAGTAGTTCAGGCTGGAGGTGAAACAGAAACGCAAGGCTGAAAAATCCCACGCTTCCCAAACACATCTCATGTAATGCTGATGGTGCCATGAAAGGAGCGCAGGCCTGACATCTCACCTGCAGGCTGAAACCTGAAGCACAGGGAAAAAAAGTGTTCACATTTGAACCAACATCTAGAAAAAAAAAAAGACCAAAGCAGCCGAAGGCAGAGTAAGTAAACTGTCACTGCTGGGCTGCCTATTTCTGATTGGATACACCCGCTTCAGGAAAAAGCAAAGTTAATATTCCTGCTCTTGTCACATAGATGCCCTCAATGCCCCCAAATGCTTTTAAAATATAAACACTGAGTCTGCATGAAAAATTTTAATTTAGTGGCTCTATTAGTGATAGCGTGGTGCAGCCAATGGGACCAATCCACCAAAGTTAGCAGGCCTACACATCAGCTGACTCTTTTTAAAAGCAATATGTTCAAAATTGGAAGGAATAGTAGCGCATTTATGCTGAGCATCCCCAACCTCTTGGCAAAGAAGTTACCATATCATTAAAAAAAAATCAGTCCAGTTGTACTGGAGGCCGCAGCTTTAAGTGGACGTAAGAGACAACATGTAATAAGGCCAATTTCCATTATGGAACTGTCATTTATTTAATGTTGTTTGTGAAGCTGGATTGAAGAAATAACTGGTTTAAGATTTTAGAGTATAAGTAGTACCACCTTGTATTATTAGAATGCTAACAGTTAGTTAGCATTAGTTTATGTTAGCTAACTAGAGACACTTTTGCACTGCCCCTATCTGCAGCTATGAGTGTATGATCAAACCGAGAATGTACTGTTCACGTTTCATTCTTCGCCGTTGGCTAGCTGCACTGAAACGGAGAAATCCACCACTTAGCTGTAATGTTAGTGTTTGCTATATCAGGGTTGAGGGGTTTCTTTTTCTTTTTCCAAGCACACACAGACAGTTTCTATGATGACAAGTTCCTACACATGCATCACAAACACACCACAAACTTAACTAAGAATCTTGCCAAAGCACGATCAGGAATCCTGATTAAATTGATGTGTGCCTGAGCCTCCAAGGAAGATTACTCTTCTTTTCTTTGGTAAAAACATTCTTACCACAAAATATGCATTTTCTCACTGAGTGGATTACTTCATGCTAGACATAAGGAAAAGTGAAGCCCAAATGTGAGCGAAGGAGAATGTAATGTGGAGATTTTTCCCCTGTGGATGTGCTCAGGGATAACGGGTGCCACTGATATTCCGTATTTGGATGCCTTACCTTTGCTCCTGATACATTCATCTGCACATCACTGTGTGTGAATGAGACATGTTGTACAAAGTGCTTTGAGTCCTCAAGTAGAGTAGAAAAGCACTACATAAGAATCAGCCCATTTACACTTGTCAGGGACCAAGCAGTAAAGCATAAAGGATACAGGTGGTTTTAATTCAAAAAAGGGGTTTTATTGACCCAAAAATATGAAAACATATTTAACAAAGCCAAAACTTAAACAGGCAGACCAATAAAAGAGGTCAACTCACTAGACTAAACTCAAGAGAATAATTAACAGAACCTCAAACAAACATATGACCAACTGACCTGCTGAAATGACACACAGGGGACTTAAATACTGGTTTAGCTAAACCAAATGACACACACGGGGGAAAACAAGATGGCTGCCATATTACCAACTAATACAAAACATTTAAACAAACATGAAACACCCCCCAGGCAATGAAGCATGTGGTGCAATCCAATTAGGCTGTCAGTAGTACTTCAGGTCTCCCAGCCCTTTGCCACACCTTTTGCCAGACAGGAGGACACCAACCCCCAGGTAACTCAAACAAAGATGTATTAATATAACATAAAACAGAACTTTGACCTTGCAAGGTTAATATGTGTGCACGCCATATAAACATTGGAAGGTGTGATGGAAAAATGAATACATTTAATAAAGAAACGATATTGAACAATAAATAGAATATTTTAAAGTAGTGACTGTAAATTAAACTAAAGTGAATCAACGGGTGGTGAGGTGTGGAGCTTACCATGTGTGGCATGCCATCACAACGCTTTTACTTCAATAAAGAGTTGATATGTGTGCCACCGCACAGCTGAAACTGTTTTTGTTGATCTTTACTGTGAGCATGCGCAATGTGCAGCAATGTGATTGGCCGTATCACCCCTGTCCCCAAAGAGCAGAAGTCTCTCTGCTGCTGTGGAAGTCGCCCACTGCTGCCAGATATAAAGGATCCAGAATCTTCATCTTTTATATACAGTCTTTGGGTTTAGGCCAAGGGTAGCCCACCTATAAAAACAGCACAGGGCACTGGTTCAACAGACACAACCACTCATGTAATTTAACAGCCAGCACCAGGAAGCCCAGATGTAGTGTGCACTGTAGTAAGCTCCCGTTGTATTTATACTAACATCGCTGTACATGAGCTGAAAATACAAACTATATATAGAGTAACATTGCACTGTACTGCGATAGTGGGGCAGTCTCTGTAATAGAATTATCTTTCCTTTACACTTGCTTGTTCACTTATGTTGGTACTTTTTCATCTGGAAAGTGGAGCTGAAATGAGCTGAAATTTACTCCTTCTCTTTCCCCACCTCCAACATATTGAACGATGCTATCAGAGCAGAAGTGACAGCTCGGCTCTGCTTTATTTACTTTACTCGCTGTGGTCAGAATGTGAAGCTCCTCATATTCAGGCTGATGAGAGTCTGCAGATCAGCGTGTCATCAATCAGCCGGGCCGAGCAAACATTAGCACAGAGTGAATGAGAGTCGCCTCATTTGCAAAGTGAATGCACTCGTGTATTTATCCTGACATGGTTTATGATTACCAACCCTACCAATACACCCACCTCCTCCCCCCCCGAGATTGATGAAAGAATAATGAAACTCAGGAGGCAGCAGTTAGATAAAAAACAGACTCAAGAATCAAGTTTGGTGAAATTAAAGCTCAACGGCGTTATTAAAACCTTTCAGCAGGAGGAAACTTTGCTTCAGCGGTGAGCCACCACTGAACTGCTAATTAATAGACAACCCTGCATACTTTAGTATACTGTGGAGTGTACCATATTCACAATACAGTATGTACACTGTGCACTACGTGGGATAGCTTATAAAATTATTTCACAATTTAGCACACAGTGTCAAAAATATATGGTTGTATGTTTTGATTTGGAGCGTTTTTCAGTATGTAAGAAAAAAAAGATGAAAAAAAACGACGCAAAGGAAAAGAAAATCTAAAGGAAAGGAAGAAATTTCAATAATAACAATATAAATTTGCTGGAAAAAGTCTCTGAGATTGAAACTGTAAATTTCTAAAATTATAAAGTCAAAACTTTCAGAGTGGAAAAAAAGCCTCAAAACTCTGCAGCCATATTTAGAAACAGGGAAACACGTAGCTAAAAAGCATTTTATTTTTACCATTTTGGAGAGACATTGTTGAGGCATGTTGCTTTCCCTGCTCTTTGTTTATGTTGGGGTCTGTATGTATTTAAAAAAATGAAGATTACTATTTTATAGAGCAAAGTTGTCAAGAATGAAGCTTTAACCATGTAATGCATCAACAAATAAAGAGGGGAAATTAGTGACCACTCAGGAGGCAGTGATGTCACTTTGAGGTCAAAAAAGACAAATTTGCAAGAATCAGTACACTAAGCAAAATGAACATATATAAAACTACAGAAAAATGTTTCTGTAAACAGTTTCTTTAACTCCACATTTTACCAACTGTAGTTTGGAATCTTAGTGTCCTGTTACACATATGAGGTCTCTGCAGATATGAGCCATTGACAGCGATCTCCCATCACTAACCTCCATGCATCTGCAGCAGAACAAATGCAAAACAACGTAAAACACACATAAAACATAAAATATAATGTTAGAGATGAATAAGATTAACTTGGTGAAGTAACTTTGTCTTTAAAGTTTGTAAGATCAGATCGGAACCTCTGCAGCACACTTCAAACACACCTTAGAAGAAATGATTTCAGAACCAGAAAGAAAAATGAAGAAATAAACAAAGAAAACATTCATATGCAACCCAACAATGTGAAGCAATACTCACGTGACCCAACCTGGAAACTAAATTATGAAATAAAGTTTCTTTCTTTGATCTGTCATGACCTGGGACTGTAGGGCACAGTCTAATTAATTTGTCTCTGTGCCAGACACCTGTACATACCTCAAAATATTCTTGTTCAGTGACAGCGTGGAGTCAGAAGTGAAATGGATTTCTTTCCATTCCTGGTTTTGGTAAGGTTTCATACTTTGGGGAAGTCTTCTGTTTGGCTTGGTGAGACTGTGGACACACTACGGAGAGTAGAAGTGAGGGGGGTATGAAGCCTAGCTTAAGGTGTGTATTGTTTTCTCCTTGACATTATGCTGGTGTTGTATAATTGTGTTTGTATTTGAAAGCATAAAAGGTGCAAGTCAGGTCAGGACATTTGGGTGAATCCCTGCAGTGAGATCAGTTTCCAGCTACACAATGGAGCACTGCATGCTCAGAAATAAAAAGGGAAACTGTGATTGACTTGTTTGATTTAAGAAGAAGCGTTTCAGCTCTAAACTGTCATCAACATTATCAACAATCCATAGATGAAGCTTTAGCGAAAATTAAATCTGAGAGATTTTCTGTAACATTTAACCTTTGTTTGTCCTCGGGGAATTGCACTTTTTCCAATTATCTCCTTTTCTAAGCCAATCAGTTACTCGCTGTTCTTTAAATGTCATTTCAACTATTACTATTGACACCTGAACCAATCAATCAGCACACGCTCTCTCTGTTACTAATCTAAATAAATATTATCATTGATCAAATTGATTTGTATGTAGTGAGTGCTCTCACTTCTTTTAAGCATCAGCACACCTTGATCTATCTAGCCACTTTCTTAACCAATTTTTCCAAATTAGGATCATGGCAGGGCTGCTGACATAGTGCAAAATGTATGCAATACCCTGGAAAATAAACTGTCACAGAGCTAAAACATGAAGACCAACAACTATCCACACACCTCTGATCAATTTAGCTTTTCCACAGAGGAAGGCCTCACCTGGGTGGCAGGTTTTAACCCAAGACCTCTGTGCTGTATACACTGATGGCAAATCAGAACTTCTGTAGTCAAAAAACTAGTAGCTGTGAGATTTAGGCATGCCAAACACACTGAGTGGCCTGCACAGAGCCTGAGCCTCCATCTGTTCTGATACTCCTGTGGTGAACCGGAGAACCTGGCAGCCAGCCCTCGTGACCCAGCATCGCTGTGGTTGGTCTGGTGTCTAGATTTATGTCATGTTGGAGTTTACATAACACACAAACGCACAAAAAAAACCTGAAATAAGCTTCCTTGAAAGGGTGGCTGAACGCTGAGCAGAGAGAGGGTGGGGAGCTGGAGTTTGGAGGAGAATCGCTACTCCTCAGTTGCTGTTGGGGCCATCTGACAAGGATGCCTCTTGGGTAAGGTGTACTGGGCATATCCCACTGGGAGGAGGCCCCAGGGCACAGCCAGGGGCATGCTGGAGAGATTATATCTCTCAGATGGCTTAGGAACAACTCGGTGTACACCAGGAAGAACTGGGGGGAGGACAAGAGGTCCAAGCAGATGAGGTCTGCTAGCTATTATGGATATGGTTACAACCATTACAACGTGTTTATTAGCAATAACTTTCATCAGAAGTTAAACTGTAGTGGAAACGGATAAGAAAATATTGTTTAAAGTCAATACAATGTGACGCATCATCTTTGTAACAGTCATATTCTGACTTTAAAGCAAACGTAACATTCACCAGGAAGGTCTGCAAAAAGAAACCACTCTGATTGGTTACAGTCACGTTTGGCTTTCACACATGGATGTTTTTATCCACATACTTTTGGATGTGTGTCATACTCCTTGAACATATATGCATATGTGTCTCAAGTACACTCCAGCTCATACAGGCAAAAATGATCGAAAGTGAACTTCACGAAGACTTCTCCTGCATATTTAATAGGAAGACATGAAGGACACGACTCTTCCTGCATGTGGTACAATGTAGTATCGCCCTTTAATTATTGACTCAATTATTGACTATTTATAGTAAATCTAACTCTTTGATTCTGGTAGTTTCCTTTTGTTTGGATTTATGAATCAAATATGCAGCATCTGCTGCCAATATTGGCTTCAATAAAAATGTTCTCTCATCCTCGCAGGATGTCTCTGCTGCATCTGAGGCTCAGATCTTGCCTCTGCAGGTAGTAATGGAAGTATTGAATATTGATGTTTTTATTATTCAAGGACATGTGGACATGCAAGTCTGTGTTTGTAAGACTAGTAGCTCTTTTGTTGAGAATTGATAGACTGTGAACCTGGAATTAGTCTCCCAGCCTTAGGAGACACTCTGAATTATTAGTGTACTGCATTTCAAATGATAGCCTTTTTTTCCTGTGTACATTCAAATGTATAGTGTTCATATATTGAGGTTGGGCACTTTGCATTGAGAAGAGAGGGGGCTTGTAAATTGCCTGGGAGAAAGTGATTCCCTCCTTTGATTTTACCGCTCTCCTGCTGTGTTTATTTTTTTAATAGATTGTCTCCACACGAAAACGTTAAAAATATATCTCCTGGTTTTGAAAGTGACATTCAGGATGGTTCATAGGAAAAAAGATATTTGACTTTGGTGGGACTGAGACAAATATTTCTGCTTAGTTAAAACAGACGCAGGAAACATCGGCTTTAACGATGCAGAAACAGGTCAGGGTGGACGGACTGATTGACAAATGTGTCGGCAAACGTGTCCAAACCATACATCACGACAGGTCTCACTAACACCTTTGTTCCTCTGTCATGTTTGACTCAATCCTTGGCTACCATCAGTATCACTATGACCACAGCAGGAAGTCACGTGACATCACAGAGTCACAAATCCCTGAAGGGAGCAGGTGTGAGCGGATGGATGCGTCGAGAAAACATCATGTTTTGACAGCCTGTCCATCCACCCTGACCTCCTCCATATACAGACCAGTCACTTAGCAGTTCACCACAGCTCTCTTCCTTTAGTCAAATCAAATCAAATCACTTTTTTATTGTCACATCACATGTGCAGGCACACTGGCACAGCACATGCGAGTGAAATTCTTGTGTGCGAGCCCCACAAGCAACAGAGATGTGCAAACACAACAACACAAACGAGCAAAATACAAGAATGGCCAACCTGAAACTAGTGATGACGGCTTCAAGGATGACTGAAGTAGACCAACACTAACATCCTCCACTGTCACACCAGCTCTCTGCATGTCCTCTTTCACAACATCCATGAATCTTCTCTGAGGTCTTCTCTGTTCCTCTTACCTGGCAGCTCCATTTTCATCATACTTTATCCAGTATATCCACTCTCCCTCCTCTGCACATGTCCACATCTCAACCTGAGCAGTTTGGCAATCTTCAGATTGTCCTCCTGTCTGCTTATCATCGTCACTGTGTCCAAACCATACATCACAACAGGTCTCACTACCACCATTCAAACTTATCTTTTCCTGACTGATTTCGACTTCTGTGGTGAACTTTTGTGGAGCCTATTTTGCTTGTGTCTGGTGTATTGTGTGGTAATATATGTGATCGTGTCCTAGTGCTTTATATGTGGTACTAGATGGTGCTAGGTCTTCCTAGATCCCCACTCTATGCTGTGGTCATTTTTTTCCTCAGAAGCAAACATGGTCTTTCCATTTCTTTGCCAAAACCGTTGGAATGTACAATCTCCCACCAGAAATGTTTTAAGAGTCCCGTGAGTCTCTATATTAAGGCTATTATTATCATTCTCTCACAAATCTGTTAAAAACTTCAGTAAAAAAGTAGCTGGAAATGCTATGGGACAAAAAGGCCAAACACAAAAGGTTATGTTTCAGAGGCATTTTCAATTATGATGTACCTATAACATAGATTTAACACAGAAGAATAAACCCAGTTAATCTTGCAGGTATCATTTATTGTGTTTACGCTCAGACTGCTATTTTAAAACCTACATATAATGTCCTAATGTTAATCACATATGGATATTCCCCCACCTGCTGACTCCCACTGTAACCCATTACCCATTATTCGTTTTACTGTTTAGCTGTGGAGCCAAAATCACCCTTCTGTTGTGTATTTGTAGGCAACCGAAGGTTTCTTAGAATTATCTTTCATGGCACGTGTCTTACATAACAGAGTCAAACAATTAGAATTTAGATTGAAATATGTGTATTCTCATGTACTAATATGATTTTATTCTTATATTAATATTGTGTAAAAACAGTTAGAAAATAAAAAAAATACCTTCTTGAAGGACAATTCTACTTAGTTTGAGTACATGTTAGAGTACTTTCTCACTTTCACCTGAGTAAAAATGTTGCTTCACTTCAACTTTTACTGCAGTATATGTACTTCTACTTAAGTAAGGTTTTGCTACCTCTGACTATAACACAGAAATAGGTGAAAATAACCTGGATGAAAAAACAGTTTAAAGACAGGTTTTTGAATTCTTTTGCAGTAATGTTTTAGGTACAAAGGTTTCATCTTTAGTTTAAGACCTAACTGACTCATTTTGGAGGCCTTCACAGAAGAAGTGAGAACTTTGGAATAAGGGAATCTGCACCAACCATTTCCAAATCTCTTTGCTCACATCCAGGTTTCTTTTGCTAACTTCCCTTTCTTGTTGTCACTCTAAAAAACAACCACTGTCTTTTTATGCCTATTTTTTCTTCTTATTGTTGCCTTTTCTCTCCCTGCAGTACATTATCACAGCACAATAACAGAAATGCTGTTGGAAGTGGAACAAATTGCTGTCTTAATGGGATTATTTTGAAAATGGCGCACAAATGTTGTTTTCTGTCACCTTTTCTTCCCCACGTCCTTCCTTGGATTGTCATTTAAATTCATCCAGGCAACAAACTTTATCCCACCTTGTGTTTTTGTTCCTTCTGCTGATAGACTTCAGGCACGTGTGTGTGCGCCGACATGTTTGTATGAGGACGGTGTGCGTTTGGCAGCGAGGCGCATTGCTTAAGGACGTCTCCAAACTGATTTTTCAGAGAGAAAGTGAAAATAAAATCCATTAAGAAGTAAATAAGTTATTTTTTTCTCAGCCCCCCAGCAGACAGCCGTGCCTAAACCCGTTGCCAAGCCCTCTTAATCTCTTAATAAGCTTATAAAAGTGAAAATTTGTCTGTACATGCAGTAGCTGCGGATAATTACATGTCTCGTCACATTGTGGAGCCGCCCTGAAATCTGCCCCGAATCGACTCGACGCTGGTTAGAGCTTTAAATCACGGCAGAATGGATTTCAGAGAGTTCAATTTGTGTTTAGAGGAGAGGCTAAAGAGTAAATCAACCTCTGAGGCCTCACAAGCTTCTCTTCATGTTGCATCTTTCTTTTCTTCCTTCTTCCTTTCATGCTTCTCGTTTTCCCTTTTCACCTGTAATGATTATTCAAAGTAGCTACTTTTAATCCCCTTCTCCTGATTGCACTACTTTCCTGTTTACTTGCCTGTTCTCATGTCTTTAACATCTCCCATCCTCTTGTTTCTCTCCTCGTTTTCATTTGGGTTTCCCTGCCTTCTTATTTCCTTAGCCTCCCGGTTTCCTCCTGCACATAATTGCCTCCTCGTTTCCTTACCTAGCTCATTTGTCCATTCCTTTCACTAGCACCTGCGTGTGAAA
Source organism: Rhamphochromis longiceps (assembly GCF_057381845.1). Taxonomy (NCBI): domain Eukaryota; kingdom Metazoa; phylum Chordata; class Actinopteri; order Cichliformes; family Cichlidae; genus Rhamphochromis; species Rhamphochromis longiceps. The sequence continues at coordinate 11,789,793 of NC_140558.1, forward strand.
TCTGAGGTGAGGACCCTCTCAAAATCTGAAACATTTTAGGAGGCCTCAGATATGCGCCCAATTATTTTCTGTTTATCTGCACAACTAGTTTTATTTTTTTATGCAGATTTTGAAACAGCTGCTATCTGTTATCTGCCCAAATGTAACGCAAGCTCAAAATGTCAGTGAGGAAACAAACCATACTCTCAGCAAACGATGGTTTCACTGCCAAAAGCAAAAAAAGCAAAAATAAGAAAAAGTTAAGGGCTGCACAGAAAATGCCAACAGCAGTGAGCAAGCAGCTAATGAAGATTGTGCCGGTGCTTCAGCTTCCCACTTAATTCTTGGAGGATCTGTAGCAGAAGGTTGCAGCTGAAGGAGTGTGTTGACGTGACCTGCCCTAGCACCAAACACAAAAACAAATGGAAGGGTGCTGGATTTTGCAATGGAGAGCTTCGTGTCATGTCAAATTAAGAGAGCGAGCAAAACGTAAATGTTATCTGCTTCCCCAGAAAGAACTTGAGACACACCTGGCAGAAAATGAATAAACACATGTGCTGTTATCCATCAAGATTGTGTTGGTGTGAGTTGCACAGTTTTGGGAGATATTAGCTGTAGAGATGTCTTCCTTCTCATAAGTATAATGAAACTGGATGGTGCTTGCCTTGTGGTATAACATCTAACCCATGAAAAACAAGTCAGCTGATGGGGACACCAGTAATTTTATATCCAGTCACACTGTCATGCCCCTCACATCACATTTCCTTCTTCACAGTCCAAAAATACATAAAGACATGGCTACTAAGCATTAAGTTCAATTGGAATCAAGAGAAAGGTAGGCTTCAACAGTCAATATCTCCAAAATTAGGCAACTTAAAACAATCTGGTTTAATGAATAGTACAGCTGGCAAGAAGAAAAATGTGTAAATTTGATTTAAGGGTTAAAGGTCCATTAATGTTTGTAAAGAATGTCACTTTATGGTTGAGAAAACAGCGATTGAAAGTTAATGATAAGATCCTGTTTACCAATTCAGCTGATGTGGCCTGTGTGAAACGTGGCCTATAAACATCATCTTGTAACAACAAGTCCTAGTCTGCTTGATTAGAATCCAAAACATTTACTAGTTGTTTTGTTAAAAAGAATATTGCCATCACAAGTCTTTTTTAAAAGGACTTTGCCATAATCTGACATATAGCTTATCTACATCTGATCTGTTTAAACTTGTTATCGGATTTAATATTTCTTGAACAATCAAGATTGTAGCCCAGGATTTCACACTGGATTAAATAATATATGTAGTTAATTAGAAAATATTGCTACATTTTTTGTTACAGATTATGCATTTCTACTGTCTATGCTTCTCTGTAATTAAAGTGCTTGGGAACACAGGCAGTCTATACACAGATATTGTCACTATGCTTTTCTGTCAGTTCCAGTTTTGTTGTCTGTGCTACATAGTCAGAAAAAAAAATAAATTGAAAACATTTCACAGTTTGTCTTGTACTTCAAAAACGCATATCATTCTTACAGAAGTGGTGAGTGTTGCCAAAACAGCATTTGAATGAACTTGCTCTCCATCAACAGGACAGGTGGGTACAGAGAATTTAATATCCAGCTGATAAAATCAGCTTCAGGTAGATTAATTATCTGAAATAATAATATTTTTAGACTGAGAAACTTGAGTTTACAAAAATGTCAAAGTGGCCCGGGCCCCCCTCAGGTTCTGATGCCCCTTAGTACAATTTTGTGTAGCCTGCCAGTGTGACAGTTCACGTTATAGTATATATAAAGCAACAAAGCAAAACAGAACTTCTCTTCAATTTTAACCTATATTCTAGCCAACATAGATAACTAAATATTTCAGTCATTAACAGCTGGTGTCAATAAATGCTAACTCAGTTTAAAAATATTGATTATTACAAAATACTCAACATAAACCACCTTTATCTGAGTAAATACTGTACATTAAAACTCCTAATACATTAAATAAAATAATAATAATAAAAATTTCGACATCAGTTTTTCCTCTTAAAAATATAAGGCAGAAACTGGCCTTCTCTTTCAGCCAGTTACTTAGACAAACTAGCCTGTTCACATTTTCAGAGCTCAAGGCAGCTCTCTTTTTTGTTACTATGTGACATGTGATGTCTGCAGGACAGACAACTGTGGGTGGCTCCCTGCTCGATTGGACCACCACTGCAGCGGACAGTCTTTCTCGCTGATGGTGGATTCTGTTCTGTACAAACTCAGGGCCCTGTTACACAGGGCTTCCTCGTCTGAATCAGAGTCTGAAGACAATGAAGAGAGGAGGAGGCTCTTTGTCTTTGCTGGCTCCTTTGTGGTGGCATCTTTACACTGTTCCTGCAGCAGGGCCTCAAGGCTGGTTCAAAACTCTTCTTGCTCTCCCCTTAAAAGACACTTTATATCCTTAAAGCGTGGGTCAAGCACAGTATCTATCTTGAAACACTGATGGTTGAGTGTACATTGGGATAGGTCCTTTGTGAAGACAGTCTTAAATTTCACCATGTAGTTTGAGTCATCACCTCCATGGTGTCATGCAGGTGGCAGAAAGCAGGTAAAACCACTGAACATGAGACGTATGTCTCACCTCCAAGAAGCTCAGTCACAAACCTGTAGTAGACAGTTAAAGAAAGGAATTATTAATATATACAATAACTATCAACTGTAGAGCTTTTTGAAGAAACAGGAACAATAAGTTAAAAAATTGTTTTATGTACCTGCATGGCTGAAGGACAATCGCCAGCTTTTGGAGTTTTATCAGCTCTGATGGAGTTAAAATGACTAGCTTGTGCTTTTGTTTGTCTAAAGCAGCAAAAACTTCTTCAGTAGAAAAGAAACCATATGCAGCGTTGAATTCCAAGGTGTGGAAACATCCTGTATGAGTGGCTCTGTTGGCCCAGTCTTGTTTGCTCCTGGTGTAGTTCCTCCATATTAGCAGGGCTGTGTTTAAACTGACCCACTATCTTGTGACATTTTGCTAATCCATCACTAAACACTATCAGCAACAGTGACAGTGATGGTTCTTTACAAGATGTGAGAAACACAAGGCATGTGTTGAAATGGGAGGTGTCTTACTGCAGCCACCATGGTTCGTGCACTGTCTGTTCCAATTGTGGTGACCTTATGTTGAATTCTCCATTCCACTGCCACAGAGAGAAACTGGTCAGAGCAGTTTTCGCCATAGTTTCTGGTGTTTGTCTTCTGCACAGTCAGGACTGTAGATTCCATGTCCCATCAGTGACATCAACAATATGTGCAGTGACTCCCATGTAATTAGAATTACTAATTGAGTCCAATGATTGCCAGTAAGAGCCACAAAGTCTGCTTTCTGTAATGCATCTAATTTTTCTTGCTTTTCGGTGTCATAAAGCTGTTGAATTTTACTTGAAATAGTCTTTTGGCACAGCAGTAGGAAAGTTGGATCACCTGACGCTAACTGTAGTACATTTTCTAACCCCCATCTTCTACCACTGATAGTGGTCTACAGTCCAGAGCAATCCATTTGGCCAGAGAATTTGTGAGTTTGCCCGATGTTGATTTACTAATTTTGGTCCTAAAGTCAGTCGTGCCATCAAGATTGGGCTGCTGACACCTTTTTTTGATACTCAAACTGTGACTGCTAGCACTAACAGCTCCCACAGTTTCTGTGCTCGCTGCAACATGTTTTGCATTTAGATGGTACCGTAAGTTTGAAGTGCTTCAGTGGTATGCAAACTCCTTTTTGTACAGTTTGCACAAAACCACGCTTTTATCAAGGCTTCTTTCAGGTAGTCTTTTGAAATGAAATTTGCCTCCAATCAAACCTAGCATCGTGCTTTCTTCTGATTCTTCCATTTTTGTAACACTGATGTGTGCATCAGTGTGATTGCTGTATTGACAAAAGTTCCCCTTTGCTTGGAATGCAAAGAGTGATTAAATGTGTTATTATTATTTTTTGCGTTATTTTTTTCAGATTACTGAATCGTAATTAATGCGTGGGAGTGTCATACATATGAACAGTATTAACAGAGAAAAAATATATAAAATGTACAAATATACAAACCAGTGTAAAAAAGTTAATATGTAATAAATAGTGTTATGTATGTACAGTTGGGTTGTTGCACATAGAATTTGGTATTGCACAGTGGTGGTTCATAGAGAAAATGGGAAAAATTGGGTGGGGGGTCTGTGTTATCGGTGCATGTGTGAGTTCAGGGTGGTTATGGCCTTTGGGAAGAAACTGTTTTTGGGTCTGTGGGGTTTTGTGCTGATGCACCTGTAGCGCTTCCCTGAGGGAAGCAGGCTGAACATGTTGAAACCAGGGTGGGAACTGTTATTGATGATGTTTGCTGCTCTGCTGAGGCAGTGGGAGGAATAAATGTCCATCGGGGGGGGAGAGGGCAGCCGATGATCTTTTGCGACAACTGAGATGTTCTCTGTCCAGGAGATGTCAGCAGAGATGAGGACACCAAGGAACATGAAGGAGAGAAGCCATCTGTCCCACTTTAGATGGAACAGCTGTCATAGAAATCTGGCCAAAATGTGACTATCCAGAGTTGAGATCAGGAGGCAGAGTTGCTGCCTTAAACACATATCTGCATCTTCTCTCCTCTCTCCATCACCCCAAAATCTCACCCGCTTAGTGATGGTGTCTGCTCCCAGAGCATCAAAAAACAAGCTAAAATGAGGCTTCCACTTTGGTGGTTTCATCTCAGCTTTTTGCAGATGATGTGATTCTGTTGGCTTCATCAGGTGGTGGCCTCCAGCTCACACTGGAGTAGTGAACAGCTGAATGTGAAGCAGCACCTATGAGAATTACCACTGAAGCTAAGCTTATAAAACACCCAGCACGCCCCTGCGGGCGGTTTATCCTTCAAGCTCAGGTCCTCTACCAGAGGCCTGGGAGCTTGAGGGTCCTGCGCAGTATCTTAGCTGTTCCCAGGACTGCGCTCTTCTGGACAGAGATCTCCAATGTTATTCCCGGGATCTGCTGGAGCCACTCGCCTAGCTTGGGAGTCACCGCACCTAGTGCTCCGATTACCACGGGGACCACCGTTACCTTCACCCTCCACATCCTCTCGAGCTCTTCTCTGAGCCCTTGGTATTTCTCCAGCTTCTCGTGTTCCTTCTTCCTGATATTGCTGTCATTCGGAACCGCTACATCGATCACTACGGCCGTCTTCTTCTGTTTGTCTACCACCACTATGTCCGGTTGGTTAGCCACCACCATTTTGTCCGTCTGTATCTGGAAGTCCCACAGGATCTTAGCTCAGTCATTCTCCACCACCCTTGGGGGCATCTCCCATTTTGACCTCGGGACTTCCAGATTATACTCGGCACAGATGTTCCTGTACACTATGCCGGCCACTTGGCTATGGCGTTCCATGTATGCCTTGCCTGCTAGCATCTTGCACCCTGCTGTTATGTGCTGGATTGTCTCTGGGGCATCTTTACACAGCCTGCACCTGGGATCTTGCCTGGTGTGATAGACCCCAGGCTCTATGGATCTTGTGCTCAGAGCTTGTTCTTGTGCTGCCATGATTAGTGCCTCTGTGCTGTCTTTCAGTCCAGCTTTGTCCAGCCACTTGTAGGATTTCTGGATATCAGCCACCTCCTCTATCTGCCGGTGGTACATACCGTGCAGGGGCCTGTCCTTCCATGATGGTTCCTCGTCTCCCTCCTATTTCTTGGGTTTCTGCTGCCTGAAGTATTGAGCACTCGGTCAGTTGGGGCCATCTTCCCAATGTATTCTTGGATGTTTGTTGTCTCATCCTGGACTGTGGTGCTGACACTCACCAGTCCCCGGCCCCCTTCCTTCCGCTTAGCGTACAGCCTCAGGGTGCTGGACTTGGGGTGAAACCCTCCATGCATTGTAAGGAGCTTTCTTGTCTTTATGTCAGTGGCTTCTATCTCCTCCTTTGGCCAGCCTATTACCCCAGCAGGGTACCTGATCACGGGCAGGGCGTACGTGTTGATGGCCCGGATCTTGTTCTTACCGTTCAGCTGACTCCTCAGGACTTGCCTGACCCTCTGCCGGTACTTGGTGGTTGCAGCTTTTCTAGCGGCCTCTTCATAGTTCCCATTCGCCTGCGGGATCCCCAGGTACTTGTAACTGTCCTCTATGTCTGCAATGTTGCCTTCTGGTAGTTCAATCCCCTCAGTTCTGACTTTCTTCCCTCTCTTTGTTACCATCCGACTACACTTCTCCAGTCCGAATGACATTCCAATGTCATTGCTGTATAGCCTGGTAGTGTGGATCAGTGAATCGATGTCTCGTTCACTCTTGGCATACAGCTTGATGTCATCCATGTACAGGAGGTGGCTGACAACTGCTCCATTCCGTAGTCGGTATCCGTAGCCAGTCTTGTTAATGATCTCACTGAGGGGGTTCAGGCCTATGCAGAACAGCAGTGGGGACAGAGCATCTCCTTGGTAGATCCCGCACTTGATGGTGACTTGTGCTATGGGCTTGGAGTTGGCCTCTAGTGTTGTACGCCACATCCCCATTGAGTTCCTGATGAAGGCTCTTAGGGTCCCATTGATCTTGTACAATTCTAAGCATTCCAGTATCCAGCTGTGGGGCATTGAGTCATAGGCCTTCTTGTAATCAATCCAGGCAGTGCACAGGTTGGTCAGTCTGGTCTTGCAGTCTCGGCTGACTGTTCTGTCTACCAGTAGCTGATGTTTTGCGCCTCTGGTATTCTTGCCAATCCCTTTCTGTGTCCCGCTCATATATTGACCCATGTGCCTGTTCATCTTATTCGATATGATGCCTGACAGGAGCTTCCATGTAGTACTGAGGCAGGTTATTGGTTGGTAGTTGGAGGGGACCGGTCCCTTCTTGGGGTCCTTGGGGATCAGGATCATTCGACCTTCAGTTAGCCATTCTGGGTGTCTCTCGTTAACTAGCAGCTGGTTCATTTGTGCTGCCAGACGCTCGTGGAGTGCAGTCAGCTTCTTTAGCCAGTAGGCGTGAACCATGTCGGGCCCTGGTGCTGTCCAACTCTTCATACTGGAGACCCTTTCTTGGATATCTGCCACTGTGATGGTTACTGGACCCTGTTCAGGGAGGTCGCTGTGGTCTGCCCTCAGATCCACTAGCCACTGAGCATTGCCACCCGGGATCCAGGTTTCAAGCTTGGCCATGATCCTATTTTTCAGGTCAGTTCCTCTCACACTCAACGATCCTTCTCCTATTGCACTTGGGGCTATGTACCCAATCTCGGGTGGGTGTGATGATATCTCCCCTCTGACCTGGCGTCCTGACTCCTCCTTGCCGTAGCATTTGTGTTGTACCTCGTCAATCTCTAGCTGTGAGAGCAGTCCCAACATTCGAAAGAAGGGACTGCTACCGGCAGATAGAGGAGGTGGCTGATATCCAGAAATCCTACCAGTGGCTGGACAAAGCTGGACTGAAAGACAGCACAGAGGCACTAATCATGGCAGCACAAGAACAAGCTCTGAGCACAAGATCCATAGAGGCTGGGGTCTATCACACCAGGCAAGACCCCAGGTGCAGGCTGTGTAAAGATGCCCCAGAGACAATCCAGCACATAACAGCAGGGTGCAAGATGCTAGCAGGCAAGGCATACATGGAACGCCATAACCAAGTGGCCGGCATAGTGTACAGGAACATCTGTGCCGAGTATAATTTGGAAGTCCCGAGGTCAAAATGGGAGATGCCCCCAAGGGTGGTGGAGAATGACTGAGCTAAGATCCTGTGGGACTTCCAGATACAGACGGACAAAATGGTGGTGGCTAACCAACCGGACATAGTGGTGGTAGACAAACAGAAGAAGACGGCCGTAGTGATCGATGTAGCGGTTCCGAATGACAGCAATATCAGGAAGAAGGAACACGAGAAGCTGGAGAAATACCAAGGGCTCAGAGAAGAGCTCGAGAGGATGCGGAGGGTGAAGGTAACGGTGGTCCCCGTGGTAATCAGAGCACTAGGTGCGGTGACTCCCAAGCTAGGCGAGTGGCTCCAGCAGATCCCGGGAATAACATCGGAGATCTCTGTCCAGAAGAGCGCAGTCCTGGGAATAGCTAAGATACTGTGCAGGACCCTCAAGCTCCCAGGCCTCTGGTAGAGGACCCGAGCTTGAAGGATAAACCGCCCGCAGGGGCGTGCTGGGTGTTTTTTTTATATATATTTAAATGTGTTTTGTTTTTATTTGTTTTGGGAGGGGTTCATTATTATTTTTTTCTCCGTTTCTCTCTTCAGACCTTCAACAGCTTGTCTGTGGGAAAGAGGAGGCTCTGACAGACCAGCAGGTCTGTAAACAGGAGAGGAGCTCCAGTGCAGACCAGGAGGACCCAGAACCTCCACAGATGAAACAGGAACAAGAGGAACTCTGTAGTAGTCAAGATGGAGAGCAGCTGGAACTGAAGCAGGAGGCAGGCGCCATCAGAATTGATGAGGAGCGGCTCAGACCGCTGGCGACCTTCTGGAAACCCGAGATAAAGCTGCACAGAATAGGTCTGCAAAACTGTTTTGATTCACAGGAAGAAATAAAGGTCCAACTTCAATAAGCGGCATGAATGCATTTCTTTTCTGTTAAATTTAACACTGAGTCTACATTGTCTAAGTCAAAAAAGACACTGAAGTCTGAAAACTAATTAAGCTGTGAGCTCAGTGATTTTTTTTGTGTTAAACTGTTGTTGCTCGTTTTCCAACTGATATTAAGTTGATGTCTGTGAAGGTTCTCAAACATCCAGGTTATTGTGGTCTAAGGAGCTTGGAATAAAAGCAGAATTGGAATTCTTTAAGTTGAAGACGTTTCATTAGAGAAGCATCTTCAGTTCTAAGAGCAATTGGTGAAGAGTCACAGATTTAAGCCCTATGGGAGTGTCCCCCAAGAGGGTCATGGACCCCCTAATGATCCTTTACATAATCACACGAGCCAAGGTGTGAAAACAGGTGTAGGTCACAATCAGCCAAGGTTTTGAGCTCATTGTGAAACCTAGCCCTACCCTATCACCCCTCACCGTCATTTGTTCCTGAATTTCTTTTGAGGATCTTTTGGTCTACTCTGCTTTGTCAGGCAGGTCCTGTTCAAGAGATTTCTTGATTGAGAACAGGCGTGGCAGTAATCAGGCCTGTGTGTATCAGTGTGCCTGTGCCACTGATACATTGATACACATGTTAAAAAATACAGGTTGTGCGCACCAAACAAGCCAGACAGGAAGTGATGCTACAATTATTCCTAACTTCCATCCATCCATTCGCTTCCGCTTATCCTTTTCAGGGTCGCGGGGGCGCTGGAGCCTATCCCAGCTGTCATAGGGCGAGAGGCGGGGTACACCCTGGACAGGTCGCCAGTCTGTCGCAGGGCCAACACACAGGGACAGACAACCATTCGCACTCACATTCACTCGCACATTCACACCTAGTGACAATTTTGATTATCCGATTAACCTATCCCCACAAGCTGCATGTCTTTGGACGGTGGGAGGAAGCCGGAGTACCCGGAGGGAACCCACGCAAACACGGGGAGAACATGCAAACTCCACACAGAAAGACCCCGGCCTGATGGTGGAATTGAACTCAGGACCTTCTTGCTGTGCGGCAACAGTGCTAACCACCGTGCCACCATGCTGCCCTATTCCGAACTTGTGTTTCTGAATATGAACATTTCTGAACAAACAGTTATTTCATTGCACTGCTAATGTTCTTACATAAAATGCAAAATCACAATGTAAATGCGTTCCAATTCTGCAACAATGTGCGTGCCAGAAATATGTGGCGCTTATTAATGGTGATTAATAAGGTCAGTGAAATTCTGCTGTAAGAGTGAACCAGGAAGCTCTGGTACTCTGCTTATAACTGCTGGCAATTCTCTAGCTTTATGCTCTCCAAATAAATTAACAGACATAGTGGTACCTTTATTTTAATCCTGGTTCAAAAATGTTGTGCTGGATTTGGACACAAATCCAAATCCAACAACTGGTACACGTCCAGCAAATAAGTGTCCAACCTGCAGCGTATTTATTTAGTTACAGGTCAAAAAACTCCATGTGCTTACAGGTAGGAGAGCACTAACAGTTAGTAATGTTACACATTTATACATTTTCTATATTGTTTCGTCATCATCCCATGACCCCTCAACCTGAATGTAGGGAATAGACCAGCAAAATTTAGTGTAACTTACAAACATGCATTAGGCTACAAAAGAAACAAAAGATTTTTCTCTGTGTTTGGGCCTTTCGTCCACACATAAACAGCGTTTTCGATCACTGAAAACTGAGATGTTTAAAAACTCCTGCCAGGGTGGAGATTTTCAAATACTTTGTTTTTGCATTTACATGTAGACGAGGAAAACGGAGATTTAATCACGCAACGTCAAAGGTGTGCACCATTTCTGACGTCACGCTGTGCGCCACGTTATTGTTTACGTGAGATAAATTTCTGCAATGGCAGATGTAGACAAAATACAGTTACTGTCCCTCCATTTAGAAAGACAGAGGCGTCAGAGTGAACTTCTACATTCAACACCGACACTCTCACAACTCCCGACGCCAACGTCATCATCGGTTTTGAATAAATTAATTATTTACATTTGAGATGATGAAGGCACTTAAAAAGTAGCACAAAATTAGCTGCCTTCGCAGAAAAACAGAAAAGAAAAGAAAAAGGAAAACTTGTCAGAAGTACTTAAGGTTTGCATAAAACCCCGCTCACTCTTTCCCTCCCAGGCTTCTAGACTTCTGATTGGCCAACATCTCTACACGGTTAGGATTTGGCGTGTTCTTGACAGCGTTTGACTGTGTTTTTGGCGTTTACCGTATTTTCACGACCATAAGACGCACTGTACTAAAAGGCGCAGTCTCAGTTATGTGTGCCATTACTGTATTTAACACACACATAAGGCGCACTGGATCATAGGGCGCATACAAGTACCGTATGCGTATTTAAAAATAAAGCGGGAGCAAACCTGAGTTCGGTACCTTACTCACATTTTTATTACCAGTAATCGTCATCATCAACAACACACAAGCATACAAGTGTGCGTATTTAAAAATAAAGCAGGAGCAAAACGAAGTTTGGTACTCACATTTTTATCATCAATCAAACCCATCGAAGTCCTCATCCTCTGTGTCTGAATTGAACAGCTGCGCTAAATCTCCATCAAACATGCCAGGTTCACTTTCTTCACTGTCAGAGTCACTTTCCGTGCCGTGCGGCTCCTCGGAAATGATGCCGGCTTTTGCGAAAGCTCGAACAACAGTGCCAGCAGACATGTTAGCCCAAGCATCTACAATCCATTCGCAAATTGTGGCGTAACTCGCCCGGGGCTGCCTTCCACTCTTGGTGAAACTGTGGTCTCCATCGGTCATCCATCGCTCCCAGGCCGCTCGCAGCCTTACTTTGAACGGGCAGTTCACACCGATGCCCAGCGGTTGGAGTTCCTTTGTCAGGCCTCCCGGAATGACAGCAAGCTCACAGTTCATTTGTTTCACTAGTTTTTTCACATCGGCTGTGAGATGGGCACGCATAGAGTCACAGATTAAGAGCGATGGTGATGCGTGGAAAAAACCACCTGGTCTCCTTACATACACCTCCCTCAGCCACTCTTTCATCATTTCCTCATCCATCCAGCCCTTTTCATTTGCCTTAATGATGATTCCTGCTGGAAACTTCTCTTTAGGCAAAGTCTTTCGCTTAAAAATCACCATAGGCGGCAGTTTCTGTCCATTAGCATGGCAGCCAAGCACAACAGTAAAAGAAGACTTTTCGTGCCCCGTTGTGCGTATCGCTAGCGTGCTGGTCCCCTTCTTCTCCACAGTGTGACTCACCGGGATGTCAAAAGTGAGCGGGACCTCGTCCATGTTTGTGATGTGGCTGGGCTGGATGTTTTTGTCGCCGATGTGTTTGCTGCAGTAGGAGCGGAAGATGGCCAGCTTTTCCTTATAATCCGCTGGAAGTTGCTGCGCTACCGTAGTCCTGGTTTCATAAAAAGTGAACGTGAAACTGCTTTTAGCCGAATGGTGACCGTCGAAACGCTTCTCCCGCTCGTTCTTTGCTCAATGATCCAACTTTCCTCCAACTCGGGCCACCTCGCCTTATGTCCGCGGAAACTCAGCTGCGTTTTCTTGACCTGCCAGAGCTTATTTTCTAGCTTCCTCCATTTGCGAACCATCGATTCGTTAATCTTAAATTGTCTCGCCGCTGCTCGATTTCCATGTTCCTCCGCGTAGCTGATGGCCTTCAGTTTAAACTGTGCTTCATAAGCATGTCTCTTTGCCATTTTCAGGGTTGCGCCCACACTTCACCCTTTAGCGTTCTCATGGTGTTCTCTACTACGTCCTCCTTACAACACACAGGGCGCACTGCGCTATAGGGCGCGCCGTACTTTTTGAAGAAAATCTAAGACTTTTAAGTGCGCCTTATGGTCGTGAAAATACGGTACATGTGGACAGATATTTTTTTCAAACTGAAAAAGGAAAGTCTCCGTTTTCAAAAATACGTACATGTGGATGTAGCCTAAAAAAGGTGCAGGAGGAACTCTGCAGCAGTCAGGATGGAGAGAAGCTGGGACTGAAGCTGGAGTCTGACGGTATCTGGGCTGATGGAGAGTGGCTCAAACTCCTGGCGACCATCTGGAAACCTGAGACAGACCTGCACATAATATGTCTGTTCACTCACATGTGCTGTACCAATGTACCTGCACATGTGATGTGACAATAAAAGTGATTTGATTTGATTTGATTTGATAAAACTGTGATGATTCACAGGAAGAAATGAAGGTCTAACTGTTTCAGATGTGGTGGAAATTTATTTACAGATGTATTGATCACATATTTAAATCATATCGCTTTAGTAATTGTAAAATTACATTGTCACCAGTTGTGTGCATGGAGGATGGTATCACACATATGCACACACACTGTGGGGCCATTGTAAGTTCATGGGAGATGTTAAGCATATAATGAGGCTCCTTCTGTTTATCAGGGATGTAAATCTCTAGGTCATAGGTGTCAAACTCTGGCACGCGGGCCAAATTTGGCCCGCAGCCTAATTATATTTGGCCTGCGAAGCCATACCAAATTACTATTAGAGCTGGCCTACTGGTATTATACAGCTAATATATATATTGTTTTGTATTAAGCTTTGCTTGTTCCATATTCAGTTTTCCAGCAAAACTTATTTGAGTCCATAAGAAAAGATTCATTCTTATATCTGGAGGAAGATTTTTTTTTCAATAAATATTAATGTTAGCCTGCGACTTTGTTCCAGTTTTGAATTTTGGCCCACTGTGTATTTGAGTTTGACACCCCTGCTCTAGGTGATGCCTAAGCGGAAAACAAGGTCATAATTCTTTCTCTCTCACTCTGAAGAAAAGGTTTCTGGGATGAGTTGAGCTGAAGGTACAGACTCATGTGATGTGTTGAGGAAATTTCATTGTCTGTGAGTTTGGTCAAGATATAAAAGGATCAGGGCAGTGGCCCTCCTCAGAGACCACTTGGGCGTTTGGCTAGAGTGTTTCTCTCCACATTGCAATGTGTTGATTAAACACACTTAAAATGATGCCCACAAAGTGTTTGCAGGTTATTTTTAAAAACTTCCGTGACAATATGGCGCTGCGAACAGGGTCCCACTCATGAAGCTTCGCTGTGTGACGGGTCCACGGGGGCTGATCACACCAGCCAAACTACGGCACAGCACTGTGTTTGAAAGAAAAGAAACTGGGAACCGCGGAAACCCAAGAACCTTTAACTGCAAAGAATCTGCAAACGGTGAGCTGTTTTTGATTTGAGGAGGGTTTTCAACCAGACTGACCGGAAAATCCTCACTTCCTTGCTGCTGAAATAGTTGGGTGCAGGGTCCTAGACACACAACGAGTTGGGCGTTCTAGTGTATGGTCTTTAGCACGTTTGCACCAGTGAAAAAAGGCACTTTTTGTTCGTACAATGGAAGCTGGGCCCAGCATAATGGCTAGTGGAGCCGCAGGGGGCGTCCCTAGAGGTGGTCCGGGTGAAAACCCAATTTTTAATTCTATGGTCAAAAAGGTTTGGAATTGAATGCATGGAGTATTTTTTGTGAGAGAAAGGGAAATGTCAACAAAGAAAAGAGTCAGGCTGGCTGATGTGCGTGGGATGAATGATGGAAAGAGATGTGTTAAAATGTGGAAAAAGTAGTTTTTGCTGATTTAGAGAGGGCAAGTGTTAATGAGCAGAAAAAAACACTACCATACACCTTGTGTCACTGAAGAATGCGAGTTTGATTGATGACCAGTGTTGGTCAAGTTACTTGAAAAAAGTAATCAGTAACTAATTACTGATTACTTCCCCCAAAAAGTAATCCAGTTACTTTACTGATTACTTATTTTCAAAAGTAATTAATTACTTAGTTACTTTTTAAAAACATGATTTACAACCTGAATAGGTAATAAAGCGATAGATCTCTCAGCCCAATTCTACTTTTTCTACATAATCCATCATACAAAATGTAATCAAATGGAAAAGTCCCTTTTTAAAACTTGTTTTATTAGTTTTAATCTTTTAACTTTATGCATCAAGCAAAAATTTAATTATATGCAACATTCACTGACTGGAAGAAATTTGCTTAACATTTTAACTTATTTTCTGCACATTCCAGCACATAAAATATTTTTTTTTTTTGTGTTTACACTCACTCTTTCAAATATATGCAAGTAAAACACAGCAGAAAATAAATAACATCAAAGACTAGCGGTCCTGTTGCTCTATTTTCACCTGTAAAGCAGGAGTAGGGTAGGCGGAGGTTTGCCCTGGTGCAGGTGTGCCGCAGCGGTCAGTGGAAGAATCTGCGAGTTTCTAAGTGCACTTGGTGCTTGCCTGGAAGTTTAGGGGTTTTTTTCGCTGTAAAGAGAAGTTTTCTTCCCACGCACAACGGACGCTAATGTTTTTGTCACTTTTTATGGACTTAAACTCAAAATAAGGTCAGTACTTCCACGCTTTAAACGCTGCATGCTCATACTCTCTCCTGCATTTGATATATGATCCATTGTTGATCTGCACACAGCTTTTGTCACGACCATTGCACTTGCTTACGTCACTGTCATGAGACATTCTGGCAAAAAAATCACGGTTTTAGTAACACAGTAACGCAGCGTTCCTACGGGAAAGTAACGGTAATCTAATTACCGTTTTTGCAATAGTAATCCCTTACTTTACTCGTTACCTGAAAAAAGTAATCAGGTTACAGTAACGCGTTACAAATAACGCGTTACTGCCCATCTCTGTTGATGACCCCAGCCTTGACCTTTTGACCCTACCGGAAGTACTCTGGAAGTGACTAATTGATTCCAGATGTGTGTAATATGATCCATAAGCGCGACGAATTGCATCCGGTGAGGGGAGGGGGGTACTCCGGAAGTGTCTAATCGATTCCATATGTGTGACTAATCGCATCCGGTGGGAAAAAAAGAGGGGTGGTTCCTGGGGGGATAATTCTGATCAGAGAGGGAGGGCTATGGTTCTTGGGGCATGGAGAGTTCAGGGGGGTAACGCAGCAGATTTCTGATGAGTCATAGAGAGACAGAGCGGCAGGTAGTTTTTCACAGACAGACTCATAGTTTGAATTCTGTTTAAATGCTTCAGTATTATGACAATGATCTTGATATCCTTTTTCTCAGTAAAGAGCTATTTCTTTTTTCAATAGCGACTTTATTTTGCTTTCTTACGTTAATCTTATTACAGGCGCAATAAAATAAAAACCTTTAAGATTATCCGACTAGTAACGGATTGCATTTATATAGCGCTTGGTGGAGGCAAGCTACATCCTTGTGTGTGTTAAAAAAAATAATATCCCTTAGTGAAAAGAGCACCGCGCACATATTCAGAACTCGGTCCTACTTAAACAATTAAAACACCCCGATGAGGTATTTTGGTTTTGTGCAGCCACTCTTTCTCAGACCAAAGTAAAGAGTTTTTCTTCATTTCTTTGAGCTACTTTTACAACGGGTTTTCTCAATAGACAGAAAAACAAAAACCCTAAAAGAAAATGGCCTTGTTTTACGCACATCAAGAAGGAGTCAGACGACAGTCCCGGTCAATGCTTCCTCCGTCGGGGTACCATAAACGTTTGAGAAAAAAACAGTGAATTTATTATTTTTGTAAGAGTGAGAGAGGGCGAGAGTGAGCAAATTGATCAAACTTTTCTAAAAAATGTTATACCAATCCGGGTCGGGAGGGGCGATATAGCATGGACCGGCTGGATGACTACGCAGGATGGAAGCATAACCAGAAGCGTGGCAGGGACTTTCCCTTTGACCTTCATCCTGCTCCATGATCAACCGTTAAATGTTTCCTCAATATTGCTGTAATGTAACAACAAAGTTAGTTTTTTTTTTAAGATCAGACAGGTCCCAAAACATTCCTTACACATTCCCACAGTCACTGAATTAGCATCTGTGGCACAAATAAGCTTCAGGGACTGACTTGTTTTTTAGAACCGACCTTTGACACTCTAATGTTGGCTTAATTTTTACCCAAAGAGAAATTTGACCCTAATAAAAAAAAAAAAAACACGATACTGTGGTAACCACTTACCTCAACTTTGATGTTTTTTTCACAGCTATTTATTTTGAAAAAAGTAAACATGTTACAAGGACAGTTTCGACACAATGAACATTGCAGAGTACACGAATGGGAAGTAGGAATTCCTCCTCTCTATACTTACACTCCTCCCTAACAAATGCCAAGTCATCATTTCCATATTGTGTGTCCCACTTTTCGAGTTTCATTGAAGTGTATCCAAGTGCACAAGATGTAAAACAATGTATTAGTTTTTTAAGCCATTCACCGAGTCCCCGTCAAGATGCCATTCATTTAAGAGACTAATCATTTTTTGAATTTAAATTGTGCTAACTTCAACGCAGTAACATGAAAAATAAAACATATTAGAACTCATTTTTGTCGGACACAAGAACAACTCGAGCATATTTTTCGGGAGCTGAACTATGGCTTACAAGTTTGCTGTTCCCCTGGGGACCAGTGCGAGGTTGTGCGGCAGATCCCGGCGTGGAGGGTCCAGACACTCCCACAGCGCAGACTTTGCTATCTGCACAGATCGTTTCTGGTGTGGCTTATGCAAAAGAGACACTACAGCGTGTTTCTCTGCTCCCGGTAAGCATGTCTGTTGTAGCCTGCGCTTTATAAATATCTCTTTGATTATTCAAACAGTGTTTAAAATGTGACTCGTTTGTTATCCAAAAACTTTTTATCTATGTTACTGATTTTAAATATACATATATATTTCAAGTTTTTAGCTCAGACTCTTGAGCATATTCATATAGCAAAATCCACATAACCAGTGTGCACCCTAATGTAGATCTTTGAACTGTATGTTAATCAGTACATGAAGCGTACCTCTGAAAAGAGTCCATCATTTGTGAATTCACTGATTTGTTTTTTTTAACTGCAGTTTTCACAAACTGTGGATGATGAAATCCTCTTTATTTTAGAAAATGTCTTTAAACTATCGCTGTTCCTACTTACTGAGTTCCCGAGCTATTTCTTTACTATGTGAATAAACTATTTGAACAAGGAAGGATGTAAAGACACATTGAAGCAAAGGCGAAAAATTTGGAATGAAATTTATGTGACTGTTCTTCTGAAATCCAAGAGCTGCTGCAATCCTCTGCATTAATGATCTCTCTGTTTCTCTCTTTCTGCGTGTGTGTGTGTGTGTGTGTGTGTGTGTGTGTGTGTGTGTGTGTGTGTGTGTGCTCACAGAGGGGAGGTCACGGCAGGAGTTCCCTGAGTTGACACGTATGAACCATAAAGTCAGTTTGGACTGAGGAGCAGTTCTTGTTTATCCAATGCATGCACAAGAATCCAAATCTCTGTATCACAATGATTTCATTAAAGCCTTATTATTTTATGGGGGCAATAAAAAAGGAGGATCACATAAGCAATGGGAGACAGAAGTCTTGACACGTGCTTATAACTTAAAACACAAAGAACCCAGTTACAGCTGGTATGGTTTATGGAATAAACCAGACTTTCACAGTCTGCATCTTTACAGGGTTTTTTGTGCTTTTGTTCACTCCTAGTGTGATTAAAAAACAACAACCCACAGAGCCCACTAACTATTAGCTGCTTTTCCCCCTAAACAGTCAGTTGACTGAGAGAAATGCAATCCATTATTGTGAACGCTGAAGGAGATGTAGTCAAACTTATATTTCCTTAACTTACATCCTATGTTCGGTTTAAATCCGGCATCCCTTTGATGGAAAATTGGTTAAACCATTGCTCAACTTCTCTGAATGACGGCAGATAATTCTGATGAAAAGGAAACTGAGCCCGTAAGCACTTTGCAGCTGAGTCGAGGGCTCGTGGAAATAAGGTCAGGAGGTGTCCGGCGTGAGTGCGCGTGCGGCCTGACATTCCATTTGGGACGTCTGACAGACACATTAGTGCAACTCAGGGTGTGAGCAGCAACTCCTGTATACTAAACATAAGAAAAGTAATGTGTAGTGCTTCTTTTTTTTAAAACCGAGATTCCAGGGCTCATGCTTATATGGTTTTCTTTTATCCAAAAACAGGTTAGTTTAGCGATCGTGTAACTGTGTCCTTGACCTTTTTACCGGTTTGAGGAGTTGGATCCCTGGTCCAGATATTTGGGATGGTTCCAAATGCAAACAAAAGGATATTTTCCACGGTATTTCTTAAATGTGCATAAATGAGATTGGATGATGTCCAATAAAAGTAATAAACAATAAACGTAAATCTGTTTTTTTTTAACTTTGCAGACTCATTTACAGTGAAAGCGATTGTTACGCCCCAGTCTAGGGGTACAGGAACACAACATAAGTTTGAAAAGATTGCCCCGCCCTGGTCCCCAAAACCATACACAGAGGGAAAACCGATTTCTTAGTGAACGGTGGTTTATTTTTCTACAATGCAAAATGAAGCTCCGGGGTGAACAAAGGCCAAAATAACAAACAAAACAAGCTAAGTCAGGAGGAGGTGCTATCTAAAACTCTATGTGAAATCAAAATTCAAACAAAAGACAAGCGCTACACCTAACTCCCTAACTGAGATAAATAAACAGGAGAAAACAGTGTAAGGGAAAACAATAAGGCAGCTCACCCCTTCTGTTCCAGTGCTATTTACAATGAAAACTAATGTAAACACTATATACAGAACTCAGAAAGTTGCAAAAGTCACAGGCACAAATGTCACAGGTTTTGGAGGCCAGGGTCAGGTCTGCTGCTGCTGTCAGTGGCTGCCCTGGGACAACTGCTGGTGAGGGATTTTGAATGAGACCACATGACCAGGGGACCAATCAGCAGCTGTCAGCTCATCCACTCAGGGACCTGCAAAGACTTAAAGACACAGACAAAGAAAGAGCCACCAAAACAGATTATGGCCAGGGCCATAACAACGATAAAAAAAGATCGTGGCTTTAATGAGATTATGAACAAAATGCATTACATTTTGTTTTTTGCTACATTAACAACTTTTCCAACTCTGATTCTCTCCAGGACCAACACGGACATCAGTTCAGACAGCACATGCAACATGTTCAAGCTTGCACGGAGGCCTTTCAATAAATATAAGAAGATGGTTAAGGTGAGAGATTACTATTCTGTCTTTTACATCAGTACAAAGGGAGGACTAAATGCCAAAAAAGAGAAGTTTTTTAAAAAATGACGCTTTAAAACAGTTCAAGTATCTTTGTGTTTACGGGGAGAAGGGAATAACTGCAGCCGAGGCTCTGAAAAGAGACGGTCGCTTCGTCGATGACCTGGGCTACTTTCAGCTGGTTAACATCAACGGCGAACGTAAGACTGAGTGCACAGACATAATTGATTGTCTGGACAATAAGAAATTCCAGATGCTTTCCACAGGGAGCAGATACGGAAATAAAAGATATAGCCATCCCAGGGCAGCAGAAACCTCCACACGCATCAAATAATGCAAAGCGCCGCGGTGGAATGAAATCAGTCTTAGATGTAGCACAGCAGAATGGATTCAGTCTAAAAATGGCAATCAAAGAAACGGGCACCACTTCCCCTGCCAGTGGCGGACTCCCTCAGACGTCGGTGCGTTGGTGGTTCTTTGTGTCCGGGGATGGGCGTCCAGGTACACACCGGCTCACTCCTTGGCGGCCGCTTATCGGGGCCTGGAGCCTGGGGCTTGCTTGGGCCACTTCGGAGGTGGGGTGCCCCCGGCCTCTCGGCCTGGGGCTCGGTCACTCAGGTACGGCTGGCTGCCGGCGGAGCTCACGGGCGCGTCACTGCAACTCCCCCTGGCTTCTGCTCCGCAGCTGCTGAGTGAGCCCTCATCTGGGACTCTCCTCAGCTCTTTCTGGGACAGTGGCGCGGCTGCCCCTCTGTTGGTCTTCCTTGGTCTCTTGTGTTCTGGGGGCCTCTGGATGTCTGGAGTTTTGATCTCCTCCATACCTGCTTCATGCCCTGGAGGACGGGGCTGTGGCCCCCCCACACCCTCTAGCAGATCATTACATGAAGGAACCTTTTAAAAAACAAAAAACAAGCGCGTCCATGCTCACAGGTGTACACACGGGTGATCACACCCACAAACTACACCCTTTTTGGCTCCTACCTCAAAGCACACTGTGTTCTGTTGATCTTATGTGCTGCACAATAATGTTTAATATTTAGTATTTACTGTCATATTCCCATATATCATTGTGATGTTGTTTATTCTATTACTCTTGTTCTCTTCTGCTTGCTTTCTTTTTTCTTTCTCAGCAGGTGATCCAGGTGATTGATATATGCATTTTTTTTTCTCTGCCCGTTCTGTTGGTTTTTGGTTTTTGCCCTTCTCCCCCGTCCCTCTTCTCAGCTGTTTCTCTTTCCCTCTTTCTTTCTCCCCTTCTTTCCCCCAGTCAAGTCTGTCCCATGTTCAGTAAGTAAAAATAAAATAAACAATAAAAGGTGAATCAAATGGACCATTATGGCAAGGCTGGGATGGTCAATTTGGTAAAGTAAATCCGTTGGGCATCTTTCTTTGCCTTTAGACAACAATTCTGATGGCAAAAGAGCCAAACGGGACAGGCAAAAAGAAAAAAAGAAAAAGAAAAAAAAGAAACGGGCAGCAGTATTGACCGTAAGGAGGTTTACGATCTACTTTGTCAGCAGTATCCGCGTCTGAAACGATGAATGGAGAGTAGATTCCCTAAAAATTCTTTTCAGGAAGCACTGAAATTCAGGAAGGAGACCTTTGGAAAGAGCCGACAGTCTTTTACTGAAATTCGCAGTGTTATGTTGCTGCTCGAACTGAGCGAGTCAGTTTGTCTCATAACTGGTTCCTTCATAAAGCAAGGCACAGGCTTTGTGCTATTTGACAACTTTGTCTTGACCAACGCCCACTTATTCGACTACTGGGTTAAATCAAACACACCTAACTGGCGTGAATTTGTAAACCTTAATAATTCTTGTCATTCTTTATCATGTTTCTGGTAAGTTACAATATTTCTGCTAAGTTCTGCTATGCTATTGCATTTCTGCCAAGTATTGTGTTTCCTCTAAGATATTGCAGTTCTGCTAAGTTATTACATTTTAGCAAAGTTCCTTTGCTTCTGCAAAGTTTTTACAATTTCTGCAACTTTTCAGCTTTTTCGGCTAGTTTTAGCAGACAGCTTCCGCTTTAGAGCATCCACACAGCATTTTCGCAGGAAATGCAAATTTTTCTAGTTCCATTTCTGCTAAGTTATTAAATTTTTGTTAACTTGATATTGTTCTGCAAAGTTATTAAAATTTCAACACCTTTTCAAATACAGACTTTGATTTCTTCAGCTTCTTTAGCTATTTTCAGCTGTTTTCAGCAGACAGCTTCAGTGTTACAGCATTCACACAGCATTTTTGCAGGAAATGCAAATTTTTCCAGTTATTATTTTTCTTCAGCCTGAAATTATGAACCGAAGCTTTCTGACAACCCTCACATATGTTACACCATTTCGTGCGGCTCAATCGGGAATGGTGTGCTATGACTTTTGGTAGGGATTCGTCGCTCGGCTTACCCAAAATTCCCTGTCAGCTGAGTACTGATGACTCTCTACTTAAAACTCAAAAAAAAAAAAAAAAAAAAAATCCCCATTCTGTCATGTGACAATCTGATTGATCTGATTGGCTTACTGTCACAAGGACATCTTTAATACCTTTGATCCTTTGAAGTTCTTAAGTCCTTAAATAGGGATCAGAAGCAGCAATTTTAAAGCAGTTTGTTCGCAGCCTTCAAACGTTCGACCAGAGATACATTTGGAAATATTTTTAAGCCTTTTCAGAGTCACTGTGCACAGGCTCCAACATGTGTCCACGGAAACGCAGACAAAGAAAAGAAAAGAAAAAGATAATGCTGCCTCTCCTTCGTGGTCTGGCCAGCCAATCTCTCCAGGAGAAATGACCATGGATGGTGTCTTATAAGTCCAAAGGGCATTACAAGAAAGTCAGAAGGAAAACTCCGACCTACATTACAAAGTTAAACAAATTGAAGAAGAGAAGCTTCAACTAGAGGAGAAGTGCAGACAATTGGAAGCACGGAATAAAGACCTGGAAGGAAAACAGCAACGCCAGCCTGATATAAAAATGATCAATGAGGGCTGGGGAATGAAGTTTCGTCAAGGACGAAAGAAGCTTTTTTCCTGTTTTCTTTCATCGGGAACACAGAGTGCTGAATTAAAAGAAACATCTGCCCAGCTTCAAGGAAAGAAAGCTACTATTGAGGAGATACAATGGGATCTCCAAAACATGGAGCAAAAGAATCAGGTGCTTCAAGGAAAGCTCAATGAAGCTGAGAAAACAATTGAAAAAATCCACCAACAGAAGACTGAACAGGAAATACAAATGGAGCACAAACTGAAAAGCATGAAGGAAACTTACGGAGATCTGATAGTCAGGTTTAATGAAACAGAGTGCAAAATAAAGAGCTTCTTGAAGAAAAAAAGCAACAGGAAGAAGAAAAATGTATTCTCCAGGACTTTGAGAGAAGGAATCTAGAACTGCGAGAATTTTGTAATAAAATGAAGGACAAAACACCTGAACTGGAAAGAGAAAAAGAAATACCAATGGAGGACAAACTCAAAGCCACGAGGGAAATGTACATAGATCTGAAAGTCAGGTTTGATGAAACAGTGCAAAAATAAAGAGCTTCTTGAAGAAAAAAAGCAACAGGAAGAAGAAAAACGTATTCTCCTGGACTTTGAGAGAAGGAATCTAGAACTGCGAGAATTTTGTAATGAAATGAAGGACAAAACACCTGAACTGGAAAGAGAAAAGGAAATACTGGAAAAACAATGTTCAGAGATGCAGTGTACGATCGATGGAATAAGGAAAAAACACCCAGAGCTCATGAATGAGATGTTGTTGAGGGTCAGTGACTTGAAGAGCCAAATAACTGAAATGGAGGCACAAAAGCAACAACGAGAGAAAAACTGTGAATACCTGCTGCGTATGCATCAAGAATTCAAGAGAAAAATTGACCTGATAGAAGAGATGCACAACAAAAAACAAGAGAGAAATACAGACATGTGCAAGGCAAATCGAATGGAGGAGGCAACATACAAAGATCCGAAAGAAAAGCCTAGAAAAAAACAAGCAGAATTAAAAGAAATGGAGCAAAGATGCAAGCAACTCGAGAAGCAAAATGCAGAAACAAACGATCAGTTGAGAACCCTTATCCTGGAGAAAAAAGCGCCCATGGAAAAATACCTGGAAACGAAGAAAAGAAGCTTCTGCTGGTTATTCAGATGATTTAGCCTCGTCCTCCTCCACCTGTGATCCATCTTAATTTTCACCTCTCCTGTCCCCCCTCTCCCTTTCTCTCCTAACACATATTCCCTACGTTCTTAATCTTTTTTTCACCCTCACCCACCAACCAGTCCCAGCAGTTTACTGCCCCCTCCTGAGCCTGGTTCTGCTGGAGGCTTCTGCCTGTTAAAAGGCAGTTTTTCCTCCCCACTGTCGCCTAGTGCTTGCTCAGAGGGGATTGTTTGGGTTTTCTCTCCTCCCCCCCCCCTTCATTTACTTATTTGATTGTTTAACTTTTCTTTTATGTTGTTTCTGTAATTACTTGTTTTACTTTTTTCAACTTATGTAACAAAATAATAAACCAATTGAATTTATCCTTTGAGTATTTTTCATCTAATCTTTACAGAATTAAGCTCTGTCTTTCATTTTCTTGTTAAAACTCCATAAATGGTGAAGTAAAAACCCTGGGATATGGTTTAAAACATTGAAATAGACTAACCAACTAGTCTAAAACTAAGAAATACTTAAATATTACGTTAAATTGAAAACAGTTAAAAAGAAATATCCCCATTCAAAAATGGCATGTGATAATCTCATTGGCTTGTGGAGTGATGATGACATCATCACTCCACAAGCCAATAAGGCTGATAGAAGGGTACAAAGAAAGGGGCAAGGCAAACTGATGCAAAACTAAACTTTAACCTAAACTGGGTGAAAAAATACAACATGAAGAACCCTGACATGAACATGAACAAACCTGGACATGAATACATGAGACCTGGAAACATGGTGTGAAACAACAGACAACCTGATAAGGAACGAATGAAAACAGACTAAAAGCACACAGGAGGTGATCAGGGGTAGTGGAAAATGTTGGAGTCAAATTGTTAAATGTTGCCATTATTGACCCTGTGCACGAGAAAATGCTAACTTCCTGGTTTGAGACCGGATGTGGGGTTGTACATTTCCGGTAGCTTTACTTTGCGGTCAATCGCTACTGCGAAGATATACTCCAAAATCATGTCCAAAACTCGAAAACGGAAAGATCGCGTTAAGTTACAAAGAGCAGATGGGAACACTCACCACTGTTGTGTCATAAAAAATCTAATGATCAATTTTGACGTTTAAAGAGTTTAGATCAATCGATTGTTTACATCACTCAACACAAGCAGAACTGCATTACAAAATCAGAAGACACATCGTCCACATTCAGAAGCACATCTCTGTATAGTGACAGTTCTTATGATTTAAACAGGCAAATGTTCAGCATTCAAACTACAGGTGAAAGAGCCAGATGTTTCCCCCGTTATGTCAATATCAGGACACACCTACACAGCATGTTAATAAACCGTGAAAAAAAGCCACACAAAAAATGAATGATTGCTGGTAAGGGTTTCTATACCTTAGTATTTACGAAGGGTATGTTGTGACTTACCTTCAAAATTACAGTGGTCCCTCACTATAACGCGGTTCACCTTTCGCAGCCTCACTGTTTCGCAGATTTTTTAGTGCAAGTTTGCATGCTTTTTTTTTTTTTTACACTACATTGTGTCCTGCTTCATGATCGGCTGCAGACCATTGTCGATCTCCTCCGTGATGTCTCTCCTGTACAGTACAGAATCGCTGCATCGATTGCTAGCATTCTGACTCTGAAGTGCAGTCCTGTATGTTTGTATGTTTTTTCCCCAACAAACACAACAATGTCGACGAAACTTTTTGCACCGTCAAAAAATAAAATTGGCTACTTGATTTCACCTATCGCTGGTTATTTTTAGAACATAACACCCGCGATAAACAAGGGACCGCTGTATACAAATACTGAGAAATATAGAATTTGAATCCTTTCTCTGTTTTGCTCTGTGGGGAAGAATATTCTATGACCAGCATCTACAGATATATTCCGTAAATGCCCAAGACATCTCCAGAAATGTAAATCGCCACTTGATTCATCCATTTGGTTGACTTGTTTTGGAAAAACCAGCAGTAAACAAGGAGCGAATATCACACCGGAAGCGAAACGCCATACAGGAGTTTCCCCACCGGGAGTAGCATATGCTAAGGGTCTATCTCCTGCGTTTTGAGAGCACCTGGATTTTAAGACAGGTGACTACAGTGGCATAGGTCACTGCTGCACCAAGTTCCACTCTCAGTGTGGGGGCGCTACTGAGCTCTTCTTGGCAGGAATGACGGTCTCTGACTGAGGGTGAATTTACACCACTGGTCAGCAGAAGGCTCCACCATCCGAACGCAGCAGCACTGCTGCCTGCAGCTGTCTGTGGTGGTGCTCAAGCATTTTTTTAATCTATACATAATAAATAACATGCTGCGTGCTGAGCCAGTTGCATTGTAATTTTTAAACTCTCAGAAAAATGTTTCATTTTTATTTCTTCTCGAGCTCCAGTGAGAGAGCAGTGCACCCTTCCTGGGATGTTTTGGGTGACGTGTTCAGCAGATGTGTTGCGCAGTGCTGATTTGGTGCTATATAAATAAAACTGAATTGAACCAAACCAAAAAGTTTTGGTGCCTCCAAATCAAACAGTGAGCAAAAATGAAGTGAAACTAAGATCTTTCTTGGGACTCAAACTGCAGCCTGACAATCCTTTTAGCGCAATTTTTTTGTTCTTCCACGGAGGAGCATTTGATCTCGGCGTTGAACCTCGTTGTCGTGATGTGTTACCGTACTAACACCACGGCACTCCCAGACAGTAGCGCCTTTGAAAGAAAAGGCAGTATTTAAAGGGGTTGACTACCTTTCACTCCTCATTACTGCTGTTGTGTGATTCCTGCTTGTCCTGGCTGTTTTTTGTTACCTGCCAGCCTGCCTCTAAGAGTGATTTTGATCTTTAATAAACCACCAGATCTGTGACTGCCTGCCTGCCTGGTCATGTCTGCACCCGTTCCTCCTTCCTGCTCTTCTTATTCCACCTAATACAGAAATTTTCTTTCACAACCAATGCGCTTTGATAACAAAAGCTGGATAAGTAAAACCAGTTTCACCAAAATGACTGAATCTTTGCTGTTTTAAAAGGGAAAAGTGACAATGGCTTGATACAGATCAGCGTGGCGACACAAAGAGCTTTGAGGGGGGGAAAAAGAGACTTTTGTCCAGGGCACAGGCAGCATTTTTCTTGTTCTAATACTAGCTATCTATGTTCCAAAAATAATATGATAATAATATAATTTATAACAAAAACCAATGCTCCCCATCCTCCTCAACCTTGTAGGTGTCCCAGTTTCATTTACCCTAGAGCTTGGGTTTTGTCTAATACGTTACAAACATCTATCTAATGATATCTAATGACAAGTGTTTGGTGAGAGCCGTTAATGCCGTGTCGGACAAAAAAAGCATCGTTTTTGTGTCTTTGTGTTGATGTACAGTAAATGTTTTTATGTATAGCATGTTATTGGATGTTCAAAAGCTGCATGTGAACAGATGGTCCGGTCTATTTTTGTTGATGCCGGTTAACCTTTTACTCAAAATAAATGAAAACTGACGGCACCATCTGTTTGCAGCTTCAACACCATCGACTCTGTCACTAAAAGCTCCCCAAAACCCCCAAACACTCTTCGTTTCACGCTCTCCTTGCCAAAAGGAGGCTGTAAGTGAACTTTGCTTACATGTTGTTATTTTAGTGACAAGTAACATGAGGACTTGATTTTTTTCCCCTTTATTATCCTTGGATAAACTGTCCTTTCACAATGTGCTCTGGCTTGTTTTTAATAGTTTCTCAAGGTGCAACTCTCAAAAAACATTGCATCTTGAAATTACAGAATTCCTGAGGAGGAATGGGTACATTTATTTCCTCCTTAATAAAAAACTTACAGCAGGATATTTGTCTTTGCTGTTTATTTTATTTTATTTTTTTTGAAGAACATACAAGTTACAGTTTCTTGAAGGACGCGCGCGTGTGTGTGTGTGCTTGTTACTGTCACTGTAATTTAGTTCTTAAATTACTCAATCAAAATTTGAGTCTTAATGCGGAGCTCCAGGAAGCACAGATGAGGAGAAAAGTAAGAGACAGTGAAAGAAAGTGGAAGACGGGAGACTTAAATAGAGGTGGAGGTAAACAGGAAGCTCATTTCTTGAAAATCTTCAGATTCTAAATGTCCAGGACTGAACCCAAGACTCTGAAAATGAAGCAGAAATCTATCCAGGCTGCTGCCATTAAAAAATAATTCCAGTTTATTTGAACCTACGTGTTTCTCATAAAAGAGCCTGTTCGGGTTCATTTCACACTCTGACATAGAGCAAAACAGCAAACACTACCTGTCTAAAGGTTTTACGGCACCTTCCTTTATAGAAAATTAAGTTGTGTTATTGTCAGGGTACTCTTAAAAACATTTTCTTCTTTTTCTTGGGTCAGCTGCCGAGAGTCACAAACATATATGTGCTCCAACTTTCAAAGCTCATCTCATCACTGAAGCAGAAGTTCCAGCAAATGCTTTGTGTAGTTTATCCAAAACCAGCCTGACGGAGTTTAAAGTGCCTCCTTCTAATGCTTTGTGTGATTCCCTGTATAACACGGGGTGTAAGAGTCCTCCAAATCTATATACTAATTGGCTCAGTGGTATAAGTACAAATGTATTTTAAAAATATAGGCGAGGGTAGAGCCACTAGTCCTAAACATTGAAAAAAGCCATATGAGGCGGTTTGGCCATCCTGGGAGTGCCTCAATCCTCCGTCTTGGTGTTTCCCTGGATAAGCTGGAGGATGTAGCTGGGGGACGGGGAAGACTGGGTTTCTCTGCTTAGATCGCTGCCCATGTGACCCGGCCCAGGGTGGAGGGATGGATGGAAGGATATATTGTATCCAAGCAGGGCAGGTAGTGAGTGAAAATTTGTCATTATAACTTTTGTTGGATATTCTTCCTCAGACACTCGAGGATGTATCGAACTCTGATGTTGTGAACCTCGAGGATGGATTCAGTGCAGAGCGCTGAAGGAAGGGATCAGCATCCTCCTGGTTGAGCTCCTCAACCTGGAACCTGTTCTTACTGATGCAAATGAGTGTTCATGATAAATGGAAATGTGTGCACTAACGTTTAGAAGATACCAACAAAACATCTGTTTGAACTAGAGATGGACCGATCCGATATTACGTATCGGTATCAGTCCGATACTGACCTAAATTACTGGATCGGATATCGGAGAAAAATAAAAAATGTAATCCGATCCATTAAATATCACGAAAGCACCTCACAAAACTTGCAACACGCCGTAACTCGCCTCAGAACGTTAGCACGTCGGAGCAGTATGCATCACGTGATAGAGCGGCTGTGGCATACGGGACCTGTCGGTGGTCTGGATAGCATTTGGAGCTTCGCTAGCAACCCGGTGTTCTGGGAATTTCTCCTACCCCGTAAACGGTCCTACCCGTTGTTCCTGAGCATGTGCGTGCATGCGCACAACACAAAAAGGGAAGCTAAGCGCATCCGGCTGTGATTTCACGCTACTCCATTGTCATATTTGCAGGAGAATAGGTAAGTAGTAAGTATTAGTACTTTTTATTGACGTTGATACTTGATTTTTTAAGCCTTTGTGATTGTTTGTCAATATTAAAGTGAAGTCGCTATCTGCTTTCTGCACAAAACTGTCAAATTTGCAGATTCGGTGAAGTCTGCTGTCAAGTTACTGGACACGTGGTATTTGCACAACACTTTTGAGTCCGCAGCTTCAGTGTTTTAAGGCTGTTTCGGTAATGTCGTTATTTAATAAGTTAAATTATTTGCATTGTCAACTGCACATATTGAAGCTCATAAGAAAATGTTTACTGACATTCGTAGATATGGAGAAGAAGTGGGAAGAGATTTACGCGTTCATTTCTGCGGGCTCCTACCCTTTCAGGATATGACAAGGCTCAGAGGCAAAACCTCAGAAGATATGCCTCAAAATTCAAACAAAAGGGTCAGTAATTTATTGTTAATACTAACAACTCATATATGTGGTTAAATTAATTTCTAAATATATATTGTTTTACTGCAGATGGAGAACTCTTTGTTGGAACCAGAAGAGTAGTAAAAACCATGGATGATGCCAGGAAGATATTTCATGAGTTTCATTCATCTCCAATTGGAGGACA
This sequence comes from Rhamphochromis longiceps, assembly GCF_057381845.1. Classification (NCBI taxonomy): domain Eukaryota; kingdom Metazoa; phylum Chordata; class Actinopteri; order Cichliformes; family Cichlidae; genus Rhamphochromis; species Rhamphochromis longiceps. The sequence continues at coordinate 11,819,551 of NC_140558.1, forward strand.
CACTGGCACACACAAAACGCTAAATGCAGTGTGTTCCAGATTTTACTGGTTTGGTATGACAGTTGACATTAAAACATGGGTATGTATTAACTGTTTGTATTGTTGTTAAATAGTGTTTAAAATTAGCAAATTTTTTGATATCAGTTAAAAGAGAAACTGTACACTTGCAAAATATAAATAAATATGGTTAATTAGTGATATTACAGTAATAACCTGTAGGCCTGACAGAGATTTGAAGATGCGCACACAAACTATTGTTGCTAAATAGTTTGTTCGTTAGAGAATATGTCATTAAGTGTTTTTGTTTTTTGTTTTTTACAAATGAGAATGTTGAACATTTACGTGAACTCCATAAATATTTTTACCTTAAAGATTCTGGAATGTGACCAGTGTCAAAAAGTTGGGAAACCACTGACTGCTGTGCAACCGTTGCAGTGTATTCAGGTAAATATTATGCCCCGTTTACCCATCAAACTATGCTTGTAGCTCATATTCATAAAGGCAGGAGGGTTTGCCAACTAATTTTAACCATCAATGTTAATGTGTACATTATACAAATTGTTATTCAAATTATTAATTTTTCCTTGATAGGTGTCTGAAGTGTGGGAACTTATTGGTATAGATCTTACTGGACCTCTTCCTAAAACTTCAAGCGGCTTCCAGTATATACTTACTGCAACTGACTACTTTTCAAAATGGGTTGAAGCTTTCCCATTAAAAACGAAATCTGCATCTGAGGTAGCCCAGCACTTGTGCTCCATTATATATAGACATGGCTGCCCCAAAAGGATTTTGTCAGACCAAGGCAGAGAGTTTGTGAATGAAGTAAGTGTTAAATAATTTTCAGTTACATTTTTTAACTTTACTTCACTGGGGTCAAAGATTTTTTCTTGTGTGCTTGTATAAGCAGTATAACCTTGTCCTTATCTGTTGAAGCTCAACTCTGATCTTTGCAAGTTATTGCAAATTGAAAGAAGTGTCACAGCAGCATACCATCCACAGACCAATGGTCTAGATGAAAAGACAAATGACAACATAAAAAGGTATGCCTAATTTTTATCTATCAGTTTTTAATAACATTACTTATGTTATTCAAACTTAATTGTTACTTAATAATTTATTAATTTCTTTACTTCTAATTGAACTTTCTGTCTTACTTCCTGTGTTTACATATTTCTATGCCTGCATTTAGAGCCCTCCGAAAACTGGTGAATGACCAGCAGAATAACTGGGATCTGTATCTAGAGCCCACCCTGTTTTCACTTCGGTCAAAAGTACACACCACAACAAAATACACACCTTTTTTTCTGATGTATGGAAGAGAGGCAGTATTTCCATCAGAAGTGCCTGCTCAAGTGCCGGTGAGTGTTTGTCAAATTCTTTCTATGTTAGAACCAAGAATTGAAACCATTTAAGAAAAAAACCCAGTAATGTCTTTATGAATATGATATCATCTTGTTTTAATTGCTAATATCTACAAAATTTTAGATTTCCAACATCATTCTGCCAGACAACAAAAGGTACAGTGACTATGTACAGTCTGAAAGTGAAGCACAACATGCAGTTAAAGAAACTGCACAAGAAAACATTGCGAAGTCACAAGACAAGCAAAAGGTTGCATACGCCAAGCGGGCCCTGAAAAAGTACAAAAATGTTGTGTACAATGTAGGGGATCAAATTCTGCTTCTAAATATGAGGAAACGTGGGCGAAAAGGAGGAAGACTTGAACCGGATTTTTCAGGTTCCTACACAATTGATGACTTCAGTGGAAAATGTGTTAGACTGAAAAACGCTGAGGGAAATACTTTAAAAAGTCTATACAGTATTGACCACATTAAACCCTATAGAACAAGCCACCCTGTCCAAGTCTCAACTCCAACTGAACCTGTTGAGAGTAGCCCATCTTCTGAGATGTGGCCTTGCAGTCCTCAGCATCAACATGAAGCGCTGCAAAATAACAGATCCTCTGTCATTCAGTTTGGACCAAAAATAGCTCAGGTAAAATCAGTCCAAGCACCAGAAGAGCTTGTACCAGTGACCCCCCAGAAACCCAGCACGCAAGAAAAAGGTGGCATAGCTAAAAATCTCATTCTGACCGGTTGGTCAATTGTTGCCTGTTTGGCTAGTCTAATGTATAGAATGTTTTATTTTTTTCTCCCCTCTTGCTAATTTTGACCTGTTGGTCCAATTTTGGCTAATTTCTGGTTTACATAAAGCTACTCCCCTCTGGCATGTTTATGTTGTTGGCCCGTTGGCCCTTGTCTGCTTGTGGCCCGTTGGCCCTTGTCTGCTTGTGGCCCGTTGGCCATTGACCGTGATTTTCAAATGGTAACTGTTATTACTAAAGAAACTTATCATATTTTGTTTTTTAGTGAAGTGGCTTTGGGCTGCAAAAGACACCGGGTGTGTGGAGGCAGTCGTTGGGCCATACAAATTGTATGACTCTTCTTTTCGCACACTGGAGGACAGTGGGTGGCTTTCTGATGAGGTAAGTGAAATAATCATTTTTGGTCCTAGTGGTGGTCTGTAAAAATAATCTTCTTTTAATCCAAACAGGTCATTGATGCATACCTGCACTGCCTCATTAAGAAACAAAAGGCAAGTAAGAACGTATGCCGGTTATTTCACAAAGGTATTTTATACAATTTTGTAATCTTTTTAAAAAAGAAAAAAAAATCTTGCATTTTTCAGAAACCCGTGTATCAGTTGTCTTGCGTTGTTGCAACCTCTCTGTTTTCTGGGAAGTTTAAATGTGTCAGCAAGGTAATGTAGATGTTATATTGGTTATATAGTGTATGTTATGTAAATAAATCTAAACCTTTATAAACTTAAAAATATTCCACAGATGTTGTTTCCGGCTGAGGACATTTGGTTGTGCCCACTGAACTCTGGTGCACACTGGATCCTTCTGGTACATGTTCACACCTCATGTGTTTTTTCTCTCTTTTGTTTTACTGTTCTTTTTAGCAGCATATTCTTATTTTGAAAATGCTTACAATTGATTATGTTTACTTAAGTGAGTGTAATACACATATTCTACTAAATACAATTTTTATTTTAGGTTGTCAAAATCTCCTCACAATCTGTACTGCTGTTAGACCCTCTTGGAAATGAAGGTTGTTATGAAAGGAAAGTTATGCGTAACTTGAGGTATTCATCATTCATTAATTATCTGTTTTAGGTTGTTTGGTTTGTGGGGGTTTTTTTTCTTTTTATTTAGAGCAAAATGCTGGCTACATTTTAAAAACTTGTTTTGTTTTTATTAGGAATTTTCTGAAGATGAAAGGAAAGGAAGAGTCCCGAGTGGATTGGAAAATGGAGACTCTGCCACACAGCAAGCAGATGGACTCCAGCAGTTGTGGAGTTTTAGTGTTGAAGGTATTTAATAAGCAATTGTATTTAATGTATTTAACTAGAATTAAGTTAATCATTTGCAATTACTGTAACATATTTTACAGTTTGCCGAACACTACCTTCTGAGTGGAGAGGTTACTAGGGTGCTGTCCACTCCAGAAGCCATTGGGCTGCACTGCACTGAAATTGCTTGCGAACTGCTAGAGCATCAAAGTAAGTTGAGTCATGTGCTTTTGTATTGCAATAGCACTTTCAGTTTTGTTTAAAACTGTTAGGTTTAATGTCAGTGTGTTTCTAGGTAATGCTGATGACTACTGTGTGGTTTGTTTCATGCTGGAAGCCGATCCTGAGTCCAGTATGATTGAAATGGTAAAACAAATAAACCACAAATGCAATATACAGTGGCTTGCAATAGTATTCGGCCCCCTTGAACTTTTCCACATTTTGTCACATTACGGCCACAAACACAAATCAATTTTAATTGGAATTCCACATGAAAGACCAATACAAAGTGGTGTACACGTGAGAAGTGGAACAACAATCATACATGATTCCAAACAATTTTTACAAATGAATAACTGAAAAGTGGGGTGTGTGTAATTATTCAGCCCCCTGAGTCAATACTTTGTAGAACCACCTTTATCTGCAATTACAGCTGCCAGTCTTTTAGGGTCTGTCTCTACCAGCTAGAGACTGGTAGAGACATTGGTCTTTCACGTGGAATTCCAATAAAATTGATTCATGTTTGTGAATGCAATCTGACAAAATGTGGAAAAGTTCACGGGGGCCGAATACTTTTGCAAGCCATTGTAGTAATTATTTTCTCATCAAATTCATAATGTTGGTTAACACACTTACACCCCCCCCCCCCCCCCCCCCCCCTTCTCCCTCTTCAGGTGCAGTGCGAGTTTTGTTCCACATGGGCACATTTTGGATGTGCTCAATATGAGAGCAGCCTGGTCAAGTACCTGTGCGACAAATGTGCATAATTTGTACACCGTTTCTTTTTCAGTTCTTTCTCCCTGTGTTCTGTTGGATCTATAAATGTCAAATATATGTATCTGTAAATATATTCAGTAAATATATACTGTAACTATAATGGAGTGAGTTCATTGTCAAAGTTTATATAGTCAGGTGTTCCAATCACTTAAGCACTTTGGCATGCAGACTGCTTCTACAAACAAGTGCCAAACCATGCTACTGTTGTTATTATAAACTAGAAGCATAATTCTGATGGGAAGAATTACGTGCCAAAACATGCTACCTTTGTTATTATAAAGTAGAAGCATAATTCTGATGGGAAGAATTACGTGCCAAAACATGCTACCTTTGTTATTATAAAGTAGAAGCACAATTCTGATGGGAAGAATTACGTGCCAAAACATGCTACTTTTTTTATTATAAAGTAGAAGCATACTCTGACAGGAAGAATTGTGTGCCAAAACATGCTACCTTTGTGAATGTGACCTACAAGCACACTTTAATGGGTAAAGTGTCAAACCGAACTGGCTTTATGAATATCAGCTACAAACATACTCTGATGGGCAAAGTTAAGTGGCAAACCGTCATACCTACTTAAATTTGTGCTGGAATTATTGTTTGGCAGCAGAAATGTGCATAAATTACATACAGTAGGACATTTTGCCAAAGTAGGGCAGTTTGTCATATGGCAGCGTAAAATTATCCTACTGGTAGGACGGTTTGCCAAAGTAGGATGGTTTGTCAGAACACCGGCATTTCATCTTCGACAAAGTTATCCCGAGAGAAGTAAAGCAAGTCTGTAAGTCCATCTCTGAATGTTTGTAAAGCATTCCTGCGTTAAGCTTAACAAGCGACTGCCTCTTCTTGCTGCTACTTCAATCATGAAACTGCTTAACGATCAGCTGATCGGCTTTTCTGTCGCGAGTCCGTCTCTCTAGTTTGCTACGGAGGGAAAGAAAGCAGAAGAGGGGATGCCGGTCGGGCTCAGACGCTAGGCTACGCAAACATCCACACCGGCCAGCACTTCCGAGCCTTTTCCTATCGAACGCCAGATCCATCACCCACAAACTTGACGAATTGGAGCTACAGATAGCCAACACAAGCTTTGCACGTAACTGCAGCATTATTCTTATTACGGAGACGTGGCTTCACCCGCTGATTCCCGACGCTGCAGTCGAGTTAGCAGGCCGCACGCTACACCGGCATGACAGAAACAGCAACTCAGGTAAAAGCAGAGGAGGGGGGCTATGTGTTTACGTGCATAACGAGTGGTGTTGTAACAGCAGGATCATTCACACACACTGTTCTCCTGATTTGGAGGTTCTGGCAGTCTCGTGCAGACCTTTTTACATCCCGAGGGAGTTTACAGTAGTTATTGTGATAGCTGTTTATATACCGCCGGATGCTAACGTTAGCACGGCTCTCAGCCTCTTGCTCAACACCATAAACAAACAACAGCTTGCCCACCCCGATGGGGTTTTTATTGTCGCCGGCGACTTTAACAAAGCGTGCCTAAAGACTGTGCTTCCTAAATTTGTCCAGTTTGTGGACTTTGCTACGAGAGGAGAACACACTTTGGACCATGTCTATTCAAACATCAGGCATGCTTTCAGAGCGACACCCCTCCCCCACCTGGCTGGATCTGACCACCTCTGCATGTCCCTCACCCCCACCTACACCCCCCTGCTGAGAAAAACAAAGCCCCAGACAAAGACAATAAAAACCTGGCCTGAAGGAGCCCTTTCTCAACTGCAGGACTGCTTCTCAACAACTGTATGGGATTTATTCTCCAGCCACAACCTCCAGGAGTACACGGACACTGTACTCTCGTACATCAGGAACTGTGTTGACAATGTCACCGTCAACAAAAGGGTCAGGGTGTTTCCAAATCAAAAACCCTGGATGAATAGCGAAGTGCAATCCCTCCTAAAAAGCCGCAACACTGCCTTCAAATCAGGGGACAGGGCTGCGTATAGGGCGGCCAGGGCAGACCTGAGTAGAGGCATCAGGAAAGCTAAGGCTGCCTATAGGAGGAGGATTGAAGATCACTTTGCTGACAACGACCCCAGAAAAATGTGGCAGGGGATCAATCACATTACCAACTACAGAAGCAATAACCAGGCAACATCTAGGACTGATGCCTCACTGGCTGAGGATCTAAACCGTTTCTTCGCCCGCTTTGAGACGACCAAGCCCTCAGCTGCCACACCACTTCCACCCGCCCCCAGCACTGGCACACTAACACTTAGGGAGCACCAAGTGAGGTGTGTTCTAAGGTCAGTGAATCCCAGGAAGGCGGCAGGTCCTGATGGAATACATGGAAAGGTTCTCAGAGCATGTGCTGACGAACTGACCGGAGTCTTCACTAAAATCTTCAACCTTTCCTTGTCATCAAACACCGTCCCGCCCTGCCTCAAAACCTCCACCATCATCCCCATCGCCAAGAAGACAGCTGTGGCCAGCCCAAATGACTACAGGCCTGTTGCACTTACGCCTGTAGTGATGAAGTGCTTTGAGAGACTGGTCTGTCAGCACATCAGGGCCGGTCTGCCTCCCACTCTGGACCCCCACCAATTTGCCTACAGGACAAATCGTTCCACCGAGGACGCTATCACCATAGCGCTCCACACTGCGCTGAGTCACCTGGAGCACCGAGGAAGCTATGTGAGAATGCTCTTTCTGGACTTCAGCTCAGCATTCAATCATATCATCCCGGAGATCCTGGTCCAGAAACTGTCTCACCTGGGACTCTCCACCCCCATCTGCCTCTGGATCAAGGACTTCCTGACAAATAGACCACAGTCTGTCAGACTCGGCCCCCACTGGTCCAGCACCATCACACTCAGCACCGGGTCTCCACAAGGATGTGTTTTGAGTCCCCTCCTGTTTACGCTCTACACATCCGACTGCTCCCCTACCCATCTCTCAAACACCATCATAAAGTTCGCGGATGACACCACAGTGGTTGGACTCATCTCAAGGGGGGATGAGTCGGACTACAGAGATGAGGTCAACAGACTGACTGAGTGGTGTTCAGTTAACAACCTCCAACTGAACACCACGAAAACTAAAGAACTTATCTTGGACTTCAGGAAGGGCAGAGCAGACCCGGCCCCACTTTACATTCACGGGAGCTGTGTGGAGAGGGTACACTCCATGAGGTTTCTGGGCGTGCAGATCTCTGATGACCTCTCCTGGACTGCAAATACTACAGCGGTGGTTAAAAAGGCCCAGCAGCGTCTCCACTTTCTGAGAGTGCTCAGGAGGAACAACCTGGAGGAGAGGCTGCTGGTGACATTTTACAGAGCCACCATAGAGAGCATCCTAACGTACGGCATAACAACATGGTATGCAGGGTGCTCAGCTGCAGACAGGAAAGTACTGCAGAGGGTCATCAACACAGCCCAGAAGATCACTGGCTGCTCTCTGCCCAGCCTGGAGGTCACTGCAAACTCTCGGTACCTCAGCAGAGCTGGCAATATCATCAAGGACCACTCTCACCCCAGCAACCAACTGTTTGAACTATTACCGTCAGGCCGACGGTACAGGTCACATAAAACCAGGACAAACAGATTCAGGGATAGCTTCTTTCCCAGAGCTATCACCGTAGTAAATAAGCACAAAAACAATTGAACCTATTCCATACCGTCACTGTCATTATATTATGCTGCTATTCATACTGTCATTATATTAATGCTGCTATCCTGTATATATTGTACATACTATTGTTTGAGTACTTACGATTGTTTTTTTTGTACTTTTTATATTTTACATTTATATTTATTATTGAAACTTGCACCAAGGGAGTGGCACTCCAATTTCGTTGTACTCTGTACAATGACAATAAAGGCTATTCTATTCTATTCTATTCTATTCTATTCTATTCTATTCTATTCTATTCTTTTGGCCCACTTTGCACCAGAAAGAGGAAACCAGCGGCTGAACAACAGCAGCACGTTTAAGCTTGATAAGCTGTTGTTAGAATTTATTTAATATTACTTTCTACTCGAGGATCTTTTTCTACGTAGCTGACGGCTGGTAACTGTGCAGGGGCGGATCTAGCAAAGTTTAGCCAGGGGGGCCGATAGGGCATTAACAGGGAAAAGGGGGCACAAAGACATACTTTTCTTTCTTATTCTCATTTAAAATGTCTAGCTTTTAATAAATAATTATCTGACACCCAAAGTTTTAATTTGATGCAAAATGAATAGAACTCCATTACTGTATATAGTAACTAATAAGTCTAATATATATACCCTAGTAAGCTATAGTACTTTTTCATTTGGGAACGTACCATCTGTGCAGTCTGCAATTTTGTTGAAGAAAGATGTTGAATCTATTTAATATTTCTTGAAAAATTATTGATTTCTGTGCATTTTTTTTCACACTGCATCAAATTAAGGTTGATTACGTCGATTAAGCATCATGAGGTGGAGCGTGAGGGGTGGTTCCCTATTTTTTATTTATTTATTTTTGTTGTTGCTGGGAGTTGGAACCCTATTAGTTAGGTTGCTTAATATTTATGCTAAGTACTCTTTAAAATACCAGAATAGGGAGGATGGTGTAGGTTTAAGTTTATTAGATTGATCAGTATTGCTGAACTATGAAATATTTTTTTTTCCATACAGGTATAACAGAATAGCTTTAGTGTAGTTGTTGTTTTAAACTTGAGTATGAACTTATACAAAATGCAGCAAGATATTTAAAAAACAGTTTTGTTGATTAAAAAACACTATATCGGATTCATATCGGTATCGGCAGATATCCAAATTTATGATATCGGTATCGGTATCGGACATAAAAAAGTGGTATCGTGCCATCTCTAGTTTGAACACTGATACAGTATTTCATACAGGTTTTCAAACATCCATCCATCCATCCATTCGCTTCCGCTTATCCTTTTCAGGGTCGCGGGGGGCGCTGGAGCCTATCCCAGCTGTCATAGGGCGAGAGGCAGGGTACACCCTGGACAGGTCGCCAGTCTGTCGCAGGGCCAACACACACGGACAGACAACCATTCGCACTCTCATTCACTCGCACATTCACACCTAGTGGCAATTTGGATTATCCGATTAACCTATCCCCACAAGCTGCATGTCTTTGGACGGTGGGAGGAAGCCGGAGTACCCGGAGAGAACCCACGCAAACACGGGGAGAACATGCAAACTCCACACAGAAAGACCCCGGCCTGATGGTGGAATTGAACTCAGGACCTTCTTGCTGTGCGGCAACAGTGCTAACCACCGTGCCACCGTGCTGCCCTTTTCAAACAAAATAAAAAATTAGAAGAACTTTTATTTAACTGCCCATCAGCCTTCAGCCATCAAAATAATGAGTCAGATGCATTTAACAGTGTCGAAATATTGTCCCCTATTGTCGGCTTGTCTGACGTGCGACAACACAACACCTCCAATTATAGGTCGGAAAATACTTTGCTTCCTCTCTGATTTAGCTCCGTTTTTTTTAATAAACTCATTAATTGCAGGTCTCTTCCATCTGAGACACATTTTCCAGATCAGTGTGTCATCTGAAAAATATTGCCACAGGTTTTATTTCTGCGCTGACAAGAGAAAGAAACGAAAGAAGTACTGTAGCTTAATTTGAGGTCATGAACTCCTGAAAATATCTGCTGGAAGCAGAGTGTGCCATATCAGTTATATCATCACTTCATCCTGCTGCAATCTCCTCACAGGACATTTAAGGAGCAATAAAGAGGATAAAAAGGAAAATTAGAGGAAAAGGGAGAAAAATTAATGGCGAGATTGTTGTTTGAGGAAGTCGGGAATTAAAGAAAAACAGATAAAGAAAAGAAAATGAGAAATAAAAAAGAAAAAGGAGAAAAAAGGTGGCTAGGAAAAGGAGAATTATGGATTAAGAGGAAAAGATAAGAGATTAAAGGGCAGAGATCAGAGAATGGAAAGCAAACAGTTTTTGGAAAACAGTGGAGTGATGAGGAAAAGTGAAAGAAGGAAGCTGGGATGGTAAGATAGACAAAACAAGGGGACATGAAACAAGGAGAAAGGAGAAGCGGTAAAGAATGAACAGACAACGAAGAAAGTAAGAAGAAACTGATCTGAATGTAACTAACAAGGCAGAAATAATATCATGCCATAGCATGAAAGAATTCTGCTGGAGTGCGTGTGTGTGTGTGTGTGCGCGCGCGTCCATGTGGTTACTGCGGGGAACCTCCAGTCCCCGTCAATGTCGATTATCAGCCCTACTTCCCATCAGCTGAAAGTAATTTGATTATTACTATGTCTCCGGGGTTTTTCCAGTGATCAGTGATTTACTTAAAGAAAAGAAAAAGTAGAAAAAAAATTTCAATTTCTTTCTCCCTGAAGGAGGCCTTCAGTCTAATTTGATAACGAGCAGGACGAGCCGCCGCCTGACAATCACAGGAGCCGCTAGAATAAATGCTGAGATGAGATGTACGCTGATGGAAGCGTGACAGGACTTACTCATTCAATCTAAAGTCAGATTAACTGCTAAACATCTTTCAAAGGACCGAGCTGCTGGTTTTTACAGTTTCGGGCACTGAACTGTGAGCGGCTGACCGGTTTAGGATTGATTTCCTGCTTTCAGGATGACAAAAGCTCAGCACAGAGACTTGAAACTTGAAGCAGTATGATTCATCACAGACAGCATTTTAGTCACTATTATTTTAACCTCTGTCTGCAGGATGCCCCCACATCTGGGATTTGAGAGTACAGAATGAGGCAACAAACAAAAAAAACAACAAAAAAAATTACATAGGTAGAGGCGTTTTCCCAGGCCCAGTTCTCTGTACGATGAGCGAGCTGATTTCAGTAACAGGATTAGTTTATTCAGAAACTTCCAAACATGCGCTATTTTGGGGTTAAATTTCAAAGAAATTGATCTTGGGCCAGTTTTAAGCAGCAGCGTTCAATCAGATGCATTATAAAAGCGCTGGGAAAAAAATACTGGGCCAAATACCAAAATGTCAAAGCACATAAGCCCTGCCAGAAAACCCTGAGAGAGCGTGTGTGTGTGTGTGTGTGTGTTTGCGTGGAACCAGGAGGTCAATGTCTGAATATTGCTCTACTTTGATTAACAGCAAGATTTCAGCCACTCCGACAGTAAACTTTATCCTTGAGCATTTCACTGTAACCGCTGCGGTGCAGGGGGGTGGGGCTCCATCAGGGATCCATGGGCACAGAAATGAGGCGCCCCCTTGGCTGAGCACTGATTAGTATTTGACGACGGCTATCTCCCCGAGGGAGGTTTGGACGGCTGACCTACACTCAACAAAAATATAAACGCAACACCTTTGTTACTGCTCCCATTCCCCATGGGATGGACGTAGAGACCTAAAATTCATTCCAGATACACAATATAACCATCCCTCCCAAACAGTGGTCACAAATCAGTCCAAATGTGTGGTAGTGGGCACATCTGCTATATTGAGATAATCCATCCCACCTCACAGGTGTGCCACATCAGGATGCTGATCTGACATCATGAGTAGTGCACAGGTGTACCTCAGACTGCCCACAACAAAAGGCCACCCTGGAATGTGCAGTTTTTTGCGCTATTGGGGGTCTGGGGACCCAGAACCGGTCAGTATCTGGTGTGACCACCATTTGCCTCATGCAGTGCAACACATCGTCGCATGGAGTCTATCAGATTGTCAATTGTGGCCTGTGGAATGTTGGTCCACTCCACTTCAATGGCTGTGCGAGGTTGTTGGATATTCGTGGGAACTGGTACACGCTGTCGTATACGCCGGTCAAGCACATCCCGAACATGCTCAATGGGTGACATGTCCGGTGAGTATGCTGGCCATGCAAGAACTGGGACATTCTCAGCTGCCATCTGCCCTGAACAATGTGAACCATGATTCATCCGTGAAGCGCACACCTCTCCAACATGCCAGACGCCATCGAATGTGAGCATTTGCCCACACAAGTCTGTTACGAAGACGAGCTGGAGTCAGGTCAAGACCCAGATGAGGACGACGGGCATGCAGTTGAGCGTCCCTGAGACGGTTTCTGACAGTTTGTGCAGAAATTGTTTGGTTGTGCAAACCAATTGTTCCAGCAGCTGTCTGGGTGGCTGGTCTCAGACGATCTTGGAGGTGAACCTGCTGGATGTGGAGGTCCTGGGCTGGTGTGGTTACACGAGGTCTGCGGTTGTGAGGCCGGTTGGATGTGCTGCCATATTCTCTGAAACGCCTGTGGAGACGGCTTATGGTTGAGAAATGAACATTCAATGCACGGGCGACAGATCTGGTTGACATTCCTGCTGTCAGCATGCCAATTGCACGCTCCCTCATTGCTTGTGGCATCTGTGGCATTTTGCTGTGAGACAAAAGTGCACATTCCAGGGTGGCCTTTTGTTGTGGGCAGTCTGAGGTACACCCGTGCACTACTCATGATGTCAGATCAGCATCCTGATGTGGCACACCTGTGAGGTGGGATGGATTATCTCAATATAGCAGATGTGCCCACTACCACACATTTGGACTGATTTGTGACCACTGTTTGGGAGGGATGGTTATAATGTGTATCTGGAATGAATTTTAGGTCTCTACGTCCATCCCATGGGGAATGGGAGCAGTAACAAAGGTGTTGCGTTTATATTTTTGTTGAGTGTAGTTCAACCTCGATGGTCGGAGGAGACGTTTGGTCCCCTGGCCTGAAAAACCTCCGTCTTATTCAAACAGCTTCAAACACACGACCCCGACTCTCCTCAAAATCTTTCACTCCTCAGCTCAAAAGCAGCCCGGCAGCTGCAGCTAAAGGCCGTGGTGGATTGTGGTTTAGTGAGGTCGGCGCTGAAATGCCGTCTGCAGCTCCCTGGCAACCCTCTCTGTTTGTGCATTTGACAAATAATAATGTACTTTCAGCCTTTGCGTTTCCTCCTGAAATTGCTTCTGGTAATTTGGGACCGACGGCCGCTCTACATTCTGTACATGCACGTATGGATTGAGTGCTTTTCTCTGTGCAGAACGTTTACTGCTCAGGCTATAATAATAAATGTTCATCTGAAGCAGACTGAGAAGGAAATAAAGTATAATAAGACAAGTTATGAGCAAAGAAGAAAGCAAGAAAATTACACGTCACATTAATTTTTACTGGAACTCTCGGCTTCTGGGACAGTACAGACCTCAGTGTAGGCATAATCTGTGTCACATAATTCCATTAAAAATGCTCCAAAAGACCCAAACAATACAAACATGGACGAGAGATCCAGTTCTGGGACAACAGAATTAGCAGCAGGCTGCACTGAAGAGCACATGGCAGTTAGCTACAGCCAAAGCAGCCCCGCCCCGAACTCGAAGTCTTTCTAAATTCATAAAAACCATCTTGCATTGAGTGTTTTTCATAAATTCATCGGGGGTCTGCCAGTTCTTTCACACACGTTTATTTTTGCTGTAACGTTTAACGTGTTAATATGTGACTCTATGGCAGTCCTTCTCAAATAGTGAGACACACCCCCCGGTGCGATGCCGGGGGCGCGCGTGTGACCCTGGGGAACATGCTCTTTTTGCCGTACTAGAATAAAGTATAATTGCACATCCACTACAGTAGGTGGAAGGGTTTTTGCACTGAGCATGCACGCACATGCACACACAGAGCAGGAGATGTGAAGTGCAGTCAACAAACCCTCAAGAAAAATGGAAAAATATTTAACAGCGACAAAAAGAAAGGCGCGGAGAGACGGAGATAGACAACCGATAGTCTCCCGAAAGCTTAGACGAGGAAATTTGACGAAGCATATGTAGCGCTTGGCTTCACGTGACTACAGTGGGAGACGTAGTCACAGTGAGTAGTTAATGAGTAGTAGTACTTAATGTTGCTGATTGATTTAAATGTATGTATTGACTTTGTTTAATTTTATTTTTCAGAATCAAGTCGCCCAAAAATGTTTATAGTGTGAATAAGGATTTTTTTTTTAAATTTCATGCAAATTGATGCAGTTTAAATGTAGTAGTAGTTTAGGGAGTTGCAGTACTACTACATACACTTCATACAAATCGTTTCTGTTACAGACTAAAACACAATGATAATAAAGTCATTCTTTAAGTAGGTCTATATTTCTTTCTTTTTTCCTTTCTTTAATATTAATAATGAAACAATGTTATGCAGAGATGAACTTATAATAACAATTTTATAGCCAAAATATACCATTTATAGTTTTCTACCTGAGAGGGACTAACAGAAAGTAATTGAAAAGCACTGCTCCATGGGAACTGACTCAATTTTGGAGCCTCAAGTGGACATTCGGGGAATTACACTTTACGGTGCCTCCAAGGTCGGTCCTTGAGTCTGGTCTAGGCTGTGGGGAACTAACAGGTGGTCTGATTTGTATCCACATGATCACCTTTGAGCCTTATCTGTGATTATTCTCTATACACATCTTGTCTTGTGTCTAAATTTAAAAATGGGCACATTCATACTTGTATATTTAAATTTATGTCCAATATAACTCCTCATTTCTGCCAAGAACTCTCTGGAGTCAAGTCTCTTTTTTTCTTCTGTTGCCTAAAATCTGTCACTATAAAATCTGCCTGTTCTGAAAACCAGAGCATGTAACTGTGCAGAGGCCCAAAGGCTTTTATTTCTTCTTTTCCAGGACATGTGTCAGGCTGGAAACTCAAATACTGAGCTGCTCCACCATTAACAGCCACAGAGGCATGAAATTTGGCAGAAGGCACCCTAAAACAAAGCTAAAGCTGAATAAATATAATCCAGGGGCTTGTTGGCCTTTATTTTCAAGATATCATTCTGAATGTTCCCAAAGAGACAACAAAAAATCTGAAAACCTGGCCACACAGATGCATATTGAGTTATGATACTGCTTTTAGTAACCTTTGCAGGTGTAAGAGCTTTTAGCTTCACAGAAATAATCTTTCTCTAATTTGCGTACAATTTGGAGCTTTTTAACCCTTTCACACATAGTGGTCACTACAGTGGACAGCTATTCAAAGGCTGTTTTCTTGTATTTGTGTCAGTGTTGATGGTGTACTTGCACATAAACTACTACACTGGACACTGATGTGTCACTCCATACCCTCCCACTCACAGGTGTTTAATGTTACTATAGATGTATGACGTGTTTCATTGTAATTATTGTTATTTAACCCTGTCATGCATGAATTATGACAACCTCAATCAGGATTTTTATTCATCTTTTCATTCCTAAAGATACAAAATACTAAAAATACTTGAAAAAAATCCTGATTGAGGTTGTCATAAAGTTAAACTTACATGTGATGCAAATCATCCTTTCTTTTCACCTGCTTCAGACACTAAGAGAAAAAACTGTCTTTGTTTATGAGTTGGAAACCTGGAGGAGGCAACGTGTGCAGGACCTTTAATGATCCTGCTCACATTTTAAAGGGTAAAGCTTTAACTGGGCTTCAGCTGCTTTTGTCTCAAGCAAACCAAACTTCTACAAAGTCTCAGAGTAGTTTGTAAAACCCTCGCAACCTGTACTGTAAATATTCATTTTCATTCAATTCATCAGAAGAAGAAAGTTGCATAAAGCCAGCATGGCCTTAAAGAGAAAATATCAAGAAATGGCTCATTTTAAAGAGAATAAACTGAGGGGCTGACATGAGTTGAACTCAGGCGCACTTTTAGAGTGGTAATTTGCATTTTTATTCTCTTCAGGCTTCTTACCAAACAACCAGTTTTTTTATACCATACTTTTAATTGACCAAAGTACCTTTGGGAGTCCCTAACATAACTCCTTTAAGGCAAAAATCTATTTAGACTTACACAAAAACAAAGAGATAAAAACTCTGAGAGGAACAAATCTATAATAAAGTTTCATTTGATTTATCTGCTCGCAGTTGTGTATTGCCGGGTTTTTTTTCCAGGTTTGCGGTATGTTGTTAGTCATTACTGTCCAAATGTTTTCATGCCTGAAATTAGGCGCTGAATGTTGAATGTGAACCTCGGTGGCTTGTTATGGCAGATATTTTCCGTGGTGTGTCAGTTTTGACTGATAATCAGACAGGATCCTGTGGCGCTCGCATTTGTCTCCATATGCTCTTCATGCTCTGCGTGCGTGGAGCTGATGTGAACATGCATGAATGCCTCATCAGCTCCAATACAATTGCCTCTGCTCACGTTGTTTTCCCATCGCGGGTTTCTCCGCCCATCCTGTACGCACGCTACACGGAGGACTTCCTCCCCTGTGGGCTTCTGGGTAATGTTACAGTCGACATGGAAACCGAGCATTTGATTGGGTGTCTGAATGAAAGCCTGAGAGGCTGTAGAGTGGGTAATCATGTTTCATATAAATAAATCACTTGAGTTTTTTTTTTTTCTTTTTTGCTGCCATGCTGCGTTATATGTTTTATAGATACTGGAGATTTCATGTTTTTTGCTTTATTTATTTTAGATGTAGCGTCCTCTCGGCCCATCTTTTTTTTTTTTTTAAAGGTGAATAAAGTGGAACTTTGAGGGGTTAATGACATAAAATGAGGTTCTATCATTATGAATATAAACAGAATGAGCATGACTTTAGTTGATTACTCTAATAAACAAATGTGGCTGTTTTTAGGGAGTGTCATATATGCACCAAGCTATATTGAATAAAAAGATGGAATTTAAAAAATGATTTTCTTTTGGGTGTTTAATGTTTTTAAACATCATTTCTTGGATTCAATTTGAAAAAAATGTCCCAGATCCAAACACACTTCCACGCAATCATGGCAACTTTTGGCACTTTAGTTGTGTGGGCCAGGTGTTGCCAAAATGTCCCAACACATCTGGACATGTGGCTGATATAATGCAGAACTGCAGCTGAGGAGTGGCAGCCGGCGTCCCAACCCGACATGCCCTATTGTGCCAGTCAGTTAATGTTACCTGCAGGACGGATGAATAAGATATAGCTCTTGCTTTTATTAATAACCCTAAAGCATTTTTATTGCACCACAACAACACAACAGTTGTGGCAAGGCGCTTATACTGCAAGGTGAAAACCCTACAATATTAGAGCAAGAACACCAATAATCAGACAAGCCCTGATGAACAGCACATGCTAATGCTGACTTCCTGTTAAAAACAAGAGATCTTCAAGGCTGAGGATGTCTCCACTGATTGGATGTTGAGGAGAAAGGAAAGAAGAGCGCAGAGAGACCCCGACAATGAACAGGAAAAAACACAAATTACAGGAGAGAAAAACAAGACTTAGTAACACGCAGTAGGCGTACATACATAAATACATCAGGACTTGAAAGCCAGGGGGTGGAGGAGGAGGTGGAGTGGGAGGTCTCCTAGCAGTCTGAGCCTGTAGCAGCATAACTAAGTGATGGATCAGGGTCACCTGATTAAGCCAAATCTACAAGTTTTATAAAAACTAGACGTTTGAAGCACGATTTTTACAGCACAGAGGCGACAGTCTCCCGAATCCAAACTAGGAGCTGGTTCCACAGAAGAGGAGACCCTATTAGTTTCTATGTATGGGGCTGATTACCACTAATAACACCCACTGAATGGACTGATAACATCTGAAGCGGGTGAAGCCGAAGGCTCTGTCTCATTCTACTCATAAAAAATCTACAAACCATAAGTAAACATGCAGTCTGTTAGGCTAACTAGTACGTGCCCATCCTACAGTGGAGAAACTTTAACTTCTGAGTTAACTTCTGAGTTAGTATGATGTCATGTAATACTGATATTGTTGACATTAGAATTATTAAAAAATATTAAAATTTGTATTTGCTAAAGTGGGTGTAGATGTAAGGTGACATCATAATATGTAGATAAGATGGATAAGATTCCTGACATGTGTGTCAAGTTTGGTTGCACAGGTCCTGACTGGAGTTCTGAGATATGATGCTGTGAGGCCTGTAGGATATGAGGGGAACTGATCATTCAGGACGTTGTTACTTACAGTCCACACATTTGTCTCCAACACATTATCAGTAATAGCCAAAGTTTCATATGTGTTATCCACACATCAGCCTACTAACGTCTTCTGGCCTGTGCAGACAGCACACCACAGTTTTGCAGCTTCTTTGTGAGTCTGTGTTAGTAGTTGAACATGTGTCACATGACCTCTGTGCTCTTCTTGGTTTCAAAAAGCTCACCGTTTTGTGTTTTTTAGATGTGCAGAAACACACAGTCTGGTTAAAACTCTGAACAATGACATTTTTTCTTTACAACACTAAAGTAATGTGTGGTTAGTTTTAGCACTGCCACTTCAGCCTCCACACCCACTTAATCTTTCTGCAGAATTTGTATTTAAGGTGTTACGTGCTGCAGCACTAAAAAGCTCGAAACAACATAAAATCATGTTGCTTTTGCACTTCGAGTTATGTTGAAGGGCTGGAGCCTTCAATTATTCATGTTGTTACAAATGTCAATGTGATTATTGTTTGTTAAAATTCATAACCTGTGTACGTGACCTCTAAGTCACATCACAAAGTTCAGCTGCACACAGCACTTAATGTACTTTATGTAAATGAAAATTCAGTCAGCATTTGCATACCTCCTCCTCCCCCCGCCTGCTTTGTTGTGCAAGCGTTTCAACCTGGATGACAGTTGTGTTTATTTATAGTCATACAAAGTCTGCACAACAGTGAATTCATGTGGGGCATCCTCCCATCATGTTTACCCAGGCTGTGTTTGCTAACAGTGCTAAGCTAACCACACATGATAAGATAACACACACACGTACGCTCAGTCAGTCAGTTGGATCGGATGCCACAACAAAACGCAACCAGACAGAAACAAACACGGGAGCACGTTAACCTCTGCGTGCTGTTCAGGTCAGATTTGGCCTGTTTTGACAGTTCATAACAGTAAAATGATGGCTTTCTGTAAAGTGACCCAAACATTTTAATATTTTTCATGATTTATTCAGCTCTAGTAGTGTGGGTCAAATAAAGGAAAATGGTGTTTTACTTTAGAAAAGTGTGAAACGTGGCCAAAATCACACCTGAGCAATGCCGTTTTCCATACAGGAGGCATCTTGAAGCCATAATCACCAACACAGGCTTTTGTACAACATATTAAATACATTTCAGTAAGCTTGCTCAATACTTTTTCCTTGTGCTGTTTCTCATTATTACACATAACTTCATTTACAAACCTGTGGTTTGGTTTGCATGTGTGGATTGGCTGGGTTGTTACAGGGAGCTGTCTGCACCGGGAGCCGGTCATAGACCGCAGCCTCCAGGCTGGGCACACAGCAGGAGGGAGGCAAAGAAGCCCCTCAGCCAGGCTGAGAAGACCGACAGAGCCCAGCAGCCACGGTCGATCACAGCCCTGGTGCAGAGAGCCCCCTCCAAGGAAACACTGGAGATATGACCCAATAAGAATATATACAGGATAAAAAGATAAAATAAATAAGAATGGGATACAGTATAAACATAAATAGAGTAAGAAGATAAAAAATGAATAAGAATAAAATCAATAAATATTAGGTAAAACCTAAATTAATAATATAAATAGAATAACAGGATAGAATAAATAAGCATAAAATAAATAAACGTTAGGTAAAAGCTAAATTAAAAAGGTGGGTCTTGAACCTGTTCTTAAAAACATGTACGTTCTCTGCGGCCCTGAGCTCCTCCGGCAGGCTGTTCCACAGTACCAGAGGACCTCAGGGCCGCGAGGGTTCATATGGTAAACGCAAATCTGAGAGATAAGAAGGCCCAAGACCATTAAGACATTTAAAAACCAATAAAAGAACTTTAAAATTGATCCTGAAACACACGGGGAGCCAATTATAAAACCGGTGTAATGTGGGCCCGCTCTCTGGTCTTCATCAGCACACGAGCTGCAGAGGTTTGTAAAAGTTGTAAAGGTCAAATATTCCTTTTGGGGAGACCAGTGAGCAGGGCATTACAGTAATCAATGCGACTGGTAATAAAAGCATGCATCAGCATCTCCGTGTTGGCCCGCGAGAGAATAGGGCGGACTCTGGCTATATTTTTTAGATGATGAAATCCAATTTTGGTTACATGTTTAATATGTGGGGTAAAACCAAGCTCAGAGTCAAAAATAACACCCAGGTTTTTCACTTGTAGCGAAGGACATAGTGAAAATGCCTCTAATTTAGACAAGAGTTTCTCTCTCTGAGCCTCAGGACGGATGATTAAAACTTCAGTTTTGTCCTGGTTAAGCTGTAAAAAGTTCTCTGCCATCCAAGATCTTATATCTAAAATACAGTTAAAAAAGGCATCCATTGGTCTGGTGTCATCAGGAGACACGGAGATGTACAGCTGAGTGTCATCAGCGTAACTGTGGAAGTTCACTCCATGCCTCCTGATGACACCGCCAAGAGGGAGCATATACAAATTAAAAAGTACAGGGCCTAAAACTGACCCTTGAGGCACCCCACATGTCATTTTATGGATCTTAGAGGAGCGTGTATTCATACTCACCATAAAAGTTCTGTCTGAGAGATAGGAAGTGAACCAGTTGTGTACAGCACCAGAGAGGCCCACCATGTGTTTCAGTCTGTTTAAAAGAATAGCATGGTCTACTGTATCAAAGGCTGCGCTTAGATCCAGTAGTTTAGATCTCAGCTTCATAAAATCCATAAAGTGTTTTAAAAAGTGAAGAGGGGATTGGATCTAAGAGACATGTGTTGGGTCTCACTGTGGAGAAAACTTTCTTAAGGTTCTCAGCATTAACCAGGACAAAGCTGTCCAGTGTCTCCTCAGGTACAATTGAGCCCTCAGATGTGTTTAAAATAATATCACGAGAAGATAAAATATTGCATCTGATGGCGCTGACTTTTCCCCTGAAGTGGTCTGTAAACTGTTCACAGAGTGAGTCTGTGGGTTTTTTTTGGGAGCTGTTAAAATCAGGGTTAAATAAATGATCTATGGTGGAAAAGAGGACCTTGGGATTATTTTTGTTATTACTGATTATTTTGGTAAAGTATGAATTTCTTGAATTCCTTAGTGTATTATTGTACATTTTAAATTGCTCGCAAAGTATTTGATGGTTAATTGCATTTTTTATTTTTCCTCCATCTCCTTTCTGCTGCCCTGCAATTTCTTTTGAGTTTTTTGACTTCTTCGTTCCTCCAGGGTGATAAATGTTTTACGTTAATCTTTTTGGTGGTGAGTGGAGCAAGGGAGTCAAGGCTTTTCTTCAGTTTGCTGTTAAAATGATTACAAATAAAATCACAGGGTGCAGGTAAAATCACAGGGGGGCATTCGTTTAAAACCTTGGTAACATTTGCAGCCACTTCAGAGGTTAGATAGCGCCTCCTCACAGTTCGCACTGAGGTCTCCCGCTGAATAAAACCGTGAGTGTGTTGTTGGCTAAAGATGCAGTCCCACCACCTCTCTTACCACTTCTAATAGAAAAAGAGAAATTAAAATTTGGTGCATCCGAGCCCAGCTATGTTTCAGTTAAAAATAAACAGTCCAGTTTATTATCTAAAATTAAATCATTAATAATAAAAGACTTATTCAACAGAGAGCGGACATTTAAAAGTGCCATGCTGATCGAGACTGGTGGATTTTTGACAGTAGAGTTCAATGGATGTTAACATTTTTGAAGAGGCCGGAGGTTATTAATGTTTTTGGGGTTACTGGATTTATGATAATTCTGTTGCTCTCTGTTTGTGATTATGACGGGTATTGTGTTGACTGTGGGAGAGAGAGGTCCGAGTCCAGAGTTTTGTGTATTACTGTCAAAAGTGGAACAAATATAGGAGCTGGGACTGGGGGGACATCAGTCAGTGGCGGACAGATCAGCAGGTAATCTCGGTTTGGGGTAATGACAGGGCCATGTGCGGGAGTGCTGTACGCCAAATGCCAAATTGGCGGACAGCAGATGGCATCCCCAGGTGTTGAGGTGGAGCCCGTCTGCCCCAAAAAGATTTTGATGCCTCCTCTCCCAGAAGGCATCAAAATTGTTAATAAAACTCACACCGTGGGAGACACAGGCGGAGGAAAGCCAGGTGTTAAGGCTGAGCAGCCGGCTGAAACGGCCTATCCCTCTGCCGCAGGTAGGGGTGGGCCCGGAGATAAAAGCACTCACCTGCAACTGACCAAGGAGGCTGAAGAGTTGGAGAAAGTCCAGCTTCATCAGCTCGGATTGCTGTTTGGGGATGTCGTTGGTGCCGATGTGGATGATGAGCCAGTTGGCCTGTGGGTGGGACGCCAGGATGTTAGGAATTCTGTCCACTATGTCGACAACGGTGGCTCCCGGGAACGACAGCGTGAGTGCCCCCCTCATCCGCACGTTCCTGATGACGGAATCCCCGAGGACCAGCGTGGAGAGAGGAGGTGCCACCGGGGGCTGCTGGCCATCTGAGACGAACACCCCCGGTGCCGTAGCGCAAGTGGAGATGCACCAGCCGGACCGCGTGAGTGACTCCCAGGTAGCCGTGCCGCGGGTCTTTTTCTCTGAGGAGCCGGGGTAAAGCACAGCTCTCCGCGGTGAGTTTGCTCCACAGCATCGGGCTGCCCGCTGAGGCTCCGGGGGCGTAGTGGTGGAGATGGCGCAGACCTCAGTGACGCAGCGGGATGGCGAGGGCTAGCGGCCAGAGGAGGAAAGTCCACAGGATCCAGGACATTGAATTTATTCTCCAGTACTACCGCACCAGAGGGATGAGGGTGCGAGAGACGGATCCTCCTGGCCCTTCTGCAGCCACCGCGCGTCTCAACCACGGTCCATGGCGCTGGTTGTGCCATTTTAAGCCCCCTGCTGTACTCACTGTACACTTATGACTGTGTAGCCACATCCGACACCACCTCCATTGTCAAGTTTGCTGACGACACTGTTGTTGTGGGCCTGATCTCCGACAACATCGAGACGGCCTACCTGGAGGAGATTAGGAACCTGGAGACCTGGTGCCAGGAGAATAACCTCCTCCTAAACATCAGCAAGACTAAGGAGCTGATCGTGGACTTCACTACAAAGCAGGCGAGGAATTACAAACCCCTCATCATCAGTGGCACGCCAGTGGAGAGAGTGGACAGTTTCCGATACCTGGGTGTCCACATCACTCAGGACCTGTCATGGTCCTGTCACATCAACACCCTGGTTAAGAAAGCCCGTCAGCGTCTCTTCCTCAGAAGACTTAGAGACTTCCATCTGCCACTGAAGGTGCTCAAGAACTTCTACTCCTGCACCATCGAGAGCGTCCTGACGGCAAACATCTGCACCTGGTTTGGGAACAGCACCAAGCAGGACAGACGAGATCTGCAAAGGGTGGTGCGCTCGGCAGAACGCATCATTCAATCAGAGCTCCCTGACCTGCTGTCCATCTACACCAAGCGGTGCAAGTCCAAAGCTAGGAAGATTATGATGGACCTCTCCCATCCCAACAATGGACTCTTCTCACTGTTGAGGTCTGGGAAGCGCTTCCGCTCCCTTAAGGCCAAAACAGAGAGAATGAGGAGGAGCTTCTTCCCCCAGGCTATTCGGGGCCTGAACCAGGTGTAGGACTGGACTCTCCCAAACACGTCACTATAAGACTGGACTCTCACACACGTCACCACACGCACCACCACACATTTCCTATAATCCTATAATTCCTATAATTTATAATCCTTATCTTTATAATCTCTTCTGCTATTTGCACATTCTTTACTGTAAATTCCTAAGTTAATTTGTAAATTTTTGTAGTAAACTAAATTGTAAATATTGTAAAACTTTTCTTCTGTCATTTAATGGTCGGGCATTGTACAGCTACAAGCATTTCACCCCCATGTCATACTGTGTATGGTTGTGTGTGTGTGACAAATAAAATTTGAATTTGGTTGGACTGGAGTGGAGCTGACCAGAGCCTTGGGTCTGGCCCCT
Source organism: Rhamphochromis longiceps (assembly GCF_057381845.1). Taxonomy (NCBI): domain Eukaryota; kingdom Metazoa; phylum Chordata; class Actinopteri; order Cichliformes; family Cichlidae; genus Rhamphochromis; species Rhamphochromis longiceps. Next base: position 11,843,637 of record NC_140558.1, read on the forward strand.
AGTTGAAACCAGCAGTTCTCGTCCGTGGCAGAAACACCAGCGACGCAAGTTGAGAGCCTGGGTTGACTGTTGGCGGGATCTTGGGACACAACAGCTGGTGGTACAGGTGACCTCTACTCCCCCCTATTTTCTCCTGCTTTGCTCTTGAGGAAATTCTGGTAAGAATTTCATTAACTTATAAAATTGGGGATGTGTTGAATACTTATTTTACCTGCTGTATATTAGATTAATGCGATGGCATGTTGGTTAGCACTGTTGCCTCACAGCAAGAAGGTCCTGAGTTTAATTCCACCATCAGGCCAGAGTCTTTCTGTATGGAGTTGACATGTTTGTACTCCGGCTTCCTGCCACAGACCAAAAATATGCAGTTAGTGGTGATAGGTCACTCTAAATTGCCCGTAGGTGTAAATGTTAGTACGAATGGTTGTCTGTGTCTTTGTGTTAGCCCTGGGACAGACTGGTGACCTGTCCAGGGTGTACCCTGCCTGTGGCCCTGTGGTAGCTGGGATAGGCTCCAGCCCCACCCGTCAACTCTGGAAAGTTGACGGTGACTGTGCGATTTTTTCAGTCACGCGATTCAGCTCCTGCTCAAACTGTACAATTGACTCGCAGAGGTTAGAAGTTCATAGGTCACGACGCAGGGTCTCACACTATACGGCCTGATGCTCTGATGCGACCTGAGCGCTCACACTGTGCGTCCATAAAAATGAAGGTTATAACAGAAAATCTGTCGCTCTCTGTCTTTCACTCACACAGACACACCACCACCATCAACTTTGCTAAATTGCTAATGAAAAACATTGATCAGGCAGCTGTGATTGAGCAGCAATGTCCATCCAACTATTTTCACGGTTGTTGTGGTCATGATAATTTTGTGAGGTCACATCGAAAAGGCTCGGATGAGCTTTCCAAAGTTCTACAAGTGCCTCCATCGCTTGTGTCCAGATCACAGGCTGCACTGCCGTGCTACTCCGTCTTTTTCACCGACGTTTATGTGTTTGCCCGTGCGCGTGTGACAAGCCTCACGACGGTTGCGATGCTTGTTCGGGAGGATTTCAAACCTGTTTGAAATCCTCCCGAACAAGCAATTGATGATCGAGAGCTGGTCGTGAGGTGTTAATCGCTTCTCGTTACCCATGTTTACTACACGATGCACGACGCATGATGAAGGCCAAAATCGGGCCGATCGCCAAAACAATCGCACGACTCAAAAATCGGCTCAAAATGGGCTAAAAATCGCACAGTGTATGCCCAGCTTTAGAGAACGAATGGATGATCCTGAATTAATGCTAAATTGGGCATGGGTGGGGCATAGATAAAGTGCTAGCTGGACGGTAACAAAATAATCTAGAAAGAAACAAATTGTTGTTTTTATTATAAAGTTAGTGAGATTAACCCTTTAGAGCCGGTCAGAGCGGGCACGCTCTGTTTTGCGTAACTATTTTTAAATCCCGGTAGCTCTGCAACCACATAAGCTAGCGCAATAATTTTTTTTGCATATGAAACCGGAGGAGTTGTACTTACATCTCATGCCATCAGCTTGTTCTAGGTCACAGTTTCCTTCCACATATATCTTTGCAAAAACTGCATAAAAAGCACTTGCAGCAACAAAAACATAATATTCCAGAAAAACGCTTTGCCGATCCGATCAGCTGTTCATAACACTTCCTACGTTGGAATAGACGTCAACGCAAACTTTTGCATGTCCGCCATTACCTGCCCGAAACTGGAAGTGATGTCATTTTCGCGGAAATGTAGTTTTTTTTTTACCATCAGGGCCTCAGGGCCTCTACTGCTGTTTTTAAAAGATATCTTTGACTTTATGACTTTCTGTGTCTTTTCTGGGATGCTTAGGACTCATATTGCACTGATGGAAATAGTTTATTTTGATGCATATGCTGCTTTTTTGCAAATTTGCAGTATAATATTTATTTTTGTTTTTCCTGCAGTAGATAAAAATTGGTGTATTTCAAAAATAAAACTATGAAGACACTCAAAATAATTTTCCTGTGGTGGGAAACTATTTTGTGCAACTTTTTTGTATTTACGGTTTTGAGGGATAAGCCTCTTAAATTTCTCTAACTAGAAATATATGTTAAAAAAGCAAAAAACGATTTTCAATTTTTTTGTAGTTTATTGCACTTTTTTGCAATTTATGTAATTACTATGCACTTAATGAGTACATATTATTAAAATCTGGGCTATAATTGTTGTATTGATGGATAGCAACTTGAATTGCTCCCAAAAATGGCTCCACAGCATGTAAAAATATAATATAAGCTCTGGCGGACTTGGTTCTATGGTAGGTCTTAAAGGGTTAAACTAACTGAGAGCCAACTGAAACAGATGAAAAGGTCGGGGGTGGTGATGATATCATTAAGGCTCCTGAGCTGCCATTTCACAGAGTGTATAAAATACAAGGTTTGTATCACTGCTTAAAATCCTTAGACAGTTTCCAGTAACAGGTTTTGTTTTCTGAGTGTTAATTATTGTTGAATTCATATTCCTATTTGAGATGGAAGTTTTTTGATGATACACAGTAGCAGTGGGGACAGGGTTTAATAGATTGTATATGGTTATATAATAATAATAGTAATAATAATAATAATATATCATTAGCACCTGGATATTTGCGCTATTTTCACTTTCAATAAAATATATTTAAATTGTTTTGGCTGTTGTCATATTTTTGGTAAAAACAGAAATGGTTTTGTGTGATAACAATGTTTTCTTTCTCCAAAAAAAAGACCAGTGTTAGAAAACTTAAAAAAATTTGTCTGACTGCTCTCTGAAACTTTCATTACAGATTAATTATCCATCTGTCAGAAAGGGTATTTTCACATACTGAATAGATCAGTAGTATAAAACGTTCACTTACCATGAGGGAATTTTTGGTTCATACTGTGAATACATCAAATATGAACAGTAGGGTTAACGCAGCTTTCTGTCTTTATATCCACTCTGAGTTTTCTGATAGAGCTGCAATCAAACGCAGTGGAGGATCACAGCAGGGTGCCTTACTTATCCCTAACCTCTAAAAGTGCAATAATGCACTATTTTCAGTAGCGGTTTCTGTAACACTGGGTATCGAAAAATTGCACTGCCATTTGGCACTCACTGGTTGGTCTCATTAAAATTTCTTTTCATTAGTCCTAAAATGGACTTTCCTTCAACAAACGTGAAGTAAATAATCTGATAATCAGACACAGTTTCCACCTCCCTTCATTATTCCACATGCGTGTGAAGTGATGAAACCCTTAGTATTCAAGGATTCTTGTATGGTTTATGATTAGTTTTCTCTGATATATTAAATGCTTTGGTAGACAAACCCATGTGTGAAGTTGAGCTTCAAAACTCTTTTTGCAAATACTTAGTTACTTGGCTTGTTAAACTGTTTGTCTGTCACCATTTATGCAAGCCGGGCCAATTGACTAGGAGCTTCAAAAGCAATCAGTGAGTGTAGCTCACTGTGTAGGTGACAATTCACACATTCTTTGCATGAATAATTTTCAAATCCAAATGGCTTGTCTGCTCAAACATGACTGGCCTGTGAATGAATGAACCATCTGTTTATTCTGAGACTGAAAACACACCTGTAGTGATGACTTTGCTGATCACTGGATCCTCATGTGATGCTGATGGCTGGCTTCCTTTCAAAGACCAAAAGCATGCATGGCATGCTACTGTGTGTTTTTGTAATGTCTTTTAAATAAAGTAGATGGACACAGCACACTAAAGTACAAGAGATGTGCAGCTGAGTATGAGCAGATGAGACGTCAGTCTTTTATACAAGCCTGTGACTCACATAATTTGAACTGAGGGCTTCCATTATTGTGTATTTTGGTACAAAAAGCATTTTAAAGCAAGATAAGATGATCTGCATTGCTGTATTACCGTCTTTTCTTGTTCTTAACTGAACAGGAAGGCAAATTATGTGCCACATAAGTCCATTAAGGTCCAGAAGGTCCAAAAGCATGTGGTTTTGGTCCAGAGGTCCAGTTCAGGGACTCCAGTTAGCTGAAGACTAGCGACTCAGAATAAAAAATTAATTCTGAAGACGTAGATTTCATGAAGGGGTGAATTATCTATAGGGGCCAGAAAAGGTTTTGCATCAGGCTGTAAACATGTTTCTGCTGTAAAGTTGCATTTTAAACATGGGGACTGATACGCTGCTGGATCCTCTGGTGGACGTTAGAGGTACTGCAGGTCCTTAGATTTTATCCCTTAGAGTAGGGCTGTCCAACTCCAGGCCTCAAGGGCCAGTGTCCTGCAGGTTTTGTTCTTGATCCAACACAGCCAAATGGCCAAATGACCTCCTCAACATGTCTTTAAGTTCTCCAGATGCCTGGTAATGAACTAATCATTTGATTCAAGTGTGTTGACCCAAGGTGATATCTAAAACCTGCAGGACACCAGCCCTCGAGGCCTGGAGTTGGACACCCCTGGATTAGAGGTTGCTGCTTGGTTAGAGCTCTCTAATTAACTTGCAACCAGTTCAGGGTCCACTTAGATTCTTGCCCAGTGTCAAATGCAGAGACTTGAGCCCTTGACTGAAAGTTTAGCTGTTTAACTTTCTTTACTTTCATAGTTTCTGTCTGAATCTGTGCTGTTCAGAATTCCCTTTCCCTCTTTGAATTGTCTTTATATTGTGCATTATTAGCCAATTTTTCTGCTTTCAGCCCTGAAGGATGTCTCTGTTTTAGTTCACCGGGAGCGTGCTTTTATTGTGCAGAAGTAATAGAAAATTCAGTGTGTTTATCACAAAGGTTAGCAACATTTTTAATATAGCGGGAAACACTAAAGTGAGCAAAGACAGCTTGGCTGTGATTCTCCACTATTGCAACAGTCTGTGTAACATTTCAGGGAGAGGAAGTCAACTGAGATTTCATAATCTAGGATATGAAGCGGTAATAAATGTACACACACTTGTCCATGTTTGTTATATTTGTAATTTGTGACAGAATTTATAAAATTGGGTTAATCTGGTCATGCTTGTGTCACAGTGCCGAAAGAAATATGAGTTTAACAGATATGATATTTATTAACACCATAAAAATATTTCTGAGCTGGATAATCACAAGGGGCAAATGGGTGCAAGCCGAAGGTAATGAATTTCTTGATAAGGACACCTGCAGGTCTCATAATTTCACAGGTTCTCTGGCATTTGAGAAATTTGTTTTAGAAATATGATGAAGTCCTTTTATTTGGCTATTTATGAAGCCTTCTGATTCTTTGTTTTGTTTTGTTTATGGCAGACCTGTAGCAGGGCTCAGAGAAATGGTCATAATGCTGGCAGTCGGTTAATGGTACTTTTTTCAGTGCTGTGAGTCCTCAAATCGCCTCTGAAACATTTTCCTTACTAAACTAATCACAAGCTGTCCTATTGGCTAGATTAAAATCTGTCCCACTGTCTTTCTGTTGTTGTTGCACACACACACACACACACACACACACACACACACACACACACACACACACACACACACACACACACACACACACTGTCAGGTTAGCAGGTGGTGCAGTGAAGGTCCTGGTGTTGTTTGCTGGCCTATGCTCCCTCCTTTGCCAGGGATCACCGATGCAGTCACTCAGGGTCAGGCAGGTTTAATCACATCCAGCTGGATTCAATGACTCTGAAGAAAGACAAAAAAAAACACCCTCTCAAGCGCCGTCCTCCTGAATGTCAGGACAGTTTAAACTGAAATTTGTGTGATCCACACAGACTCTGCACTCAGATCATTAAAGTCTTAAATTGAGTCCAATGGGAAGATTCAAAACAGGACACTGAACACCTGAAACTAACGAGCAGCTAATTAAAAGAAACCCATTATGCTATTTACTGAGATAAGATGCACTTTCTTGTGCCAAAAGATGGTAATTCTTTTGTTACAGGAGCTAAAAAAGCAAACAACTCAGCCAATAACAAAATATAATGCTGGCTTATTGTCGAAGAGTAGCTTGTTAACTTTTCTGATACAAGTTATTTGCACTATTTTTTTACAATTAAAAGTAGTTGAACAAAGTAAACCTGTTCAAGCATAAAAGAGTTCAGAAAGAACTAAACTAAAATAAATTCGAATTAAAATACAATAAAATGAATAAGAAATATAAAATTCTTCTGGAGTATCTTAGAACAACATTTCTGGGCCACACATTATGTGTAATGTGAGCATCCACTGTTTCAATAATATATACATGACAGGTTATAAGAAAAGGCAAAATAGCCCCCAGTTAAACATAAGGGGACAGTAAAGGTCATCTCTGTAAACTGGGTTATGCTTCAGATTCAGTTTGGCTCATTATGCCTCATCTGCTATAAACTGAAGCAAATGTCCACCATGTGACCCTCTGCTTGGTTCACTGATGTCACCGAACCAGAACGACTGCAGGCAGAAAGCTGTTCCTCTGAGCTGTTTGTATTAGAATAAATGCAGGAGTCACGTTTGTCTTCCTCTTTGCTTCTGACAGTTGTGCTTGTCCTCTCCAGTCAAACATGTTTAGAGTAATGAATTTCTTACTGTTTATGACTGATGGACATGACATACTACATCCTGCTTCCTCAGGAAATGAAGGAGGTGCTAGCTAACAGTTAGCTCAACATTAAAGGTCTGTGTGACTGTTTGTATGTGTGGCCAAGTTAATCTTAATTGCACACTTACACTTTTGTCTCCACACAGAAGCTCAGCAGTTGAGTTTGGGAAAGATCACTATGAGAGCGAGGACACTGTTGAGAAAAGGATTTGTGTCTGTTTGCCTGACCTGGACCTCGCTAACTGGAAACTTTTGCTCAAATCGTCTTTAAAATTCCTTTCAGAGTCCTGCATTTCAAATCCAACCCAGTCCTTTAGTTATGAGATCTACAGTGTCCTGTCTAAACTTGTAAGGTGTACACGTGGTGTGAGCTTACCCCTAAACATCCCTTACTCTTTAGGCTTGCACAGCTAGTTACATTTGTCTTTGCAGAATCATAATTCCAGCAGTCCGCAACCCCTGGGCCGGTCCGTGAGTCATTTGGTACCGGGACACGAGAGTTGAGGCTCGGGTGTGAAATTCGTGGTTTTCAGGGTTGTTTTTTTTGTTTTTATCGTTAACTTGTCTGGTACCGGTACTGGTTTTATTTTGTTGTATTTATCCGCGACACCTTAAAGGCTGCTCTGCGAAAATATTGTCAGACATAAACCAGTCCGTGGCGCAAAAAAGGTTGGGGACCGCTGATAATTCCAGTGCATGAAGTGTGAGGAGAGCGAGCAGAAGTTTTATGGTTTTTAGTGATTACAAGAAAATAACTAACTAATAAAACTCCCAAACTTAGAGTACTAGTTGAATCTACTTTGTACTGGCAGAATACAGAGTAGCTTATAAAAATAGCTGCTAGACCTTTACTATGTGTGTGTGATGGTAAGGGGTTGTTGTGTAACTCACTGTTGTCAATCACTGCACCATGCAGCGCACAGATCAATTCAACACCTCTCAATTATTCAACCTGCGCTCCTCACAGGAAGTCTGAGTGAGAGCGCATCATCAGGTCCCCCGCGCTGCCCCCTCCCTTTCTCTCTGCCGCGTGGTCATTAACCCAGCAGCTGAGCTGGAAAGTGGCCGGCAAGTGGCAAGAGAGTGGAAGGACCCCCAGCAGAGAGGCAAGGAGGGGGGGACCTTCAGCACCCAACGGATCCTGTTTCCAGTCTTCTTCCCCTCAGTGCCCCCAGGTCGCCTCCCTGGCCCAATCACGGCTTCCTGAATAATTCAGCATGTTCATCAGCCATAATCTGATTATTCGCCGGCTACTGAAATATGAATAATGAAGGAGCAGAGCGGCGGCCATTTCCATATTTTCTCTCTAGCTGAGTTTGCTGACAGGAGAGGACAGATGGACAAACAGATACATGGACAGAGCGATGGGAGAATGACACGGATATGCTGCTTCTGTTGTTCACAGTTTGGGTTATTTTTGCTCTAATTATATACATTGTACAATGATTATGAATAAAGCATTCTTTAATCTTTTACAGTGCTTGACGTTATCAACTAACACTAGCAGGTTTATTTAGCAACCTGCAGACACCCATCTGCTGACTTACAGACAGATACCATACTAACATTTTACTTATCAAAACTGCAGCACAGACGTCTTGAATGACCTGCACCTCACAGGAAGCCAAACTGTCTGTCAGAGTGAAAAATGCTTAAAAAAAGCACCCTCAGTATACAACAAAGCAACCACCCTTTCCTATAAACATGATTTTTAATAATGTTTAATTTGATGCTTGAACGTGTGAGTCTGTGCGACTGACTGACTTCTGGAGCCAGCCTCAAGTGTCCATTAAAGGAACTGCACTTTTTCATGGAGGTCGCTGTTTGCATTTGACAAACAAATAAGTCACCTGCCAACTGTATCTGCTAGGCCCAGGTGCCACTGCCAGCCCCCTCCGAGGCCTTCCGCAAACCGCAGCACAATTCATGTTTAAGCAATTCAACTTCATCTACTAAAACTGCTGTCAAACCTAAAAGGACGATGTGGACCCAGCTGGTGAAATACGGTCATGTGAAAAATTAAGTGCATCTAAGTGCAGCAATAACTTGAAATAACTGACTCTATCAGTAGTTTTAGTTTCTTTTATATTAGTACCTACTTGGCTCTAGTTGGCTCGGTTTCAGTCATTTTTCATTACCGTTGAGCATCACCTAATGTGCGTGGGTTGTTATAGCAACGCAGCCGAAAGTCCCGTGATGTCATTTGCATGCATTTTGGCCCATTCTTCTTTATAATATGGGTGCAGTTCATTAAGCTCTCTGTCATGGTCCCCGTGCCTGCTCGGCTGGCCCTGTGTGGCTACATGTTATGTTTTGTCTTTTCTCTCTCTCCTCTCTCTCTGCTCGCTGCCTGGGCGGAGCTCATTGTGAGCTCCCGGCCTCCACCACCTGTAGGCAATCACCTGTGGCTCCTCACCTTGTTTGCTCCCGCTACTTAAGGCAGTGACTGAGAGCACCTCGCCGCTGGACTATTGAATAACGCTCGTCAGTGCTACTTTAGCCTCAGCCAGTTTTGAGCTCTGTCCGTGAAAGTTCCGTGCTAACCCTTGTTCTCTGTATGCAGATTTCTCGTGTTTGGTTTGGAGACTCTGGACGCTTTTCCCGACCCCGCTCTGCACCCCTGGGAACCCTGGCCCCCTTCTCCTTCACCTGTATATAGTGCACCTGGAGTGTGTAAATAAACCTGTTTTTCTGAGATTTCAGTCTGCGCCGAGTCCTCCCTGCTCCTCCGTGACACTCTCTTAAGGTCTGGCTACTTGGATCGTCGTCCTGCTGATGACACAGTTTCAGCCAAGCTTTAGCCGTGGGACAGATGGATCCCTTCTAACTCCAGAGTACTTTAGTTGACTGGAAGGTTCCAAAATCATCACACCTCCACCACTGTATTGATAGTTGATGTGAGATGTTTCTGCTGAAACGCTGTGTTCACCTTTTTACAAACATAGTACTCTACTTTATGGACAAACATCTCCACTTTGGTCTCATCCAGAAGTCTTGTGTTTTTTACAGATGCAGCTTTGCCTGTTTCCAGTGTCTTGTCACCATTTTTGATTTTGAATGAATTATAGGAAATCAGACAATCTTACATTTTTTTTTTCCAGATAAAAAGGATAAATTCTGGATCAGTTTCTATCATCAACATTTCTTCTCCAACTTTATCCATGTCTGAGCTTCTGATTCTCTCATATTTATACATTTCTTTGTCCTTTTCTTTCCATCACATTTTCTGTCTTCTCTTGCAGTCTTTGTAGGTATCCCACCACGCTCCTCCTCTTTAACATTCAAAGCAGCACTAGAATAATTCCCGTTTAAATAATTGATTTTCTTTTACTTTTTGTCTGCTGGACTGCTGGGTAAATAATGGATGGCTCCATCATCATCAGGGACTCCCGGACCCTATTTGCTAGCTGGGTGGGGTTGTGTATTTTGAGAGGATGCACAAGGTGCAGATGACAGAAAATGTGACATAATGTACCTGAGAAAAGGAATATTCTGTAGTGACCGCTGTCTGCAAACTTTGGCTATTAAAACATTTTTTTGTGTTTAGTTTATTTTGAAACTTGTGTTTTTAACTTTTCCTGCACATCACATTCAACCCAAAATGGCAGAGCATCTATTAAAACTTAAAAACCTTTGTTTCTCTAATTAATATGGAGTATTTGCTGATGTACAGCTATACACACAATTAGAGTGGTGCCGCTGCTAAATGTAGGATAATGAGAGTAATTCTTAAAACAAAGGTTCACATTTACAGTCACACTAACAATCAGTGTTGCTGGTTAAAGAAATAAGAAGAATGCTGCTGGTATCCCTCAAACTGCTGGTGCTCAAAAAGTGATTATGATCAAAAAATGTCATAAAACTTCCAGGTCTAGGTACTCAAGTTAGGTCTGGGAAAAAATAATAAACTTCCTTCATTTTACTGGGCTTTAGACATTTAAAATACAACAGTGTGTATTGGCTTTGTGACTGTAAAATAAGGACGTTTTAATATTTTTCTAGCCCACCTTGAGAGCCTGGACTTGAAACTATTTTGACCAAAGATCTACAAAAAAAACTTCATCTTTCTTCTTGTAATTATTGTCAATGCTGCATCAACACAACAAATCGTGTTGGAGGGAAAATTAGGAAATTGATACAGGATTACAGGAACAGATAAACCGCACGGACCTGCACGGACACAAGTATCTCGTTTTTCCTGGTGCTCAATGTAAAGTGCTACAGTGGATTTGCTGCCGCCCCTCGCCTTCGTCTTCAGTTGCAACTTTTCTATCGGGGACCGTTCCTTTCCATTGACCAGTTATCATTTTGTTGACCAATCATTTTTGTTAATGACCTTTTCTTTCTGATGAACACAAGACGATAACTAAATAAAAACTAAAGCACAAAGACAAAAACTATGATGAATGTATTGATACTTGAGATATGAAATCAGGGCAAATTTGGAAGTGATTGAATCGGATCATCTTGTTAGATGGACACATTTGATCTGTCCCTGGGAAACGGTACAGCAGTGCATCGTGCTCCCATGCTCCCTCTATCCCATGAAAATGTAACATAACGGGAGGAGGAGAAGAAACACATGGACACGGTTCACATTTGTCAAGGAAAATAAACCATGTGGAGCAACTCTCAGCACTAAAAACACAACAAACCTGTACACTTTATATTTCAGTCAACTGAATCTACTTTAGATATACTCTGCCACAATCTTATGATATTTAAACTAAAAGGCTTTGGACGCCTTAAATGTGACAAAAACTAAATGACATTTTAGTCTAAAGACAAAACTAAAAGTAAAACTAAATTTGCTGTCAAAATGAACCCTGTCCAACGAATGCAGAGCTCCAGTCACGACACCCTCCATCTATTTGTGGTCACAGCTGGTGGTTAACATGGGGGAGAACTCCTGGAGGGATGTAGTTCTCAGAGGAGCTGCCCACTTGTCAATTACCCTCAGTGAGTCCTGAGAACTGGTTTATCTGAAAGCACCTATTAACACGCTGATGGGATTCCCAGAATGCATTAGCAGGCACCAGACACAGAGCATTGCACTGACATCCTGTTTATGTCTATGCTGATGAATGCAAGTCCAATATTCATGCTTCTTTAAGATTTTATTTACCCCTAAACAACTCCTGAGGAAAAAAAATGAGCTTTTTAGCTGCTGACTGAAGTGGAACTAGTTTCTAACTGTGACGGGTGCCTAATGCATTATGTGGGTAAATCGGTGACAATATGAAGCACTCAACCATGCAATCCATGTCTCGGTGCAAAACTAAAAGTAAAAGAGCAAAAGTGAGTGTGAAATCCAACTTTATAGTTAATGATGTGGTTTTCTTAAAAGACCTAACATCTAACATTTACAAGACTGGGCGGCACGGGGGTGCAGCGGTCAATGCTGCTGCTTCATAGCAAGAACGTGGGTTCTCTTCAGAGACCGTGATATCTTCCTCCCACAGTCCAAAGACGTCCATTAGTGGGGTGTGAGTGAGCGTGAATGGCTGTCTGCCTGTATGTGTTAGCCCTGTGACAGACTGACGACCTGTCCATATACGCCGCCTCCCACCCTGTGCTCCTGCATGTTTTAATAACATAATTTGACCTCCTAACAGCTGCACTTCAAAAAGATTTAACTTTACATAGAAACATCAGAGCCACAATTCAGTTCAGCGGCACATTTTAAACCTTTTCACCCCATTCAAAGCAAATCACAGGTGAGAGCACTGAGCCTGAAAATGTGTATGTATGAATGCCCCTTTAAGAGCAGATGAGTATGCCTAATGACAGGCTGTGCGATGGGATTCATTATACCTGTTTTTGTGGAATTTCTCTTTATATTTTAATTGCCCTATTTGTCCACTACTTCAGCTAAATGCAGAAAATTCTTAATTTCCTTTTAGTTTCTAGTATATAAGGCAGCATGATAGAGAAACACGTAATGCAGCATGAGTGAAGCCAGAACCCTGCTAACAGTAAGACGAGTTTTTGTAGAGGGCTCTACATCACAGACTTCTGTTAAATGAAAGCAGGATCCATTCTGAGTTTTCATGATCATGGTTTAAAATCTTTATCGCAGTCAGGTTTTGGTATGTGGAACTTTTAAAGGCCTGAAATTTCTACCACAACTTCAAATTTCCACACATGCATCACAAAGACACAGAGATATACAAACACAGTTTTAATGAGGACAACCCCAGTACATTAATGTGTTGATGCTAACAAATGTTCTTCTTATCCCCAAGTGACTCCAAGCTTCTCTGCTTTTAGTCGGCAGTTTATATTTGTGGAGGTTCACTTCCTTTTTTCTTTTCTCAAACTCTTTGAACAACCTTTGAAAAGCAAAGCCAATCCCTCGGTGCGACCTGTCTCCATCACTCCACTAAAACATGTCTGGATTCAGCTGAAATATTTGACTGAATAGATGCTTCAAAGCGCCATGAAAGGTTTAATGGGGCTCATTTGTGACCTCATTCAGGTCAGGTAACGAACATTTTCTCTCTTCTCAAGAAAGCTGAAAGGAAAAAAGAAATCAAGGAAAGAGCCCAGCGTGAAACAACCTCTGACCTTCCACTTAGATTAAGGGTTTAGCGAGGTAGCCCTTTTTAATTGAATGTCCTTTACTTTACATCCAACGTCCATTTCCTTTTAGCAAATAAAGAACTTTTGCTTTAATCAAGGCAATACTTCATGTCGGTGTGTTTCTGGCAGGGCACCCACACGCTCAGATCACCTTTGCTGCTTTCTAAAAGGATTTTTCTTACTAAACCAGGTTTTACTGAATAAAGCTATTAGAAAATGAGAATTTATCACCTCTGTATCGAAGCCCATCAAGCTCCCTTCTCATGTCAACAGAGACAATTCACAAGCACATTAAAAATAGCCTTGAAATGAACAGAGTTATATCTGCCCGGAGTGAGAAGACTGCAGAACACCAGTGGGCGTTCTTCAGCCGTTTGATGTGGTTGACTGGGATCACCGATGCTGCTCCCAACCCTAACCTAGCAGCTGAAGAAGCCCCCTTGTGTTCTATGTAGACCTCTGCTTGGCTGCTCCTACCGAACATCTGAGAGTTAGAGAAACAGTACGGGACTCTGGGAAATACGCTTTGCTTTTTGTCCCAGTGCCAGGTTAGATCACACGGCAGTGAAGCTCATTTGGTGCTAGAAGTTTGGTGATATGTCAACTATAGTTGCGGGGCCAGTGGGTGCATACGCACAGCTGCTGAGGTTAAATACCAGCGTGCAGTAAGCTGGGTTCATATTTGACACAGTGCCTGGGAAGATATTTATGGTCCAACACTGATTCCCAAGGATTCAGCGGGACATCCAATCAAATCAAATCAAAATTTATTTATATAGCACATATTAAAACAACAGTGTTGACCATAGTGCTTCACAGTCAGTAAAAGCATGAGACAATTAAAAAAAACAATAAAACAGGACAACAAACAATAGGTAACAACACAACAAGCTAGAACAGCCAACTAGTTAGAATCTAAAGCCAAAGTAAAAAGATAAGTTTTAAGACGTGATTTAAAAGACTGGATAGACTCGGCAGTACGAATATAAACAGGGAGGTCATTCCAGAGTCTAGGTGCCACGGTTGCAAAGGCCCGGTCACCTCTCGACTTCATTTGAGACCTAGGTTGTGCTAGGAGCCTGTGATTGGATGATCTAAGTGCTCTGTTGGGATTGTATAAGTGGAGTAGTTCAGAGAGATAGGTGGGCGCTAAATTATTCAGAATTTTAAAAGTGAACAAAAGAATTTTAAAATCTATGCGATATTTATTGGAGTTATGCGTTCATAGATTCTCGTACTGTACCTGAATTTTGAATTAACTGAAGCCGGTAAAGAGAAGAGTGTTGTAGTAGAGGGAGTTACAGTAGTCCAATCTGGATGTGATAAATGCATGCATAAGCTTTTCAAGGTCCTTTAAAGGAAGGAATGGCTTTGCTTTAGATATCTGACGCAACTGGCAAAAGCTGTTTTTTTTTTTTTTTTACCACAGTGGAGACCTGTTTCTCAAGTTTAAAAGATGTCATGGTCCCTGTGCCTCACCAGCTGATCCTGTATTAGGCAACATGCGCTCTCTCTCTCTCTCTCTCTCTCTCTCTCTCTCTCTCTCTCTCTCTCTCTCACACACTCTCACACACACACACACACACACACCTGCCAGGGCGGTGCTCATTTTGGGCTCCCGCCCCTGGCCCACGCACCTGCTCCCTATCGGGATGATCACAAAGCCGATTTAAGACAGCAGCACTGTGTCACTCGTCGCTGGATCGTTGAGCTATCAGCGTCAGTCGCTCAGTAGTTTGTGAATCAGAATCTGTGAGTTCGTTCCGTCTGTTCGCCTCTAACTAAAGTTTCTGTGTACAGATCTTTCCCGGACCTTTCCCTGCCTGCCTGTCATCCCGTGGACGAGTGAGTGGATTGTGTTTCCCCAGTGTGGGGAGTGAAGAGAGAGAGCCTTTGGAGGGCGTCAGATTCCCATCTTTCTCCTCACACACTCCGGAACCCTGGACCCCCCTCCCCTCCCTCCAGCACGTTGTAAATAGCATCACCTGGTGTCGTTGTGTAAATAAATTTGTAAACCCTGTAAAGAGTCCCGGTCTGCGCCTGAGTCCATTAACTAAAACCTGACAAAAGAGCCATCCAGGAACACTCCAAGGTTCCTTACAGTGAGCGAGAGATGGCTAGCGAGAGGGCCTAGGGCATCAGCTAACTGGTCTAGCGGAGTGTGACTACCAAAGACTATGATTTCGGTCTTATTCTCGTTCAATGTAAGAAAATTATGTGATAACCAAATTTTAACTTCATGCAAACAGTTGAACAGAGGTTGCAAAGAAGCAGACACATCGGATTTCAAAGGTGAATAAATCTGGATATCATCAGCATAACAGTGAAAGGAAATGTTGTATTTTCTAAAAATTAATCCATGGCCATGCACATGTGTGCTTCAAAGAGGGCGCACGCTACACAATACATTTTATAAAATAATTGAGCAATATAATCAGCTGCATCTGAAACTCAGTGGCGCATGAACCAGTTCTCCACTCACAGTGAATCTCCAAAGCAGGAGATTGGCTATAATCATCTTCAGCTGCAGTCGGACATGGTGGAGCCAACGTATGACCAACAACAGGATGAGAGACTGGCGATGAGGTTGAATTATACCCTGAGTCAGGAAACACAAGGTGCGAAGGGTAAGGGGCTGAACTTCCAAAATAAGAGCAATGCAATTGTGGATGAGGCCATTCTCTTGTTGAATATGTCGCTCTAATATCACCAGCACAGCACTGAAAGGATGCATTACACTATAATTTCAAACTTTAATTATATTGCCAACAATAACTATGTTTACATTGTCATTTGCTTTGTGATATGTTCAGCTCTGCACATCCAGCCATCTTCATTTTCTCACTGTCTCATCAGTAAACTGAAGACTATTGTCATGCAGATACCGAGTATACGTTCTTTTGTGTGCTGCAATAAAGACGAACACTTGTAGCGAGCAGATGCTTTGAATTGGAGACGTCTTTATTGGATTCTTTTCAGCCACACAAATCTTATAAACAGTGAAGGAAAAAATAACTTACCGCCATTACTTCCACGCTTCAATTACAAAATTTTAGATTTAGAATAAAGCCCGAGTAAAGGCAAATGCGTGAAGTTTGTTAAATAAAAGTAGTTGGTTTGCAGTAAAATTGGACGTTATTTGTCTCCCTAATGCATCACTGTGAAAACATCATTTCAGCCACACAGTACATCCTCCATAACGACAGCCTGAAGGAGCAGCACTCTAAAACATCAAGTGAAAGTGTGTTATGTCTGAATGCCAGCAGGTGAAAGGTCAGCACTACACTGGGCAGGCAATTACTGATGAATGAGTGCCAGCATGCACGTCCTTCAGGTCAGAGGCACGCGGGGGGATATAATGCTTCATCCCTGATAAGCTGTTTTCAGCCGACCCGAGGGCTGCAGGAGCACCGGGCAGACCTCCGTGTTTTGTCTTTACCTCTGTTATTATCTGTCTTAACTGGCACTTAGAGAACATTTGGGCTTTTTATTGTGTGCGCATCACCATATTCAGTGGATGGACTCAAAGTAACTGCATCCTGCTGCATGACATGAACTACCCACACTATTAAACACAAATCCAGCAACAAATTCAAGTTATTTTAAAAAGCAGGGAAAAATGTCAATGTCATCTTAGGTGGAGAGCAGACATGAAAATTCTGTGTTAAATGTGTTAGATTACTAAATCAATCAAATGCTAAAAGTGAAGACACCAAAAAACAACTTCTCCTTTTCATTTTATACCTCAGATGATTTTTTACCACATTTTTCTTCAGTGTTATAATTCCAGCTAAAGCTAATCAGATGAGAGAAATGTAAGACACATTTTCTCCTGGTTTGCACTGCTTTGCTCTTGTGTTTTGTATGTTTTGCTCTCTCATTGAGGAGCGAAAGGTAGCGGTTCCACCCAAAACTGGGCTCTACCGAACCCAGCCTAGACTTCAGTGTCCATGCCATTTGCTTCATCACCCCACCAGTATTTCAGAACCAGCTACCTGTCTGAGCAAACCAGTGCCCCCCTGACCCAGATCCAGACTTGAACATTTGAACATCATTTCACTTGAACTAATAACATTCTCCTCTGTCTCTTTCCAGGACTGTGGAAGTAACGTGTTAAACAAACTATCGCTCTTCAGAGTCCGCTCTTCTCTCAGCGTTGCATGCCCTGACACACACGAGTGAATCATATTGTTGCTTAGAGCACAGTTTCGCGGCAGTTTCTGCCATGTGGTGGCAGACATGTCTACTCATTGTCACAATAAAGCTGAAAGTGAGACTGCTGATTATTTTACCTGATTTACTTTATTCATAATGGTCAATATTTATTCAGAGCTCTGGTTGGATGAGTCTGAGATGCCAGTGATGTTGGTGCTCTGGATTGAGCTGACAGTTGCAATGTCCTTTGTATGCACTTTTGTTAAGATATTGCATGAACTGTTTTGTTAAGCTGATAGTTTGAACTTCAGTCACATCCTGATTAGTTAAAATCCAGTGTCATCGTGTCCAGATGCACAAATACAGAGCATGTCACTGTCCAAATACTTTTGGACCTGTCTGCACAATATTTAAAGAAAAAACAAGCTTTGATGGATTTTGAGGTGAATTAAGAGACTGCTACAAATCAGCTCAACACTTCACTCACCTGGAAAGTTTAAATCCTTCCCAAACAAACTGATTTGCCGGTTATTGAAATTAAATCAAAATTTAAATAATATTTTTGGGGTTTTGTCTCAACAGAGTGGTTCCATGCTCTGCGTTTGTGTCCGTTTGTGTGTCGAGTCCACAGTGTTGCTCATGCGTGTCGAAGCTGAAACTCATCTTGTGTCTGTAAACATAACCCACACGACAAACAGACACAAACACAAAACATGCAACAGGCACCTTATCAGCTCTCTCAGCATCACGCGCACACACAGGAAGTGCTGCAGTGTGTCTTTGATGTGTCTGAGTGCGACTACTTCACTGCCCGCTTGGAAAAATGGAACGAATCAGAGGATTAGGGAGGCCTGGGAGTCACTGCAGGCTGTGTGTTTGTTGTGCGTGTGCATGTGTAGTCTTTCGGGGGGGTCATGCTATGTTTGGTGCACTGATTGCTGATCCAGTTCCTCTTCATCAAAGAGAAGAGGAGGAGGAATGTCACCAGCAGAGCCGGGAGCCTGGCAGGCAAATCAGGGGGGAGTTTGAGACTTGACAGAGTGATTTGAGAGGGGGCACGGTCACATTCTGGCAATTAGGAGGAGGGAGGGTTGTTTCCTATGCTGACACTGTGTGTGTCGGGGGGGGGTGGAGTAAAACAAAGCGATGGTGAGAAACCAGCAGCAACCACACAAGAAATAATGTTTTCTTGACTGCTGGCCTTTGTCAACTTCTTCCCGTCGGGTCTGCGGGGAAGTGCAGGATCTTTGAGGTGTGTCGTCGAGCAGACGAGCGTGTCATCCTTCGCATACACGGGGTTTCACACGAGAGCAGCCGAGCTCTTCAAAACGAGTCCAAGTACACAGAAAAGAGGCTTCAACAGGCAGATGGCTCTGATTGGAAATCTAGTTTGAAATGAAAATACATCTTACTGTGCAGTGATGCAGACAGTCTCCGTCTCTGTCTTTGATAATCCCTCAGTGCAGGCTGTAGTGCTTACAACTCACAGCCAATTTATCAATAAAGTTTGAGTTTGAAGACTCTTGTCATGAAGTATGTAAGAAGGAGAATGTTTGAGTGTTAAGGAAAACTTTTCAAGGGGGACTTTGTGTGGTTTGTCTATTTTTACAATTTAAATATAAAATAATCAAATCTACAAAGGAAAAGGTTTATGTATACTAATGTAATTTAGCAGGTAATATATTTTTTCTATAATTCATTTAAAAAAAATGTATAATGTATATTTACAAAACATCAAAGACAAAAACAAGTTAGAAAAACATCAAATGTAAAGCAAAAAAAAATAAAAAAATTAAAAAATTAAAAAAAAAAGATAATTAGTACTGGCCAAAAGTGCTGAGCCACCCCTTATTTCTTTAGATTTTGCAGGAAAATAGGAACTAGGTGAATTGGTTTGAGCAAAAATACTTAGAAATACAGAATATAAGGCAAAAACAGAGCCTGCAAAAGGTCAGTATTCGTATCACTACCTTTGTTTTTACTGCATTTGCAGCGCCATATGATTGTTAGCTGGTGAAAAATAAAAGCACTGACAATCAGACTTGGATGATGGTGCTTTTCCGTGTTCACAATTCCATGAATATTATCAGGATCTCCAACATCACTGACTGAAATGCAGCTGAAACCATGACAGAGCCTCCGATGTGTTTGATAGATGATTGCAGACTCTCACTGTTGATGTGCTGCATACATAATGATGACGATTTGAACAAAAAAAATTCAAATTTGGATTGATGACTGTGATGGACCGAGTTGAAAAACAGGAGGAGTCCCAGGAATTATTAGAAAATATAGTTTCCATTTATTTAACCCCCAAAAATTATATTTACAAGACTAATAAATGTTGAGCTCATAAAAGAGGTCAAAGAAACAAAACTGAACTCAGGCAAAGACTGCAACCTTAACAAACCAAATGACTGCCCAAACGTACATAATTGACCTAAACATGAAATGACATACAAGGGTATATATAATGGCTGATCAGACCATTGTGACACATGAGGGGTAACAAACAAAACACAATCATAAACCACAAACGATGCAGTACAATCTAGTTTGTTAATAAACTAAACACTAAAGAAGAAAATCAAAAACCCCATTAAACCCTAAACTCAAATATTTAATTAAATACAAATACTTTGTTTTTAAAGTAAAGAAAACACACATTCCCCCTTCAGCAGGAAGTGGTGGTGTGGTCCAATTATCTTCCTTTGTATTTAATGGTTTCAAACCCTGGCTACCATCTTTTGTCCAGCAACTCCCAGTGATGATGGCAGGTAAGAAATAAAAAGACAAAGGTTAGTCAGAAAGCAAAGAAATGAAGTAGTATGAATACATAAGTAAACTAAATGTGCGCGCTTACAAATAGAACAAATGTATCCAAACCAATCAATGAAGTTATTGGCAACTAAAATGTATTACTATGTTCAAATGAAGAATGAAAATACAAAAGTTACCGACTTTAGAGTGTGGCCACGGGTTTGGCCATCACAATGACTCCATCAGACCTGTTGCCACTCATTATCGGTTCAGTTCTTGTGTAATTTGACATACCTCAAACTTTCCTCCCTGTTTCCCATCATTAATAATGGCTTATTAACAGCCATGCTTCCACTGAGACACTTTTGTCCAGAGTTTTTAAGGACATACGGCACACCACACCAAGACATACCAAGTTTTAAGCTAATAGCTCTTTGGAAATCAGCTGTCAAACTGTTATCTTTGGCATTTTTAAGATTCAACAAAAGAAATGTGAGCAAATTATGTGTTTTGGTAACAAAGAGCCTAGAGATTCAATTTAAAATGGGTTCTTTGCTAAGTTTTCAGTGTTAAGTAGCTTGGCAACAATTCCTCTGAAAAGTCAGCTACAAGGAAAACCTTGAAATATCGCTCGACCATTTTAAGAAGACTGCAAAAACGTCTGACTCCTTTGAAATGAGGTGTGGCTCAAGACTATTATTTATAGCGAGATGGGATTATAAATGTAGAGAGGGAGTACAACAAAACTGATCAGTAGAAAGAAAGAGGGTGAAAAACAGTGGATCAAGTAAATGTCTGTGAAATTTCTTAATGTGGCATCAGAGGAGACTGTGAGACTTCCAAAGGCGACAAAGTTCATTATCTGGGGACTGTCCCTGAAAGTTTTATGGAAATCTGATGAGTCATTAAGTTATTTAATCTAAGAAAAAAAGTAAATAAATAAATATAATAAAAAAAACAACCTTGTTCTAATTTCTTAGTGAGTCAAGTTATTGAGGCATGAATACTGTGAATAAATGTAAAACTCAAGACAATTCACTCAGCATTTTACAGTCAGCCATTTTTTGTGGTGTTTTAGGAAGTAATTCATGGTAAGAAGAATATGTAGCTCTGTTTTCAGGTGGCTTAAATGTGTAAAGAATATACTTCTTTTTTAATGTCAGTTCCATCCTGGCATGCACAAAGTTAGCTTTCGAGTTTCCCAGCTGGACTAAAACATGCTCCAGGTTTGAGGACGAAGATTTGGGTTTCAGTCTCTGTTTGATGTGGACCATTTTGCAGGAGCAGTTTTGGGTTCATTTTGTTTTCCTTTACTGGTTTCTGGTTGTTTACATGAACCATATGAGAGCTAACCCTTCGATGAGTGGCTTTTTCATTTCTTTTTCATCCTCTGATCAGTGACATTAGCGGTCTCAACGCTCACAAAAACACTTTGATGTCCCTTGTTGTCCAAATACTTTTGAACACGTACTCATCTGAAATGAGTATGAAATCCTTGTTGTGGTGCTAAAGGAAAGGTCACAGAGGGTCACCCAAAATTATTTAAATTCACCCTCTGAGGATCATGAATATTCATGGTTCTTTTATGCAGAGGACCAGAGTGTTGGAGGCGACTTAATTCAGAACACAGCGGCTGTGAGTCCACGTGTGCAGCAGGAATACAGAGCAGAGTGTGCGCTGGACTGAAGCTAGCTCTGTCAGTTTGCTGTGGATCACACTGATCCTGCTGTTTGTCTGTCGCTGGTGTTAAGCTTCTGTTTACCGCAGCCGGGGGGATGTTAATTAAATCGAGGGCTCTTCACACCATTGTTATGCATAAGCAAAGTATTTGAATGAAATGAGAGAAAACACTTTCCATTCGTTGTCCACCTCATCTCTGCTGTCGATTACTGGTCTGCAGGTGAAAGCTACAGAAACCGACACACTGCTGATGGCATTCAGATGACTCGGTGTTGATTTAGATGCTCACAAGGAGACAAAATTCTAAATGAATAACCCAGTAAAAACCACACGCAATAGTACATTATCAAATAAAGTGAAATGAAAATCTGTGACTTTTAAATCAGTAACAGTTTAAAAAGAGAGCATTTGACTTTCCCCTCGATAGCAGACACATTTGGACCTCACCTTTGTGACTTTGGGGACTTACAGACTGCCATCTCTAGATTTTAGTACTCAAACCAAGTTTGAAGAGTCACATGGCAACATGCTAAAGTCCTAGAAGTAGCTTTGAATCCCACAGACAGAAGGATGGGATTATGTTCATTGTTGTATGAGTCGGTGGAGACCAAACCGGTGCTAAAAAAATTGGGAATACTGGACTATCAGGAGGACACTTGGGTGGGAGTCACAGGAAAGTGCTAGGATCTTGTGAGCTGGCCATGACTTTGTAAGGTCGTATCAATCACACTGTGAAGCTTTCCTGTCTTCTTTTGTCAAGGAACTCTAAATTAACAACCTTGGCACAAATATATACCTGTCAAACGTGATCTTGAAAAAAGCCACAGAACTCTTTTTACTTTCCCTGAATGGAAGGAAAAAAGGTTTAACAGTGAGCGGTAACTGACACTTGGCGTGATCATAATTAACATGTGTTTCATATTTCACACAGCTCCTGGTGGAAAGGACGGGGGTGTTGGTAGAACTAGTGTTGGAGCCAGAGTGCGTGTCTGTGTGTCTGTGTGTGTGTGTGTGTGCATGTGTATTATGAAGCTCAGAGATCAATGCAGCGTTTGATCTGCATGTATCTGAGTGAAGTGAGCTTCCAGAGAGCTTCCAGAGCTACCAGCCCAGGGGGAGGCTCAGTGTAACGGGCAACACCTCACTGCACCACATCATCCCCCATCGCGCGCGCACACACACACACACACACACACAGACAGCGTTTCATCTACTCTGCTGTTTCATCTCACACACACACACACACACGCGCGCGCTAGCAGCAGCGTCACGTCCATCATGTTCTTGCAGGAACAAAGGCTCTGAGCTCAGACTGACAACCATCTGAAGCTGACTCTCGCTCACATTTGTGCACTCTGAAGGAGTGGCTTCAGATACTAATTAAAAGTAGTTTCATAGTGTTAACTGTTTAGACATATTTCTGCAAATTCTTCCCTGACAGTGGTCCTTAAAAAGGTTCATAAAAATAATGAGTCATGTCACAGATCTATACTTACATTCTGACTCAGGAAGCATTCCTGTTGCAGAGCTTACAAACAGCTGGTGCAGCTGTTTCTTGTTCGAGGACTTAAAGGGAAACAAGTCCCACTCTTCACCCTGTCTCGTAGAATAAATCAGATGCGTCAGAAAACTACTGGTGTGATTCTATCATGTGGACAGGCCTAACTTTAAAGCTGGTGATTTTCACAGTGATCATGTGTGTACAAAGTCCACAGGCAGGCCCACATGGCTGTGTTTACATGCAGCTTTTTCAGAGTATTGGAAATCGTTTGGCGTAGATGAAGTTGGTAGGAATGCTAACAGAGTCGGAGGAGTCTCTGATTGATTTTGAACTGTTGTGGGTCAGAAGCAGAGCTTTACAAAGATGCAATAGTAATCGGTGCAATAATAATCCCACAGAATGACCAAGAGGTTCAGAGTTGAAAAATGCAGGCAAGTATGAAAAATTGCAGTTCCTCCAATGCCCACATGAGGGTCCAGCAATGAGTCAGTCTCCATATCCTCCCATGTTAAAATGTCCAACTTTACAGCTGAATTAAGCAAATTTGTAGCTGGATACATATAACAGTTTTGGTCTAAAGAAAATTTCCTCTTTCAAACAACTGCTGTATACAGAGGGATGATTTTTGTTTAACTCGTGTGTGTGTAGCTCAAACTGCTGAAAAGGTTAATGCACTCCATGTCAGGGTAACCAGCACAATACTAGGCAGGTGGTCATAATGTTATTCCTGATCTAGGCGCTCCATTGGGATGAAACACCAACAGAAAAATATTCAGTCAGAAAGGTTGACAAACCAGGGTTTACTCCTTCACTTAGAAGTTGTCAATCACAAGTCATTAGCCAAGCAATGAGATGGGCAGTGTGACATTCTCCAACTTGTTGTCACACTGGCTGTGCTTGTCTTTTATATTCAGTGACTTACACAGATTAGATTTTTTTTTCATATTGGGGATATGGGGTTGTTGTGATGACTACTAGATTTGTTTTGTTTACACATTGTGTTCTTGACTGTGCAATGACTTTTACACAATGTAACCACTGTATCGAGATGCTGCTGTGCACTTTTTGTACTCTGGTTAATGGGAAATGGTCATGACTATCCTGGGCATAGTAACCAGATTGTTGGATATAGAATATGCAACACTAAATATCAAGGCTAATGGACACATTATCATTTAAAGGCTGCATAGCAGACTCACAGCAATAGGTTTTCACAGTAGAATCAAATCTCACACACAAACACACACACACACACACACACACACACACACACACAGACAAATACACACTCACTTTATACCTGCACCGAAGCAATATGGATTCATCAGTTAAAGCCACATGATGCACTCAGAATCTCTCACACACCTGAATTTGTGTTAAAAAAAACATGCATTTGCTCACACACCATGCAACATGCACTCCCGCTGACATGCTCAATATTCATACAGAGGAACACACACACGCACAATGGACAGACACAAACACACAAAGTCCCTCATATGCATGTGCACATTCATCTCATAGTCTCCCGGCGCTGCTTGCAGCTTGTCACTGTAGACTTGGCGTCCCGCGATGCGGACAGGTCCAGATGGTGCTGTCACGGCTGTCACCAAACCGCATCTCCCAGAATACACCTGTGACAGCTGGAACATGTGCGCCCAGTCAGAGCGGCGCCACTACAGAGACTAATTATCACCAGCAGTCCAGCCGCTGCCGCGTACACGGGGCCCGCGCCTCGTCGTCACCTTACAAGGTTGCCGAGACCGGCGACAAATCAACTGTATCGTTAGCGTATGCCAGCTTAGAGAGAGAGAGAGAGTGAGAGAGAGATATTTTGTAACCATGGAAACGCATAGCAACCATCCTGCAACTAAGTGAACCTGCATTACTGTTTTGTTTGTTTTTTCCAGTAAAGAAAACAAGAAACTGTGAGAACAAAAAAATGAAGCTTTTCTAAGAAAAAATGCCTTTCTATCATTTACCCAACGACCTGATAGAGTTACTGGCTACGTATTAGCAATCATAAAATCATGGGTCTGGGTGCAGTTCCCCCCTCCAGGGGCAAGGGTACCTAGACCTGGTTTGTAGAGTACGCTTGGGGAGTGTGATCGTGTGTACAGCGTCTCTTTATGTCTGTCTCCACGTTGGTTGAGTGTGGAGTGAGTGCATATGAGAGCATGAGGGGGGGAATGGATGTTTGTGTCTGTGTGTGCCTGTATGTCTGTGTCTATATGTCAGGCTGGGTATCAGACGCCACCTCTCTGGGGACACCTCAGGCCCTCCAAGGTTTGGAGGCCTATCTCCACCTACCACCACTTCCCCTGCCGGTGGCGGACTCCCTCAGGTGTCGGTGCGTTGGTGGTTCTTTGTGTCTGGGGGTGGGCGTCCAGGTACACACCGGCTCACTCCTTGGCGGCCGCTTATCGGGGCCTGGAGCCTGGGGCTCGCTCGGGCCCCTTCGGGGGTGGGGTGCCCCCGGCCTCTCGGCCTGGGGCTCGGTCACTCAGGCACAGCTGGCGGCCGGCGGAGCTCATGGGCGCGTCACTGCAACTCCCCCTGGCTTCTGCTCCGCGGCTGCTGAGTGAACCCTCATCTGGGGCGCGGCTGCCCCTCTGTTGGTCTTCCATGGTCTCTTGTGTTCTGGGGGCCTCTGGATGTCTGGAGTTTTGATCTCCTCCATACCTGCTTCACACCCTGGAGGACGGGGCTGTGGCCCCCCCACACTCCCTAGCAGATCGTTACATGGAGAAACCTTTGGAATACAAGCGCGCTGATGCACACAGGTATGCACACGGGTGTTCACTGGTCGGAGACCCAAATTACACCTTTCTTGGCTGCTACTTCGAAGCACATCTGTCCTGCGTGCTGCAAAACAACAACATTGAATATTTAGTATTTACTGCTGTTTACACTTAGCTAGATTAATGCGATGGTGTTGTGTTTAGTATGTTGCTTTGTTTTTTTTTTTTTGTCTTTTTTTGCTTGTTTTCTATTCTTCTCTCAACAGGTGATCCAGGAGATTTTTATTTTTTTTCTCCCCCCCTTTCTCACTGTCCCTCTCCCCTTCTGTTTTTCCTTTCTTTCCTCTTTCTTTCTCCCTTTCCTATCCCTCACTCATGTCTGTCCCATCTGTAACATCTGAAAATAAAATATAATAAATAATAAAAACAAAGATCGACCAAATGGACCAATACGGCAATGCCACGATGATCCATTTGGCAAAGTAAATCCATTGGGTATCCTTGTTGGTCTTCAGACAACAATTCTGACGGCTAAAGAACCAAATGGGACAGGCGAAAAAAAAAAAAAAAAAATCATGGCACATGTTAGAGCTACAGGCTCAAGTATGTCACAAACCTGGAAACAAGTACAAATGTTTATTTAACCATCCAAATGCAAATGCTTATAACATTTTTAGAATTATTTTGAAACCCAACATCCTCTAGTTTCTGTAAAAGTGCTACCACGAAGCTAAAATGCTACCTAAGCTAGTTCAAACACTACTCCAGTTACAGATGAAGACATAAGAGCATGCTTCATTCCAGATTTCTGTAAATCTCTCTAAAATGTCTTTATTTGGTCATCCACAGGTGGCTGAAATTTCGGACTTTTTGGCTAACCTTGGGTGAGATAATGACTTTACCTTCCTAAGACCCGAACTCTTCCACAGCATGCATTTTTAATTTCTCTTTGATATTTGGGCATATTGGCACCTGATGAATGTAAAAACAAATAATTACCAGATTTTTTTTTTACTAATTTTTGTTTCTAAGGAAAATGAGAGCCACGTATGAGGATATTCATTTAAAATTTTGATAGAACAGTTGCAGTTTAATATCCTCGTAAGTGGATATCAGGAACTGGTAGAGTAAGATTTAGTATTTTGGTGTAAATAACCCAAAATGTGATGTCCACATATGTGGACGCCAGGTCCTAGGAGGTTAAAGTTGGTGGTGTCACTTGTGTCTCTGAGTCTCGCCTCCGAACTGTACATGTTGCTTGTACTAACTTGTGTAACACTGAAAAACAAAGTGGAACATTTTAATTAATTTAAAAAAGTTTACGATCATTCAGAACAAGCTGCAAGCATCCACTGGATAAAAGCAGAACATTCCCGGCACCTCGCACTCATTCAGCTGGCCTGAAATCAGTCAGGGTCCTGATTTTTTTTCAACCCAGTGTTTTGAGTTTCCTGTGTTTTTGTCATTTTGAATTATGTATTAAGTCCTCAGTGTTAGTCTATAGTTATTCTATAGGATCTAGTTTCTTGTGTTCCTTGTTTAGTAATTTTCCCTTTGTGTAGCTGACCCTGTGTCTCCCTCTGTGTGTCTAAGTGGATATAGGGCTTTGGAGTTGACGTCACAAGTGTATTGTGGGAGCGTGCCGCCATCTTCCGGGCCCACAAATTAAAAAAAAACACACTGTGTTGGAACGACGACCACAATAAACATGCTTAAAAGCAGCTCAAAAGAAAACGTACGGTATAGAGACCAATTGCGTCCACAGGAGAGGCGGTGGTACTTGAAAAAAATAGAGTGGATTGCAAATGTAGACCCATATGAAATACAGCGGTGGAGTAAAGACCCCGACGACTTACCGCCATTGTCCTACCCCGATATCTTTACATATCTTGTTTGTGGAGTAAGCGCTTACACTGTGAACCAGTTTCGTAATTACAAATTGCTGGAGGCGCACATCCAATTTACTAATGGCTGGGTGCAAGATTTGGCTATTTTCAAGCCAAACTGTGAGTACGTCGTTATTCAAACCAAGGTAAGTCAGCTGGAGTGCATCGAGTGTAATAGCCATGGTTCACTCCCTACCACAATTAATGTTATACATTTATCAATGAACCGCTAAAATCTGGGTTCAACACTTTATTTCAAATTCAAATCAAATCAAATTCAAATCAAATTCAAATTCAAATTTTATTTGTCACGTACACAGTCATACACAGTACAATATGTAGTGAAATGCTTGGACAACTGCTCGTGACCTAAAGAAAACAAAAAAGGAAAAGGCTATGAATAAAATAGGAAATAAATATGAAAAATTAAAAAGGGTAAATTTAACTAGGAAGGAATAAAATATAAATTAAGGTTAAAAATGAAATAACTGTACAACACAAATTAGAATGAAGGGTAAATTTAACTGGGAAAGAATAAGATAAAATATATAAATTAAAGTTGAAAATAAAATAACTGTACAACAAAATACACAATATAGAACTATATAAGAATGTATGAAGAAATATAAATATAAATAAATATATACACAATAACAGCAGCTGTACAAGTATTAACTGGAAATGAAGAATATAATGTCCAGTGTTGTGCAATCTACATTATGTCTTGTGCAGTGCAAATATGCTTAAAGTGATTTAAGTGATGAAGTGAAAACAATGTCCAGAATGTCCAGTGTGTGTGTAAGAACTGTATGTGTGGGTCAGTATTGTGTGGTGGTGTGATTGAGAGACCGTATCGCCTGTGGGAAGAAGCTCCTCCTCAGTCTCTCTGTGTTGGTCTTCAGGGAGCGGAATCGCTTTCCTGACCTCAACAGAGAGAACAGTCTGTTGTTGGGATGGCTGAGGTCCTTCACGATCTTCCTGGCCTTGGTCCAGCACCGCCTGCTATAGATTGAGTGCAGGTCAGGGAGCTCGGAGCGGATGGTGCGCTCAGCTGATCGCACAACCCTCTGTAGAGCTCGTCTGTCCTGCATGGTGCTGTTCCCGAACCAGGTTAAGATGTTTCCCGTCAGGATGCTCTCTATGGTGCACGAGTAAAAGTTCCTGAGCACCTTGGAGGGCAGTTGGAAGTCTCTCAAGCATCTGAGGTGGTAGAGACGCTGACGGGCCTTTTTCACCATGGTGTTGATGTGACAGGACCATGACAGGTCCTGCGTGATGTGAACTCCGAGGTATTTGAAGCTGTCCACTCTCTCCACTGGGCACTCGTTGATGACAGGGGTCTGGTAGTTCCTCTCCTGCTTAGTGCTGAAGTCCACTATCAGCTCCTTTGTCTTACTGACGTTTAGAAGGAGGTTGTTCCTCTGGCACCAGTTCTCCAGATTCCTAATCTCCTTCAGGTAGGCCGTCTCGTTGTCATCAGAGATCAGGCCCACCACGACGGTGTCGTCAGCAAACTTGATGATGGTGGTGGAGCTGGTAGTGGCCACACAGTCATATGTGTACAGTGGGGCAAAAAAGTATTTAGTCAGCCACCGATTGTGCAAGTTCCCCCACTTAAAATGATGACAGAGGTCAGTAATTTGCACCAGAGGTACACTTCAACTGTGAGAGACAGAATGTGAAAGAAAAATCCATGAATCCACATGGTAGGATTTGTAAAGAATTTATTCCTAAATTAGGGTGGAAAATAGGTATTTGGTCACCTCAAACAAGGAAAATCTCTGGCTCTCACAGACCTGTAACGTCTTCTGTAAGAAGCTTTTCTGTCCCCCACTCGTTACCTGTATGAATGGCACCTGTTTGAACTCATCATCTGTATAAAAGACACCTGTCCACAGCCTCAAACAGTCAGACTCCAAACAGCCATGGCCAAGACCAAAGAGCTTTCGAAGGACACCAGGAAAAGTATTGTAGACCTGCACCAGACTGGGAAGAGTGAATCTACAATAGGCAAGCAGCTTGGTGTGAAAAAATCAACTGTGGGAGCAATCATCAGAAAATGGAAGACATACAAGACCACTGATAATCTCCCTCGATCTGGGGCTCCACGCAAGATCTCATCCCGTGGGGTCAAAATGATCATGAGAACGGTGAGCAAAGATCCCAGAACCACACGGGGGGACCTGGTGAATGACCTGCAGAGAGCTGGGACCAAAGTAACAAAGGTCACTATCAGTAACACACTACAACGGCAGGGAATCAAATCCTGCAGTGCCAGACGTGTTCCGCTGCTGAAGCCAGTGCATGTCCAGGCCCGTCTGAAGTTTGCCAGAGAGCACATGGATGATACAGCAGAGGATTGGGAGAATGTCATGTGGTCAGATGAAGCCAAAGTAGAACTTTTTGGTATAAACTCAACTCGTCGTGTTTGGAGGAAGAAGAATACTGAGTTGCATCCCAAGAACACCATACCTACTGTGAAGCATGGGGGTGGAAACATCATGCTATGGGGCTGTTTTTCTGCCAAGGGGACAGGACGACTGATCCGTGTTAAGGACAGAATGAATGGGGCCATGTATCGTGAGATTTTGAGCCAGAACCTCCTTCCATCAGTGAGAACTTTGAAGATGAAACGAGGCTGGGTCTTCCAACATGACAATGATCCAAAACACACCGCACGGGCAACAAAGGAGTGGCTCCGTAAGAAGCATTTGAAAGTCCTGGAGTGGCCTAGCCAGTCTCCAGACCTCAACCCCATAGAAAATCTGTGGCGGGAGTTGAAAGTCCGTGTTGCTCAGCGACAGCCCCAAAACATCACTGCTCTCGAGAAGATCTGCATGGAGGAATGGGCCAAAATACCAGCTACTGTGTGTGCAAACCTGGTAAAGACCTATAGTAAACGTTTGACCTCTGTTATTGCCAACAAAGGTTATGTTACAAAGTATTGAGTTGTATTTTTGTTATTGACCAAATACTTATTTTCCACCCTGATTTACGAATAAATTCTTTACAAATCCTACCATGTGGATTCATGGATTTTCTTTTCACATTCTGTCTCTCACAGTTGAAGTGTACCTCTGGTGCAAATTACTGACCTATGTCATCATTTTAAGTGGGGGAACTTGCACAATCGGTGGCTGACTAAATACTTTTTTGCCCCACTGTACAAAGAGTACAGCAGGGGGCTCAGAACACACCCCTGGGGGGCTTCAGTGCTGAGAGTGGTGGCGGCTGAGACATGTCCGCCCATCCTTACTGCCTGTGGTCTGCCAGTTAGGAAGTTGGAGATCCACTTACACATAGATGAGCTGAGTCCCAGATGCTCCAGCTTGGTGGTGAGTGTGGAGGGAATTATGGTGTTAAATGCAGAGCTGTAGTCTATGAAGAGCATTTTAACATAATTCCCCCTTCTAGTGTCCAAGTGAGTGAGTGATGTGTGGAGGAGATGAGAGATGGCATCATCTGTGGAACGATTTGGACGGTAAGCAAACTGTAGTGGGTCCAGTGTGTCTGGTAGTGAAGAAATGATGAAGTCTCTGACCAGGCGTTCAAAGCACTTCATCACTACTGGGGTGAGGGCTACAGGGCGATAGTCATTGAGAGAAGCAGGGTGGGGTTTCTTCGGGACAGGAACAATGATGGACTCTTTGAAGCAAGTGGGGATCACCGACTGAGATAAAGAGATGTTGAATATCTCAGTGAACACAGGAGCTAGCTGGTATGCGCAGTCTCTTAGGATACGACCTGAGATGCCGTCTGGTCCTGCTGCTTTCCTGGTGTTCACTCTTTTGAAGGCTCTCCTTACTTCATGCTCGGAGATGACGAGCACGTTTCCGGTGCTGGCAGTATCTTCCTGTCTGCAGCCGTTAGCGCCGCTAGCACTAGCATTGTTGGAGTCCTTAGCTGCAGCCTCGAAGCGAGCATAGAAAGTGTTCAGCTCGTCTGCCAGAGTCACGGCCGCGTTCGTCATACCGGTTGTTGGTGCTTTATAGTCCGTTATTGTCCTTAGTCCCCGCCACAGGCTCCTAGAGTCACTCTGTTGGAGTTGTGACTCTAGTTTCCTCCCGTAGCGCTGCTTCGCCTCTTTCACCGCCCTCCGCACGTTATGTGACGCGTCTTTGTACGGGTCCATGTCCCCCGTCGTGAGTCCCGTGTTGTAGGCAGCGGTGCGGGATCTCAGAGCGTCGCGGATGGTTTTATCCACCCACGGCTTCTGGTTGGGAAACGTTGTGATAGTCTTTGTCTCCACGGTATCATCCGCTAGTTTCCCGATGAATTCCACAACCGCTTCCGTAAACACGTTGACATCATCATCGGAGCTGTTTCTGAACATGCCCCAGTCTGCGTCATCGAGTGCGTCCTGTAACGCGGCCACCGAACCGGAACTTCCTGTTTCAACCTTTGTTTGTATTTTGGCATGAGGAAGATGGCGGCGTGATCAGATTTGCCAAACGGAGGGCGGGATTGTGCCTTGTAGCCGTCCTTGACCGTAGTGTAGCAGTGGTCCAGTGTCCTTTCACCTCTGGTGGGGCAGGTGATGTGTTGATAAAAGTTCGGCGCTGCGCGTTTGAGGTTGGCGCTATTAAAATCCCCCATCACAATAAGCGCAGCATCCCGGTGTTGTGTCTGGTGCTGTGTGAGTGCCTCATGCAGCTCGCATAAGGCGGTGACCGTGTCCGCTTGTGGTGGAATATAAACGGCACTTATAATGACCGATGTAAATTCCCGAGGTAGATAAAAAGGACAACACATGATGGACAGTAGTTCCAGATTTGGTGTGCAGGAGCGTGTGAGAGGAACAACGTTCGCACTGTTGCACCAGTTGTTGTTCACCATTAAACACACGCCGCCTCCCCTTGACTTCCCCGAGTCCCGTGTCCTGTCCATGCGGTGAACCGAGAAGAACTCGGCCGGCTGGATGGCGTGGTCCGGCACTGCTGGGTTCAGCCATGTCTCGGTGAAGCAGAGGAGATTGCAGTCCCGAATGTCTCTCTGGAACTTTACCCTGGCCCTGAGGTCGTCAAGCTTGTTCTCCAGTGACTGGATGTTGGCGAGCAGGATGCTAGGCAGAGGTGTGCGGTGTGCACGAGCTCTCAGCCTGTTCCTGACGCCGGCTCGCTTCCCTCTAGGCCGCCGCCGCTTCCCTTTGTTCTCCCTCAAGATCTCACTCGGCCAGCTCGGATCCGGAGTTAAAAACTTCGAATTGTGAGTACATTGTATACCAATAGAAACAAGAGTGTCACTGTCATACCTAATGTACCCAATGGTGATGATTTTGCCGATTTAGAAACGCTTTCAGGCTTTACAGCGGCACTCCATCTTTTTTACCTCTCTCTACTTTCTTCTTCTCTCCTCTCTCTTACCCAGCCTCATCAGCGGCACCCCTGGTCTGACAGGGTAACAGCATGTACTAATTTGCTTCCCTTATTATAGAACCTTGTAAACACAACATCTCCCCCTTTTCTCAAATAATACTCTCTCCCTTGTAGCACAACATGAAACATTCGACAGCCTTTTACTTTTGAGGCAATTAGTAACTTCAGAACAGTATTATATATACTGTATATCCTGATAAAAGAACTGTAATGGCAAAGTAAACGTGCCCTGGATCAACCCTGAATCAAAAGGAACAACCATGTGCCTTCTTCTCAGCTTATCAGAAGTCACAGGTGGAATTAAAGATAAGTAATGAAACTCAAATGCACTTTCCATTCACAGTCATTTCTCACATCTGCATATTTCTCCTTTCTTTTTACCTCTGAACTATTTCATAACAAAGTCTTTTGTCCATCTTGGTGGTTGTCTGTCCCTCTGCAGTGTGGGACGTGTAGCAGTCTGTACTGAGCTGATGTTTTCCGCCTCTGTATCAGCTCTTTGTGTGTGTTTTGAGTTCTCTGGGACAAGTGAGAGAATAGAATAGAATTCAACTTTATTGTCATTGCACATGCACAGGTACAGGGCAACGAAATGCAGTTTGCATCCATCCAGAAGTGCTTTAGTGATATAGATATATTACAATATATATTAGCAATAATATAGATATGTAAGTATATTACAGAAATGGGTCTATTATGGTATGTTATAATGTACACGGTATGAAGTATGTTGTGAATATTCTATAACTGCCATGGGGGTGCCGAGGCAGGCCGTGTGTGGATTAGTAACGGACCCAAGATGCAGACTGCTTAAGTGGAGGGGGATCTTTATTAACAAAAGGTGAAGTACAACAAAAAAGGGTGGCGAGAAACAGAACGGTAAAAACTCTAAACTGGGAAAACTAAAACTAAACACAAAGCCAGAACACGAACGAGGGTACCTTGCAGGGAGAATGACCAGGAAGCCGGAGGAATAAACACAGAATGACGGAGGGGAAATAACGCAGACAAACCAGCAACTAACAGAGGCAGACACGGGGTTAAAATACACAGAAGGATAACGAGGGGATGAGACACAAAAGGAGGGCACAGCTGGGAGTAATCGGACCTGACGAGACAGGGGAAAAGTAAACTGAACACACTGAGAACAGACACGGACCTTCAAAGTAAACAGGAAACACATACACGTAATGACATAACACACCAACTTGACACAGACTGTGGGACACAGAACATAGAAACATGAACCATGAAACAGAAGAGTTCAAACACCCAAGGTAACCAAAACCACAGAAATAATAATAAACTAAACATAAACACGGAGTCACAGACTCCGGGCCATGACAATAACTATATGTACAGGCTGTAGTGAGTACAAGCTATGTACAGGATATGAACAGGATATAAATATGAAAAACTATACAGAATATGAAATAAATAACTTTACAGAAATCTGAGATATACAGCTATACCGAAATGGGAACTATGCAAGTTGTAAACAGTTGTAGGGTTAAAAATTATCGTATGTACAGAATGATTATTTACACAGAGATATACAGTAGTGCAGTTAAGATAAGTGAGATATGTGGATAATTTCTACAGAGAAATAATTACTACAGAGAGACGCGCTGCATTCCATCTTCTCCCATCGCTGAGGATGAAAGAACTCTCACCCGTCTGCTGCTGTACCTCCAGCGGCTTGGTGTATTGTGGCTCTCCTTTTCCCACATGGAATGGCTTCCGTACTCTCACTGAAGCACCCACAGTCACTTTAGTAGGTTTAGCACCTCTCTTTCTGTCTGTATAAAGTGCACTTCTTTTCTGTGTCAATGTCACTTTGGATCTGATGTCGTCATATTGTCCAGCATCCTTTGGTGGTGGCAAGATGTTGAGTTTAGTCCACATGGCTCTTTCTCTGAGGAGCTGGAAAGGGGACTCACCGGTTGTAGCATGGGGAGTCGCTCGATAATTTTGAAGCAGTTCTGTAACCACAGTTTTCCATGGTCGCTGAGTAGCTTGTGCTGTCTGCATGGAGTCCTTCAGTACTCTATTAAAGCGCTCCACACATCCATTTGCTTGAGGATGATAGACGCTTGTCCTGATGTGTGTTATGCCCCTTTCAGCGAGAAACTCAGCAAAGGCAGCTGAGGTGAACTGCGGACCATTATCAGTTGTAATTTCATAAGGGTTTCCTTCACGGGCGAAAATAGAAGTCAGGAATGCAATCACTGTCGCAGTTGAGGTGTTTGGTGTGAATGCGACTTCAGGCCACTTACTGAAATAGTCAACTAGTGTGATGGCAAACCTGCAGTCATAGGTTCCTTGTTCAAACGGACCAACAATGTCGACAGCAACATGTTGAAACGGACCCTCTGGGAATTTGATGGGTTGTAACGGTGCAGGTGAAACAGCTGCTGTCTTGTCACATGATTGGCAGGTTGTGCATGTGGACAATATTTCGTGGACCAGTTCATCCATGTTTTGCCACCAATATAGATCTCTCAGGCGTTGTTTGGTTCGGACCATGCCTTGATGTCCTTCATGGGCTATGTGCACTACTTTTCCTCGCAGAGATTTGGGAACAATCAGCCGTGTTCCTCTAAATATCAGCGGTGACTCTGCTGCCAGTTCATGTCGGACCAGGAAGTAGGGTTTGACATCATCTGGTAAGGATTTGCTTAATTTCGGCCAGCCCGAAAGAACGATATGTCTTAGTTTTGTTAATTCCGGACAGTCTTCACATTCTGCTTTGAAGTCAGCCAGTGGAAGCGCTGTTAGCTGAGGAGAAATTTCAGCAATCTCTGTGATTAAGTCCTGTTCAGAGTCTTCTTGTGGTATGCAGGGGAACACGGGACATACAGTCAGCTATAACATTTTGGCTTCCTGGACGGTACTCTAAGTCATACTGGAAACACATCAGTCTGGTTGACCAACGTGCTATCCTCATGCCAGCTCTGTTCATCCCCTTAGTACTTAACAGGATGGTGAGGGCCTGGTGATCAGTTCTCAGAGTAAATCTGCGTCCCCGTATGTACGTCCTCCATCTTTCGACAGCCCATACGCAGGCGAGGGCTTCTTTTTCAATTGTTGAATATTTCCTCTCGGCTGGGGACAGGGTGCGGGAACCAAAAGCAACAACACGTTCCTCATTGTTTGAGTTCATCTGGGTCAGAACAGCTCCAAGACCATAATCTGACGCATCAGTGGTGATGAACGTTGGCAGATTTGGGTTGAAGATTGCCAGTGCTGGGCTTTTTTAGTAACATTTCCTTCAGTTTGTTGAAGCTTTCGTTTGCTGTATCAATCCATTCAGCCGTCTGACTTGTCCGAAGTAGCTCACGGAGTGGTTCAACCACAGTTGCATAGTTTGCTAGGAATTTGCTGAACCACGAAGTCATGCCTAAGAAGGAATGAAGAGCAGCCATGTCCTTTGGTGCAGGGGCTTTGGCAATGGCAGTCAGATGGTCTGGGCTGGGGCTCAGGCCATCCTTGGAAATGACGTGTCCCAAGAACGGAATAGATGTCTGTCCAAATGAACTTTTGTTGAAGTTGATCTGCAGACCGACATCCTTCAGGCGTTGAAGGACAGCCTGCAACCGTTCATCATGCTCTTCTCTGGAATGTCCATACACTATTATGTCATCCAAGTAGTTCTGTACTCCTGTCTGGTCTCTTATGACTGTTTGCATCATCTTTTGGAAGGCAGAAGGGGCTGAAGCAAGTCCAAATGGGACTCGGGTAAACTGGAAGAGTCCTTCATGAGTTATGAATGCTGTGAGGCTTCGGCTATCAGGGTGAAGAGGCAGTTGGTGATAAGCTGAACTTAAATCAATCTGGCTAAAATGTGTAGCCCCAGCCAGCTGTGCGAACAAATCCTCCATGTGAGGAAGAGGGTAACAGTCCATGATCACACTCTTGTTAGGTTCACGCAGATCCACACAAAGCCTCAAGTTTCCCTTACTTTTTCTTCCAACCACCAGAGGACTCACCTATTCAGCTGCATCCACTGGTTCGATGATGCCTGCTTGGAGTAGACGTTTTGATTCAGCTGACACCTCCTCACGTATGCTGAGTGGTAGATGCCGCAGTTTTTGACGAACCGGCTGTACTGTCTTGTTCACTTGAACTTTGTGGATAAACCCTTTAACAGCTCCAAGATGATGGGAAGAAGAAGAATAAATGTTATTCAACATGCATGTTTGTTTACTGGCTGGTGATTCTCTTGCGGGATCCTCTCCTTTGTTGATGACTTTTCAAGCAATGATATCAATGTTAAGTGCTTCAATTAAGTCCAACCCCAGCAAAGGTGATCCATCTTTAACTATGAAGAATGATCCTGGCACTTTTCTGTCATTGTTTGCAACCCTCACTGAAGCCTGCAGGCAGCCAATGACAAGCAAGTCAC
Organism: Rhamphochromis longiceps; assembly: GCF_057381845.1. Lineage (NCBI taxonomy): Eukaryota > Metazoa > Chordata > Actinopteri > Cichliformes > Cichlidae > Rhamphochromis > Rhamphochromis longiceps. The sequence continues at coordinate 11,881,256 of NC_140558.1, forward strand.
CTTTAGCATAAGTGACAAGCTTAACTTTTGGTTCAGTCAAAGCACAGGTCAAGTCAAGTCAAGTTTATTTATAAAGCACATTTAAAAACAACCAAGGCTGACCAAAGTGCTGTACAATAAAATACAAATATAAAATACAATAAAACGCAAGTACATAAAACACCTCACTGATAAAACAATAAATTAAAACAATAAGTTAAACCTTGCTAAAAGCCAGTGAGAAGATGTGCGTTTTAAGAGCAGTTTTAAAAGTTCCTAGGGTTGTGGAGAATCTGATGTGAGGAGGTAAACTGTTCCAGGGTGCAAAATGTTCTTTGTAGATGGCTTCTGGAAGGATAGATACTGAAGCTCCTGTATCCACAATTAACTCCAGAACCTGAGAGTTTCCCTGTGGTGTTTCAATGTTCATTTTGCATGTAATCTTATCACATGCTGCAGTCATCAGTTTGTGATCATCAACACATAAAACTGTAAACTCAGGAACAACTACTTCCCTGACCACTGCTAGAGCTGATTTACAAACTCTGGCGAAGTGCCCTTTTTTGTTGCATTTATCACATTTTATTTTTGCTGCTGGACAGTTTTTATCATTAGCCAGGTGTTTCTCGGATCCAAATCTGAAACAATGACGCTGTTGCTCTTTATCACTTGCCTTTTTGTGCCATTCTTTAGATGTAGGTCCCTGAGCTTGAGCTGGTCGCGCTCCTCTTTTTCCCCGAAGACGTGCGTCCTTCACCTCCACAGCTTGTACTGCAGCAGTCTGGGCCGTGGGCGCAGCAGAGAGGAGTGTAGCATTCTTGACTGCAGCCTCCACCTGACACGCAATAGTGACTGCCTTGTCCAATGTAAGGTCCTCCTCCAACAGCAATTTACCTTTAACAACACTGAGATTAGCATTAGCAACAAGTTGATCCCGAATCATTTCACCCTCCATTATTCCAAAACCACATGGCACAGCTAACGCTCTGAGGGCGGCAACATACTGGGTCACAGTTTCATCAGCCCGCTGAACTCGCTGTCTGAATGTGTGCCTGCATGCCACTACATTCACTTTAGGGACAAAGTGGTTTTCAAGCGCAGTCATGGCTTCAGCAAACGTTGTACCTTGATTCGGCAGTGTGTAGAACAGTCGTTGTCCCTCTGGTCCCAAGCAATGTAATAAGACGGCTCGTCGTCTCGCCTCCGGCCATGCATCTCCCGTAGCATTTATCACTAGCATGTAGTTCTCAAAGAATTTGCGCCACGTCATAAACGGTATTGGCAGCTCACCCGCATGTTGCAAAAAGGGCGGTGGGCTCGGTACTGAAGCGCTCATCTTCGTCGCCAATTTGTTGAGTTTGTAATCAGGCAGCGGAGGCGACGTCTGGGTTCAACACTTTATTTCAGGCTTTACAGCGGCACTCCATCTTTTTTACCTCTCTCTACTTTCTTCTTCTCTCCTCTCTCTTACCCAGCCTCATTAGCGGCACCCCTGGTCTGACAGGGTAACAGCATGTACTAATTTGCTTCCCTTATTATAGAACCTTGTAAACACAACACGTTACATAGCAAGTATGTCTGCAAAGTCACTCCATTCGATGTTTGTTCGCAATTTCTATAACCTCCGAGACCACCAACGATAATATTATTAAGCTATAAAGAGTGATATGAACATATATACAAATTACCGGTAAGTTAAGGGATATCTGGAGATGGAAGAGAACTGGATATCAGCTCGTCTCACGGCTGCTATCCAGGCTAGACGCCTTCATTTGGTAAGGTCCGCCATATGAGCTCCCTCATGTTGCTTCCAGGTTGGGAAAGAATAAAAAGAGAGACCCTTTTTAAGCTTATTCCTGTGTCGGTCGTGCGATTGAACATTGCAGCGGACCACACAGCAAGTACGAACGATGGCTATTGTGTTTGCCTTCGCTCTTTTTTTGCTTGCGCTTTGTTTGGACCTGGAAAATTGCGCATCAGGCCAAAATCCTTTCCACGCCCACACCTGTGACATCACGCTCCAAAGCCCTATAGTGATGTGAGTATTGTGCTTTGTTCCCACTCCTTGTGTTCTGTGTTTCCTCATCCCGTCATGTGCTCCTCCATGTTCTCTTTCTCCCACCAGGCTGTCTCTGTGTACTTCCTGTTTTACTTTGAAGGTCTATGTCTCATGTAAGTGTATTCTGCTTTGCTTGCTTGTCTCGTCAGTTCTGATTTCTCCCAGCTGTGTTTCCCTCCTGTCTCCCATTCCCTGATTGAATATATAAGCCCTGTGTTTTTGCCTGCTGGTTTGTCTGTGATGTCTTCCCCGAGTATCCGGCTGTATCCCAATTCAGGGTCTGCAGCCTTAAAGGCCGCATTTTAAGGCCAATTACTTCACAGCGACGCGACGAAGGCTGTCTCTGCTGCCTCTGTTCGGTGGTGTCAAGCCAAACGGCTTTAACGTGTTTGAACGAGCTGACGGTTCACTCGTTAAGCTGAAAGAAAGATGCTTTAATCACAGGAGTCACACATGTGTCCACTGTACCATCTGGGAACTCTTCTTGTTTAGCACTTGTAATAACACACACACTAAATCCTGCTTCTCTTGTGCTGTTTTGTAGCAGTGTATACACCTGAGACTGTCACCTGTCTGTCTGTCCTGCACTCTCTCTCTTTGTCTTTCTCTCTGATTGTGTAATAAAAGTATGAACATGTATTTATAAGTTACAAGTTAAGTTGTGTTTGAATCCTGCAGCTTATCACACATTTGATTTCCATGTGTGACAACTGCAAGTGTCCAGAGTGAGGACAGACTGAGGGACCCACTGCTGCACATCATCTGTGAGGCTTTGCACCCCTGATAATCCACCAGGACAAACTCAGCAGTGTGTGAGGAAGAGGAGGAAGAGCCAGCAGCAGCTGACAGATGGAGAGAATAGACAGACTGTTCCCTGTTTGTGAAGGACTGCTACAAAAAGTTTAAAATCACTAATTGTCTGTCCTGAATCAGTCTTATTAGGTCATGTTCAAATAAATTTACCATTCCAGTGTTTTCAGTGTTGGAGAAAGTACTCAGGGCCTTCAAGTTGAACACCATGAAAGGCAGCAACAAGTTTAATATTCAGAAACCTAAAGTATGTATCAGCAGCAGAATGGACCTAAAAAAAATGTTTGTTTCAGTTCTATGAAGCTTTGAGTATTTTGGATTAGTAGTACTGCTGTGTTTGTTGCATCATATTGCTGTAATTGTTTATATGCTTTATATATTCTGAAGTAAGTTGATCTAGTGTTACATCATATTTTATAAGGATGTTATGTGTTTGTATACTTTCTGCCCAGTTTGACCCATTTAGCAGAAGTCAGCCTGTTTACGGCTCGGATATCTATTCTGTATGATTTGAAGCAGATATTGAAGCAAATATTCCAATATAGGAATATTTAATATATCAGTCTACTCTTCATTCTATCAGAAACGGTTATCACAGCTCGTACATTTTCTTTGTACAAAAGCACTGAGCAAAATGTAGTAATGCCAACACATTAAAAAACAATATTTGCCTCTTATATATAATCTATTTGTACACTGTCAAAGATACTTGCCTTTGAGTGAAGATATAAAGTGATAGGAAATATAAATAACTGCAACTTGAGTCTTTACTGAAGCTCAGTATTTGACACAGAGTTCAAACTCACTGCTGTAATAGCTAATCATGATTAATATGGTACTAACTTTAATATTGGCCTTATTATATTTACATTACAATGTAGCTTGTCATCACCGGTGTGTGAATGGGTGGATGACTGAATGTAGTGTAAAGCGCTTTGGGGTCCTTAGGGACTAAGTAAAGCGCTATACAAATACAGGCCATTTACCATTTTACCATGACTTTAGTCTCATGAACAACATTAGCTAATTGTTATTTACTAGCTAATCTTAAAATTACAGTTCAGACCAAACTAACCTGGATACCTGTTGTTGGCTACAATCGTAGTAACATGTATATGTTGAAAAAAAAACTGCTTCAGCAGCAGAAAATACATGAAAGTTCATTTTAGTTCTAGCTATTTTTTTTAAATTCTTCAGACAAGTTAAGAAGAACGTTAAAGTCTTTAACACGGTAGTACAAATACTGACTTCTATTTCGTTTTTTTTTTTTTCCACAGGTTACATGGTTTTTTTAAGTTTTTTTTTTTTTTTTTTTAGTGTAATGGGATCTCGGATGTGCTGCAGTTGGGAAGTGAAGGAGTAGTCCATTAATTGAGAGTCAAATTTATATTTCTATCTCTGTCAAGGTCGACAAGGCAGCACTTCCTCCCACAGATGGAGTTTTTTTTACCTCTTCTCTTTGTCAGCGGGATGAGCTGATTGTCACGCTGAGCCGAATGTGTTTTCTCTGCTTTTTTACCTCCCTTTTTTGTCTCCCATTAGCACACTGTTCGCTCAGTCGTACGCTGCGTTTGGGGATGGCGGCGGCGGTAGCAGCGAGGGGCAGATCCATCATGCCGTGCTGCGTATGGTAATTGTTATAATAGATGCAGAGCAGTTGCTTAAGGGCTGATGTTTTGGGAAACTGTTATTGAACTAATTACTCTTTTGCATACTTTGTCTTCAGTGTTTAGCTCCAGATTTTGTCTCTCTCTATGGAGTCGCATTAAAAGTCATTGAAAAGAGGGAAACGCTGAGCCGCTTTGCTGGCTGAGTGGAGTCGACTCCCAGGCCTAAACCCCCACCAGTCAGCTCCTCACGATCACATGGTTAAATCTCACCCTGTTTCCTGTCGCGCAGTGGTGTTCATCTTTTTTTAAGTGCATGAATGAAATGGAAATACACATGCAGTTCTGACAAGTATTATGTAACAGTTAAACAAATAAAACTACAGTTTATTGAAAATAACAATAATTTTTAATTATATTATGAAGCTTTTGATGAAAAAAAGGACATCACCAGAACTAGATCAGGACCAGAAAACAATCCTCATTTTCTGGAACACAATAGTCTACATCTCAGGACACACTTCTTAAATAATCAGGTCCGAACTTATTTTAATGACAATATCACCCGATTAGAGCACTTCGCTCTCACACTGCAGGCTTATGTGTTTATACACCTCTCTGAATGTAATGATTAGTTATTATCAATCTCTGGCTCTCATCCACAGCGTGTCCCAGCCCTGTCTTCCCTTACCCCAACCGCCCTGCCTGAGCCCGGCTCTGCTAGAGAGTTTTTCCTGAAAAAAAAAGAGTTTTTCCTTCCCACTGTTGCCAAACACTTGCTCATGGGAGGTAGTCTGAATCTGGGGGTTTTCTGTGTATTATTTTACGGACTTCATATTCAAATATAAATTCCTCTAAGATGACTGTTGTTGAGATTTGGACACTATATAAATAAAACGGAACTGAAATGGATTTAACTGCCACCAGCTGTTCTCAGCTGCTGCACCACAAGCCAGCTTTGGATATGTGAGAGAAAGGCAGTAAGACTTTATAATATCACCCATGTCCCAAAAACATGGGTGATTAGCATGTTTACAATGTAAATGTTGTTAATGTCAAATATTGTTTGTTCTTCTGTAAAATTACCATCAGATTGAACACATGTTAAAAATACTTAATTTTACTTGCAGTTCAATTATTTATTTTCTTTGTCTTCTCTAAAAACCAGATTGTTTACTCCCTTATTCTCATGTGCCTTGCACATTGCCTTGTAATTTCATATGAACATTTTCAATAAAGGATTTTATTAATTTTTTTTTTAAAAGGCTTTACGCTTCTCACCTTCAGTGAACACTACTTTGGTCACATGGTGGAAAGAGAGGGTCCAACAAACAATGTTCAACCAGCAAAAGGAGGCTAATGGTGACAATAGTGCAGGACCCAGTGAAATATTATGTTTTGTGGCATTGTTCAGTGTTTAGAGAAGAAGTTGATGTTGTGTGGATGTGTGAAGGTCATTGCAAATGTTCAGCTAGATCAGTGGTTGTCAAACTTTTTACATCATTCCCCACATGGCAGAAAGAAATATTTCCACGCCCCATCTAAACAAAACGATGACAGAAAAGCATAGCTGCAATTTTATTTAGATGATAAATTCACAATGAATCCTTCGGTAATTTTTGTTTTAAAAAAACAACTTTCATTTCAAACAGCTATTTGTAACTTTTGTTACTAGACTGTTTCATGAGTCAGCAGCACTTCTTCAAAAAAGCAACAAGTTAAACAGAATGTGAACATTGCCAAACATGGAAAAATAAAGTTCAGTCTTAGTCTTATTAAACAAAGAAATCCAGAAACTTGTGAACAGAGATGAAATATATATAATTTAGTGAGAGTTTAATACACTCTCAGTGGCTGCAGTGAGCCTGTTTTTGACTGCAGAGCTGTGGCGGGGCGTGGTCTGTGGCACGGCTGCGGGGGAGGCGGATGCACCTGAGCGGCATCCCCAAGCCGCCTCGCCGGCTTAAAGCAGAATGAACTGGGTCCTGCTGTTGTTGTTGATGTGTGTAGGCTTAAGCTGAAAAGTGTACTGAAAAGTGCAAACATGACGTTGAGACTCTCGTGCCCCAATTCTGGATTTTGGCACCACTGTAAACAATGCACGACAGACCCAACCACAGGTTCACACTTTTCAGTACACTTCTTTATTGTGGTTGTTGACTTGCGCACGTGGATGCAGCTTTGATGCAGCTAATGCAACATTAGTTCCACATGACTTTTCTGCCAGTTAACTTGTGCCCCACCTGTGAGAAGTCTCGCCACACACTTTAAGAACCACTGAGCTAGAGAAAGATGAGGTTATGTTAGGTCATACAGCACAGTTGGAAATCATAATACTTGTCATGCAGAGAAGAGCTTTATGAACACCAGCGCAAAATGCTAGTTTATGCCTTTAACCTGTAGATTTGAATATAACAGTTGGACGTACGGCACAGTGGTTAGCACTGCTGCTTCAGGAGCGTCCTGGAGTGCTCCCTGTTTGTGTGCAGGTGTTTTCCTGGAGCTGAAGACATGCCCATCATGCCTCAGGACATGCTCACGTCCTGATTTAATAAAAAAAAAGATTTGACCAAATTTCAGTCTTTGTTGAAAGTCAACACAAAAACACAAGGCCATGAATCAAATTCTTCCACTGAACTCTGAATATTTCTTCGGGCTGATTCGTCTGCAGACAGAGGAAAGTTCTGCAGAGATCGTTGCATAAAGCAAAGAATGCAACAAAGTGGAAAATAACAACAGTATATGAATAAATCTTCTAATTTGCATTGAGGCAGGGATGCCTTCATGCTGGACCTCAATTAATTTTCTTTTCCTTTGAAAACTGTACCGTGCTAAAGGCTGCCCGCTCACATTTATAATCCTGTTTATTAACTCTTTGATCACATGTTTAATGATGTGAAATGTTCAAAAGACAAAGAAATAAGGATGCTGTATATTTGTGAATCGATTCGTTCATTTCTGCCCCCTGCCTACTTCTCTCTATAGCTGCCAGCAATAATTGGCCTCCACCTGTGGGTGTCTGCCCAACAGCTCATTGACTAATTGGAGAATGTGAGTGTACAAATCAGCAACCAGAGCCCTCCACAAAACAGACTACAAACGAGATCCTTTCTCTGCTTCTCCACTCTCCAGACTGTGACTGAGCTGCTGGTCTCTGTAGCCTTTAAGGCTTGTTAAAGATGCAATCGCTGAGCCATTTATTAGGAACACCTGACAGTTGTGTAGTGCTACTCTCAGGACAGACTTTAAGACTCTTTCTACTAGAAAGCGGAGATTATTAGTATGTTCCTGGCACTTGTCAAGATCTTATTACTGCACTGAGGACTGCCTTTTTTTGGTTTGTTTTAAGGAAATGGACCATTTTAGATTCGATATTCAGCAAAATGTCTTTGCATGGAGATTTTTTACAGTGTAATTAAGGCCGATTCTGATGAATAGACGTCCTTGTGGCCTTTCACGCATTAACTTGATGTGCCACACAGCATAACAGAGTATTGTGATCCTGCTAACGAGCCCACCTGTGCACGGCTGTAATCCAAGTTCAGACGGACACCTCTGATGATTTGTTGCGCACATAATTACAGACGAACATATACATCGCTCTCGTGCGATGCTCACCACAGTTATGCTTTAATCTACCGAGCAGTCGACAGCCTGTAAACCTGAGTTATTATTTGTTTACCACATATAAAGTGTACATTGATCACAAACAAAGTGAAAGTGCAGGCGGCTCACAAACTGCCAGAACAGCTTGCATCAGCAAAAAGAAAAGAACGGTCTAGATGTGGCGGCTGAACGAGCCGAGCCGATCACGTCCCTCCCCATTCGCGTTTGGTGACAAACTCCCCTGTCATTAACCTCTCTCTGCATTAATAGCAGTGTAATTAGTCCCTCATCCTCTATCCATAATGTTGAGTCAAGAAAGTGACGCTAATTTAGATCTAATTAGGCTTTTTGCAACGCCATTACATGGCTCTGATATGCAGAGGAGCTAACGACAGGCCGCGAGTCCGGATGTGAGGAGCTGTCGGGTGAATGCTGCGCTGCTAAACGACTGCAGAGTGACTGAGCACAAAGGAAGCCAAGTCACCGCCTGACAACTGAAGGCAAACTGCAAGTAAGCACTTCTGTCACAGAGGTTTGCACAGGAGAAACAGTTAGTCTGTCAGAGAGAGGCTGGGGATCGTGCAAGGACACTCCAGCAGAAAGCAGCCGTTATAAAAACTGACAGTTCACAGTATGGATGTGAAACTCTTCCACATATACTATGCTGATTATTCAGTAATATAATATAATAAGAAACTATTTAAAAAGAAACAATAACCTTCAAATTAAACAATTTATGCCATTTACTTCCTGCACAGAATGACTCACCGAGCTGGGTGTGATTCAGAAAAGCACCCCTGCAAAGAAAGAATCACACAGATAGCAAATAAACAGATCAGGCTGATCCAAAGATCTGAAATCTGTGAGAATTTCCAAAACTGAGAGCAACATATAAGTTGTTTGTACTCTACCTAAGCACTTGGAGCGCTTTATACAGCACACCTGTTTCTTTCCACAGACTATTTTTTTTATTTGTCCATTTGGATATTGTTAAAGGTTAAAGTCCAAAGGTTTGCTGTCACAGGTTGTTAAGCTTCAGCTCCACTTGTGTGAGTCACAGAACTGGAACGCTTGACTGCATTTGTGCCTTGGTTTTGGTGCAGAGGTCGCTGGGAATACTAACACGTGTCAAGTCAGCCTCAAGTGGCCATTAGAGGAACTGCAGTTTCTGCTACTTTATGTTTACATCCTCAAAAGTTGCTTTCAATGTAGAGCTATTATTTGAAATAAAAAAATGTGTGTTAAATCTGAATGTGGCAACGCGTTCCCTCTAAAATGCAGCAGCTGGTTCAGACTTTCATGCCTTCACTTGAGGACCGACCCAGACCTTCACGCTTCTTCATCTCTAAAAAAAAATGAGACGAGCCCAGATTTCATTCTTTTCTAAAATATTTCAACATGTATGGTTTTAAGATGTGCATGTAACTGAGCTGCTACAAAGACTGCTGGGTGGAGTTTGAAAGTGATTGCATGATTCAAATCCTCACACAGTCTTCAGAGACGTCCTGCGATCTGTGTAGAGGCACCTCATTTCTCATTTGTTCAAATTTTCCTCACCGTCTGCCTCTAACAGCCACATGCAGTGCCTTTGTGCATTCAGTGACTCGGTCCAGCAGCAGCACTTGTGGATCTGTGTGAGGTCCCGGTGTCCAGTTAGCGGTTTGTTTTTTGTCTTTTAATGTGTCTTTTAATGATGAGCCGCTGTGATGGGCTCGAGCGCTCGTCTAAATCAATACGGCCTGTACCTTTCTGTGCTAATGATTAAAGGCGATCGCCCCGCACATCCAGGAAAAACACAGGCCGGCACAATAACTAACAGTGTATCGAACTCAAAATCAAAGCGCTGTGACACGGCGTAACGAACGGCGGATCCGCTCCGGTTAGCGGAACACGTCGTCATATCTTTCATTGTGAGTAAATGTGATTGAATGTGTTTTCTCCCTTTCAGAGACCATTAGCGGGCCCGATAGTGATCACTGGGGTTGACGTCACACTGGTTTCAAGAGCGGTGGCTGCTGCTGCTTATCTAATGGCCCACAGGAAGAAGAAGCCATTAGCAAATAAGCAAGTCTATCCCTGTAAGAGCTATTAGCCCCAGCTTTATTTCTCTGCCCACAAAGTTAGTGAGAAACACAAGACAATGACATGACAACTGTCAAGGACATAATGACGGGTTTGAACTTGGCTGGCTGGAAATTTGCTTATTATTGTATGTTTTATTGTTGTACTTGCTAAATATTGGTGCCCTGTGGTTTGTGACTAACACGAGTTAGACAAGCAATTTGTGTCTTCACATTAGTTGTTTTGTAAGCAGATGTTATTTCAAGTGCAAACCCGGGAAAGTCAGATTCAGAGAGTAAAACCTCCAAAAAGTTCACATTATGTTAGTTTGATTTCACCCTTCAGGAAACCCCTGAAGCATCTATCCAGTCTGAAAGCAGTTGCATATCCTTCCTAAATGTTTTACATTCAATGTGTAAAATATTTCAGATCTTAGAAAAATAAATGTGTCCTTAAATGTTATGTACTCCCCTTTTTTCAATACAAAAACTCTGCAGTGTGAAAAGGTTTGAACGCCTGCAACATTCACAGCAATTTGTCACAAAAATTGGAAGGATGTGTGAAAAGTCCCAGCTCTCCACAGACAGATCCTCCCAAATGGCTTGCACTAGATATTAGAATACCGCTCAGAGGTGAAGAAAACGCTGTCAAGTCGTGACATGATCTGACACGAACTCATCTGCTGCATGCACAAAACATATTTACTCGCTCCCCTCTTGCAGGCGTATAAGACTGCAGCAGGAGAGGAGGTAGACACAATTAAGGTCGTTGGCTTCAGCCTCGGCTGTGCTATTTGGCCTCGTGGCAGGTGGGCTGCCCGAGTGACATCATCCTGCTTTCAGGGTCGCTGTTTGTCGGGCACATTTTCTCCACTGCCCTCTGACTCTGCCTGTCGTCGGTGTGGCTCTCTCACAAAGATAAACCAGAGCAATCAGGAACAGGATGATTCCTCTCTTTTATTTCACTAATTTATTTCTCCACCGGGGCCACACTGAGACTTTCTGGAGCCTAAAGCAGAATTCAGTTCGACATCCCTCTGCATTAAACAACCTGTCAATCAGTTCAGGAGCTGGTAGCAATCGAGTGTTTTAAGTTGAAAATGAAACTCCCTGAGGCAGGATTCTAAGATTATTTCTTCTTTTTCTTGTGTGCTTGTAATTGAGTTATTTATCTGCTTTTTTGTTTCAGCCAGCGAGCCATCGAGCCACCGAGTCACAAGCTCTCGCCGTATTGAAAACAGGCTTTGAAGACGACACGTATTGGCATATGGTTAGGGACGGTTTAATTTAATTTGCGTGGTATCTTACAGGTCCCCTGATTACAACTGTTTGGGAGTTAATTGGTGTCGCTCTGTCCTCTGAGGACAACAGAAGGCAAACCGAGGCTGGCACACACATCTTCAGCTCCTTTTTGATTCGTTATTACAGTCTCTTCATTCATCAAACGTGTCAGATCGCCAAAACTGCTCCATCTACCTATTTTCTGATGCTGATGCAGGGAGATGTAGGCCAGATCCCTCCGCCAACAGGAACCTACCCAGAATGCAATTTACCGTTTTATTTTGTCCTTTTTGAAGTCGACTCCAGTCCGCTGACGGTTTCATCTGAAACGGAATTGCGTTGGTTCGCAGCCAAACTGGCAAAACAGAGTGCACGCACGTCTATAAGCAGTGCCCAGCGATCAAACGTAAAAGATGGCACGGCACGTTCGGTGCCACGTGGAGCATCTTTGAACGATGTGGTCATCTAAGTCTGAACTCGAGGCCAGCCGATTAGCGAAAGATGACGATTAGCAGATCTGAGGCAGCGCAAATTACAAAGTGAAGGCAGCTAAGAGGAGAAGTCTGATCTGATTGTTTGACAACTGAATACAAAAATATGATCTGACTGTAAAAGCACAAACTACTAAACTACAGAAGTTATTTATTACACTCCATTAAATGTTGTTTTTTGCTAGAAAATCTTTTATCTTTATAGTGAATGTGCTGTTTTCAAAAAAGTTTATCTAAAAGCTGGCAGAGCCAATAGATTTCACCTTGTTTTGTGAGACTCAGCTGTAGCCACACACTAGTTTTGGCTTTACTGATCATCATCATGTTGTCGCAGAGAGGAAAACCAAGTAGAATTAATTACTGGTTGCTCCATTGCTTAAAAAAGTAATGCATTACTTTACTTAATTATTCTCCAGAGAAAACAATTTGTTGTATTATGTTTTCATTATTATGTAACCTGTCCTGAAATGCACTGTCACATAATTACCCGTTAACAGTTTAAACCTCAGGCTTCACACAGATCCCCGTCCTAATGAGGACACACGTACAAATCAACAACACAAAGCAAAGATGAAAACCAGCTCAAAGAGACTTCAAAGCCATCGCCACAGTGATTCTACTGTAGAAACATAAACAGGAAGAAATGCAGGAGATAATGCTGCAAGCCTGGCTGCTCATCACTGCCTTTGTTACCTGCTGAAAGTCAGGCTGGGGCTGCTGGGCTGCAGTCAGCCTTCACTCAGCTTTAACATCACTCTCGGCTTTACCACAGTGCTCCTGTCTGTTTGTGCAGTAAAAGTAAAAATAATATGAAAACCTTGACTCTTCAAAAGTTGTAGGTCACTCCATCATTCTCCTCCTCCCTGTACATGGTATAAATTGTGTGTTAGTACAGTAATGCTTTACATTACTGCATCACTAAAAATGTACCATATTATATTAAGTAATACACTGCTCTGTAACATGTTACACCCACTTTCAATCAAGGGTGCCACACAATGAAAGGGTCTTCTTTTTCTGAAACAACTTTCCCAACTGCAAAGTGATTGCACAGGTCACCTGGGGGGAGGCGACTCAAAGTCCAACTCAGACTGACTGCATTCACTCTCAGACAGGTATGCGAAGGTATGCGACTAATTGCCAACTACAATATCAATGCACATTCATCTACACCAGTGAAAGTAGTTCACGTGTCCTCTTTGGAAAAGGTGACACGACACTACGGGCCATCGGTTTGTATTCAACACTGCAAAAAACAAGACAAATAATAATGATAATAATAATAATACATTTTATTTATAGGCGCCTTTAAGACCTTCAAGGTCACCTTACAATAACACAAGAACAAGAGTACATGATAAAAAACTTACATAGAAAAACTGCAGCCAAGTTACAGGTAACAGCTTACCTGAGGTCTTCCAATCCAGTGATTCCCAAAGTCGGGGGCGCACAGCCATTACCGGGGGGGGGGGGGCATAAAAAAAAAAAAAAAGAATGCTTGGACACTGGTAGCATAATGGACAGGTTTTTGACAGGGCTCCCACACAAACACAAAGTAGAAGATGAAGCATCGCCAGATATGCTTCCAAACCAATTTCCTTCCAAACCAAAGACTAGAAAATATGATGATATCTTGCCTTTGGCTTCACCTGCACAACAGCAGTGCCAAGGTAGGTATCCCTGACAGAATTTCTTTCCACTGCCTGCGCTGGGGGTGGGGGCAAGATTTTCTTGTAAAACAAAGGGGGGCTCTGCAAAAAAAGTTTGGGAACCAGTGTTCTAACCGCTGCCACTTTTGAATAACCCTATCAAATGTGAACGATTTGATTATCTCCGTGTGATGTTTTTTTTTAGCAGTGGACGTTGACTGACAGCTCAGGCTGAGCAGTTTGGAGATAAAGTTAGAGAGGCTGAGATGATTTGATCTGATGATGTGCAGAGGAGGGATAGTGGATATATTTGAGCTGCTGGGTAGGAGTTAGAGAGGAAGACCTCAGAAAAGATGGAGGGAGGACAGAAGGACAGCGTAAAATGGAAGCAGATGATCCGCTGTGGTCCTCTAGCTCCAGCTAAGGTGTCAATCTGAGTCTGCCCACTCAGAGGCTAAAGGAAGGTTTCTGCTGATTTTTCTTTTTCTAATTTCAGTTTGACATGATTTGTGGCTTAAAAAGGGATGACTTTTGTAATTTTAGGTGGACTTTAAATGTGCTCAGTTTCCTGATTCTGATTTCAATCAAAGGCCTGGATGCTAAAAGCTGTTCATTAAATCAACCAGTCTGTCAGCTCTGATCAGCTGCATCTGCTCATATAAAAACAGCAACACACTGACATTAAGGAAGAAAAGGACACATAGACGAAGAAGCTCGCAGGGAGGCCTCAGCTCCGGCATCAACATGCAGAACGGCATTCTGGGAAGGCAGAGGAAAAGAGAAAGGAGGCTTCAAATTGAAAGTGGCAGCTGTAACTGAACTCCAAATCAGGTTTTTTCTCTTCAGTGGGAGGTCAGAGGTCATCGGAGACGTCATCCTTGAGATTTTTCTCAGAATTGAACAATGGCAGCAGTGCAGTGACATCTTTTCTTTTTCCTTTTCATTCATCGCGCCTTTAAGAAATCCATCATATTATCCACAAGTCCTGGCGGGATTTAGATAACTTCCTGTCATCAAGTCAATCTTGAGCTTATCCAGCGCCTCGCTGTCATTCAGCAGCATCGCTCCATGTTTAAGGCTTGTACAAGAGTTCTGCATTTACAGCATTTGGCAGCACGCTGTGACGCCAGGCAGTTATTACCCAGCTCTCCCGCTAGTCACTTTGGCTGAAGTAAACATCCCCCTCCGAGGCCACGCGTCACAGCTCGTTTCTGTGTCTGACTTTGTCGACAAAAAAAACAACTGTTGTAAACGCACACTGTTAAAACTTCTCCCTCACTGTAGAGCTGGGCGATATGAGATTTTTTCATATCACGATATGTTTTTTTCATTTCAGGCGATAACGATATCTATCACGATATAAGCCAAATAACTATATTTGTAAGATTTAAATGTGCCGTTGCTCACAAGTAAAATGTGAAATAATCAGCAGCTTATTTTTATTTAAATATTTATTTCCCATAATAAGTTCAACAGGGTAGATGTACTTAAGGAACATGAGACTTTTTCAGATAAATAAAGGCAAATATTGCAAACTACACAAAAGGCAGCCGCTAAAGCGTTTAAGTTTCAAAAGAGAACAAACGAAACAGACTACTAAATTGTCAATTCCACTTAGAAACAAAATATTAATTCTAAAAATAAATCTTAGTTTGTTTTACAGAATAACAGACAAAACTGACTAACTTTTGTCAATATCAAATAAACTGAGAACTAAAAGGAAATTCTCAATCTCTCCTTGTTGTATAGCTTAGCTTTTCAAACAGTTTTAACAGTTACTTTAGTCTGACAAAAGCTGAATGACGAATTAGCGCTTCCAGTCAGAGACTGAGGCTACGTCCACACATACACGGGTATTTTTGAAAACGGAGATTTTCCGTTTTCGTTTTAAAAAATAATCCCGTCCACACATAAAGGCAGAAATGAAGGAAAACGCTGCTATGAACATGCCAAAGCAGCAGGTGGCGCTAGATTCCTAACCGTGCAGAAATGTTGGCCAATCAGAAGTCTAGAAGCCTCGGTGGGAAAAAGTAAACAAAGCTGCGGCATAGAAGCAGAACAGAGTCGTATGTGTGGACGGACAGTAACTGTGTGTATATGTAAGCATTTAAACACTGCAGAGAGTAGAATTAACAGTAACAGTATTGTAGAAATTCATTTCACCGAAACAATAACGTGGCGCACAGTGTGACGCATGCACCAGTTTATTGTATTTCCAGACTTGCTTTCGGCACAATTTACAGTGCACGCTACTCTGTTTTTTGTCAGACTTGAAATAGCCGAAATACCTTCACACTACGGAACTTCTATGGCTCTTCCGTTCGACAATCTCTCCGGCGTTGGAACCATCATCTGTTTTCTCTTCGGTCACGCTCGGTTGATTTTTCTAGTCGGCACACTCATTTCCTCCATTACCCGCTGGCTGCTTCCCAAACAAACACACGTGCGGCTTGGCACTTGTGCTGTACGTAACAAGTCACGCGACGTGACGCTGCGGCTGTGATTGGTTCGGCTCTGCGCTACTTAGTTTGGATTGGCTGACCTTTTTTTTATTTTTTTTATTTTAAGAGGACAAGAGCGGCGAGGTCTATCGCGATAGCTTAATTTCTCTATCGAGTAAAAGTTATATCGCGATACATATCGTTATCGTTCTATCGCCCAGCTCTACCTCACTGGCTCCACCTTAATTATTTCTTGTTAACAGACACAAATATCCTTTTCAAGATTATAGTCATGTATTAAAAAGCAGGAGGGTTTATTTATAATAGATTTTGTACATGGCTTTGTAACATGAAGTATCTTCTGCGTGTGCTGCGAGTATTTTGTCCAGTTAAAACAGGGACATGTCACCATGGCAACCCAACCATTCTGTCTATTTGTTTTTCTCAAGCTAACAGAGTAAATTTTATACCATAACCACAGTTTTATGACCTAAACTCAACCAAGCTCTGTATTTTGTACATAAATCACAAATAAACAATTAAAGAATAATAAACATGAAATGTGAAAATATAGAAATTGGGTGTCTGGTATGAGTGTCAAAGTGATTTGCTCCACCACCAACCCCCTGTAGCTTCTAAACGTGCACCTTTTCACCATGTAATGGGGGAAAATATGAATTCTGAAAACAAGCTTAATTAAAAAAACTTGAGATGTTGGATAAAATTGAACTAAAAAAGGGTGCAAGGATTTGCCAATCTCATAAACCTATGCTTTGATACACAATGTGACATTTATATGGGCTCATCTTGAATCTGATGACAACAACATGTCTCAAAAAAGTTGGCACGAGGCAACTAAAGGCGGGAAAAGTAAATGGCACTAAAGAAACAGCTGGAAGAACATTTGGCAACTAATTGGGTTAACTGACAGCATGTCAGTAACATGATGAGTATAAAAAGAGCATTTTACAGAGGGGCGGTGTATTAGAAGTAAAGATGGGCAGACGTTCACCACTCTGCAAAAAAACCCTAAAAATTATGGAAGAATTTCAAAATAAAGTGGGTTCATGAGATTCAGATACTCTGGAGAAATCTGTGAGCAAGGGACAAAGTCTATGATGTTCAGACCCTCAGGTGGCACTGCATTAAAAATGGGCATGAAATAAGAAGCCATATGTGAACACGATCTATGTCTACATCTAAGCCTGAATGCCAAATGCTGAAATATCCTCAGAACCACGTGTAAACCAGCTGTCTGAGAGGGGGTCGTATGGTACTATGAGCTCTTTAAGATAAGATGGGGCCTGATTATTCAAGAAAACGAGATAAAAATAAAACCTAATTAGAAAATATAAAACTAATTGTAACTTTAAGATGAAAAAGACAATAATATAATATATTATGCTGATTAGCCACCCCTGCCTTTTAAGCTGTTGGTCCTTTGCATGACACCTAAATGACACTAAGACACAGGCTTTATGGAATCGGACACAAAGACCTCAGAAGAGCTCATAAGTTATGAGCTGTCGTGTATCGGGCTTGTGCCAGAACATCTCCCCCGCACCATGTCACTGGTTCATGACTTGCCTCGCCTTGGACTGCTGTCATTAGTTACTCATCACAGAAGCATTGCTGTTTTGGAGATGGTCCAACTCCGTTATCTGGCCATGAAAATTTGACATTTAAATGACCTCGGAGACATCAGCGGGGGCCATTCTGTTTTAGGCTCAACTTTTGAGAAGCCTGAAAAAAACAAAACAAAAAAATGTTTTCAGGACAGGAAGATTTTACAAAACCATTTTGTCATCTTTGCACCTATCAGTGGCTGCTGGAGCTTTTCAAAATGATTCGCACTTCAGCTGGATTACCGCAGTGATAAGGTCACTGTGATAAAAAATAAACCGAGCCAAATTCACTGTGCTGCATCAGCCATCCGCAGCAGGTTTTAAGCCTCCACATGTAGATATTTAGAGTAAACTAGAATTAGATCAAACCAAAAAAACATGTTCGACGGCACCGCTTTCCTTGGAAAATGCACCGAAGGAAAGAATTGTCTGTAGGGCTTAAACGTGCAACGACACAAGTGAAGAAGCTCTCACTGCTGATGATACTGAGGATGTTACATAAGAGCAAATGTTATGTGATTTAGTGATAATTACATTCAGATTCTGGGTGATGCTCTGCTCCTTCCCGAGCACACGAGCTGGTTTTTAGTTTGCAGCTATGGCAGCAGCAGCGATGATGAAGTGGAGCTGTGATAATTTTGCTGTCAGTTTTATAAACAGGGTCCACCGAGTCTGACCCGTGGCTCGACGTGCTGCCCATGAATCAGCCAAGCCCCGTAAACATTTGGGCAATAAATAACTATAATTAAAAAAATACTGGTTATTGCATAAATTAGGTAATCAATTAGACTGCATTTGGTATTCATGCACTGCCTGCTCAGCCTGCAGTTTGACTTATTAGACTCTCCGAGGCTCCACTGTGGTTCAGTGAGATTTGGGGGTTGGTATTTTCTTGTGCATGTGTGTTACACTGAGAGAGACTAATGTTGCCTCTGCTGCTGCTCTTTGCATTTACACTGCAATAATATTAAAAGGAACAAGAAAATAATACAGAGTTGGCCCAATATCCAGTTTGTTGTTTTAACCTATTACAATAAGAAATTCACAAGTTGCTGTATTTAATAATGAGGTCAATGTATGTACAAATACCCCAGTGGACTGGGTTTCACAGTTTTTAGGCCATTTTTATTCTACACTTGCATTTTTGTGATGTTGTAGAGAGATGTCCTTACATGGTCATCTCTCTTTTTTGTGAGGGGAAGCCAATAAGAGCAAAGTTGGATTAAAAGAGGATGGGGAGCTGCATCAGGGTCCAGAATTCTGCCAGAGGTTTTCCTTCCCACTGTCACCAAAGTGCTTGCTCATAGGGGGTCATATGATTGTTGGGTTTTTCTCTGTATGTACCTTACAATCTAAAGTGCCTTGAGGCAACTGTTGTTGTGATTTGGCGGTGTATAAAAATAAAATTGGATTGAATTGAGTACAATAAGACAAATAAGCATAACTGTCAGTTGTGAATCATTGAAAGTCCAGTCATACAAATATGTATATTGCCACGAGCCGCAGGAAGTACTCGGGTGGAGACTGAGATTAGAAATATCCTGTCTCAGAGTGACGCTGAAAAACTAGTTCATGCATTTATTACTTCCAGGCTGGACTACTGTAATTCATTATTATCAGGAAGTCCAAAAAACTCACTGAAAAGCCTTCAGCTAATCCAAAATGCTGCAGCAAGAGTCCTGACAGGGACTAGAAAGAGAGAGCATATTTCTCCTGTTTTGGCTTCCCTTCATTGGCTTCCTGTTAAATCCAGAATTGAATTCAAAATCCTGCTCCTCACATACAAGGTCTTAAATAATCAGGCCCCATCTTATCTTAATGACTTTGTAGTACCATATCACCCTATTAGAGCACTTCGCTCTCGCTCTGCAGGCTTACTTGTTGTTCCCAGAGTATTTAAAAGTAGAATGGGAGGGAGAGCCTTCAGTTTTCAGGCCCCTCTTCTGTGGAACCAGCTTCCAGTTTGGATTCAGGAGACAGACACTATCTCTACTTTTAAGATTAGGCTTAAAACTTTCCTTTTTGCTAAAGCATATAGTTAGGGCTGGACCAGGTGACCCTGAATCCTCCCTTAGTTATGCTGCAATAGATGTAGGCTGCCGGGGATTCCCATGATGCATTGAGTTTTTCCTTTCCAGTCACCTTTCTCATTCACTATGTGTTAATAGACCTCTCTGCATTGAATCACATCTGTTATTAACCTCTGTCTCTCTTCCACAGCATGTCTTTTATCCTGTCTTCCTTCTCTCACCCCAACCGGTCGCAGCAGATGGCCGCCCCTCCCTGAGCCTGGTTCTGCTGGAGGTTTCTTCCTGTTAAAAGGGAGTTTTTCCTTCCCACTGTCGCCAAAGTGCTTGCTCATAGGTGGTCATATGATTGTTGGGTTTTTCTCTGTATCTATGAAGTGCCTTGAGGCGACTTTTGTTGTGATTTGGCGCTATATAAATAAAATTGAATTGAATTGAAATCACAAAGATTAGTTCCTTTATTTGACTCTCCATGTGTGATATATACAAGTGAGGGAAGAGGGGTCTGAGGTCACCAGGGTTCATGAAGGGGTCAGGAAAACACAGGGGAACTTCACACAGCTAGCTTTCTCCTCCCAGGGATTCTTCTCCACGCTCACACCGCACCGACTCACCACACTCATGACAGGACCACAGCAACAAATCCTCTGCCTGGCATGCAGAATCTAGCACAAGGACAGGAGAATCAATGTCAGGAAAAACTCGAAGGAAACTCGAAGAGGACTGTAAAACTGAAGTAACACTGACAGGGGTTAGACAGTAATCCAGTGACAAGGTGCTCCCAGCTGCTGCCTTAAGTACTGAGTAAAGAATCACAGGTGATAACTTGCAGGTGCGAGGCCCAGAGGCGGAGCCCGCAATGCACTCTGCCCAGGCAGTGAGATGGAGGTGAGAGAGAAAACACAAACAAAACATATGTAGCCATACTGGGCCAGCCAGTCAGGCACGGGGACCATGACATATATTTAAGGAGGCCCAATCTGCTGATTCAGCTGAGTAACTTCTGTTTTTACATGAGTTCTGGTTACAGTATATAAAAGATTCAGTAGTGAAGCCAATGTGTAAATCCCTCAAACTTGCGTTTTTTTTCCTAGTGGCCAGCAGATGGTGACTAGTAAAAAGATGTAGTTTTGAAGTCCACAAGCAAACGACCTTTTTGCTTCCTTGACTGATGAGCTTGAACACTTAGATCTGCCAGGTTTCAAAAAAACAAGAGGGTGATGGTGACAGTTTCATCTTACAAGCCAAGTCTTTTTGCACCGTTGCATTGAAGCATCCAAGCCTTTGCACTCTTATCAAGCCCATAATGTGTAGTCTGCATTGGCCTTGAAAGTAACCAGAACAAGTATGTGGTCGCCTGTGTCCACACACCTTTGCCTCTCATTGCCATTTGTTCTTTCTTTACAGAAATGTGATACAAATTTTCAGCGTACACTCGTGTATGTACAGCCTTATTATACAGCATGCATGATGTCACAGCAGTTTGTAGATGCAGTCTAAACCTCATGCCACATCTTTCACCATGTCATCAAGTTGGAATATTTTAGCCTTCCGCATAATTGTAAACACCTTTCCTTAAAATTCAGGCGGACATTTTTGCTATCTTCGGAAACTTTGGGATCTTCAGGCTACACAGCATGAACGTGTGAAGCTGAATCCACTGGGGGACTCACTGCTGCTATGAAGAATATGTTTTGAAGGCTGAATATGAGACAGAATTAACTCGTTAAAATGAACGCTTTATTCTTGCAGGGCTCGCTTTTGCCTTCTCCAAACTGCATTGCAAACAGCTTAGCAGCAAGGGTTCCTCCCACACTCGTCTCCCACGGTCCACCTAACTTAGCGACCATGAATAGTTGATGGGAAAAGAACAACAATTGTTACTTAAGTCTTCATATAATATTTACGGGACAAGCACGGCAGGTCTGCAGCTGTGGCCTTGTAACGAAAGCACAGAGGAGGTTTGTGCAATTAGCAAAACAGGAAGGAGAAAAGAAACAGAAGAAATGTTTTTATGGTGAAAGGGAAAAAATAAATATATTAATGCAATTGTTCAAACTGCTCCCTTTCCACATGAATTTAATTGGAGCCTCTGAGAACTCTGCTGAAATAAAACTGAAGTTGATAAGCGTGCATGGAGCCGACAGATTGCCTCATATCCATGCAGCAGGCTCAGCCCACATTAAGAATGGCCTCGGCGTCTTCCTCCTCCCTCTGAAGGCTGCTGGAGCCTTGGCAGCAGCTGCTTTTGTTTATTCTGCACCTAACATGTCCTCCCCCAAAAGTTTACCCTTGATCAACAAGCATATTAGGTTATGCTAATATTAGTCGTCATTAGAAATCTGCTCACGGCACTGGTTTCCTCTCCGCTCACTGACTCATTTGTTTTGATTACTCCGCGTTCCTCCCCGAGTGTTAGCGCAGGGGCAGCAGCTTTGCTGGGCAGCGTGGGCGCCCTAGCACAGGTCAGGGGTTAAATTCTGCACATCTATATCATTCGTTTTAGCTTTCAGTTAATGCGCAACTCCCACCTCCGTCTCATAAACGTGACAGAGGTGCACTAATGGACAGCAAAAGGGCTTTAATGTACTGAAGAGCAACGAGCAGCCGGCAGCTCGGGCCTCCATTTGCTCGGCTGCAGCAGAACAGCGGCGGCGGTCTCTGCTTGCATCAGCTCCAAAAACAAAAACTGCAAAAGCAAAGAAGGAAAACAAGTTTCCAAGATACATAAAGATCCAAGATGTGTGTTAATGTTTGTACAGGACATCTATTACATTATTATTATTAACACAGTTTAAACACAGTGGCATAGTGGCACAGTGGTTAGCACTTATACCTCACAGCAAAAAGGTCCTGAGTTCAATTCCACCACCTGGCCGGGTCTTTCTGTGTGGAGTTTGCATGTTCTCTGCTGGTACTCTGGCTTCCTCCCAAAGTCCAAACACATGCAGTTAGTGGGATTATGTTAATTGGTAACTCTAAATTGCCCATAGGTGTGAATGTGACCTGGTGACCTGTCCAGGGTGAACCCTGCCTCTTGTCCCAAGACAGCTTTGATAGGCTCCAGCCCCCCTGCGACGCTGACAAGAATAAGTGGAAGAGGATAAAACCATATAGACACCACTAATAACACAGTTTAGTCTATTTGTACTCTCCATCTCTGAATCCTCCCTCTCCCAAGGTGGTCCTCGACTACTCTTGATGTACCTCGCTGATAATGGAAGGTGATCAGGTGGGCTTTCCAGGCTATGAAAGCCGTCCCAGTCTCTCTTACACTCCACCTCACATCAATCCTCTTTATTGTTTGTTATTTTTATTTCTTATGAATTAGATTTTATTTAACGACAGCATGGAGGTGCAGTGATTAGCACCACTGTGGCATGTGCATGTTCTCCCCGCTCCTGTGAGGGTTTCCCTGGGTACCCCAGCTTCCTCCCACATGACGGAAACATGCATGTCAAGTTAATAAGTGATTCTAAAGTGAGCATAATTGTGAATGTGAGTGTAAATGCTTCTCTGTTAGCAGTGTGATGGACTGGTGACCTGGTAGGGATTTACCTGTCATTTCATCATGTGCCACCTGGGGAATGTTCTAGACTTCTGGAATGGAGAAGCAGTGAAGACGCTGGATGGATGTGTGGTTTGAGCAGAAGTCTTGTGTGGACTCAAGGACTCTTTGTCAAGATGCTGACTGAATGAAATTTTTGCCACATGTCTCAACAACTTTGGGATTTGTGTGAAAAGTGAAACTAGTGTCTTTGTGTTTTATAAAGTTGTTGAGGCTTTTGGAAAAATATTCTTTTCAAAGTGTTTGTGCTGGGTGACTATATTTGGGTTATTTGTGGTGCAGAAAAAAAGAGGGCCACTTTGGACTGAGTTTTGATCAAATCTGACTCAGCCCAGTTTTCAGATATTATTTCTGGCCTTTATAAAGATCGTGATGGGCCAAACTCAGCTGAGAGACTGAAGGATGGCTGTCTCGTGCAAAGCTGCCCTGTTAAATTGCCAAAACTTATCAAATTCAGCAAAGTTTTAATCATTTTAAGCAGTGCAGAGAAGCTGGAAATGTAAACATAAGTTTGACCCATCAGAGCAAAGCTCAGTACTGATTACTGTCAAAGCTGTTAGCTACCGAACAGTTAATTTAATTCAATATCCTTCACTCGCTGTAAGTGCTAGACACAGCTATGTAACATTTGGGGGCAGGGGGTGCTTTATTTCGTTTCAATGAACTTACTTCCTCAGACATTGATTTTTTCAAGTAAAAGTCAAAGTAATATCCCTACCTTGGTCAGCTTGTCACATGGCACAGAGCGGCGCGACTGGCAGATGAGAGGTGGGGTAAATGTGGAGACAGCGCTAAACAAAGCAAGTAGATGCAAAGCACCAGGATGAATGTTGTCTTCTACACAAGTCATTTTTATATATCACTACTTTGTATTGACCATCATTTTAATGAGAACATTTTAATGTAATAGTTAAGCATATTTTTCCCCAACACTGTTAATGTCACATTTGCACGTTCACCAATCATATGACGATAATCTTGAGAGGCTGAATTTTTAGAAACATGAATTATTAAAAACAGAATGAGGAGGTTTGATTTTGGTTTAGGACTCTCTCATCTAAATGAGTTATTTGCATTTTGCTGAAGCTGTTGTAAAATGCAGAAGTGAAGAAGTTTGGTCCTGGCAGCTCTGACAGCTCAGTTTTGAAGTCATGAACCTCAAGCTGCCGTTGACTCATCGTGTCTCTCTCTCGCTCTCTCTCTGAGATTTTCACGCAGTAAATCCTGAAAATCGGACACGCCAAAAACGGTGGACATCATCAATGTTCCGGTGCTCCTGCTGAGAACTAAATCCATCATACGCTGTATATCTCTTATTCCTTTTGTGTGTGTTTTCTCATCTCCCCGCTTCACACAAACTCCGGCAGATTGTCCGACCTTGTTCAGAGCTGTGAGGGATCAGCAGGTTTCAGACATCCTGTTACCGGCTTTTGTCTTCTCAGTAGTATCTGACAGTGATCATAGGAGCTGTGCGTGTTTGTGCATGATTACAAACGTTTAACTGGAGCAGGAGGAATGCACTGGAGAGAAACTGCACCCCTCAGTTTAGTTTGAATTGTTAAATCGGTCTGGGCCTGAGAATCTTTAATCCTGTTTCAAACTACTTTTTCAAACAGTAAATATCTTTCTTACTCTTTGATAAAAATAAATAGCCTTGATACATTAGCAGATTTTTCCATCACCATGGCTCAGCTAGGCCAGTTAGGTTATTGCATCTTTCATTGCATTTGGGGAAGATGTTGCTCCAGAATCACATCACCAACCCCCTTAATCTGAATGTTGATCTGAAGATTTTTGTCTGATACATTAATGTTGTTCACTACTATTCTTTGACGAGCTCATTTTGACAGCTGAGTGTCTGCAACGGTTGATATCAACTGCAGTTTGCTCTGCATCCTTCTCACGCAGCGCAATACTGCGACTCTTATTGTTCACCGACGTGGGAAACGTGGGAGGTTGGGCGAGACCCTATGGTCGTCTGAGAGGTCCACTTCCTGTTCTGGGGTGCGGGAAGCTTCAGCTCAACTTCCCAGATTAAAGCCTCTGTCACCGCTCGGTATCAATTCACCTCGAGGGGGAACCAAAGTTGTTCACGCTCACAAATATCGATCCGTGTATCTGCGAGTTGGACGGCTTCTTGCTTTATCTGGGATTTTCTCCCTGATAAAAGAGCCCGCGGTGAGCTCGTTAAGACAGCATGTGGAATAAGGAGGGTGGCTTTGCTCATCCCCGAGATGGAAGATGAATCTGAGCCTAATGACCTTCACTGACAGACGTAATTCTATCAGGACCCAATCAGCTGCAGCAATTAGGCGCTCTTTGTGAGCCAGGGAAAGGGTGTGTGGATCCTAACCGGGGTCAATTAGAGAGTATAGAGCCTCCGCTCAACTCCCACTACATCACTGTGTCTGTCGCTGGGTGACCAGCCTCCCCTTCCCTTTAATCACATAATATAAATGTATCTCACTTGCCCTCCCTTCATCTCTTTTTCTCTTCCACTCTGTCCCCAGGCAACTTCATCTTGGTCAGCCAGGCTTTTTTTTTTTTTTTTTAAATCAGTCCCCGTCATTTTCTGTTCCTGGAAAAAGACTTCCTGTCGTGGCCTGGAGGTTATCAGCCACAGTCACCTCTGTTTCCTCATTGAACCTCTGAAGGGTCACATCCTCAGTGTAGCTGATCTTTATTTTAATCCATCTGTGCACCAAAACATGTTTTCTGTTGCTAGGCTTTTCTTTCAGAAAAGAAAACGTTTGGTGCTCCATCAGAAGCTGGTCTGAGATGATGACTCTGACACACTCACAAAAAAGTGAAGCAGAGCATTTAAAGTGATGTGAAGCCTTATCATTTGAAACTTTGGCCATATATGAGAGACATATAAGAGATGCAGAGGATTTCATGTTGTCTGCACTGAACTGAGCCGCTGAGGTCAGTACTGTACGTCCTTTCTCGCTTCTAAAATATCCTTTACAACATTATTAGCCAAATTATGAGCCTCTTCTTGTCATTTTAGTACCACTGTTCAGCAGCTGTCACTGACTATTACCATGGAAACATGTCTCTTAGCTTTTAACATATTACAGTAAAACCAAAGCCGCTCTCAGACATTCATTCGTCATCGTTAATCTGACAGCATCCAAAAGTGTCGGCTTCATGTCTGAATGAGCATCCCGGAAATCATGCAGCATAAACAGAAAGGTGCCCACGTGATTCCACTTCCTGTGTCTGGTCATGTGTTTAGTGAATTTGGGGTTGCTGGACTCACTGATTAGACACCAAAAACTGTATCTAAAAGATGGATGTAGTTTCAGAAAGTAAAGTCTTTGTGGAATTGCATTTTTTTCTTATGGCCAGCAGGGGGTGACTGCTCCCATTTGCACAAAAAGTTGGACTGTAAAAAAGAATGAGGCAGCTGATCTCTTAATTTGTGACCTTCTGACCAGTTTTAATACCTTTGTAATGCACTATGTGTCTGGTTCTCATCTCAAAGAACATAATATAAAAAAGCTAATGTATAAAGGCTAAAATTTCTATTTTCAAGTTTTAGTAAGTAAGATGTGATGCCCATTTTATAAATAGTCCCTTTTAAAGGTGAAAAAGGATGATTCACTTTGTGGTTGACAGCTCTCTGCAGCATGAGTGTTCCTCAGTTTCACAGTCAGGTTCGGCACTTTTTTGTAGCTATTTTGACCTGACAAACAAGACTCGAGGCTTTGACATGTTTGACTACTGTTGTGGTTCAGTCTGAATGAAGTGCTGATCAAACTGGACTTAAAAATGAAGAAAAGCAGAAAACAAAGTGTGAAAGAGCTCAGTGTAATGAGGTTATGAGGTCAGAGCCTTGAAGCTTTGCTTCAAATCTCAGTTTGGATTCAGTGTTTTTGAGCTTTGCTTCTCCTAATATGAGCCTAAAAATTGAGAAAATTATAAGAGCTCGATATACTGGATCTTAATGTGAGTATATTTCACATAATTTAGTTTTTAATTCACTGGTAACAATTATAAAAATGTAATAACTTATTCTTCTTGGATACTTAATGTTGTTTTGCTATGTTTTTATTCAAATGTACTCTGGAGTTGGAAAACTTAGATTTTCATTATGATAAAAGTTGAACAAAAGAACTGGATTTTGAAGCAGTTCAGCTCTGCACAGGTCAGCGTTACTTCACCTCGGTTCTCAGCGCTACTACACTCAGCTGCTGCTACACTTACCGCCACCAATCCCAGGATAATATGCTGCTGCTGTGAGACCTGGATGATTATGAATTATCATATCCAGCCGGGCTGACAGTCCCTGAAGGCACCACTTTGCAGAGAGGCAGCTGAATCAACTCAAGTAGTCACACAAGCACAGTCCCTCCTCAGATCACCACATCTTCCCTGTAACCTGTTCTCATGCACGCCTCCATCTGCGACGCTGGTGAGCTCATCACTCAGCTGGCTGCAGGAGGAGAGAAGCGAAGGAAGGGGAGGAGCCCGCCGGGGACACCGCTGTCTAAAAACAACCAGCAGGGATTTTTTTTTTCTTTTTTTACTTTGCTTCTGCTTCCAAAAACACATGTTGTACCCATCTGTCACAGCCGGGCTCGGTGGGGAGGCACCTGACGTGTCATGTGACGCCGCTTGTCTGAAGTCTTGCACAGACTTTGTTTTATTGACAGCAGTGTGGCTTCTCTGTGATAAGCTGGCATGTGTTATGATGGGCTGCTTTATGGATGGGTGGGTCACTTCACTAGAGAAAACTACAGACTGTATATCTCCAATGCTGCCAACACCGTGCCATCCAACAGCTGAGGGATTTAAGTTCAATATAAATATATAAATACACGCATGTGTTTGTGTGTTTTGTTTACTGTTTGCTGCACTCTGCACGCTAGCTGTTTTTGAAGGCGTGCAGGTAAAGAAGAGGTAATTGCACACAAGGGAATCTGTGTCTGTGTGTGTGTCTGTGTATTAAAGATACAGTGGAAGTGAGAGGTAGGGTGTGTGTGTGTCTGAGTGCAGCTGAGTGTCAGGCATGTGCAGAGCTGCTTTTTCACACCAGTGCAGAGTTGGCACAGGTGTCAAAAAAAGTAATTAGCAAACAAACAAACAAACAAAAGCCCAAGCAAGTGAAGAGAGGAGGAGCCGACAGAAGATGGCTGTCAGCAGAGAAGGAATCACATGACTAACCACTGACAGGAAAACTGGTCTCATACAGCTATGATGAGCTTTTAGGAAGGCAATTCTCGGGATTCTTTTAATTGTTTTTAATGATCAAGCATCAGAGTTTAGCTCTTGCAGCTACGCTGGCAGCTCCGTGAGGCAATAATGCTCTCTACACACCAGGAAATAAAACACGAGACACACTCTGGTTTTTAATGGAGGTGTGAAGTGGGAGGTGTTACTTTAGGCTTTCAGGTTTTGGAATTAAAGTCCCCTTCGTGCTCTCAAAAAATATTAAGTGACAGTTGGAGTTTTTCAAATGATGTTTCAGAGAGTAAAGGAAGTGTATTCTACTTCAACGACATCATGTAGACTGGTTTAAATACTCTTCAGTCTGGGGTTTAAATTCTCTGACTTTTTTAGTCAGTTTGAATTTGAAATAAATTTGAATCCGTTCTTTAAACACACTAATCCTTCCCAGAGTTGCTGGATGGAGCGAGTTATGAGAATGTGATATACCAAAGGCTCAGATTTAAAGCCAGGAGATTGGCCACATTCTAGTGTGGCTAGAAACCACTGCAAACCACAGCCGATCACCAAGGCACAGGAGTCACCAGCCATTAGTAATATTGTAAAGGCTCCCCATTTTATGACAGCTGGCTCATGCCAACATGGTTCCTCAAACTAAAGCAGCACTCGGAAATCAGAGGTAGAAAATCAATCTTTAAACTGGAGGCAACAAGACTGTTTGTTGGACTGTGCTGAAGAGTTGGTTGGTTGGTTGAGGTGAATTTGATGCTAGTCAAGCTTCCTGCAAAGAACAAAAATACCAGGTTTAATGCTAGATCCAGATGAAATGAATGCATAAACTTCATCAATACAACTAATAGATGAAGTGACGACATTTTAAAGAACATAGATGCTATTTCAGACTTTAGATATCTGATATATATTACCTCACAGCAAGAAGGTTCTGAGTTCAAATCCACCAGCTGGACGGGGCCTTTCGGTGTGGAGTTTGCATGTCCACTCTGGTCTCCTCCCACAGTCCAAAGACACGCAGTTTGTGTGGTTAGACAATTTAGAAACAGTTAACCTGTCTCTCTGTGTTAGTTGTGCAATAGAGCCCATTGTGGTTCTCCCCCCCCCCCCAGCTTATACTCTGGCACTATAAGTAGCATGTTGGCTTGCCTACAAACTTAAAACACATTTGTAAGCTGTGTCCAAATTTATGGGCTGCATCCTCCTGAGGACGCATTTGTAGACCAATTACGTCACAGCGACTCGACGAAGGCTGTCCAAATTCGACTCCTCCGAATGCAGCCGACAAATGTGTCCTCCTTTTCCCCAAATTTGAAGGATGGGTCAGGTGTGTCCTTCGTGGCCCACCATATTCCAGTTTCCGGCAATGGCGGCCGCTTCTAAGTTTTACAATTACTGTTATTAATCTTTCTGGGTCACAAAATAAACTTTTAACATATTTTCAGGCGAGAAAGTAGCTGTGTAAACTTCAAATATCTGCCCGGTTTATCAAGATATCGCATATTTCCAAAAGTTCTACGTTTTCAGAGACGTCTGCTACCCACCAGCTCGATAGCTAGCCGGGAGCTTGAGGGTCACTGAAGCCACCGAGAACGACACAACTCCCGGCACATCATTTTCAGATCAGCGGACTTTTGCTGCTCAGGTTAAACGTAATATATAAGTCGCTTAGATAACCTAAAAATGTTATTGTTTGGCTTTTTTCAGTGTTTTATTTGTTCGTGAGTAAATCGGTTTGGCTGAGATTAAAGTTATTAGATTAGATTAGATAAAATAAAACTTTATAAATCCCCCGGGTGGGTTCCTCCTTGGTTTTCACACAGCTGAATAAACGTCAAACAGAAAACTGATTAAACAGAAGCGTGAGATGGTCGAGAATTTATGCCAGTGTCCTGTTATATTTTAGATAGCAAGGAGCAGATGGACGAGTTTATTAAACTCCACCAAGACAGCGGTGAAGCTAATCAGAAGGCTAGTCCAATTTCCCCAGCCGTTTACTTCCGGCCTATCCGACATTCTGAGGACCCGGGCCACATAGACCGCGAGGATCCTCAGGAGGATACAGCCCACGAATTTGGACACAGCTGTAGTGTGATAGCATTGTTGCTAATGTTGTTAGCTTCCAGAAATGGCATGTTTTTTGCTGGTATCTGTTAATAAACCAAAGTTTTGATCTGATGATGGCGCATCGCTGGATACATAAACTATTACATTGAACTAAAATGCATGCGTACCATACATCATTAAAGCTAAATTTATTAAGATGAAATCGATGGCAGGTCTAAAAGAAAGGTGAATGATGTCAAACTGCTTTATCCCATGAGGATAGCCGTAGAACTTATAGCCTGATTTGTAATGCTGAAGAATAAAAAACATCATTAGAAATCCTCATCTGGGGACACTGATATACACGTGTGGGATCTATGCTAATCTCAGGAGACACTCAGAATCACTAAAATCCTTACATTAATATTTCTACATGAAAGCCCCAGTAGAGGTCACAGGCTCATTGAAATCTCAATTTACCAATCATTCACTAAAAAAACATCTGAGTTGTTCAATTTTATTTGTGCTGCTTTGATGGTGGCACTTGAGGAAAGGTCACAAGTTCCCTAAAATCATTAGAATTCATCCTGTGGGATCATAACTATTGATATCAAGGTGAGGTGACTTGCTATTGATTATTAAAACGCTGGTAAGAGGGTCCGACTACAGCATCTTCACTCTCGAGCCGATGATCCACTGTTGCTTTCACTTGTCGGTCAGATTTGAGAACTGGTCGCTGGATTCTACGGTGGTTTGTTGGACCGACTTCCTGTTTTAAGTGGCATGTGGACAGGACCCTTAAAAGTCTGACATTTATTATTTCTGTAGCTGTTGGGAGCAGCTCGCAGACTCAGCAGAAGCAAAGCTCCTGACAGCACGCAGTATACTGAAGGTCGGCCTCTGATGAGAGCATGCTGCATGAGTCCTGTTTAAATGATATGTCTGAGCACGAGGAAATAAAAACATCAAACGTAAAGTCAGAGCAACCCAGAAAACAATTGTTCCAGATATAACCTCGAAGAGCTCCTGTGCGTGCCCACTTTGCCCCACCCATCCTGACCGCCCACGCTAACTGGGTCAGTGAGGTTGGCGAAAACTAATAGTGCATCATTTTTAATTGCCCCTACACACAATTTCCTGACAGATGCCATAACCGCTAATTAGTTACTGACAGCATTATCAAGTTTTCTTCTAGTACAGAGGGGCCCATCCTTAACGCCGCTGTCAAATTAAAGTGTTGTGAACTAACAAGCAGATAGAGGCGCCAATTAAATGAGGAAGGGCGGCTCGTGCTCCGGCTCCGTCCCCTAGGCTTCACACAAAAGTTTGACTGCGCTCTCTAAGACGCTGCTGGAAGCAGGAAGATGTTCTGAGACGAAAGGCAACAAGAGGCCTCTGGCAACTCAGGACAGTTTCTTAGAAATATTCCAGCAACAAACAACAGCGGGTCATGCAGAGTTTTCATATGTGTGCTGGTCCAAAGTTTGTGAAGTCTGAAGAGTTTTCTATGATTCTGTAAGAGTGTGGTGTGAAACTCTGCAGATTTATGTACAAGTCTTACATACAGAGAATCCAATCTAACAACTAGAACAAAAAGATTACTTCCTTTGTTAATTATAGAGGAAAATAGTCCAAGTATGTAAACCTCTTGGATTTGCAGGTAATTTAAAGATGGGGCAGCTGTTTTCAGTCAGGTGACTGAGAATCCGGTGTGAGACGGCACACTGTTTTAAATGTTATGGATCTAAGACAGCTTAACAACAAGGTTACAATAAGGTTTCTGAGAACCTCAGTTTTTTTGCGACTTATTAAGCTGAGAAAGGTTATGAAATCATCCCTAAAGACTTTAGAAAGTCTCTGGACAGATTATGTACAAATGAAGGAAATTCAAGACTATTGTACCTTTCCCTTTGGTGACATTTCATAAAAATGTGCGGTAAGAACAAATATGGAGGGATTACACAGACTGGTAATGCAAAGAGGTGGAATCCACAAAATGTTGCTGTGAAGAAATCTTTCTGTGGCCTGAATATTGAACTGCCAGCTGTTGCCCAGGGAGTTCTGCTTGGTCATTGATGTTTCATTCAGTTCTCTGTTTGGATTCCTACATCAACAGAGGCACAGGTCATCCAAACAACTGTTGCTACGGACAACAAATGGATAATACCGACAACCCTCTGCACCATTCACTGAACAGGCAGCAACACTTTCTCTAATGTCTGTTTCATTCTATCACAATTAAATACAAATCCCAACATAATAAAATGCAAAAAAAGAATCTCATTGTTTCAGCTTCGCTGCCACAAAGATGAACACAGAAACTCTTCCCACCTCATCCCTTCATACCTGTATTTATTTGTTGTTGTTGTTGTGCTTTAGTCATTGAGTTATTTTATTTTACATTTCTTTGTTTTCTTTTGTAACTCTTTATACTCCAACATCAATCCTCAAATAGTCAGAAGTAGAATCAGAATATCTTTGTTGTCATTGTAACATAGCGAAATTAAGTGCAGTCCCTGTGGTGTCAAGAGAAAAACAGTTTAAATATAATTACAAAAGAATAGTATAAAAAAATAGGAGAACACAGTCATTCAGTAACAATTAAAAAAACCTTATTACACAAACACGATTGCACAGGATGTATTTGTCACAGTATTTGTCATGAGGTGATTACTTCAATTCAAGAAAGAAAAGGGAAATCAGAATGTAAACACCTAAATATACCTAAAAGCTGCCATGAAGTGTGTTATAAGTTAGTTTTCATTTAAAGATCACAAGTAGCTCTTTTAAACTATGTATGGCTATTTAAGGTTTGTATCGTATATCTTTTCATTATCTCTTCCTCAATATTGTTTTCTTATTATCTCCTTCTCCTCCTCCTCTTTTTCTGTCTCCTCCATCACTTCTACAGAAGAAGACATATAGAAATATCCTAATTTATTGCCAATATTTTCATAATTATTGATTTTCAGGAGATGAGGCATGCAACCTTCCCATCCTTGGATGGTTGACAGCAAGTCAGCTAAATAGCTTGCTAGAAGCTAACATTATGCTAGCTAATGCTAGGACTAAAAATCACACTCTCTGATTTGCAGTGAATAAACTCTCATATGATGTGCAAAGGAAATCAGATAAGTCTTTTAATATACTTTATGGCTTCTTTGTCTCTTGCATTTCATCGTTATGTCGACAAAATCATCAAACTCTCCACTAAAACCCTGAAAAATTCACAACTGTCAGTGTTATTAGCACATTGGGTTAACATAAGAAGATTCACGTGAAACTGTTTGCATGCGTGCAGGCAACATTAAAATGCAAATGTTGTTGTGGTAAGTACCACTGATCCTGACAAATTACAGATTTGACTAATGAGCTGAGTCTCTGTGACAGCGTAGAGCTGACCCTAACAACACGACACAAATGCAGGACAAACTCTTTGAGTCCTTTTTAATTTTTTGAAAACTCTGAAATATGAGCATTCCATTAAGCCGAATCCTGTCTGTGACAAAAAATATCTAGCATTGGTGAAACATCTGCGAGTGAAAGGTTAGCCTTTCCTCCACACACACCTGAGCCATTAATAAATCTCTGTTCCTCTGACATGCTCAGTGGTCACATAAACATCCTCTACTGCAGCATTCTTGTTCTCGCTGCTTTTATCACAGCATTTTAATCACTCTGCTGTTTTATCACTGCAGAAATAGACTGAGCCGGAGTTGGATGATGGGAGCACAACAGCCTAGTGAATGCAGCCGTGAATGCTAACGGGCCTCTCAGAGAGACCTTTAAATCTGAGGAAAAATACATGACTTCATCCATAAAATCATCCCTCACTCCGCTCAGCCGCAGCCATTAGTGGTAATTCAGCTCTCAGCTTCCCATCACAGCATACGCTAACTGCACCTCCTGCCCCAGAGCTCACGACTAAAACAAACACTCCCGGTTTACAGGAAAAACGCCTGAAAGCAGTGTGGATGTCAGTCAGAGTATTTTGCATGATGTATGAGGTTGGGATGAGCGCGCACCTCGCTGTGACTCTAAATAATTAAGGGAAAAAATGAAAGCTTCAAACGTTGTCTTTGCAGAGGTAGCGTGACTCACTGGTTAATCAATGCTAACAGGGAGTGTCAGGGGACCAAACAGATCAATTCCCCTGGCACAGGGAAGGAAGCCAGTTTCAACCGTGATGCTCGGTCAGACTGACAGCCAGCAGAGGAAAGAGAGAAGAGAGTAGAGGAGACAGGGGAGACGATGCATATGGATTCAGAAAGTGCTCATAAAACAAATCCTTAATATTGTAACAGACAACAGTAAAAACAGTGAAGACTCGAAAGCTTTAGTGACTCCCATCTTAATGGAGTATCTGGTTGTACCCTAACCAACTCCTCCTAGAATGGTTCCTACCAACTCAAATCTGCAGTTCATCTAATGTCCACTAGAGGCTCCAAAAGTGAGTCAGTGCCTGTAGCCAGCAGCAATAACATGGTACATATTAAACTGTTTGGTCTCTATAGCTAATTTGCTCCTCATAACAGCCATTCAGGATATGAAGTTTGAGCTCAGACATGAAAAAAAAAATAACAATAATTTTTTGTTGGTGGGCTCAAAAACCATTAAAAAAAATCTAAATGATAAATGAAGCTAAATCATCTGGATAAAAAAGACATCAAATGGTCAGTTTCTCATCTTATTTAACATAAAATCTTATGATTTTAAGTTAAGAGAGAATAAAGCAGGCCTTGTGACTGACCAGCCGATACCCTTTGAACATTCAGTGTCCCTCAGTTTCTCAGTCAGATCCACTCACACTGAAGCTTAACCCTTTAAAGCCCACCATAGAACCAAGTCTGCCAGAGCTTATCTTTATATTTTCAGTGAGGCTTTCATCGACACAAAGGAGGCCAGCTTTGAGATTTATGTAGTAAGCAAAGACACAGAAAACCTCCAAGATATTAGTGCAAACTGAATTTGGATGTGTTCGCCACCCTGAAATTCCTTTGATTCCTAACCTTTACAATGAACAAACCAAAACCAAAAAAACCCAACAATTTTTTTTTAAAAATTCTCCTTTCAGATTTTAAGGTGTTCATTGTCACACTTTAACCGTACCATGCCGCCATCGTACATTTTGACTCGACGAGCTTCCTTTGGGCCGTGAGAAACATCTTCTCAGCGGATCACCGGAGGGCCGCCGAGTTCACCTCTTAATTCCTCCGACAGCAGCGTCGCTGTGATACCTCTAAGAGGCGAATCCCCATCTCTGTTCTCAAACCCAACAATCTCTACGGCACCCCGCGTCTGACTTGAATACCATCTGAGAGTTTAAAATGAAGCCGGAGAGAAAGAGGAGAGAGAGAATCAGAGGCGTGTGGTATTTGTTTGACAGGTACATGTCTCTATAGGCCAGTGCCTTTCCAATTTAAGAGGCCCTTAAGCTGGGAGCAGCAGCTTAACATTATTCTCTGTGAAGAGAAAAAAAAGAGCGCTGCTTTCTTTCCCCCACCCCCTTGCTGCTTTCAGAACGGGCCCTGCCGACCCTTCAAGGACGCTTTGTTGCAACTATTTCATCATTTGGTTGAATTTTAATTATTTGCCAGGCTTGTTAAGTCCCGCAGTGACGATGTTGAGCATTCGCTGTGAAGGAAAGGGAAGCGAAGTGACAAAGGTATGATGGGAAGACCAGGGGGACGATGCCGGATGACAAAATATTTCATTAGCCTCTGAAATGTTGCCTCACACAAACATCCAGAGCTCATTGGCCTTTGACTGGTGGCAGCATGTGAGGTGTGACAGAGCTGAGGAGCTCACCTTTCCTCTCATCGCAGGCCCACTCATTAGATAATTAGGGAATGCAGCTGCTAGCAAAGAAGAAAACTGGTGTTTGTTTAATTAGCTAAAAATCTCTGCAATTTTGTAGTGCTAGTGACCTTTAGGCATTTACACAAGCTGCCCTTTCTTCATGCAGATCCACAGCTGCCATTTAGTCCACTTTGTTATACTGCTAAAGTAATGTTAGCATTTTGACTTTAAGATATTGGACACCGGGGAATGTTACATGATAAATGCAAGAAGTTATTCGTAAACAAGGCAAATGGAATGTGAACTGCAGTGCTAATATCAGTTACATGCTAATATTAGCATGTCATTATTAGCAAATCACACTAAAGAGTGATCAGTTACAGCATGGCAACCACTGGTTGCTAGGCAAAAAGGTGTATTCCCTGACTGACTGGTGAGTGTTTGTGCGTGCCTGTGTGGATGTTTGGTATATAGCGCTGCACCAAAAACCTCATGACCACTTTGGTTGCTTGCAGATTTCCACAGTAACCCATAGTTTTTCCTTTTCGCTGTCGCCTTGCTCACAGGGAGGGTCTCTGATTGTTGGTGTTTTCTCTGTATTATTTTAGCATCTTTACAGTATAAAGCACCTTTAATCAATGGTTGTGATGTGGCACTGTATAAACAAAACTGAACTGAATTGATGGGAATGTGAAAATGCTAAAGCTATATCAGAAAATTGTGTATTTCTCCTTTAAGGTCCAGAACTGTTTGTAGTACAGCATGTTTTTCATAGTCTTGCCTCTGTACACCAGATTTTAAATCAAACAGTCAAGATGCGATTGAAGTGCAAAGCTTTAATTCCAGGAGTTTTTAAAGCAGTCTGCATTCACTGTTTAGGATTTACAGCCATTTTTATACATGCAAAAACTCTGAGACAATAGACTGCACACTTAGTTCAGTTGTTCAGCCTTGTTGATGTCACTCGATGGATTGTTGCTTAAATGGTTCAGTCTCTGTTCGCCCTTGGGCCTCCTGCTCTCCAATCCCATGAGGGGGCTTTCCTCCTAACTCCATTAATTACCACTCCTTAACTGTCATTACCATTTTACCCATGAACAGCCTCTTCAGCCCCTCTTCACTACCAAATCCACCACAACCACCAACTTAGCCCAGTCTGAGTTTAAAATCCTCCACCAGCAGACATGTGAGGGTTCTTCCCCAGAGGACTCTCAGCTTAACTTCTTAAGTCTCCAGAGTTTAATCCTCGTGGAATGAGCTGCATAGTTTGATATGTCCCCATGGCTGAGCCAATCGAGTGCTTCACTAGCGCCAGAGAGCCTCTCCCATCAGGTGACATCAGCATCACAGAGGCCCGGGGCAGCTCAGCCATCCACGGAGGCTGAGACGCCAGTTTGAGCCGCTTTCTCTGCATCATTAACAGTCGGGCCACACAACACTCGAGCTGGACTCCGGCCATCAGCCCCACCGCAATTAATGGCTACTTAGCCGAGGCAATTGGACATTACGGGACAAGAGAGGAGGTGTTATGACTGCAGTGTATGAGTCTGTTATGCCGCACTATAAGCCCTCCAGATATACTTTACAATTATTTTCTGTGTGAGAAGCACGCTGCAGGCAGGAGAAATCTATCAGTCTTCTCCAATGTCGAGTAATGCCAAATCAGCATTCCCCGCACACAGCCTTATTCCATCTCTTCCTTTTTTTTCATTTAAGGTCTCACATATCTATCTACCCATGCTGAGTAGACATCTCAAAATCTCAAAACCAATTTGGCATTATCTCCATCACAGGCGACCCCTTAAATTTGCATCAGTGGAGTGGGTTTGGCAAGCAATTACCCCGATGCAGGACATCGGTAATTTGACGAGAATCTGCTCTGACAAGTCTGGACGCAGCGGAGGAGCGTCCCCTGGGGGAGGGGGGGGGGGAGCGAGGGCAGAGGGGCTGCAGAGAGTTGGCCTGCAGCTCTACACAAGAAAACATGAGGATTAATGTGGCGATGGGAAATCGGAGAATGCTGGGAAGGCCCTAAAAGAAACGCTCCCGTCACAGATACATGCAAACATACAGCAGATATGTCAAAACATACAGTCGGAAGAGAGGTTAACAAGGTCAGCTACTCAACTGAGCTCGTGTTCTACATTACTACTCTCCTCTCCTCACCGAGTCCACTACAGAGAAATCTTTACAGCTAATCTCACAAATCTACATAGAAAACAGTCAAGTTGGTAAAACGAGCAGGAGTGTGTCTTTTAGTTTTTTCAGTTCCTGCGTGACTGCGTAAAGCCTGGCTTCATCATTTTGAATTTATGAAGTCTGTACATTAATTTAATCATATTTTACTGTTTAACAGACACTTTTAGGGTGACAGTTTCTGCTTTTTCACAGTTTTTCACCTCTGTGAGGTGTGTTAAAGTTCCACAAGATAAAAAAAACTCACCTGATTTACATTTGGCTCATTTCGTACTCAGCATTATCTTCTCAGGCACCTTTGGACCATCTTAGTGTTACTGCTATTCCTCATTTACTCCCCTTGTAGTTGTTTAAGCACAGATACTTGGGCTACAAAAAACCTCATTAATAACAAATTAATATTAACGGTCTACAAACTGTATTTGAACTTAAATCCTAATTCTAGTGAATTCACTCATCGTGAACATCTGTTAGGTGGAACACAAGGAGAGGAAAAACAACGCAAAAACCTAAATAGCTCTATTTCCTGTTGCCTGCATTGTAGATGGGTGACTCTGGCTCCACAGCTCAACACAAAAATAAGAATATTCAGGGGTTGAAGTGGGATTCAGCAGGTGGGGGAAGTCTGATTGTTTGTAGTGGTGCAGCGTGTGGAAAATAATCACTCAGAAATAACTCACAGTGATTTTTGTTGTGAGCTCCAGTAGATTTTCTTTGTGTACAGGCTGAGATCAGCTAAGCTGTTGGAGCCAACTAAAATTCAGCATGATATAACCTGATATTTCATGAGCTTCCACAGCCAATTACCCAAACCAGACATTATAAAGCTGGTATAAAGGTGGAATCTAGTGAGTGACTCGTGAGCCTAAATTTAATGTTCTGTTACTCTCCACATGAACGTCTGCAGAGTTTGATAAGAAAGAAAGACAACTTCTGTTTCTAGTTTGAGGCACAAGGTGAGAAACCAAACTATTTCAGGATGATGCCAAAATGTTTCGGTAACGATGCCAAGTCCAAATTGACACGTGATTTTTTTTTTTTTTCAGACGTAATGATGTTAACAATTTAAAATGTCACTTTATCAACTTCATTGTGATAATTTGTTCACCTTTATTTTACTGGAGTTTAAGTGCTGCAAACTCAAACCATCTGCATGAACAGAAATGACAATGCGTACACAGTTTAATAGATACTGTGTGATTTGGGTTAAGTGACCCTTTAAATGTAAATGTAATCATGATGGAACTGTCCTTTCAGGGCATCAGTGCAGCTTTACCTTCATCAGATGCGACGTCCATCAGAGCAGAATGGCTCTCTGTGAGCAGCTGCTGAGAGGTTTATGGCCGAGCTGAGGACCCCGCTCACCTGCAGGAGGAGGGGAAACTGAACAGCTTCAATACAGCCTGAACATGACTGAGGATAAAAAGGCCTACCTGTATTTTCACCGCGCTTCAAATTAAGAGAAGAAAAAAGCGATAAACTGGATGCAGTTTAAAGCTCATCTAAACTTCAATCACACTGCAGATACGGTCTAAATGTCAGTGTGTTATACTAACTGTGTTAGGCAAACAGTTGTCTTATTTTTAGAACTGCTTTTACAACTTATGAAAGCAGTCACGTGTACCACAGTTTTATCTTTTCACTCAGGTCAAAGTCATTATCAGCATTAGGCTGTATGCAGATACATAACAGCAGTATGGAGAAACAAAACATCCCTCTTATACATATATTTATCCAGAAAAGGTCAGAAGAGTAAATTACAAAAAAGGAAAACGTTGTTTGCTCCAACTAATGCAGTCCAGTGCTATTTTTGGTATTAACACCCAGTAACTGGCTCAACTGTCACTACCAGATCTGTGAATCAGGAGTTGACTGACACAACATTTCTGTCTGCAAGTGCAATGAGATCCACTCAAAAACTTGTAAGAGTTGAGGTACTGTAACCTCTGAGAGCTTCAGTTTGCTTTGTTTTCTATAGCTGTTTAGCTTTACTAAATATAAGAGAGAGAGATTCAATGAATCTTAAATAAAAATATAATGGAAAACTCAACCCTCCTCTCAAGATGCAAATCAACAGCTGAACCGTGAAACAACTGAGCCAGTTGATGCGGGGCGATCGTGGCTCAAGAGTTGGGAGTTCGTCTTGTAATCGGAAGGTTGCTGGTTTGAGCATCGGCTCCGACAGTCTTGGTCGTTGTGTCCTTGGGAAAGACACTTCACCCGTTGCCTACTGGTGGTGGTCAGAGGGCCCGGTGGCGCCAGTGTCCGGCAGCCTCGCCTCTGTCAGTGCGCCCCAGGGCAGCTGTGGCTACAATGTAGCTTGCCATCACCAGTGTGTGAATGGGTGGATGACTGGATGTGTAAAGCTTTGGGGTCCTTAGGGACTAGTAAAGCGTTATGCAAATACAGGCCATTTACCATGAGCACAGTAGAGGTTTCTGGGACATATCTACTGGGTATCTGAGCAAAGATCCATCTAAGTGTACTTATCATTTGGCCTACATCAGTTATCATGGTGTTTGCTCAGTGCTCAGGTGGGGCTCAGGTAGGAGGAGCCATGACTGTGTCCTTGCTGTGGGTATAGCTGTTAAGAAGATATGTCCTGTTACATCCTGGTGATGCAATTATTACAAAATGGTGACATTTGCTTAACCTTGCTTTTAGATCTATCTATCTATCTATCTATCTATCTATCTATCTATCTATCTATCTATCTATCTATCTATCTATCTATCTATCTATCTATCTATCTATCTACCTACCTACCTACCTACCTACCTACCTACCTACCTACCTACCTACCTACCTACCTACCTCACACTTTGCTTAGGTTGTGCTTTGGGCTGAAATATTCCTACAGGTAGCTGGTGAGTTGAAACGTGACACCAAAGGTTCTTGATTAAATGTCTGTGTGATGAGTTGAGAAACTGATGCCAAAGGACATCTTCAGTAACTGTTCTGTAAATGAGGATCCCGCTGACAGAATTATTATTAGTTTTTTCATAAAAAAGGCAGAAATATTAACAAATGATTTTCTTTGATCTGTAGCTCATATGAAAGTCAGAGTTTAAAAATGCTCCCAGCTTCATTGTGTTGTTTTTTTCTAGGCTCTCTCTCTCTCACTCTGCTGAGGCCCGTCCTCCATTCTCTCTCTCTGGTTAACTGTATTTTTCCTCCAGAGTTCAGATGTTCAGACAGGTAGAGAGCGGGATTCCTGCTGATAGCAGGTGCTGCTGTCCTCTCCTCACCGTTAAGTGCCTCCTCCTCCACTCTTCCATTTTCATATTTCCACGCACGACTGCCTTGACATTTAGTACAGAGAAATTGACTGTTTTCAGGGACTCTCCGGGGAGCGCTGTATTACTTTGTCCTGTCAGAAAAAGATGTCATGAAAGGAAGGTGATGTCAGGTCCACCGGGTTGTTTATTGAATTTACGGCACCATTATTTCACCACTCAGCATGATTGTATTCATATTATACCCCATCCCACCAAGGTCACCAGCACATCACTTGCCAAGTGACCTTGCGCTTGGAGGCCCTGGGGGGCTGAGTTTAACCAGAGAGACAGGGACCCTTCAGCTTTCAGCTTTGATGGACAGTCGAATAAAGCTGGGAGCTCAATGACACACCAATCAGCCCGTGTCAGAGCCAGAGGAGAGCATCAGAGGCAGCTGCTGCTGCTTTTGCGACGAGGTGAAAACAGCCACTTTAGAACGCCGGCTCAACAAAGACTGGCTGACTTATGCCCTCGCACGGCAGCCCTCGCTGAGGTCATTTGGCCTGGAATTGTGGCATTGATCAACAGCAAGGATGACAACAGGGATGTTGTCATTGTCTGACCACCAATCACAGATAAGAAGTTCAGCCAGCTAGAGATGGAGGTCTCCTCAGGGTTAGGCCGTTCATCCTAGTTGAGTATAATTGAATTCAGGATTAGATTTTTACATGGAACACACTTGCATTCACCTGGTTTCGATCTCTTTGTCACTGTTAGTCAACAGTTGACAATTTTTGTTTATCTATCTATCTATCTATCTATCTATCTATCTATCTATCTATCTATCTATCTATCTATCTATCTATCTATCTATCTATCTATCTATCTATCTATCTATCTATCTATCTATCTATAAATTCCCCTCTCACCCCTGTGGGCGGTCTATCCTTCAAGTTTGTGTCCTCTACCAGAGGCCTGGGAGCTTGAGGGTCCTGCGCAGTATCTTAGCTGTTCCTAGGACTGCGCTCTTCTGGACAGAGATCTCCGATGTTGTTTCTGGTATCTGCTGGAGCCCCTCACCTAGCTTGGGAGTCATTGCAACTAGTGCTCCAATTAACAATGGGACCACCGTTACCTTTACACTCCACATCTTCTTGAGCTCTTCTCTGAGCCCTTGGTATTTCTTGAGCTTCTCGTGTTCCTTCTTCCTGATGTTGCTGTCATTCAGAACCTCTACAACTATCGTTACAGCCGTCGTCTTCTGTTTGTCTACCACCACTATGTCCGGTTGGTTAGCCACCACCATTTTGTCCGTTTGTATCTGGAAGTCCCACAAGATCTTAGCTCGGTCATTCTCCACCACCCTTGAGGGCATCTCCCATTTTGGCCTACGGACTTTCAGGCCATATTCGGTACAGATGTTTCTGCATACTATGTCGGCCACTTGGTTATGGCGTTGCATGTATGCCCTGCCTGCTAGCAACTTGCACCCTGCTGTTATGTGCTTGATTGTCTCAGGGGCATCTTTACACAGCCTGCACCTGGGATCTTGCCCGGTGTGATAGACCCCAATCTCTATCGATCTTGTGCTCAGAGCTTGTTCCTGTGCTGCCATGATTAGTGCCTCTGTGCTGTTTTTCAGCCTAGCTAAGCTATATATATATATATATATATATATATATATATATATATATATATATATATATATATATATATATATATATATATATTGTTGCGAGATCGATCAACTTTAGACCAGACAACAAATGACGGAGGCTCCGGAA
This sequence comes from Rhamphochromis longiceps, assembly GCF_057381845.1. Taxonomy (NCBI): domain Eukaryota; kingdom Metazoa; phylum Chordata; class Actinopteri; order Cichliformes; family Cichlidae; genus Rhamphochromis; species Rhamphochromis longiceps. The sequence continues at coordinate 11,924,686 of NC_140558.1, forward strand.
AAGTGCAATCAAACGATGAGTTTTATTATCACAGGAGAACAACCAACCGTCAGCATACGGATTGTTTTGCTCTGACAAGACTACATTGGGTTCTGGTTTTATAGGATAAAATATCACACCTACGTCAATACAGTTCAAAAATACATGGTGACAGACGGGCAAAAGTTCAACCCGTGCAGACAAGGGTACATCACGTACACTTCTAATAACCATACACCGACATATAACTTCTCTTTTCTACATTACTTGCCTTTTAGGGTAATAACTTCAGGTCTTAGCATCTCTGAGAGCTAATAATGGACCCTCGTCATTAATCACTAAGTAGAGTACTTTGCAGCCAGTCTCAAACTGAAGCAGAAGACGCTTAGGCCTTTGCTCAGACCTGCTACTAGATTAATATGTGTATCGTAAGCGTGCATGCAATTAACCTGCTATATTCTCATCTCCCCTCAGCATGTATCATCTGGACACTCTCACCAGTGAAGCTTAAAACCTTCTAGAATGGAACATCAACTCTAACCAAGCATATTTATGCATTGTGTATAAAATGAACTCAACCTATAAAAATAGAAAGGTCAATGTGAAGACAGACATATTCAATGCAATATAAACCCTGTAGGAAATATTACTGATAAATGATACTGTGAAACATGTTATTAATACATTCTTCATAAGGCAAATTATATGGTAGCAATAAAAGAATCTCTGAATCCCAACAATATATATATATATATATATATATATATATATATATATATATATATATATATATATAGAGAGAGAGAGAGAGAGAGATAGAGGGAGAGAGATGTTTGTGTGTATAGCCATATAAAGCCACACCTTCCTTAATAGCTACCAATTTGATGTTGCTCCATGGAAACTGTATTCTGATATGAGCATTCGTGAGTTGGAGATGCTTTTGGATGAATTTGCATGTTGGCAAATGTGAATACTACGAGCCGGGAAGGTGGTGAGTGAAGATTGCCTCATTTTATTTAGTTTTTCACTTTATGCAGTAGGGACTGATTAGGGACAGGTTTGTTTTTTAACTTTTATTTAAACTGAAATTAAAATTCTTTAAAATAAGACGCTTTTCAGCACAAGTAGCCATGGGGTTAGGCAGGTAGGGTTGGTAGAGTTCAGATGTCTGGACAGGTAGTGAGGTAAAACCAATGTGTGATAATAGCAGAAGAAACAACAGCAGAAAAGGACCTTCATGCGTTAAAGCAACAGTACTAAGCCACTAACTAAGCTACCCGAATGATGTTTATATACATATTCATTTATACATTCAATGTAAAACTGCTGTATTTTAGCAAAGCTGATAATTTACATCCATTGTCTATAGGCAGGCGACATAAAAATGCACCTGGTGTTTCCCTCAGTTTGTTCTCCCTGATTTGTTCTCGTTCTTCTGGCTTCAACATTGCAGGCTCCTCGGACTAAAACTTGTGTTGGCTCTCTACATCTTAAGCTGGAGATCCAGGTCTCATCACCAGTGATTAGCCTCTCCATGATGGTGGAGTCAGTCTTACACATAAAATGATGATTGGTCTGCACAGGCCTGCAGGTGGTCAGACAACCAGGGGCCAACCTGAGAAGCAGCCACCCTGGAAGCGGCCATGACCTTGAAGGGAGAGTTTGCAAACATTTAGATCAGGTATGTTTGCCCACCTAAACTGGAATTACTTTTAGAAAGTTAACAGAGTGAACTGAACTAAATAGTCTGTCTGTTAATGTGTTTCCCAAGTTTAAAAACAGGTCAAATTGCCCAATTAGGAGGATATAGTTGCAGTGAACAATGTGTTTCTCTTGCTAGTCACTATATCATGAAAATGACCAAATTTGCAGAAAAAGAGTTTCCACCTAACTGCAGATTTAGAAAGTAGACTTCCAGCCTTAATGGAGTATTTTTTTCCTGCTACACTGCAGTGATGAATTGCTGCTCTGCTCTGTTCAAGCCACACTCACTCGTGGTCACATTCTGCCAGACAAACTGGTACAGACACATTATGAAATGACAGCTATAGGCGGCAGTTATTTAAAGGTTGTCATGTAATTACTGCTCAGCGACTGTCCTCATCTGAAGCCCTCGACTCTCTCAGGCTGGATTCAGGGTCAACGTGAGAAAGCGGCGGCGGCTCCCAGTCCACTATCACACAGAAGCTAATGGGTTTTATGGAAGAGACCTCAGTGCTGCAAAACAGCCAGGAAGCTTCAAAGAGTTCTCCATTTAATGCACTCATCCACAGTAAAATGGTAACACGCGATTATTGATGCCAAAATGGCACCTCCATCCATTTGTGGTTCACATCACACGGAGGATAACATCTATGTTTTGTAATTAGTATAATTAGCATTTCTCCTTGGCAGGTTGCTCTGCGTTGTGTTCAAAGTCGAGCTGACATGTTGGTAATGATAACGGTGACGGATTTATCCCCTTGATGTTTCATCAATCACACTGAGGTTTTCAAAAAAAATAAATGTCCTTCCAAAACCCGAGTTTTTACTCAGAGAAAAATAACGTGCTCACTGCCAAACATTGACTTTTAATACATCTATATTCTGTGTCCTGATTTCATCATACAGCCTGCGCTGATATTATTTGAGGAGACACAGTGTAGTACAGTGAAGTCTTTGCCTAATTAAGATACAGGATCTTAATGTAGTGCACCTTTTTCCCTGAACAGGAAAGACATCAAAGACACCGACCAAAGTGCTTTGGAACAAAACACACATGAAGAAGAGTCCTGCGTTACCAGCAACAACACACTGATTTACGTTTGCAGTGGTCAGAGTTTTGGTACACCCGAAAACCACTGGAGAGATTATATTTCTTCTCTGGCCTGGGATCCCCAAGGAGGAACTGAAAAGTGTGGCTGGGGAGAAAGATGTCTGGAGTAACCTGCGTAGGGTATTTCCACCGCAACCCCACTTTAGATAAACAGAAGAGGATGGATGGATGGGTGGGTAGGTGGGTGGGTGGATTTTGCAGTGGTATTGCTTCCATGTCTATGCCCAAAGGGCATAGTGTATATTGAACAACACGGATAGAAAAAGCGTGTTGATGATGCATGTCTCTGTTTTCAAATTTGATTGAGTTATGACTCCTTGAATGAGTTTGTGGTCTCACTGTGGCTTTTCATCTGCTTTTATCCTGTTCCCTTTAAGTGGTGTTGGTGGTGGTAAAGAGGAAAACTCATACCTATTAGGAAATGACCCCCCCCCCCCCCCCCCCCACACACACACACACACACACACACACACACACACACACAGGAGGAAGAGCATGTAAGCATCATACAGGACCTTTCATAGGCAGAAGTTACAAAGATCGCTAAAAGTAATATTTTAGACTTCCTTTATTCTGTGATATTTCCACATATAGCCTAAATATTTAAGTACTTCTTGTTTTGTTTTTTTCAAAATGAAAAATAAAAGACAGTCTGGTATTAACCTGCTAAAATGTGGGCCGTCCTCAGAATTAATGAAGACAGAACTGGATCTGCATCAGAACCAGCTTAACGGAAGGAAAATACATTCCATGTATGCCCCTGCAGTCTGTACTGATTGAACAGCTGTTAATGTGCAATCACATATTCATCATTTTTAATTTATATACTGAACATTACACTATATACTGCACACAGCAACATCTGAAAATGCTTCAATGGAATATAATGGAAACTTGCATGACTTTCCATTATGCCTGCTTCTTAAACTTACCCCTATTCATCTCTTTTAGAATGGACTTGACATTTTTATGCCCTTTATATATGGTAACTTGTATGTAACAACTTTTTCTATAGCTTACTGATATAACTGCGTATCTGTGAGCACTGTGCTCGGCTAATTTTATGCCTTTCTCTTTTATGTTTGAGAAATGATGCAAGTTCGTGTCGTTTTGATTTATCACTTTTAGCTATAATTTACATCTAGTAAATCAAGTAATACATGTTTAAAAAGTTTTTCCTACCTGAAACATCTCAAACAAGTTGCTAATTTAAAAACATGACTTTTAATTTTTAACTTAAACCTTTCTTTAGTTCATCTTTATGCATCAAACTGAAAATGTAATGTTAGAATTACTATTTGCAGATGTTTGTCACCAATAAACCAATTGTTTCCAAAAAGCCACTAGCATGGCTGACTTTGAGAGTATGATCCCTTATAGTGAGGGAGACACATCTATTACTTGCAACTTAGTTGTTAAGGAGTAGATTTACTGTTGTTTGAAGTTTAACCACAACCTTTTTCCTAAACTTAAAAAGATGTTTTTATAGCTTAACCCTTGCTGAGTAGGTTTTACTTCCATAACTCCAACCAGTGAGTGAAAAATGGAACAAATTAGGAAGTGGGGAAAAACTATGGGAACTATCAAAGTATCAAAACACAGCCATCTAAGTTTTCTTGGATACACTGCCTCCACCTTCCAACCTCCTAATACAGACATCGAACCATCTGACAAAACCACACTGCATTTCACATGCAGATAAAAACATGCTACCAGCACACAGTGCAGAGAGAACAATGGCTAGCAATAATAGCGTAATGTTAAGTTGGTCTTTCAGGTAGCTGATGTATGTCCTTTTTTAAGGGAGATCAGTTTTCCATATAAAACACCTTTTCAAACAGCAAATTCAAGCCCACACACATTTTACGATGATGCAGCATTGCTAAGTGTTGCACCACTGTGCCACTCTAACATCTGGGAACAATAAGTTACTAATAATAAGCACACAATAGAGAACTGTCAGTGGTTCCCAGCTGTCATCCTGAAAATCCATACTGTTGATGTTGATGTTGGTTAAAAACTGCATTTAAAGTTCAGTATTTTTGTCCATGTGATGCAGAAAGTCTGCCTAAATCTTAAACCTGTCACAGCACAGCTACGCACAGAACTCAAATAAAACTGAGTACGCTACGACTGTTGTAATAAACCATCAGAAAGGTTGCTTTAATGTAGTCAAGCAACTGTGTAAGTATAACGCAACACTTTTCTGGTTTTAATGCAGAGCCATTATGCAAATGTTTCTGCAATATGTAGGAAAAACAAAACTAAAAGTGGAGTCAAATAATTACCGGTGGGAGGAAAACACAGTAGGGACATCCTGAAGTCTGATATGGAAATAAAATCCCAGTTGATGAGGAAATTGGAGGCTGTCTGAGATGTTAAGTCCTGAATAATATTGAGCTTTTTAATCTGGATGATGCCCTGTGTGTCTAAGTTGAATGAAAACTTAAGAACAGAAGAGTTTTATAGTTAGAAAGAGAAAGATCAAGGACTCCTTCACCATGTTCCCATAACACCATGCTTGTGATTGTATTTAGTATTTTTATTTATCTTAAAGATTCTGTAAATTAGTGGTTCCCTAATGGCGTGGGGTCACATGGATACTGTGTCATGCATGCTTAATCATCCAGTGAAGGAAATCCAGGAAAGTTGTTTCTGTGTATCTGGATGTAGCGTTTGAGCATGCTACTATATTTGGATTGGAGGGTGCAGCTAGCAAGGTGCATACAAAAGCTGTGCAGGTCTATCATGCAGACACATCTGCTATGTGTGATCTTCTCTGCTGTCATTACAAAATGCTGGAGAGACTTTGGTTCAGTTTTGTTGCAGTTCCCACATGATACACTGACGTATGAGCAGAGGATGTGCTCAGCTGTCCTCAGGTAAAATGTGGTAAGAATAGCAGGATGAAGGTTGGCCTTTTCGCCTTCACAGAAAGTGAAAACGCTGCTGAACTGTTTCAGGGTTGTGCCTGTATGAGGTCACCTTCCATGTTCACTCTCAGATACTTTTCTCTTGGTCTCAGTAGCAGACCCCCAACAATCATGTCTGTTGTCTCCGCTGACCTCCTCTATGTATGCAGACTCCTCACTGTCACTGAGCCATACCAATGTTGTCATCTCTAAACTTGATGATGTAGTTTGCGCTGTGTAGCTCTGTGGCAGTACAGTCATGTGTCAACAGGGTGAGCAGGTGTGGCCTGACCACACAGCCTTGTGGAACACCATGCAGGGTACTGTTACAAAAGGAGGTGTCCATGATCAGTATGCTCAGCTTCTCAATCAGTTGATGACTGATTTGCGGAAGTCTGTGAACAGCAGTCTGATGTACCTGCTCTGTACCTCCACCTAAAGGGTCTAATTATTCCAGAAGAGAGGACTTCATGTGCCTCAGGTCCAGCTTTCATACTACTTGATGATATGTGTTGTAGGCTGATAATGGCTGTGGTAAGACACAGTTGACTTCTTGGGCACAGGGATGATTCTTTTGCCTTTAAGGCAGGTATGAACCATTGCTCTGCTCAGGGATGTCTAGCAGACCATCTGCCAGTTGGTTAGCACATTCCCAGAGCACCCAGCCAGGTATGTTATCTGGTCCAGCAGCTTTCTATGGATTAACTTTATGCCAAGTCTTCCCAACGTTGGCCCTGACCAGAGGAGGGGTGGTTTTTCTCACAGTTACCTTTTTTTGTTCCTTAAGCGTACACAGAAGTCATTCAGTGTATCTGGCAATGAGGCATCACTGCTGCAGTCCTGAGGTGCTGGCATGTAGTCCGTAATGAATTCTACTCCTGGCCACATAATGGTGAGTCCATGAAATGGCCATGCTGGTTCTTAGCAGAGAGAGATAAATTTGTCAGAGTTCATCAAAATGGAGTGCAGTGAGTCCCTGATTCCAGGTGGATGAGTTGTGAAACTATCTACTTTACCAACACACTTTTTGGATCCAAACTGCAAAGATGTTTATTTCCACTGTAAAGTTTCATATTTTGGGGACTGACTCACTTTTGGAACCAGGCACCACAGTTTTTAACACTTCATAGTAAGCTCCTTTTCCTCTTTAGGTTGCCACCCACATGGTTTTGCTGGACCAATTCTCCCTCACATATCAGATGACAGATTATTTTGTGCAGGTATAAATACAGGTGTGTCGTGATTTCTGGCTTGGTGTGCTTTGGGCACAAAGACTTTGAAAACGGCTGCAGTAAATCATGTGACAGGAGTTCAGTGAAAGGAGAAAAGGGAGAAATATTACTTTGATAAAAAATTATTTTCTTTAGCACCTCTTACCCTCTGCACCTATTTACTTCAGGCACGTTTGACTTATGAAATATCCAGTTGACACTTTTCCATTAAGCCAGACTTTAATAGGTGCCAGAAGTGGCTGTTTTCTGAGCCCTGGTGGCTTTTTTTGTTTCAAGAAAATAAGATTTCAGGAGTTGGTATTCTAAATGAGTTGTTAAGAGGGATATTTGGCTGAATAGTTGAAATGAAGCTGTGATTTGTGGAAGAATCTTTCCTTCTCGCAGATCTCCTATTTTCCCTGCAGGGGTAGAAAACATTAATATCTCACCGTATGTTAACTCCTTCAGTTTCTGGCTAATGTTTCAGAACAGGGGAGAAAATCGACTTTCTAATGCGAGGTTTTACAATGCCACCGGTATGAATGGATGTTTCTTCATTAAGAAGTTTAAGCCTCCTTGGTATACATTATGTAAACCAGCACTCAATACACCTCAGGTGTGCACTTAATTCTGTTCTCCTCCAACCTCACCAACAGCGTCATTAAAACTCCATTACGCATAATAAAGGAAAGAGGACTCATTCTGAATTGCTGAAAGCCAAAATATATGGCACACTTGTGTGAAGTGCTGCTGGGAAAAAAAAGACAAATTCTGGGTCTAAATGTCTCAAATGAAAATAAATGAAGAAATGCAAATCATAGAATTGTACCAACAATGCTACAGCTATTACCTGTAACTGCAGTGAGTCAGGAGTATGAGGCATGCACGCACAAGTCATCAGTGCAATAATTCCTGTTCATAAAAAGGTTTTTATCCTCAGTGTTTGGATTTAGTTTCCAGTCCTGAAATGTTTGTCTGTAATGTGTAGTAACCAAATGGTCCCAAAGCCTTCAGAGATTTTTTTTTAAACACAGCACATTTAGAGCAACAGATGTCTTTAGGAAAATTCATCTCAATGGATTAATTTTCTATCAACATCAAAGGGAAAATGTTCATTTACATATTTGGCAACTCACAAATTGATGCTGAGCATGTTTAATCAGCAGTTGGTTGGGACCTTTGTACATGACATCCCTAATATGGTCATCCTGTCTCAGTTACATCATAGAGCTCATACAGAATGCAAATTCTGTTTGGAGCAGGATGAAATGTGCTTTTTGATACAACCACATGTGAAACCTCGGCCGTGTTTACCGTTGACCAAAAAAAGGTCTATGTGACGAAAAGTCGGTCCACCTTAAATTAGAGATAGAGCCTGGGCTACATTACTTCCTCTTCATCATATGGGATCTAGAAAAGAGTTCCAAGGACATGAACCAGGAAGCAAAACTTAAGCAAGTCATCAGCACACATCTGAGAGACAAAGGGCAACAAGCATACGAGAAGCCAAAGTCATTGAGAACTATGGGAGGAGATAATAGGTGTGACGGGTCGTGTTAGATTTACAGACAGATTGCTTAGAGTGTTCAGAAAAAAAGACGTGCCCTCTTTGGCTCATCTCCTTCTGTCCAAACTCATCTACTTCCTATAAAACCTTTACGAGCGGCGGAGAAACCTGCCAGGAAGCTTCATCTTGTGACAGCAAGCTGCTCTGAGGTCCGTGGAACCGTATGGGAGGGGAAAAAAAGTTGAATCCAGAATGAAAGGATAAAAGAAAAAATGCTTCAACTGCTCATAGCACGCTCAGAAAACATGACTTCCTGTATCGCCGGGCGTGACAGACATGACAGGCTGAGCAGTAAAGCTGACACTCAGCCGTCCTCTCTGTCATGTCGAGAGCAGGGGGAGGTCAGGCATTCTGACAGCCGCCGGACGCAACTAGCTGCCGAGCCTGACGAGTCACCTTCCATCCACCTCGCTAAACTACCAACTTCCTGACATAACTTCCTGCTGCCGCTCTCTTGCCCCTGATGGATGGCGCGGCAGTCCTCACCAGAGCTATCTGCAGACAGCCTCTGTCGGAGGAAGAGGAGGGGACTGGAGGTCAACACATGAAGGGAGATGGAGTCAATTAAAACTAATAGGAAACAAGAGAGCACTTGAGGTCAGGCAGGACATGCGGAGATGGGGAGACTGTTTTTTTTTTTTATCTTTGAGGACCAATTAGAGTTCGAGAGCAACAGACATTTTGTCTGCTCTTTGCTTTCTGTGTGGGGGGTGGCACTTTTTAGGGACAGGAACAGACTCGGGTTAAATACACACCTCTTTAACCCCTTGAAGTTCAGTTCCAATTCACTTGCTCTTAAATTACATTAAAGCCATTACGTTATTAATCTGTGTCAAATCAGAGCCGAGCGTTCAAGCCTTATACAAGCAAAACTGCAAATTTTAAAGTGCTTCTTTCACATGTTTATGGATTGATATTGCTGCTGCATTACTGTATTCCATTTGCTGCTGCAGATATTTCAGATTTTGCATATTGGAAATATTTAATATTCTGTTAGATAGATTAATCTAGAGCACATGAATAAAATTCTATGAAAGCATTTTTGAAGTATGGATCTCCTGTGAGGATTACACAGTAGGTCAAAAGTCAACCTTTCATGTGTTCATAAAAACACACCAATCAATGCATCTGAATTGATTAACAAGTACATAATAAAAGTAAATCAAATAACCAATAACAGGAACAGAATTAAATCATCTGCTGCTCAATAACAAACAACCTGCAAATGATGAACAGTATTAATCTTTAGTATGGTGACTGTGAATGACAAGTGGACATGAACACATGAAGAGCTCTTGTCTACAGGAATGAAACAACCCAAAATACCAGCATTTATCAACTTTGTATCATCCTAATGCTGTTCGGCCAAATCTGCAGCTCTGTGAAGACTTTTAGTTGGATTCAGCCCGATCTCACACAAAACTAAAACTTTCTTCAGGGAGTTAAAAAGTCCTATTTTGCATCAAATAAAAAAGAAATGTTATGAGAAATGGGGATCCGTTCAATGCATGTGTAAAAGAAAGCATAGTGGGAACTTTACTGCAAAATGAAGTGAGCATACTGGCATTTCAGTTGAGCTAAAGTCAGCTTGAATATTTTCATTTTACACAATTAGAAGAGAAGCTGTGAGGCCCACAGACAGAAAACATTAGTGTAAATTCTTACTTGACTTCCGTCTCACTCGCAGTTGTTTCTACACATGGGTCATAGTTTCCTCAAGCACAGAAACCAGCTAAGAGGTTAATGTGGTACCAAGTCTAGAATAAAACCTCCATCAAAAGAAGAGTTAAGAAGGGGAAACCTTATATAAATTTGGCACAGGGATAAATGGAAGTGAGTGTGGGATGACTGCTGTTGGACTGAGTTACTGAGAAAACTGATATCTCAACACCTGAACTTGGAATGATGAGATTTATGGAGGTAAGTTGGATGTTGGAGGCATCTCGGGTTCCTAGAGCCTTTCCCAGAGAGGCAGGATACACCCTGGACTCATCGCCAGCCTGTCGCAGGACTAACACAGAGAGACAGACAATCATTCACATCTATGGGCAATGCAGAATCAGCAGCTAACCAAACCAAAACAACAAGTCTTTTACTGTGGGAGGAAGCCAGAGTACCTGGAGAGAACCCACGCAGAAGGGCGTGGATTTGAACTTAAGACTATGAGGCGATAGTGGTAACCACCACGCCACCATGCTGCAGAGGCAAAAGAAAGAAAAAAACACTTTTCACATAACTGAGTGATTTTAACAACATGTAACAACGATATATTTTTGTACAGCAGCTTTAAAGCTTCATCTTTGACTTGGAACATGATTTGCTTTCTGATTGGACCCAGTTTTTCTGAAACTGTATTTCAGATGTAAATCCTGATTAAAATTTATTTTTCTTCTATCAGCCTCCAGTAGAATTTAAGTCATTTCCCTCTCTTCCTATTTCAGGCAGTTGTGTTTTTATTGAACCCAGAGGGGAAATTGGTTTGTTAACAGCAGCAGTGAGGAGGTGTACGGATTACGGAGAAGAAAAAACAAGGGGGGGAAACGGGATAATGATGGGAATGAATACAAATAAAATCATATTAAAGTTTGGATCTTTATGCTAGTAGTAAAATATTAATGAAACCTTGTAAAACTGTGGGAGAAAATGATAATTTATAACTCACGGATCTGCTAGTTAAAATGTGATGATGTGAAACTCAGATGGAGTTATGAATAAACAGAATGATTCAGGGAAATGATTCAGAAAACTTCCTTTAAATGATCCGTGGGCTTATTACTGCAGACAGAAATGAAATGAATAATGTGAATACTGGGATGTAAGGCATGTAGGATTTACCGGAGCATCTTTCTAACTTTGTTAAGCCCACTCCTGCTTTTGGTCAAAGTATTTTTTTTCTTTATTGATGGTTAATAATATTTAATGATTATTAGTAAAAAGAACATTCAGATTTTCCCCAAGTATATCTTTAAATGTTCAGCATATCCATAACCACAGATTTTCATTTTCAGAATAAGAGCATATTTTAATCCCTGGTGGAAATGTTATATATATATATATATATATATATATATATATATAATATTACACTTGACACGTGCACAAGATTTAAAATAGTAGAACAGTGGTCCAGTGGTTAGCACCGTGTTCCCACAATAAGAGGCCTTTTTGTGTAAGGTTTGCATTTTAAGTTAATTATTTCAAAGTTAAAACAATGTGATGTAGAATATAAATAAATAAAGTCAAAATGGTCCGAAATATATATTTGATCTGCTGATGCCATATGAGCCTCAGAGACTTCTAAGATCATCTGGGTCTACAAAACTGCAGCTCAAACTTTAAGCTTCATATAAAGTGAGATTCTCAGAATCCACAAAAATCTGACAGTGAATCTGAGTCACATTTAAAATGCACTTATGGATTCTGCAGCCAGGCCTGTGAGGTGTGTTTCTGCCACAGCCATCTTCCTCCGGGTGTCTGACCGCCGACCGTGCTCGTATCAAATGACACTTGTGGTGAATTTTTACACTACTGTGAAAGAAAATGTCAGAATGAAGCAGCAGGAAAATGACATTCTACATTTTGGTTAATGTATCTGTATTTACTCTTAAACATGGTCATGCACTAATACATATCATAACGCTCTTTTAATTATGTTAAATTAATAATTATGATTATAAACTCAGATTAGCTTAATTGAGTAAAGAGAAAGACGATCACTTTTAATTGTCTAAGTAAAGTATAAATGTTTGCCAGCGTGTCTCTCTATATGTTAAGTAAACTTTCTAAATCTATATGGGCACCAAGGCAACAGTGACGCTGAATTTACGAGTTACGTGATGAGAGCTGCATGGCTTTGATCACATGGATTTGTGGAAAACAACGATGGAAAAGCAGCAATAACTAAATGACTCTGAATAATTCTATCGTTTTTTAAAATGCATTTTTAGAGTGGGTTTCTACAGTACACAACATCACAAAGATGGCAGCAAAATTTTAAAATGTTAACATGTTGCCTGCATATTTTCTGCAAAGTCTACAGACATGGTTTGCATCCACGTGATCTAAGCGCATGGCCTAGACTCTTTTCATTATAGCACTGTGATCGCTGTGAATATAAAAAGCTTGTAGCAGAGTGCTCGACCCCTCTCTTTCCTCTGCAGTGCATTTCTGAATCTTTGGCAAATTGGAATGATTTCATGTTGACGATTATTTTCATGTGTTATAATGAATCATATCTCATATCTAATATAAACAACAGAAAAGTCTATGGTCAGCTATGCACACTTCAAGTAAAAAGCAACAGTTATTAACTGGAAATGCCGATGTGTAGTTCACAGATATAAAAATCATTTATATGAAACAGTGTAATGTATAAAGACATGTATAAAAAATTCTGTTCACTGTGGGTAATGAGGTACTTTTATAGATATATAAAAGTACAAACTTCACATATGGAGAAAATAAAAGTCAGTTCATAACCCGTGCTTTGGTTGAATTCTGTTGTTTCACGTTTTGTTCTGTCTCCGTATGTTACTGGTGAAACACAACAACATCACACTCGCTGCAATGCAATGCTGTCCTGACCTCCTGCCCTCTGGTGTTTGCCGAAAACACACTCTGATGCCCAGTTTGCTTTAAATTGACGGGAATCAAAAGCTTCTTTTCCACTAGTACCCTTTTTGCTTGACTCGACTCAACTCTGCTCTACTTGGTTTCAGTCATTTTTTTATTACAATTGCATACCATCCATTGTGGTGGTATTTATAGCAGCATGAAAGAGCCATGATGTCTTCTGTAACAGCAGAGGGAGGTATTTTATTTCAAGCCAACATGAAGATAATCACAGGGAAGGCGTTTAATCAGACATTGTTAACACATTTACATGTACAAAAATATTAGCCGCCTAGCTTAATCATCTCTGACATTTAAGGACATGTACTTCATACGTTTTTTGTTCTTGACTTCTTGTCTTTAATTATATTATCTCCCCCTGCTGGTAATGCAACTTCTGCATAAATGTCTGTGAAACGCTTTGGTGTGATAATGGGTTGGTTGAGCATCTCATTTTAACCTTTCTGGTCTTTCATTTGGTAGTGTATGGATCCAATATGTTTCCCATACATTGAGCCCTGAGCAAAAACACATAGGCAGCTATCACTTGGAAAGTCTAACCTGTGTCCAAGTTGTGTAAAAGTTTCGTGTTTTGAACACAACACTCAAAAAGGCTGGGGAACACCCTGGATATGAGTTACTCCGGGAGGTTTTGCTGCAATCTTCTGGATGTATTTATGTCAGTTTAGTTTAGTTCAATCACTGCATAATCATATTTGCATGTCTAACCCCACGCTCAACTGTTAATGTGCCTCATTTTCGTGAGATCAGGTAAAGGATGCATTCAGAGCAGAGACTGATTATTTGATAACATGAGTTACCGCCAATATCATTACACCTGGATAGCAGTGAAATGGCAAAACTACTTGATATTCAGAGCTTCTGTGTTGAACGCATTCAGTTCCATTCATTCTAATGCGTTCTCTGTATGGCCCCTACACATTGTATACATGCAAGAAAATAAGTGGAGGGAGACAGTCAGCCAGCATACCTTCACAATAGCCTCCTCATTGAAAACACCTTGGGATAATGATGGAGGTACTCCTAAGCGGCTCGGTGGTCAAGAGGAAGTGGGGCTTATCGCGGTTGCCGTGGCAACTGACAGAGGAGACCATGAGACGGGCACAGATGTCTTGTCTCGCTCGCCCGGTCTCGTTAGGAAACAATCTGTGGCGGTTTTCATTTGAGAGGAAAAACGGAGAGAAACGTCGTATCTGAGCTGATGATGGAGAAGAAAATGTCTGCTTCAGCTCACGCTGAAGCAATTATTGGCAATTTATTTCATCATCTATGAATTCATGACCTGTACTGACATCCATTTTTCCCCACTGTCACACGAGAGACAGAACGGGCTTTAGTTGGTGTCCTGTACCCTGAAAACAAGCCTCGTTCCATTTCTTGGCTTAAATAAATGCGGGGAGGTTCCAATAACCAGAAGTTCATTCAGCATTTATTATTTCAATTTGTGAGAATGGCTTCCTGATGACGATAATCTCAGGTTAAAATATTGCCATCAACACAGGCCCACATCCAGTAGAGAACACAGTGTCCCTTCAGTCTGGTTTCTTGTTATGCGGCACACACTTTACACACCTGCAGTCACACATGGTCACACAAAGCTATTTTCCTTTTTTAGTTTAATCAGGAATTTAGTCACATGGTGTGTTGTAACTGTGAGTGGTAAAAAGGTTCTTGGAAACAGAACTGAATCACTGTTTTAAACATATCACAAAACCCCAAAATGTTTCAGAGTCGAACAAGATATTAAGACAGGAATATAATCGCTTAGAGGTGGGCGTAACTTGGCAAAGATGCTGTCTCTGGAGAAATGCTTTCATTGAGCTAAAGAGGACTACTTTACTTAGAAATCTGAAGCTCGGGTAAGAAACAGTGATCAAAGTGAGGTTAAAATCATCGGACCAGACCTGATCCCATCCAGCAAAAACAATGCCACTGAAAAACAAGATGATTGCAGATCAGTTACAAATATAAAGGCCAACCTGCTACACTCCTCTCCACACAAACAGCTTCCTGCTAGAAACTGTTTGTTAGCTAATTGCATTAAATGCATTAAAATGGCTCAACAGGCCCAAAAGTACTATTCAAGAAGGCCGTGCTACTTTTTTGCTGAGTGAAAGTTGAGCATTTTGTCTGTTACTCTGCACTGATTAGCTTATATGTGTGTCTGTAGATGCTAACCTGTCGTCTGCTAACCTGGCTAGCTAGAATTAGCTGATAATGTAAACGTCACTTGTAGCTCCAGAACAGTAAAATGCATTAAAACCTCCAAATCAGAGTCCAAACCTGCTGGGCGACATCTATCTTTTAGAGTCTTGTACTGCTGTAAACAAACTGATCATATCTGCCAAAGATCCAGTTTCTGCTCCAGATTTCAGAACTTTGAGTGCTTTTATTGATCTCGCAGTGATGCTGTGTGTAGTTTTTGGGGTGATTAAATGCAAATAATGGAAGTGCTTAGATATTAAGTATTCAGCTGCAATGACACTGATTTAAGCAGTGACTAAAGGGTTACTATGCCAGTTGCTAAGACAATCTTTTCAAACATAATGAAACTGACTGTGAATACAGTTTATTTATCCTAAGGATTTTTTGTGCCTTGTTAATCTTGTAAAATGGAGCGTGTATTGCTGACTGTAGCTACAAACAGTCACTAATTATACATAATTATCCTGTTACTCATTTTTCAGATCCTTGCTCTTGTTTCATGTTCTGAACTTGCTGCAGTGTTTGACGGGTTTACATTTCTCTTGACTCTTTTTCCCTTCTTTTGGTGCTAGTACTTGTAAGAATAACTCTTCTTTTAAAAAAGAAATCGGAATGTGAACTAAGTGCACATGAGGCTTTAAGGTGGCGACGTCAGAGCAGACAATGCCATTAAGCAGCAGATCTGGAAGTGATTATTCTTAAGACAATCAGACTGTCAGACAACTGGCAGCTTGTGCTCTGAGGCTAGAATTTTAAAGTGGCCTGACCTGCTCTTTAAATCCCGCCGTTACCGCCGCTTTTGCTGATCGTTGTCACCATCGCCTCCTGACATACTCTGATCTGAGAGCAGCTCGCGACTCGGTCTGTCATCTTAAAGAATAAAAAGGCGTCGCTCTCACTTCTCTAATGGGCCGAGATGACTGTTCACCTTTTGAGCTTAACGCAACCTGAGAGCAGCAGGTACGTTTCTCGCCTCTTTTTCGCTCGTTCTTTTTCTCACCATCCGAATAACCTGCGAGCTGATAATGGCTTCTCCCATCGAAGATTCATCCCTCGTTCTATAACTTTCCTCCTGAATGCAAATATACTCTGTCACATCTTTCTGACCCCCTCCTCCCTCTCTTTCCTTTTCTGTAGAAGCATAGCAGAGGATTAGCAGCCATGCGTGACTGATGGGGAGAAGATACGCCATCAGAATAAGTTAGAAGACGGAGATCTCTCCTCCTCCTCCTCTCCCCTCTCGATTTCTTTGTGCATGAAAGAAAGAGAGAAAGGGGATGAATGCTCTCTGAAGTGTCATCCTCTTTCCTCGTCTTATGAAACAGGAATAAGTGGCTGGTTGAAGTGGAAGGAGACTCTGTTGGGGTGAATCTAATCCGATGCGTGTTTTCTGTGACGCTACATCACCTGCACTGCAGCCCAAGGCCCTCATTACTGTCACCACCTGACTCGCTCTGAGTCTGTGTGTGTGTGTGTGTGTACACGAGGTTTTATGCCAACATGTGGAAATGAAATGGTTATAAATTCCTCAAACACCTGTGCTGTAAGCTTCCATCAGAATGCTGCACAGGTTTGAAGCACACTTCAGGAAAACTGGACCTAAAAAAAACTTCTTGGTACCTGAAGCCGACTGGCTAGGACTAAAGCCACTTCCTTTTAAGAGCACCTGGTCCAGCTTTGGACAGAGGCAGAGGACTGATCCACTGATACCAGCGCACAGGAAGAGACTGGGAATCGTTCTTTTATGTGTAAGGTATAAACATCAGTTTTGCTCAAACATTGACGGCAAACTGCCGTCTGGTACAGTTGCACTACTTTCTTCTTGCCCCGCTGTCAGTCTCTTAAATATCATTTGAATCGATGATAGCTTCATGTATTGTGTGCCTGCAAGAAAACAAGCTTTGGCTTTATAACAAGTGTTACACCAAACATAACGAGAGTGAGAAAAGCTGACGGGGAGCACCACATCATCTCGGCTTCCACTATGATGAATGGTGTTGTCAACATGAAACTGAATTCATTACATCAGCCTGTCACCGATACATGATCAGCTTTTTGAGTCAGGATCAGACTGATATCCAATCCAAGGATTGAACTGGTGCATCGCTAACTGTCTAAAACATCCTCTGACTAAAGTCTGATGGTGCAGACAGTCAAGTCTTAGAACTGAAACATATTATGGAGATGCAAGGTGAAGCAATGGTAATGCTATCCAGACTTCCAGCAACGTTTTATATTTATATTCTAAATAAATAAAGTTACTGTGTTTTAATGCACTTTGAACTTTGTTTTTCATAATGAGATGACAAAGACTTTCTGCTGAATTTTAATCCATCTAAGTCATATATCAATCCAAAGAGGCACCGCAGATGTGGAAGGCAAACAAAGGTTTTTCACATTCTGCAACTACAGGCCTGATTCTTCGACCCACGTTTACACTGGGTATTAGAATGCTCTCTGTATCAGTAAAACAACTCAATGCAGGAGTAAACTGTCACAGAGCGCTGCCATCAGCCCATATGTGTAGGATCTCTGTCATGCAGCGTGTTGATCATTAAGCAGGTGGGAAAAATAATCCACCAAGCTCCACCTGTTGGTGATATTTCCAAGCGCCCAGCAAACATCCATCGGACAGCAGTTCCTCCATCTGGACACTTTGTTCTGTTGCACGATGTGTCGCTGCTGGCGGCTTATTAATCTCTAGCTCTCTTCCACAGCATGTGTTTTATCCTGTCTTCCTTCTCTCACCCCAACCAGTCGCAGCAGATGGCCCCGCCCCTCCCTGAGCCTGGTTCTGACGGAGGTTTCTTCCTGTTAAAAGGGAGTTTTTTGTTCCCACTGTCGTCAAAGTGCTAGGGGGTCATATAATTATTGGTTTTTTTTCTCTGTATGTATTATTGTAAGGTGGAGCTGACTGAATTGAACTGAACTGAAATATACCACACACTCATTACCCAGAATTCCTGTCACTTAGGAGCTTCTTGGCTCCTTTATATTTTTCTTTGTTGTTGTTTTAAGATGAATTTCCTCTGTTGCGTTCTTTAAGGTCCAAATCAGCCTGGGAAACAACATTTGCTCTGCGATTGACCTTTGCTGTCACATGACCTGCTGACTCAGCAGATACGCATATTTACATATATACACACAGAGCGTACTGATGACCTCTCAAAAGACAAGCATGACCCCATTACACCACTACACCACAGCTCACTCTCTCGCTCTCTGCCCCTCCCGCTCCATTTTTAGAGTAATGAGTCATTTATTGATCAGTGGGAGAATACAGCAGTGACTGAGGCAGAGCTGCAGCTGACATTTCTATTCATTTTCCCTTTGTGCTCCCCAGAACATAAAACAAGATACAAGACATAAAAATATGTGACAACTAGACAAGTAACACACTCGCTCAGGTAAGCAAAATTTTGGAACATAGATAGCCCCAGTCATATTTACAGAGAATATTTATATCACCTTAGTTAGTGATAACAGACATATCAAAACAAAGAAAAAAGTTTTTGAAGTTGCTAGAAACCTTGCTAAAGTTGCAGTTATAGCTGCTAGCAGTCTGTTAATCTTCTGCTTTTCAAATCGGAGTCCTTCAGCTGGACCTCTGGACCACATTTGTCCTGTCAGAATGGACTGATAACTGAGAACAGTTATGGCAAGAGAGGTCACATGACCTCTGGTCACATGATGAATCAATGGTATCTCCAGCTAGCACGCTTGCAGTGAAGAAAGAATGCATTAACAGATAAACTGTGCAGATGTTTCCTGCTGCTCGGCCAGCTCCATTATCTGCCTTAATGGTCAGAGCGTTCTCACTCCCGAGGCGTAACATGTCGACGTTTTGTCACGTCCCGCGGCGTTCCTGAGGAATGCGAAAGGAGACCTTCGGCGTTCTTATGGTACGCGGCGGGTTATGGCTGGAATCCAGTGCAATGACGCTCCCGCGGTAATGGACGTTCCAGCCCTGTATTCCAGCCCTAAACCTAACCTTATCCCTTGCCCTGACCATAACCTTATTCCTGACCGTAACCAGGACTTTAATGATGTTAAATAGCGTGTTTCTAAGCGATTTGAAGAAAAAGAGCGAGCATGTGTAGATTCATTCCAGACGGTTCTCATATTTCCTCTTTTTTCCGAGGTCGTCATTTAGGAACGTGGTGGGTAGCCGAAAACGTAATATGGTGACGATTTGTCACCTAGCGTAAAATGTTACGCTTTGGGAGTGAGAACGGGTTGTAATGGTAGTAGTAGTGGTGTTGGTGGTAGCAGGGTGCAAACAATAAAGTGTTAGGTGTTTACGCAGACAAGATTTTTGTACGGTCTTGTGTGCTTCACTTCATGTCTGTAAGAGGTGGAAGTACTGTACTGTATTAAGCTGCCCACAAACATGAAACATTATGGTTTACTTATCTAGTTTGCTACCATTCAGAGAAAGCAGGCAAAGTTCACAGTCCCACTAAAATTACATTCAGCACGATTCAAATAAATTTTATTCATACAGCACCAAATCACAACAACAGCTGCCTATAGGTGCTTTATATTGTAAAGTAGACCCTACAATGAAAAACCCAACAATAATATGACGCCCTGAGAGCAAGCACTTTGGCGACAGTGGGAAGGAAACCCCCCCCCTCATTCAGGTCAAAGTGTCATGGACCTGGGTCGGTGACCCAGTGTGTTTTTCTGTTTTGTTTTATTTATCTTTGATTTCATGAGGGGTCTTTGTGTTTCGGTTCTGTATCTTATCTTTTCCTGCCAGTGTGTTCCTTCTGTGTCAAGTCCGCCTCTCTTAATCTGTGTCTGTGCATATGTGTTGAGTTTCCTGTTTTATTTTGAAGGTCAGTGTCTCAGGTTATTGTATTCTGTTCTGCTTCACTCAGTCTCATCAGTTCTGATTTCGCCCAGCTGTGTCTCCCTCCTGTCTCCCATTCCCTGATTGCCCTGTGTGTATTTAAGCCCTGTGTTTTCCTGTGTGCATTACTGGTCTGTCTGTGTTACCTTCATGCGGCTCTTTGTGTTCCTCCATGCTCGTCCCGCTTCATGTACCTCTTCATGTACCTCCACTCTCTGTCTCCTTGTATTCAGATTTGTTGTTTAGTTCTTAGTTTTTCCCAGTTAAGGTTATTTCTCAGTCCCGTTCTCGCCACCCTCGCCTTTTGTTGTATGTTCCTCTCCACAATAAAGCTCACTCACACCACAACACTACCAGCACTTTGGGTCCTTCTTCCACACCCCGACACGGTTTGCCCGGCAAACCATGACAAAAAGTGATGCCTACTAAACAGTTTCATTTAAATATCAGCAAAAGGTCCAATGAAGACATTACACAACATTTTGCCTGGATTATTTTTGTTACTTGACCTCAGTGCAGCCTTTTATACTGACCATTGGATTTTAGTTAATACGCTTAAGACTGGTTTTGATCATATTTACCTGACAGGACTTTATATGTTGGGGTAAACACCTTCTCTCCCTCTCTAACCTGTCACACGGTGCTCCACGAGGTTCAGTGGACAAGCTCCAGATTATTTATGTGGGGTTCTTATCAAACACGCAGCTAGTCTGCCAGTCCAGTCTCATTTAGCTGTCTGTGTGGACTTGTTTAAAAATTGATTTAAAACTTATTTAATGAAGCTTTCTGTTTATTGATATTACCAGTAACTATTTTCATTGTCTTCTTTCCTTAATTTCTTTTTGTGCTGTATTGCTTTTAACTGTAGTTATGTATTTTCCATCATATTATTATTTTATTGTCATTATTCAGAGCTTTTCTGAACTTGATTGTTTGGCACTTTATAAATAAACTTCACTTACTTTACATTAATATTCATTTGTTAAATGCCTTTTACCGATGTTTGCTGATTTAATCAACTTTTAAAGAACTTATAAATAAAACATTTTAAAATGTGGTATTAATCATTTGTCTTCCACAGATGGATCCTGGTATGTGGTGTCTGGCATCTGATGTGTTGTCCTTTCTGCATGAGGCTGGAATGTACTGACCACCTGCTTTAAACATGAGAGATTATTACAGCTATTTTAGCTGCACTCCCTTTTAGTTTGACATCCAAACTGAAAGGGAGTGCAGGGAGATAATCTGCCTAAACTGCCTGTTCATTTTCAACCTGCCTGATAGTCTGACTGCTAGATACCTCTCTTTAGTAACGCCATCGTGTTCCAAGATGTCAAATATTAACTTGGTGAGAATAATGTTAAACATGAGAAAGACCTAAGTTGAATAGACTGGAATTACTCTTTAAAGTTAGGGATTTGAGGATTACGACCACGATAATGTGTGTGGTGTGAACACAGCCTTCTGAGGCTCTCAAGCAGATGAGTTTGACTGACCTCTGACTTGCAGTTTGAATTCTTTCTAGCCATCAGTGGCATCTATCAGGGGTTTTTTTCCCTCTCAGGAGCCTGATTTCATTCCAGCCTGCTAAGAAAAACCTGAATTAAAAAAAAAAAATCCACCTGGCTTATGAGACTGGCTGAAGTGTGCCATCTATTTGAGGCTAGGCCAGCTCTAAGGGGATCGAATGGTCACTGGCGAGGGTTTGGCGACTTGAAGCACAGACGATGACGCCGGCTCGGGGAGAAATCAGCGCCTGGAAGTGGCCCCCTGTAATTACTGGCCGCTCCGCTGGATGCTGATTGATGCTTCTTGATGAAGTAGCTCTGTGATTGAAGAGTAAAGACGCTCCAGGAAAATCTATAAGAGGCCTTTAACTGCTGCTGGAGGGGAGTGCCCGGATTGGCTGTCCTCCATTCTGCTGGTTAATCAGACCGCTGGTTTGGCCCCATCACGCAGCAGGCAAATGATCATCCCGGCTCATCAATCAGATCGATCTGGCACATGAAAGACGGGCACACAGGCGTGATCGCAGCTTTCCACCTGCTGTGATTTCACTTATCCCTGTCAGCTCTCTGATGGCCTAAATTTATTAGGACTACTGTTAGAACACTGGTGTGCTTGTTTTACTTTTATATACCGGTGTATATATATTTCCTCTGTACTGTGGATAGAGAATTGGCAGCTTTTAGAGAGTTAATTAACAGAAATGCCCCAAAAAACAGTATTATAATCAAACTGTTGTCAGAAATCATGTCCTTTAGCATGTGGAAAATGTTAAAATGATAACATGCGAGTTCACGCTGGCTCAAAACTAAACAACTTGGTGCAGATATTTGACATTATCACAGTGAATGTGATAATGTCAAATATCTGCAAGATGAACTTTTAAAGATCAAAGACCGATTTGTGACCTCTGGGGATTGAATGATTCATTATTCTCTAATATAACTCTGTACTCGCCAGCCACCATCCCAACAAACTAAACAGGGACCTAAACAATCTTTGGGTTTTAATGTTGTGATTTGTAGGTAAAAAAGATGCAGTCATTAAGTTCTGGGACTATTCCCATTTTAAAAAGGCAGGTTATCTTTTCATGAACTCATTTTAGATTAGTTAGTTATGGTGAAAGCTGCATTTGCACATTTTGAATTAACCACAGCAGAGAGCAAACATCAACTGAGAGCTGAATGCTGCTATGAGTTTGTCCTCAAGAGTGAAACTAAAGGAGAACATTGAGCACCAATGACTGGAACTGTGGTAACTGCCATAGTGCCACTGGTGTAGAGGAGACCACACCAACGCAATGATGCTGACTGTCTCACAAGCATAAACCTACTTCACCAAAGTAAAAATAAAAAGTTGGGACCTTGAAAAGCTGGAGGAGATACAGAGTGTGTTTCAGATACACAAGCACACACTGGTAATTCATGAACATTATCTTTTATTTTCATGCAGTGAGTGGTCTCTCCTTTGACTAGACAGAATGTCACTGTTTTAACCATTTATGCAACCAACCAACACCAGTGTTCACCAAAACTAAACTCGAAGCACAAAATAGACATGTTGGCTTGCGTCACCTCTGAGACTGTGTTTCTGAGCATTTTGAAGTTTAAATGTTGAAAGAAGCAAGAGATGAAAAGGCTGAAAATATATCTTATCTTTTCAGCTGAAAATCATGTGGTTACTCCTGACAGTCACACAGCATGTTGTCTGGCTTTTGTCAGAGTTTGTAAAGATAACTTGTGTTGGTGGGTTGGATGCATCACCTAGTCAACATCCATGGTATTGCATCAACGAGGGAGCAGTGACGTTGTTTCTTATATGGGTGATGGGTTTCCAGTTTTTGCTTGAACACCAGTCTCATAAACAGTCCCTAAACAGTTGCCCTACTGCTAGGATCAACCAAAAGACCTCACTGACTTTGGAATAACCCCTCTCAGAGCCCACAGAACCCAATGTCTTTGGCTTTTTAGCATTAGGAGCTCAGAAAGTGCAGTCTTCTGGGCTGTAATAAAAATATCTCACCTTCATCAGATCAGTACTTCAGGGTTTTTCCACAGTGCTATTCCACACAATCCACACGGAGCTCCGTGAGTATTCACACCTGTGCTGAGCCTGGCCGTGGCCTCCTGTCTCCTCTCCGCCTCGGCTTTCTTAATCAATGTGGCAGCTGCGTTTCTGCCTCTTCCATTCCCTCTGCTCACACCTCGCTCCTCTCTTCTCATTGTCATAATCACACGCAAGCCTGCCGTGACAGGTAGGTATTTGCACGAGATTAAGGCTGTAATATTTTGGCATTAAGGTGAATTAATACAGAAGTGAATATGGAAAATGCAGGTAATTACCAACTCTGAGGCGCTCTGAGACATTTTAGGGACATGTCAATGGATTTTCTCTTCCTGCTGTCTTCTTTACCCTCCACTCAAACGCCACCATCTTTTCATCCCCTGCTGTTTTCCTCTGCTTTACTGTTAATAGTGCAGCATCCCTTCAGTTCACACAGAGCCAGTATATGACTAGTTGAAAGCAATGATTATTACAGAGCAGTCCTTGATGGAGCTGCTTGGCTTAATGCGTGTAATTGCGGTGCAATTAAACATTGACACAGAGGCCTGTGAAACTGTGACCTTCTCGGCAGTTCGCAGAGGTGAGCGCACCATTTATGGCTGCTAGAGGGAGACAAAAGAGGAGGTTTGATCTGTCTGTAGGGTATGAAATTGTAGCAGACTCAATATAATGTGTGGGAGAGTGGAAGAACTCCTATGCAGTATCTAACTGTGTGTGCATGTGCGTCATTAAGCCCAATGCACTCCCTGACTCTGTGGCCACAGTGAATGTGCGGCATTTGCGGACCATTCACAGAGCAGTGTTACGTGCTTCACACCTTTGTGCAGAATACGTGCTGCAGGTGTAGCCACTAAAATTATACACAGCTATCAAGGTGGTGAGGTTTCTTTTAGGGGTTTTTTTGCGTTCTGCTTTTGGACCCTGTGAAAACTGTGAAACTTTGTTTTTCAGAGAGATCGCAGCATGGCTAACTAAAGTACCGACTGTAGACTGTGTAAAATAAACAACTCCCAGCTGATAATGCTAAAATAAATGCCAATACTAGAGTCATTTCCTGTGTACTGGTAGTTTACGTATGAAAATACACCAAAACTGAAAAAAAAGGAAAACAGAAGATCAGTCTGTTTTTATGTTTGCTGAGTGGATTCCCACACCTGATAAGCACCACTCCAAAGCTGCTCTTGTGCCTGGTACAGCCACTTTCACTGATTACAGTGAAAGTGCAAAGTATCTGCAGCATCTGCTCCGCAAACAGCACGCATGCATTATGTGTTCAGTGCAGCCATGAGGTAATACTTCACATCCCACATCATCAGTTTGGTGCTTTAGCGAGGATTGTGACCAAAAAGACTATAGCAGTCCTCAACTGGTTGTGAGTGCTTGCTGGATGTTGTTGGGCATTGCTTTGAAGACTACTCAGACAATTTTACCTAGTAACCAGTGGTTAAAAGGGAATCACTATGTGGTGAAGCTGGTTTTAAAAAAAGCAAAAGTGCTGCATTGAGAATCTTTAAAAAAAAATACTGTGGTTGCTGGTAGTTTGCTGCAGTCACCTTTGTTTCTTGGATATAGACCCTACAGAAACCTGAACATGAAGTTTGGAGTTTGACACAGAATATTGTCTCTCTACTGCCGTTGGTAAAATCCCTGATTAAATTTGCTGTTCAAAATAATCTTATGAGTTTTCTTCAAAGATAAACAGATGTATAACTCATACGATCACTGGGATAAACTGTTTCAACCGATACTAAACCAAAGTGGTTCTGCTTAACCCTCCCAGGTGGAGTCGAATCCAGCTCACACTGCGTGAAATAAGGGACATACCTCGAGCTTCTGTCATCCAATCCTATATTAATAACCAGCTAAAGTTACCACTACTATTTCCGGTTGGTTAGCCACCACCATTTTGTCCGTCTGTATCTGGAAGTCCCACAGGATCTTATCTCGGCCATTCTCGACCACCCTAGGGTGCATTCCCATTTTGACTTCAGGACTTCCAGGCCATACTCGGCACAGATGTTTCTGTATACTATGTGTAGCGCCTCTACTCAGCACCAGTACACACTCACTTTAAATAGAGACCCTAGACATCTTTCTAGGTTCAGGAGGAGGTTTTGTTTTGGAGACTCACAAAAGGAGTTGGCTTGGAAGTGAATAACTGGGACCTTTATTGCCTCAGTACCATTTATACACATATACAACACAATAACCCAAATTGCACACTAATAGTGCATTTTAAAGGTGAATACATGTAAAACAAAACAAAATAAAGACATTTAAATGGAAGATTTATACTGAACAGTATCAGAGCTCTTGGGAATGAATGAAACAGATTAAAGTGTTCCTGTTGTGACGTTTGAATTGTCCAGTCTGAATTGTCCTTTAAAGTCGTTGAAAACCCAAACAGGTGTACTGTAGGGGAATTGTCAGTGTGCAAACCCTATTATCCGGGTAGGAAAAGTAGTGCATAGGGTTTATCTGTAATCCAGGGTTGCTTGAATCAGTTTCTCAGGCAAATCCCACAATGCGATCGCATGGCTGGCCACACCATTTCACGATCATCCAGGATCTCATTTGGGCTGTTCTCGCCGTCAGTGGTTCTCCAGAATCCTTCTAGTAGTTCAAAAAAACCAATCTACACAAACAGTGCAGAACAATCAATTTCTTTTCCCATTTTGTGTTCTTAACATGAGCTCATTAACTTCTTTTCCAAGAGGTAATACTTCCTGCGCACTAGACGCAAGGTCGTCAGAACACAAGACTGCATCACAGCGCCCCCTTGTGACAATAACAGGCTATAGCCTTAGATTACAAAAAAGGATTTTGCAGCCCTGTATTTCACATGGGTTACATATGCCAGCTACTGTTATGGCGTTCCATGTATGCCCTCCCTGCTAGCATCTTGCATCCTGCTGTTATGTGCTGGATTGTCTCAGGGGCATCTTTACACAGCCTGCACCTGGGGTCTTGCCTGGTGAGATATACCCCAGCCTTTGTGGATCTTGTGCTCAGAGCTTGTTCCTGTGCTGCCATGATTAGTGCCTCTGTGCTGTCATTCAGTCAAGCTTTGTCCAGCCTGGTCATACATACTGTACTGGGGCCTGTCTTTCCTTGATGGTTCCTCCTCTTGCTCCTCTTTTTTGGGTTTCTGCTGCCTGAGGTATTCATTCAGCGAGCAATTGGTTGTGGCAATCTTCCTGATGTACTCGTGGATGTTTGTTGTCTCATCCTGGACTGTGATACTGACACTCACTAGCCCCTCAGTTCCCTCTGCTTAGTGTACAGTCTAAGGGTGCTAGACTCGATGTGAAATCCTCCATGCATGGTCAGGTGCTTCATTGTCTTAATGTCAGTGGCTTCTATCTCCTCCTTTGGCCAGCCTATTATCCCAGCAGGGTACTTGATCACAGGCAGGGTGTAGGTGTTGATAGCCTGGATCTTGTTCTTACCAGATAGCTGTCTCCTCAGGACTTGCCCGACCCTCTGCAGGTACTTGGTGGTTGCAGCTTTCCTAGTGGCCTCTTTGAGGTTCCCATTTGCCTGTGGGATTCCCAGGCACTTGTAGCTTCCTCAGTGTCTGCAATGTTGCCTTCTGGTAGTTCGATCCCCTCAGTTCGACTACCTTCCCTCTCTTCGTTACCATCCAACTACACTTCTCGAGTCCGAACGACAAGTTGTTGCTGTACATCCTGGTGGTGTGGATCGGTGAATCGATGTCTCGTTCACTCTTGGCATACAGCTCGATGTCACAGCTGACGATTGCTCCATTCTATAAATGCCCTGCATTTGTATAGCACTTTTCTAGTCCCTAAGGACCCCAAAGCGCTTCACACTACATTCAGTCATTCACCCATTCACACACACATTCACGCACATATAGTCTGCCTATTCACTGCTAAAGTCTATTCTGTATACTTTGGTGTACTTGAACTATTTATCTATTTACCTCAAATTGACAGCTCTTGGCTCATCTTCTATAATAAAAGTCCCTTAACTAAATATGCATGATTTTTGTCATTTGTGGGGAACTTATTCCATTTTTCGGGGTTTTATTCCTTCTGTGGGTAGTTTTTTAGGATTTTGTGTAAAAGGAATCTGTCATGGGTAGTCACTATAATCCCCACTGCTTCCAGAGTTCCATTAAGTCCAATATTCACAGTGGAAATGCACAATGTTGAAGTGGTTGGTGGTGGGTCAGTTATGCAGTATACCGTGCAGTTCATTTCAAGACCAGTTGCGAAGCAAGTTTTGTGAATCACACAGCGCTCAGCTGGAACACCCAAACCCAGGCTGAAAATCTTTTTTCCAACTTTTATCTTAATTAAATTACAGTCGCTTTAAAAGTAGCTTTCACAAAGCAATAGTAATCACCCCCTTCCTTTGTTGTGGTCATTGCACATGAGCATCACTTGAGTTAGAACCGATATCTCAGATGTAGATGGGTTTTACTCTACAGCAGGGTCTGTGTTGTGAGACGCTGTTTTGTGACACCAGAGCAAACACAGCAGGTAAAGAAGGGGCACGTTGCCTCGCTGTTACTGCAAAATCATTTCCTCGTGCATTTACATGCAAATTCGCTCCTCTGCTGCCTCTCTGCAGCCACAATGGAGCTCAGCAAATCATTGTCTCATCACAGAGAGATGGATTTCATCCCCGGGCCTCGCGCATGTGGAAGGAAACCTGGCTGAATTCATATATCGAGCTCTCTGCGGCTGCCACTGAGCCAGACTCCTCGTCTTCCATCATGGAGGAAGGCAAACAGCCTGGGCCCTTTAGCATTTGTGCAAATGTCAGAGAAAAGGACAGATCTCGGGAATTAACAGCAGCAGAGGTGGGGGAAGCCAAAAAAGAGAAAAATTCTCCAGAAGAAATGGATGGACTCATTGTGCCAGCCTTTGGCTTCTCCTCCACAGAGAGAAATTCATCAGAGGAAGCTTTGAGCCCAAAGTTAAATACAATCGTGAAAACCATAATGAGACCTTGAATGAAATATTTAGTTTAGAGAGCATTCGGAAGACGCTTTGGATGTTAACTCTGAAGGTGACTCAGATGATCTGAAATTCACTCGGCTCATGTTTAAAGTGACAGATGTATTACAGAAACAGAAGTCAGCCAATCAGTTTGACATGTGGGCTTCAGGTTCAACTCCCACACATGTGACACATAGGTAGAAATAAAGATATATCCCCTGAGAGGCTACAATTCATTTTTTCCTGAAACAAGTGAATCTCCAACTTCTTCTTTGTAACGTCCTTCTTTTGTTTTAAAATTCTCCTTTTCTGTTCCGTTGGGGTTAGACAGCAGACAATAAAGAAATAAAGAAATAAAGAAATAAAGAAAGAAATCAAGGTTTCAAACATGAACCACACATTACACACCAAACTTCCTCATTTACAACAACCTTCTTTGCCACTTCCTGAGTTATGTCCCATGCAACAAATCAGTGGACACTTCTATGGGTAGAAAATGGAAAATGAAGCCAACGTGCTCCCCAAAAAAGTAATTGAGTTATCTGACAAATACATTTTTTGTGTGGTTAATATTATTAACAGACTGTTGATGCCCATGCTGCAGTTTTAGTGAGGCTGTGGCTTAACCAATTAATCAATTAACTAGTACCACCTTGTTAAATATCAATCGGTTTATTTGTGAGGGTGGACTGGATTGGATTTTTGGATTTTTCTTGGATTTTTTTCTGTTTCCTGTTTTTTATTTACACACAAACTGTTTGACACTTTGCAATGACCCTGATGAAGGCTACAAACTGAAACACACTCATCATTTAATAAAGTTGTTCACTATTACTTTAGGTGTCGCTGGAGATGTAGGCTGCCAGAGGATTCCCATGATGCATTGAGTTTTTCCTTTCCAGTCACCTTTCTCACACACTATGTGTTAATAGACCTCTCTGCATTGAATCATACCTGTTATTAATCTCTGTCTCTCTTCCACAGCATGTCTTATCTTGTTTTCCTTATCTCACCCAAACCGGTCGCAGCAGATTGCCCCGCCCCTTCCTGAACCTGGTTCTGCCGGAGGTTTCTTCCTGTTAAAGGGGAGTTTTTCCTTCCCACTGTCGCCAAAGTGCTTGCTCATAGGGGGTCATATGATTGTTGGGTTTATCTCTGTATGTATTATTATACGATCTACTGTGCAATACAAAGCGCCTTGAGGCAACTGTTGCTGTGATTTGGCACTATATAAATAAAATAGAATTGAATTGTATTCACATCATTAGCTTATAATTGAACACGTAAGATACAGAGTGGGCGACATAATGCCAGAGTTTTGATTTTGCTGCCAGTTCATTATTTTGGGGTGTTTTTGAGAAGGATTGTCTATTATGTACTTTGTGTTCTTCTCATTATTTAGTATTGGTCCCCATTGTTTATTCTTGTTAGCCACTTCGTTGAGCATCTTCAGTTGTATTGATTATTTATTGTCTTCAGTTTGTTTCTTAGATTGCTTTTGGTGCATCTGTTACATTACTATTATGCTTATAATATTCCTTTCCCGTGTACAGCTTCTGTCAGTGATGTCCCCATGTTCAGTTCTTGTGTTGTTTTGCTGGTCAGGGGTCCAAGTGCCTTCCTATGTCTCATTATTAGATTTCGGATTCCCAGGTGTCTCCCCTTTGCCCTTGTTTATTTATTCCCTCAGTTTGCCTCAGCTCTTTGTCACATCATCCTGTTTCCTGTGTTCAGCCTATAGCTTGAGTGTTTCTGTGTTTTGTTTTGTTTTACCATCAATAAAGGTTTACTTTCTTTTGTTACTCATTTGGGAAGAATCTCCATTTTGAGTCCTTGGTCTTCACGTAACCTGACTCATCCATCTTTGATATACAGTTTGTGAGTAAGCAGCTTAATTCTACATTTCTGTTGTCATCATTAACATCAGATAAAGCTTATAATTAAAAATGGCAACAGAATTATTTTTTCTTCAAAATGTTTCTCTACTTCAGCGTTAACTTTTTTTGCATTTGAACTTTAATCCCAGCGTTTTATCACAGCAGAGGAAATTTCAAAGTGTGAGCCAAATTCCCTCCTAACACAGCCGTTTGTACCAGAGCTCTGCTCTAGCTGAAGACCAGTTTTTATTTTGCAGAAACAGAAGGTCGACAGCGAAGTCACGTCCCAGACTCCTACATGCAGGAACGATGATGCCTTCAGAGGGTTAAAGTTGAACGTGGATGGAAGTTAGCCAGGTACATCGTGGGGAAAACCGGCAGAGAAAACTCCGCGGAAAAGCCTGCTGCCAAATTCCTGTCAAACCCTGAAACCGATAACCGCTGTTGGAAAATAAAGAAGCAGGCTTCCTGATTCTCTCATCCTGTTTTGGCATTTCTAGACAGAACTGAGTCTCTGGTGGTGTTGTACACAGAGCAGAGCCTTCGTTAATCTTTGGTGACTTCAATGTTATCTCCAGCTAGCTGGGCGGGGCTTTCGGGGGGGCAGGGTGGGAACATTTCCTGCGGAGAATTTCTCATTTTGTGTTCGTACTGCTGCACTATTCAGAGTGCAAATGCATCCTCATTAGCAAGCTGCCAAAGAACACCTAACCATCGCACAATCAACTGAATTATGTTATCATCATTATTGGATTTTTTTGTCAGGCAAATGTCCAAAACTGAAGAGGGTGAGAGTTTGACCTGGCGTTCAGGGCCATTATGGACAGAAATCAGATGTGATCTCTGTTTCTGTTTGCAGCTCTGACTGATAACTCCTCTTAATTACTCTTCCTTTCTCTGTTTCTTTGGTTCCTTTGTCTCCTTCCTGACTGCTGACGTTTGCCCTTCAGCTGCCTCCATTTTCACTTTTCCATTAAAATTGAACAGAAAACGTAAATGAAGTTCAGATAATTTTGACACTAAATGGCAGCTAAATTGGATTAAACATTATCATCCAAACACTTTGAAAGACTGAAGATAGAATGTAAGGCTCACTTAATATGATCTTTGACGGAACAAAGAATGGTGCTCTGTGTGCGATGAGTGTTCATGCATCTTTGTCATGCATGCAGCTCCAGTCATGGTTGTTAATATAAAACACGGGAAGGTTTTAAATAATGAGATTAATGTATGGGAAAGACTGCTCTGAATGGAGTCTACTGTTGGCTCTGCGTGATGTCATAAAGAGTCGATATCTTTAAATCGTCATGTCTGGGACAAAAGCCCCGCCCACTTGCCGTTCAAACCCTTCTGTTTATGAATGGTGTCTAGTAGTAACCTAGCTTTATTAATAACAAATGAACTTTCGCAAATCGCTCTGACTGTGTTGTCTTTATTGTCATTTCTTGTATGATGTGCCTGAGATACAATGACATTCAAGCTGAAGCACACACAAAACTGTCCAGTTTGACCTGATAAAACTTGACTTTAATATTCATTTGAAACATCCCTGTGGGACCGGCCTCATCTCTCGGGCTTCAAACAGGCAGCAGAGGAGGAGGAGAGGCTGACGAGTGTGAAAGGGAAAAGGATGGACACCGGTCAAAGCATGGGGAGGTGTGAAAGGTGCAACAGGAGGGAGTGAGGCGAGGAAAAGTAAATGCACAGAGTGCATTACAGAGTGTAAAATGTCACATCGAATTTCTGCTCTATTAAAAAGAAGTATAAGGGAGAGAAATAAGAAAATAGAGATAGATGGAGAGTTAAAGAAGACTGAGTCAAATCTGGGGAAACATAAAAATAAACTCTAGATATTTAGGAGGATGTTTCACTTTAATACTAGACAGGATCCACTGATATACAAAAATCTCCAATATGATGCTTCTTTGTTTTCAAATTGAGTCCAGAGTGAATGTAAGACAGCAGACGGAGCATAAACAGGAAGTTGTAATCTGGTTTCAGGTGTAGCTGCAGTGATGTTAGCCAGATGTCTCCGAGCTAATCTGGGCAAAATCAGTCAGTGAAATTCAATAAAAACTGATCTGGGAAGCATCCAGCCTGACAAGCTTCAGCCTGGTTTGTCATTGTATTTACATCTTTAGACCCAGTTTCAGGTAAAGTGTTTCCTCTCAGATTTCACCTCTGCATGGAGATATATGAATATTTGCATTTTATAGTTGGAGAATGTTTGGATGATGTGCCCTACATGTAAGAGACCGTGTATTGTTATCATAGTGTGCTGGCTGCTGGTCTATTATGTATAGAGGGCGAGGGCACGGCTTTCACATAGGCTGAATCTCAGTGAACCCTAGCCGAAGAATTCTTCATGTTCTCTTTTCTTAGATGTGATCCTGACGATGCGATGGCTCCTTAAAAATACTCTGCTTTGAAAGTCATTTGCATGATTTTAGCATAAACCCTAAGAAGTGACATGAAATGACGTGTATGTCTTCACTCTGAAAAAAAAAATCTTGGATTTATGAATATGCAAATAGTTTCCCTTTCAGCTCTTTAGATGTGTACACAAATCTAACCACTGATTAACTGCATAAACTTCACCAAACGTGCACCGGCTTCCAGTTTCTGTGTCACTCCTGGGCAGGCTGAGACCCCAGCAGTGTTTGGGATGCAGTTAAATTCTCTAAGATATGCACATGCTGTCCTTTGGCTTTGTGCTGTGATTGTTCACGTTTAAATGTCAGTCACAGCAGCTACAGTCACCCAGTATATCCATATATTCTTCATAGTTTGATTTTGATCATTCCTTTTACTTCACCCTTATTTAAAGTGTTTATTAACCCTAGAACACTGTCGCTATAAATTGTAACACCATCACTAATGCCGGGTGATTTTTACCCAATATAATATACCCAACAAAAAGTACTTGTCATCAAAATATATACAAATAGGACAACACATGAAAAATTAGAGTGGTCTTCTTTTATTTTCAACTGTGCCATGTCTAACAAAATGAAAAAAAAAGTGTCATGGGGGGACCCTAAAAATGCTTCAAAATTACTGAAAAATTAGGAATTCGAGAACAAACAGATTCCTAAACAAAAAACAAAAAATAAAAAAATAATGACACTGGAAAGCTGGTCTTTGGTCCACCCATTCTTGGGACATTTGAGACGTCCCTGGTGAAGGCACAGTCTCCTTGACATGCTAACAGCTGCAGGAGAGAGAAACAAAAAAATTGCATTTTTTGAGTGGGTAAAAATGACCAGTTGACTAAAATATTTTTTTCACCATATGGATTCTCTTGGAAATCACCACTTTGTGATATTTATTCTTAACCACTGCACTAAATAAGGATAACATGCAAATTCCAGGACCACTCTTACTTACCTATTCCTGACATGCAGTCCATACACGCAGGGTAGTAATGGCGTGAACACACTTCCTGTCCAAGCCTCACCTCACCAGCACACCTCACCAAGGGACTACCACTGGTCCTGCCTCACCTGCAAGAGTGACACGTGTATGGATGTCGAGCACGCTACAGGTAAGGACTCTGAGTTGACATGAGAGATTTGAAGAGGGGAGCCTCTCCTCTACCAATGGTTTGATGAGTGCCAGTGCCAAAGCCTGTATATAAGGCCTCCTCTGCATTTGGTTGTCACCTCTTTATTGTAGTCTCATTGCGATTGATCCACGAGTTCATCACACCAACACTGATCACGCCATCTCTTGGTTTTTCTTTCAGAGCCATAGTGAACACACATCTAAATGGTAAATTGACTGATTCTTATATAGCGCTTTTCCACTCTCCCAGAGTACTCAAAGTGCTCTATGCCACATTCATCCAATCACACAAGCACTTTCTTCTATACTTAGTGCTTCCTAACTACATTCAGACTCCGATGGATGCATCAGAGAGCAACTTGAGGTTAGTATCTTGCCCAAGGATACTTGACATGCAGACTGGAGGAGCCAGGGATCGAACCACTAACCTTCCAATCAGCAGGTGACCTGCTCTACCTTCTGAGCTACTGCCACCCAAAGTATCAACAACTCCCTTTGTTTGGTTGTCAAATTCAATCACTTCAGGCTTGCGAGTGGGGCCTATGCCTGGTAGTGTGTGCATGAATAACAGGAGCAGGACAACCTTCTTTTTTGAAGCTTTGTCAGGGAGGAAGGACACCAAGGTTATTTCTTTGGTGAATGCACTGGAGCCTGGCATGAGATTTTCTTTACCTTTTATCTCCCTTCTGTTTGCTTTTACTGTGCCCACAAGGGTCATGCCACCGTTCGGCAGCAGATCGGTCGCTAACAGTAATCAGCCAACCATTTCCAACTTAAACAAATTTACCTATATGTTACTCATTAGCTGGGATGCCAGAGACACTAAGCCTGTGAAAGGATGACAACTGTAGTTCACAAGGGACAGTAAATATGGTGAGCCTGAATGTTGTCACCCTTGAAATGCGCCGGATTTTATACACTAACACGATCACTGGCTGAAATCCACCCAAACACATGCCATTTTTTTTGCCATCTAAGATAAAAAATAATGTCACCTGATGTGACACTCCCTCCTTCTCTTCTCTCCTCTCTGCTGTCATCCCATTTTTCCTCTTCTACACCACGCCTCCATCTCCCTTCCATTATGTCGTCTTTCTTGGTGGCAGAGGTGGAGAACTGGATGATGCTGGCAGAGGAAGATGGACAGGCCGACATGCTGCCAGTTGTCACCCTTTAGAGTCCCGCTCCATCTTAGTTCTGCAAATCACTGAGTGGCGTAATGAAATCCAAGGGCTGCCTCACTGTGACACACTGGGAGAAGGATAACGACCTGCCAATGAGGCGACAGATCTGGAGAGATTCTAGATATGAAGGTGATGATGTGAAAGCCTGATGCTGATTGTTACAGTAAACACTCCTTACTCTGATCAGATTTAAATGAGGTGATTGATCAAAAGCTGCAACGATGAGGTCCCACACACGAATGATAATGAATCTGTTCCAGTATATAGATATGTGTATTTTTCAGCTCCTGTTTCAGCTCAACAGATTATTGACGCAAAATGTTGTCTGCTGTAGCAGGAATCAGTCTTCAATAATCAGCCTGTTCCTGGCCCAGAGTTTTATTTACTTCAGCAAACAAAAAAAGAAGAAACCATTTTTTTTAAATAGAAAAACTGGCAGAACAACAGCAAGATTTCACAAGACAGAAGTAAAAACACACCCGAACACCCAAACTGTAGCTGCTTATTGTTAATATTAACTGTCAAACCTTAATATTTATTTTTGTCCTGATTTGTTGACTTTCAAATTCTGAGAAAGAAACAAAAGAAGATGCTTTGTGGATTTTTCTCTTTTCATTGCAGCCTTGAATATATAAGTTCTTATATGCGTACTGAAGAGCATTAACCAACAAAAGACTTTGCTTGATGGTCTGGCTGCTTGAAATCTTTAACCACTAGCTTAAAAATTTGATTATATTTTTTTTCACCAACACTAACTTCAAGAAGTGTAGAGGATGGTTTAACTTTTTTAGGTACTAACTAGTGATTAGTTCGTACAAGGCCACAACTACTTTCTCTTCTCCTCCCCTCCCTCTTTCTATCCCTCTTTTTTTTAAACAATTTTGTGTTCAGGGGCATCAGGAAAAGCTAAACCTTAAACCTTGAGGCATTTCCTGGCAAAAAAATCCCAAATATGTGTCTTTATACTGGATAAACACATTAAAACTTTCAGTGTCATTCAGAGATAAGACCAAACCAGCGCACCTAAGAGAGAAAAAAGAGGAAAGCTGTTTTTATATATTTTAGTACGTGCGGATTTCTTTGCAGAAGCTTCCAGCAGCAGCACAGTTTAATTTTTTCCAAACTGTTCCTGTGGGGACAGCAGCCGTAAAGCTGGAAGGCCATAAAACCTGGGAAAGGACATTTCTGTAATTCACTGGAATGTTACGATTCCCAGTTGAATCCGAGGAAATTTTGTTTAAGGGCTGTGGCTGCAAAGGTGTCCTCGCGTTCTGATTTACTCCCATTCATTTATCCTGTTTGTCTTTAGGTTGAGTAAAGAAGAACTTTGATGGCAGCAAAATTTAATATGATGACTGAATCTCCTACTTGCCTCAGAATCAATAACAGCTTTTATTTTTTGATCGGGACCATAGACCCGCGTTACAAAGCCCAGCATCTTGTCTCGATACTTTCCTGGTGTTAGGGGTGTGGCTGCTTTAGACTGAACCAATCAGTGTTTGCTAGACCCTACCTCTTTTTTTTGTGTTTGTGCTGTTGATACATTCTTTGGAGGATTTTTAATGGAATTGTCTCAGAAGCAATGTGACCTACTGCATGATGCAACCATCCAAGAAGTTTGGATTGGTCTTAATAACCAGTTGAAATTTTCTTAGTCTCTTGCTAAGCACTAATAGGCAGGTATGTTGTGTCTCAAGGCAGCTGTTGTTTACACCTGATTTGGTGCTTTACAGATAAAACAGATTTGAACTGAAAGGTATCCATGTCTGTGGATTGAATTAATACACCTTAAAGAAGCAGCTTGACCACCACCCACTTCCTCCACCTCATCCGAGGGAACACAGAGGCATTCCCAGGCAAGCGAAGAAACATGTCTACATGTCCTGGGTCTACCCAGAGCCTCCTCCCAGGAGGACATGTCCAGTAAACCTCACCTAGGAGCTACCCACGTTCACGTTTCTGCTCGGGTCTCTCTTCACAAGATCTGGTTTCTGTGGCTTCTCCTCTGTCCATCTCAAACGGGCCAAAAAGCCAGTCAGCCATTTGTTCCTTTCATTTTTGAATAGGTGTGTTTAAGATATACAGTGTTAACTGCTTTTAGATGTTTTGCCAATAGCTCCTGATTTATATGGATCTGTAAAGAGCTAAAAATCTCATTACTGGTGGTTCTTGGATGTTGGAAGGCTCGTGTTTTTATGTTACACCAGGGTTTACCCTACTTGCAAAGCCTACTCACTTTGTGAGTTAGGCTTTGTGTTGAAGGAACAAGGTGATACCAACTGTCTTTATGAACTGCAGCTATTAGCAGCACTGTGTGGCATCTGTCTCTAAACTCCCTGCTCAACTGAAAACATGCCGAGACACCATGAGTGTTTGCAGGAAGCTTAGTAAGTCAACTGGGCAAACAGTGTTTAAATGACACTGGATTTGACCCATCTGTTGAACAGACTCAGATAAGCAGAGTCTGAACTCGGAGCCACAGATGGATTTCACCTTCCCAAACAGGTTTTTCTTCTTATCTCTTGAGTTTTCAGGGTTTTTATAACCTTTACAGACAATACACCTCAATGACAGGCACATTTATCCAGAATGATAGCTGCTGAGTTAAAATGATGTTGGTCACCTTGCTTGCTTGTTTGTTTGTCTTTTGCCGCAGCATTTTTGCAGTTTCAGTAATTAGAGGCGTGCAGTTCACATCTCTCTTTTTTTTAAAGCAGTAGAAAGTGAGAGAGTAGGCCTGTTTTAGTTAAACTGAACCATGTTTGTGTTTCTTTTCTTTTGAGATGAATCCAATTGAGACAACAGCCTTGTGTTGGCACCCCCTACTCCCCCAAACCCACCCAATCCCAGTACTATATTTCACCACTAGATAAAAACCAACCTCTATGTGCGTTTGAGAGTGTGCACATTAAAAGGCATTCTGCCTCGTCGTCTGTCTTTCCTCCTGTCTTTCAGGTGCAGGGTGTCCTTGCAGAGCTGAGGACAACTCACTCTTTAGGGTCTTCATAAATCTTCAGGTAAAACTGAGCTCAATTAGCAGCGACGCCATCCTCCGAAATGTCATCCCCTTTTTTTGCTGCCAGACAATTACTGTTAAATACCTTTTATTGTTGTTTGTGTGTATGAGAGCCAATTCTCATTTAGAATTCAGCGGCTAAAGTTCAGACAGTGTCATTACATAGAGCTCAGGTAATTAGCCCTCTACCTACTACGAACTAATTAATGTGAAAGAAATGCTGGTGTTTTTAAAAAGGCCTGAGCTGAGGTCAAATATTTGTTTCTAAAAGATTGTCTGGTTTAGTGACATCTTGTTAAAAATGAAAGTAAACAACCACAATAAAACAAATTACCAAATATAAAATTGTTATTTTGGAAATGTCTCAAAATTAAGAACTTATAAATAGTTGGACTGCATTTGACTTCCACCTGATCCTCCAAGCACCAGAACCCGACAGCTTCTGCTGCAGGTGTTTGCCCACCAGAGGCTGGGTCCCACGTGCTAAGGCCTCCCGAGGCCTGGTTCCAGGATGGAGCACTTGTTTCTCTGTCCTATGCAAGGTGGCGTGGTACTTGTGCTCCTCATCCCAGGAGTCTTTAGAACTGCAGTTAGTCTGAACTAACTCAGGAGCAGTTTTCCTTGGGAGACCCTAGGAACTCAGACTTCTCTGCTTCGTCCTCACTTTAAGGAGAGAAGGGAGCATGAGGACAAAGCTGTTGACTAACAAGTTGATCAATGCTTCTCTCTTCACCTGTGGGCATGAGCTGTGAGCAGTGACTGGAATATGCAAGAGGTGGTGATAAGATTCACTGAAATGGTGGGGGACTACACCATAGGTGGTTCTCAGAGTAGAGCCATTGCACCTTGATTTCGAAAGAATCTAGATGAAAAAGTATCTGATTATGATGCCTCCTGGATAGCTCCTAGGTGATGATATTCAGACATTCCAATTGGCAGAAGGGTGAGAGAGACCCAGGGAACACTGGAGAGAGGGTCTCTCAGGAGGTTTCCAGAGCTTGAAAAGGTGGCGACAGACACCCAGACCGATTTGGTACTCTGGGTTTAGAGTGGATCAAAGTTAAAACCAAATTATGTCTTTTGATCAATGATCCATTAATTTTCTTAACCACTTATCTTTTCAGGGTTGTAAGCAAACTGGAGCCTATCACAGCTGACACTGGATGAGAGGCAGTGCGCTCCCTGGAGGCTCCTGACACCGAGAGACAGTCACCCGTTCCCGCGGACATTCACGCACGTACAGTCGGGTCTTTGGACTGCACGATGGAGGCAGCCAGAGGGAGAACGTGAAGACTTTTAATGCTGCAGCAGGCGAGTATATTTTAGACAAAGT
Organism: Rhamphochromis longiceps; assembly: GCF_057381845.1. Classification (NCBI taxonomy): domain Eukaryota; kingdom Metazoa; phylum Chordata; class Actinopteri; order Cichliformes; family Cichlidae; genus Rhamphochromis; species Rhamphochromis longiceps. The sequence continues at coordinate 11,964,376 of NC_140558.1, forward strand.
TAAACTTACAAAACCATCCAACAAATTTTCAATTAACTGGAACACAGTCAGTTAAACAGACCTTCATCCATCCTTAGAGACGGAGCTAGCTGATACAAATCACTCTGCAGTTCCAGGAGTCTTTAAATGTGGTGGCATTTAAATTACACCAAATTGAAAAACGAGTGAGAACTCAGTGAGGAGTTATTATTTGGACCATCAGATTTCAAGAGAGTCAAAGTTCACGCTCCTGCTCTATAGGCAGGATGTATAATCCTCTGGAAATACTGAAATTAGATGCATGAATGTAACACTGACATTCTTGTGTTGGTAAAATCTCTTGTCCACATACCTTTAGTATATTTCGTGAGCCTGAATGGGCTCTTCTACAGTTCCAACTCTGCAGCAGTTTGCCCTGTCTGATCCCGTCAGTGACTTTCTTTCATATCCTAAACTCTGAGGAGCTATATGACCTTGAAACCTTTCAACTAAAGGAAGCACATACAAGCAACTACACAAAAGTTTCATGAAATACTCTGTGTGCTTATGTTCAGTGTCACAGTCTGGAAGTTAAAGTATATCACTTTTCTACTTCCCCTCTTTCTGTTTGGCACTAATTTGGGGCTGCATCAGCACTGAGAAGTCATCTGTCTCTTTTCCACCAGCTACCCTCTGTGTCTGGCTTGAATCATTGCGTTCACAGCAGCTGAATATCCCTCTATGCAAATGTTATAATCATATGACAGACTGATACCGTCTAACTCAGGATAAATTTGACATCTATATAAACGTTGTCAGAAAAAATAGAGAAGCTCTTTGTTCAGGCCTTCCGACAGAGCAGCAGCAGGTATCAGCTATATGTCGACATCGATGCACAACTGCTATAAAGACACAATTTTGGGAAAATTTAGATGAATATAGATGTGCGACACCTTCTGTCGCTTCCTGACTCATCCATTTGTCTCCATTAGAGTGTGCACAGGGAATTAAGCTGTGCATCTGTTGCAGGTCATGTCTGGATCTGTCATTGACATGCAGCATTACGAGAGGTATGGAGGTTCAGGGAGGACAAAACTGCAGTATGTCAGTGAGCTGACAAAGACAAATAAATAAATGAAAAGCTGAATCAAATGTGCGAATAGATAGGAGATTAGTAAAACATCTGTTGTGCCTTTAACATGCATCAAGTAACCCTTTTCATGTGATAAATGCTTTTGATCTAAGCATAGAAAACCTAGCTAGATTTGAGTTATTTTCCATATTTAGCTTAATGGCAATGTTAGCAAGCAAACTACGGTCAGCCAGGTGCTAAATTTGGTATCAAATAATTTGTGCACACTCGCAGTAAGCTTAATGGTAATTAACAACAGTCAGAAGAATGCCTTTTTTTAATCAGTTGTAAGCCTCCAGTCAACAACAGCATGTCATTCGATTCAGAGAGAACTCAAATCCAACCCGTTTGGATGAATTCCAAACTATCTGGATAAATACTGTTTCAAATCGGCTAACTAATCATCATCAGATTTGTGGAGTATCTAAATGACAAGTAGGTGACTATACTTAGCAGTTGGTTGCTTTCCAGATTACTTCACCAGCCCACATGATTCATGTCTGTATGTCAAACAGTATCGACTTTAGCCATCAGTGAATCTTGTAATGGCACAAAGCAAAGATGTAGTTGCTTTGCACTGTAATACCCAGTGTAATGGGGGCAGTTAGCCAGGCTTTAAGTGTGTGTCAGGTAACCCTTTTTCATGTAATAAACACTTTTTATTACCACTGTCTGAATGGATTGTAATGGAACTTAAATAAAGAGACCTTCTGCGACTCCCTCGGTTTCCTCTAACAGGCTGCAGACTGATTTATATGCGAAGCATTCGGGTCAGCAAAAATGCAGAGCACCTTTGAATAGATTAACCAAGCTCAACTTGATAAATGAGCCTAAAAACTTCCCTATATATTTGAATGGCAGGACATTTTTTTCATTATCTGACCATGTGTACAGGTAATCTGTCATTTTTCTTAAAATATAATATTGTAGGACAGTTTGTATACAGACTAGAATTCATAGGCCCCTCGCTTCCAGGTCGATTGCAGCTCAACTTGGTTGTTGTTCAATACTTGTCATCAATAAGTTTCCATATGGATTTGTCAGATAGCTGTGGATGGGATTAAAAGATGGGAGGAAGTACTGTAGACTCTGGGAAATGTGTCTCTTTGCTCAGCAGAGGCTGTCATAGCGGAGAGGGAGAGTCGAGAGAGTCGTTCTGCTTCAGCGACAGGAAAATGCCACCGAGCTGCTCCGCTTCCTCGCTCATAAATACTCTCAAGGACCGCGGCTTTACAACAAGTCAATAGCTTCTGTTAGCAATGCACGCACACACACAGGCAGAGAAAAACGCACGCACACACACAACCAGCGGTGTGCACGTATACACAAATAAAAAAACACACATCAGCAAAATACGCAGATGCATGCTGTCAAAATATAAATCAACAATCACAGCACTACATAAACACAAGTGCCAGGCCAGCAAAACGGGCTGCTGGGATAAATACGGAGCTCACGAAGCCGGGGGTAAATCTGTCCGGAAGGAGGGATGGAGGGAACATTAAAACATGAGTCTTCATTTAAAAGAACACTTTCCTCACAGTCAGAGTTTGAAAGAAAGCTGCTCTCTGAAACTTTTCCTGTCACAATTTCCTTAAACGTCCCGTCAGCACACGGAACGCCGGTGAGCCTGGAATAATGCAGACCTCACCTGAAGCAGCTGCACCTGCATAAACTGCTTTTCCAGTGGGTGTCAGATACCCAGCTTTGATTATTGATTGGATTTATAACAGCATGAACAGTAAAAAGAAAACAAAAAAACAAACAAGAAAGGAAAGCTGAAAATGAATGGTAAAGCACTAGATCTTCATCTGTATTATCATTAACATGCCTTATCGCATTTGTGTTTTGCCGGATTCACTGAAAATCACATTTTAAGAATAATTACTCTCTGACATTTTTATTTCATTGACAAGGAGGAAGAGATAAATGTGATGAAACAAAAGTCCCGGACTTTACGTGGATGTCTCAGGTACGTGGATTCATTTGGGAAATGCCTCATGTTCTTTGATCTGAATGGTGAAATGGTAAAGAAAAAAAAAAAAAAAAGTCACCATCACCGTGAGAAGTTACATCACTTTGGAGGTTAAAACTGCCTCATGATGGCAGCTCCAGCTGGATTATCAGAGCTTCATCCCTTGTTGGTGTCCTTCAGCTTTTCACCAGCAGCAAAGACTGCTGGTCCATGGAGGAACAAACTGCCTGTGGTTTGATTCCCTCAGCCCTGACGGCCGCCTCCGTATTCATTTTATTTACAGCTCAGTCTGTCCCAGTGGCATGGAGCTGCTTGCTGGTGGGTGGAGAAAGGAGATGGTTGAATTGGAAGACAAAGAAAGAAGAAATCCGCTGCCTGACTCTGGATTCGGGCTGTTATTTTTAGCCAAAGCAGCCATAATTACCCGGGCAACGTCTAACAAAATTGTTCAGGCTCGGCTGGGCAATTAGGCCAGGCGGAGCAGCTAATGGAGAGAGAATTACACAGACCTTTCCCCCATTAGCCCCCATTTACAGCAGGAAATTTACTGGGAGTGTACGGGCCAGGCATGACTTCCAAACCAGATTACTGCTCTGAAACCAATCTCCCTCATCCTCCCATCTTTCTCTTTCTTCTCTGCATCCAAAAATAAGAGCAAGTGGACAAACCCAGAAAATAAACTCACACAATCATCTCAAAGACAGCCAGGGAATGAGTTTACATTACAAACGTTTCTTGAGTTTAAGGAGAATAATAGTTTGCATTGTTAAAACTGAAATGCAAAGGAAATACCTGCAGCTGCACTTGAAGGGGCGAAACTCAGTGATACAAAACTTTTTCACAGGCTGAGGAGGACCAACTACAACTAGCAAAATCATGTGGTTTGAACTGGAGTTGTTGAACTGGATCAATCCAGCAGCAGATTAGTGATTGCTCCACGCTCTGACCTAAAAGACAATTAAAAGTAAGAATGGCACTGGCCCAATCCAGTATGAGGTGCAGCTTATATCATCGTCAGCTATCTATGTTGATTTTTTTCTTTTCTTTTATCTGTAAATTTAATTTAACTGTCACATTCACATCAATGATAGGGCCTTTTAATTGTAAACCTAGAAATTGAGGTGGAAATGACTGAAAATGCAATCAAAGCAACTATTTGCAGACTTATGTTGATAAGGATTCTTTCATATGGCTGGTTATTGATTACCTATGATTAATAATTCATATTATTATTATTGTTCTTCTTTTTTTTTCTTAGCATCATCTTTGTTTTTTGATTAAAATGCAATACTGGTTGACTGTCTGAGTTTTACCGACCAGAGTTCATGTTCCACTTCCTGGCTGTTGTTCAGCATTATGCTAGTAGGTCAGGTAGAGAAGAATAGCCCTGTATTGTCATTTTATAAGGTAAAAACATTAAACCTGGAGAAAAAGTACTGACATCACCCTGTGAGGGCCAATTAATTAATAAACTCCTATTTATTTTGTGCTAATGTTTTCTTGTAACATTAGTGCCGGTCTTGACTTCCACGTTTATCTTTTTCTGTAATGCCATTGGTCATCCCTCGGTAGCCCTTTTTGATCTGTGGGTCATTCCCTTAGGCAGGGTCTGCAGGAATGCACTCTCAGTGTGCATAAAAGGCTCAGAATATCTTCAAGTGAGCCCTCATGCACTTGACAGCTTGACAGTGGAACAGCCCTACACCCTCACAGACTTGGTGGGAGCGTACCTTAAAGTGTGGGAATCTGTGAGACGCTCTCAGTTCAGCAGGCAGAGAGGACATAATGTTGATGTTTCTTTACATGAAGACCTGCAGATCGAGAGCGTGATGACTCAGAGATTAACGGCACAGTATCACAACCTGTGTGCTCTCGTGCAAACAGAGCTGAGAACAGAGCTGTGCAGAGAACAACTGTGAGAGTATTTGAATTATTTTTCTTTTAAATCCAGCTTAAAAATATCAACGGTGGTTTTAGGAGCAGGACTGCAATTACGCTGTTTTTACATCCTTATTCTCCTGTTTCAAATTTCCATGTTAAAAACACAAAAATATCATCGCATCCTGCAGAATTAAGACTGCTCAACTATGAAAGGTCAGTCTTATTAAAGATTACATTTGATATGTTCATCAGTCATTTTAGTTGTCAAAAAAGTGCTTTTCCCAAATAGAAGCCGTGATCCTACAAGCTGAACGCAGCAGAAATGTAAATGTTATTTTCCACTGCTGCATGTATGTTGTGGACAGTGAGCTGCAGGAGTACCCGTGGATCTGGTGCTGCATTAAAAATGAGAAACGTGATAAAAAATGAAGGTAAGAAGAGGAAGAGGCTTCTTTTCACAGGTGGAGAGGTGAATATGGAAACAATGAATGTGTAATACAGTATGCTGACACACAGACACATACACCCACAGCCCTCCATCCTCCAGCTTCTCTTGGTTGTACAAATTTGAAGTATCCGGCACTGAGGCTTAACAAAATATCAAAGACACAAAAGAAAGTATTAACAAGGCAAAAGTTCTTGATCCCTTTTTATAAGACGTAAAAAAAAAAAAGGAAAAGCAAAGCAGCAGAGGAGATTTCCATTTCAGCATTAATTCCAGCTCTGGTGAATTTCCAATGTTGGCAGCCATTAAGTTCTGTCAAATCAAATGTGACACCAGGGGAAGGACAGAAAAATATTCAAATCATCTTTCAAATCTTTTTCCAGAGCTGTCTCTTCGAGAGCTGCTGCTCCAGCGGCTGACAGTTCTGACAATTAATTTATGTCTAACAGATTATTCCATAAACCACTGCTGACCCCCGAGCACGTGCACGGGCACGCGTGTACCTGCTGCAGGGGTGTGACTGCCCTCTACAGCTGCAGCATTTGCAGGAATGTGGCACAAATGTCCATCAAAGAGCAGCAGCTGCTGCCATGCTTAATCTCTACAGAAAGGCCATGGAAAAAGGATTTTATTTTATTTTTTTAAATATCTGCTTGTGAAAGGTGAACTGCGCAGAAAGGCTGAGGCTCTATATTTCTGTGACTCAACAAGTGCACCTTTGTGTACTGCTGGGCACCTGCTGTGAAGCACCACTACTAAATTAAATAATCCTTCTAATGACCTTTATATTGTCATTATAGCCTTAAGTAACTGTATTGTAATTTAAAAGTGTGATGCTCCAGGTAACATTTGAAACTAACCTATGATGCTTGTTCAGTGGAGACACCAGAAGATGATGATTGTATTGGAGGGAAGAAAAACGTACCAGCTGTCCAAAAAAATAAATTCTGTTGCCGTGTTAATAGGTGGACTGCGTGTAATAAAGTCTCTGTCTTTACTTTGCAATTCTTTGTCAAAATATCATTAATAAAATAATACTTTCACTTTATTCAAAAATTGGGGTTTTTCCTTTTTTTCCACTTACCATCCATTTTTTTTTAAATAATTTACCTAATTCATACTTTTGGATAAACAGTTTGCAGTTTCTCTGGCAAATCCAATGTATTTATTTAGAAAACTTTAATTCTCAAAAAACAAACAAACAAACAAAAAGACTAAGAAATGTGGTCATGCTGTAAATCTCAACGTGCATTTTGTGACTGAGTTTGGCGGTTCGGTGTTCAGTCTGTCTGACAGCCTATCTTGGCTTCCATATGTCCCCCTCCTCCTGTGACAGGAGTTAATTTTTCGTTGGATTTGTTTTTTGAGCTTCATTAACCGGTGCGAGATTAGTCCTTGGTGGGACGCTGGTGGGGGGAAGCGCTCGTGCCTCGCCTCCGACCTGCTGAGGTGCAAGCAATTAAGAAGCAGGAAGAGGGAGTCTGTCAAGAGCACCAACGCAAAAGCTCAAGACACCTAACCCACTTAGACGCTTTCAGCTCTGCAATAAAGAAACTTCTGTAAACTGTCAAACGATAATAGCCCTGGCCACCGCTGGTAATTGCAATTAGCGGAGGTAAAGTAGGATAGTACTACACACACACACACACACACGATCAAAAAGCATTCCTTCTGAAAAACATTAACCCATTTTTTTCTCTTCATGACATCAGAATGCATCAGATTTCAGCCAGAAGGAAGTTCAACTGAATAAAAAAATTATATTAATTTACAGGGGATTCAGGTCTTTACAGATCTAAGGCAGGAATTGAAAACAATAGAAAAGGAAATAGAGGCAAGGATCTAAAGAAGGACAAAGAAAGCAAGCAAAGATGAACAAAGCAGGCAGACCAGCCTGATGTGCAAAATGTGCACTAATGACGGTAATCCAGTAAATCTGTTAATGTACACGGATACACGGATCATTTTTCTTTTTGTTTTTCAGCATGAATTTGAAACCAGAGTGTTTTTAATACACTGGGAACAACATGTATGTTCTCCTGAGACTCCTGCGGCAATGCGTCACCCTGGCAACCGAGAAAATGAAGCTTTGAAATGTGGCAACAATTTAACCCAAAACAGGATCTTATTGTAACGCTTATCAGACAGTTTTATTGGCTAAATATAACCAAGAAGTTTTTTTGCTTAAACTTCCCCAAACAATGAATGAAAACAAAACTTAGGTCTAAAAGTAATATCAAAGAAATCACAAGAATCATCAGTTCCACGCGGGACTGGAAAGTTTGATCTCTGGTGTGCAACCAGAAACTTCTACCATTGTTTTTTTGTTTTGTTTTTTTACACAAAAGACTTTTCACTCACTGACACAAATCACTATTGAAAATGTCTAAATTTCTCTCTATGAACACACAAAAAGACAATTTGTGTCCAGAAACACACATCAATAGTGTTATACTGAAACAAAGCCGCAGCAGTGGGAGGTTTGAGAAGGTTCAGGAAGGAAGAAAAGACAAATGAGAGAGAAGAGGAAAGAAACGTAAAGGGGGACACGAAAAGTAGAGCAAAAGAAGAAATTATGTTATGAAACACAGAGGATAAGAGATTGAAAGAGTTTAAGAAATAAGCTGATTAAAAGATGACAAAAGTAGAAAAGAGGAACAAAGAAAGAAGGAATTATGGAAAAGGACAGAAATAAATCAACGAGGGAAAGAGGAAGCAGCTGGTATGTGTACGGTGATGAGGCAAGGATACAAAAAAGAAGGAAGGAAAATGGCATTTAAGAGAATCAGAGACACAGAAACACAAGGACAGAAAATCAGAACAAACTTTCACAGAAAAAACAAAGTATGTGAAAGAAAGCAAGGAGAACTCTCCTGTGGCTCCCAAACAGAGCACAAATGCATCTTAATGATAGTCAAAAAATACAGATTTTGTATGTACTCCATTAAATTTAAACATTTAAATGTGACAAATATGTCAGAAACTGAAATCGTTTTTCACAGCACTGTACAGTATGAAATTCCAGATGAAATCTCAGCATTGCTGGATTAAACAATGCTGATTTTGGGCTTCTAGAAGAGATTTTTACTGGTGAGTGTGTGTCACATAAGTGTAAGCGAGTACAACAGTGTAGTTAAGTTAAGGGGAGCACTCAAGTGAAGTAGCAGAAGCTTTAAACTCCACTAAAGTGCAGAACTCTCAGAAATGGCTTCATTTTCTTTAAAAATAAAAAGTCCCATCAGCGGTGACGGTTTTAATTTGACATCACTGACTTCCTGCTAGCTTTTAATCTCTCAGAGCAGCTCAGCTAAAGGATCTGCCCGAATCCCCTCTCACTTCACATTAACGTGTGCAGTCGACTTCAGCGTGTTAATGTTGAGGCAGTCAAATACTCTACATTCATATTCATACTCAGCCGTATCTAATGAATGACAACCATCAGCGGCGGAGGATGAGCGCTGCCTTCGATAAGGCGAGGTGGAGGCAGGAACCTCTTTTTGATGTCTTATCCGCGGCATCAGCGATACAGTTCGACTGGATATCGATCAGGCGCATCAGCGTGGGTGTTTCTAGGTGTTATCTCCACCTTCAGAAACCGATACACACACAGTTGTATGTTCTCCCTGTCATTTCATGCCTGAGTAATCGGGTTTAAACTACACTTTTGTCCTTTGAAGCTCCATCTTGATGTCAGGACGCGGTGCCAAACACACACCGGTTTGAGGCGTGTCAGGTGACAGGAAGTCGTTTGGAGACAGTTGTTGTTGAAAGCATCAGCCAAGTGACCGAGTCAGCCCGGGGCATTGTTTGGCTCTTGTGTTTCATAAATTCAACGAGGCTTTTATTGCCTGATTCAATATGCAGCATAAAAGGGTGCAAAGACAATAAATGAAGACAGAGTTTTATTTGCATCTCTTCCTGCGGGGCTAAATTTAAAGGATCAGTGAATCAAATCATTAAAATAAAAACCCCTCTCTGCCAAGCGTGAAGGAAGGAGTTAATTACTCAGATTTAGTGGTTTTGGGGCGATTTCAGTTTCCTATAGACGCTGGAACCAGAGCTCTTCTTCCGCTCTGACGGATCCGCCGCTTGTTTGTGCATGGATTAACAGCAAAGGAAAGGCAAATCAAATAAAATTAAGTATTAATATGCAATATGCATAATTGACAAGCCATCGCTTGGAGTGCTGTTCAAAAACTTGCAACAAGGTAATAAAGTAAACAAACAGGAGGATGAAATTCAGCTCGCAGAGACTCTCCACAGCCTGAATGAGGAGAAAACGGAGTGTTACGTACAGCGCGGCTCCATATTTTTATTGAATTTATTATCTCTACTCGTCGCTTTCAGCACACGCTCGCCTGTGCTTATGAATATGTAAAGCTGCAGATGAGAGATTTACCTGTTGACAGGCTCCTGTTTGGAACATTCAGACAGTTTGGGGTTTGCATCTTGTTTATTATTATTTTTGGTGGAAAATTATCTCCCAAGCACATCAATAAACTGTCAGACAATGGAGCATCTGAGTATCCAGGTGATGCATTTAGTGAATTTACCCATCGGGGAACTTTATTTTTAAACCGCTCACTGAAGTCTGAGTCCATTACTTCCACTGGGGTAACATTTATTTATTTATTTTTTTGGGGGGGGGGTAGAAGCACACGTGTCATGCCTTCTGTTTCAAGTCCTTTCCTGTTTTATTTTGTAATTTCTGCTCTTTTTGTGCTCCTGTCAGTTTCACTTCCTGTTTCTCTCCTTTCCCTGCACTCATCGGTGTCAACTGCATCAAATTAACCAATCAATCTTCTAACTGTATATAAATACATCCCAGTTTGTCTTTGTCAGTCACTGATGCACTGCTTCATTGTGCTCTTAGTTTTACGTTTTTGTGTGATAACTTGTAACTCTTTATGACTTTTCTGTGTATGAGCTCAGCTTAAAGATGAAAGATTGCACTACATACCAGGGTTTTGTGTTTGGGCCCTCCTCTCTGAACTATTACACCATCATGTAGACTTCTAATATAGTCTTATCCAGGTGACTTTGGGGTTAACCCTGGGTTTTCTGTACTAAGGAGATCAAAGCTGTGGCCATCAGCTGTTTCTTACGGCTCTGTTACTTTTACAGATGCAGCATTTGAGGCACAAGTTTCAGCTGATAATACATTCCATCTGCTAATTATTATTACCTTTTATTTTGTCCTTTTTGTCCTCTGTCCTCAGGAATGTTACTTTGTAAACTCTATTGTTTCATTTTGATGTGCTTGCTCACGCTGGGCAAAATAAAGTTTAAATAAAACTGTTAACTGTTTCACCAAAATTGTCAGTTCGATTTTAAAAAGTATGAGAATCTAGATTAATCTAGATTAGTGGTGAATATAAGGCTATGTCCACACGTACACGGGTATTTTTGTAAACTGAGATTTTCTGTTTTAGTTTTTAAAAAAATCCCGTCCACGTGTAAATGCAAAAAACGAAGTCAAACGCTGTCAAAACATACCAAACCAACAGGGGGCAATATAATCCTAATGTAGAAATGTTGGCCAATCAGAAGTCTAGAAGCCTGGGTGGGAAAGAGTAAACAAAGATGGCACGTAGAAGCGGTCTTTCTAAATGGAGGGACAGTAACTGCATGTGTCTAAGTAAGCATGTAAAAACTGCAGATAATATAACATTAACAGCAACAGTATTTTGTCTCTATCATTGTAGAAATTCATTTCATGTAAATGCACATCTATACGTTGTGTGATTAAATCTCCGTTTTCCTTGTCGACGCGTAAACCCAGCTATGGGCAAATCTCCAGCCTGGCAGGAGTTTTAAAAAAATCTCAGTTTTCAGTGATCCAAGATGGCATTTACGTGTGGACAAAATGTCCAAACACACAGAAAAATCTGTGTTTTCAAAAATACGTACGTGTGGATGTAGCCTAAGTTTTATCCACTGACACGTCACATAAACATGGATTTCCTAACTATAAATTTGACTCCGGTGGGCCAAAAACAGCTCAACAGTTGGGAAAAACCGTATCCAAATCCTCTGCATACCAGCCAGTGAATTTTTTTAATCAAATTTTAAAAAGTTAAATTAAAACTACATAAATCACTGTACTTTATTATGCACACTGTACTTTATTATGCCAATGATTTTAAAAATTCATCATTCAAATTAAAATAAATAAATCAGTATTTTATTATTCACATATTTATTGCACATCTGTAGGGTCTCTTGTGAGAGGGTTTTTTTATTTATTAATTTCTTTTCCTGATGGTGGGAGAAAACGCATGTAACCACAGTCAGACTAACTAGAAGAACCTCTGATATAGTAAATTCTATTAATTATGTTTTCATAAATATTTGAGGCGGGAAATGGACTCTTCTGAATGCTGCGGATGTGTCTCCTGGACCCGGGTGATCGAGCACGAGCACAGTAATTCCTGATTATGCAGATTTGTAGAAGAGCCAGCAGAAGACATGAGTTGGGCTTGCATTAGATCTGCTCCTGTGCATTTTTATCTTTGTGCTTTTAAGTTTTATTTGTGAGCTGTGTATTCTTCATTTGTAATTATTTGTTTTTTTATTTTGTTTGCTGTGTATTGTCTTTAAAGGACTTTGTGAGTCTTGTTTGTGAAAAGAGCCATATATGAATAAATACTGCTATTGCTATGTGTGCATAAACACGACCTGAGGCATGCTTAAGGCTGGTTAATGGCCTGTCAGAAGTAGTTTGCGAGACGTGTTTACATGGGTGCAAATGACCACAGTGCATGCCGGAGTGAAAAGCTGTCCACCGCTGAGAGGATGGAGATGTGGGAAGGTTTGAAAATGGGGATATGGCTGCTCATTTTCAGACCATTTATCAAGAAAATGGAAACACTGAGCGCGACATTAAGTGCCACAAAGAGTAAAAACAGGTGGGCAGCATTTGGCTCATTTCTTGCCCACACAGCTGACCGATGACAACGTGTCTGTTTTGCAAAGTTATAGAAATGATTGCACACAAACTCCACACACTGCAATTATAAAGCCCCCTGTGCAACCCCAGGTAAACACAGACGTACTCATGTTAATATTGAATTTCATTCCTCATGTTCATGTTAATAACTTATGAATTTTCCTTCCTTTGATGGTTGTTTCTTGGACTTGGGCTGTTATTGACTGAATACTCACGATTTCTTTTTTAAGACAAGTATGCTTTTAAAAAGTTCATGCTATACAAAAGTACCTCATAATTTAATGAACTTTTTTTCTTGATTCTAGTTAAATGTAATTTATGCGCAGATGCTGAATTTTAGAAAGTAGATGATGGTTTGTCGAAAAATTATAGTTAAAAAAGGTCTTAAATGAACACAAATGAGCATCTGTTTGTCTCAGCTTAGTCTCTCTGATAACTTTTTCCTCAGAAGGATCCTCTGCCCTCTGCACACCACCCCCTCCTCCGCAACTTCACTGAAACTCCATTAGCTGTGCTGTCCCTCAGTAGGATGTGATGTGAGATTAGACTCCGTGTTCTTCTCTCCGGAGCCCTCGGAACGCCGTCCCCTGACCTCCTGCTGCCTCATACAGAAAGACTGAGACAAAAAGCCCATTGAACAAAAACACTTCAGGCAGACAGAGTCTGACTCCTGACCTGTCTACATTAAGACTGACTTCAGTAAGATTTGATCACTATTCTAACTGAAGTGAGTCTCAACTCTTTCAGCTCTGCAGGAAACTTTTTTCCTGCATGAAAGATTAGCAAAACCTTGAAAGTTTAGAGATTTGTCTGCACTGAAATGTTTTTGAGCTACATTGAATTTGAGTGAAAGACGGAGGCCCTGTGGAGCACTTACTGGCTATCGAGGATACTGGCACATGAGAAAAACCTTTTTTTTCTGACACTTTTTCTTTAAATAATGTGGAAATCGTTACATTTCATTTATAATTCAGCAGTCCACTTCATAACGATAAATACTCTGTTATCCTAGATGTCCTTGTAGGTACTGGGGAATTTGTTCGATTTGGTCCTATGTAAATAAAACTGAATGAACTGAATGATGCATTGAATTAGTATGACACTAAATGTTGGATTTAGTGAAACTAAGCTCAGTTCTGTCCAGTATATGTTAGCTTTGTACCTCTGCAACTTCAAGAGAATTTTTGTATTGTAATAAATATAAAAGATGTGTTTTCACAGGTTTAGACTTAGTAGCTCTGCATGTAAGAAAAAAATACAAAGACCTCTACAAGCCACAGTCACAGTTTTATAAAGATGATATTCTAAAATATACATTTTCTGTTGGTTGTATTTTCACAGAAATGTGAATGTTTCTGCAATATTTGGTCTCCCTCAAAGGTTCAGGAGGCTGGAGAGCTGCAAAATAAGTTTCTGAGCTGGTTTTGTGTGTGTGTGTTTGTGTGTGTGTGTGTGTGTGCGCGTGTTTGTGTGTGTGTGTGTGGCAGAATCACCTGTCACCCCACCTCACCTCCACCCACCGCCCACCTCTCCCCGGTGAGATGTCTTCACTCTGATGCAGAGAGGACACTCTATGAGCTGCCGTGCTGGTGGTAAAATAGGCATGCTAAATTTTGCATGGATTGCCTTTGAAGTGTCAGGAGATAAAAAGGGAAGCTCGCCTGTGTTTTTATGTGTTCATTGTGTGCTGAGGAGAAGCAGCAGCCCAGACCAGGTACCTCAGATCGGGGCTATAATTAAAGATGAGGATGGAGGAAATTGAGCTGTACAATGGAGAGAAAATCTGTTTTTTAGAACTTTGTTGGATGTTGGCAGATTCTTTTTATTATTATTATTTTTGGTGTCTCCTTTTTGCTGTGATGTTTTTCATCCAAAAAGCTGAATTTACACAACACACATTTAATCATTCATGATTATCACCTGATCCAATCCGGACTGTAAACTAATAAAAAGCCTAGCCTCTGAGACTTCTGGTGAAGGCTCATCTGAATTTATGCACAGCGAATGATGAAGACGTCTGTTTACGTTGCCTTCCTGTCAGAGTAACACGATGGCGCAGCGCTCTGTGGGAGGTTCACAGTGCAGCGGCACTGCCTTTGATACTGGAGGGTTCTGATGACAGAAACAGAAAATGGCAGAAAAAAAAAAGAAGCCATGCCCGATGAAGCTGAGTATGAGGAGGATTATGTTTTTGGATATTTTCTAAACCATTAAGCAGTGACCGCAGACACTTTACACTGTGTGATTAATCTGGATGCAGGTCACTGAGTTAAACCAATATATTACAATACTGTACAAACCGTGTCATAGGTTCTGAATGTAAACATAAAACACAGGATTCACTGAGAGACGTCAGCGAGAATGTTAGCATCATCAATAAAAATGGATCTATAAGCAAATAAAGGCGATTGTGTAATTGTTCAGATGCTGGGTGACTGTAGAGAGCGTCTTTTGGGGAAAGTGCATGAGTTGATGGATACTCAAAGTTTCAAATTATGAGGTCAGATCTGCAAACAATCTCTGTTTCAGTTTTTCCGTTTGTTTGAGGGCAGCTGTGTGTGTTGAGCTGACCTTATTTCTCCTGTGCTTGAAGTGTAGGTGAAGGTCAGACCACACTTTGTTTAGCATCGGGATCCAGCATCTTCGTCACTGCTTTGAAGCCATCTCCTGGTATCATAACTGTTGTTGACTCCTTTCTTTGATGCATGTGTTTAAGTGACTCTGATGAGACTGTCAAATAGAGTAGTTTATTGGGGTAAAGGTTCGGTCCTGCACGACCTGCTCCTTAAACCTACATAACAGTGTTCATTTGTGGTTCTTTAATTAATTCCTTTTACATCCTGTTAACCTTCAATGACTGCATTTTTGTAGCAGTTTGGTATCAAATCATTTTTCATACCGTAGCTAGGTAACAAAGTGTGTAAAAATTAGAAGCTATTGTCGCTGTATTTTTTTCCTTATTTTGATGAAACTCCTCTTTTCAGAGTAGAGTCATTGTCTGAATGTTAAATCTCCCTCCTTGATCATCGCTTGCTGCCACTGAGCTATTTCTGCAGGAAGAGGAAGTGACAATGGCACCAAAGGCCTCGGAGCAGAGTGACACCCTGACGTCCCTGCTAAAAAAGAAAGGGAAGAATTCTCCTCCCTTCCCCCAACTGAACCTCCCCACCTGAACTCACCGAGGGTTTGCATTCCAGTTGCTGGATCGTTAGCCGGGGGTATTAGGCATCTTGCCTCTGACTTGCATCATCACCTCCCATCTCAAAGTTTTGCTGCGCCGTCTTTCCTTCTTTTCTTGTCTCTCTCTCTCTCTCTCTCTTTCTCTCTCCGGCATGTAGATTATTCTCATCAGCCTTCCACTCAACATCCCTTGGAAGAAAACAAAAAGAAAGATGATGGGAGACTGGTGGAAGAGAACAATTAAACCCTGTTTTTATGCAAGTGCAAGGTGACCCTGATGGAGATACAATCACACATAACAGCGCCTCAAAGCTCCTTGACCCATTGGGATGCAAACAGAGGATTATGGATAAATTACCTGAAAAAGAAAAATATTTGTGGGTTGGAAACATAATTAACAACATAAATGACTGCGGGATCGCTTAGAGAAGCTCGGCAACAGTCAAGGTCACACAAAATTCAACTTAATAAACTAATTTGTATGCCACTTATACTCAAAGAACAACCTGGAAAAAAAAATCCCAATGAATATTATTTTACTCCAATTCAAAGCCCCTGTTTTCTGTAACAGTCTGATCTACAGATGGGTTAATATTGTCTTTGCAATAACTACGTTCTGCACGACAGCCTCCCGTGATGGTCTATGTTTAAAAACAGAAGGTGCAGCGATTCAGAAGCTTTCTCCCAACATTCAACAACATTGACATATTTGGATGGTGGGATCGTCTAAATTTAGCAGCTTGGTTATAAAGCTTCATTAGCAAGCTTTTGGGTGCAGAGGCACAGACAGGCGTGCTCTTTAGTGCAAAGTAAAAGACTGATAAAATGCGACAATTTTGCTCACCGAAACCACTGCTCTGTCATCTGTACCTCACCGCAGACTTTATTTTCTTTGTCAGATAATTTCAATAAATGTGCACCAACTGCACAAAACAGTTGAGATGTCCATCGAGACAGCTGTGCCGGCATATCAGTCAGTCGAAATAACCGACTTTTGTATTTGTAGAGAGAATTCAGTACACTAAGAAAAGCCCAAAGAAACAATACCTAGTCCTTCACAGGCATGATCCCAGCTAATGGCTCACTTACATCAGAGTAAAAATAGGACAGCAGACTTCCTGCGACCATGACCTTGGGTTTTGGTGAATGCAGTGATTTTTTTTTCACTTTTGGTGACCAATTGAGCGTATTTCTGATGATCTCTAGCTGACCACAGTCCATTACAAAGTGACTGCACATGCTTTTAAGTTAGAGGCATTGGTGCTCCAACTCAGAGTCTCTCAGACAGGCTGGCAAAGGTTTGCAAAAACCTGCTGTTGGTTATAGAAACTAAGTTAGACTGCAATCTGAGCCAGTCTGTGCCAATGACAGCAACAGTGTGATGTATCTCTTTACAGTGGACATTTACTCATCTGGTTGCCAAATGGTCATTTTGCAGTTAAACCTCCACCTGCCGAGGAATTTCTGTTTCTGTTTTCTATTCAGATTCTGTAAATATAACCAGTTAATATAAATACCTAGGAAGACAGACAACAACAAATTAAGTTAATCGCGATATATTCCCACAAACAGACTGTGTATAATTGCCCACTTGATCCGTTGAGTCACAAACTAATAGCAGACTGACATCTTATTGCTGTTTTATCACTCCCTGAAACACTAAGTTGCTTTGGAGACAGCACATGTTTCCACATCTCTGAAGCAACCATATCAAAAGCAATGCGATCGCAAATTCATTACACACAGATTCAATAATGTTGGTCCTGCTGCGGACTCTGACCCCTGTTTCCTCCACTGTGACTGTACCATACTTGACAAAACATAATGTATAGCATGTGGGATCACTTTTAGGTACACGCTCCCAGAGAGAGCATTCCTGAGAACTTCTTATCATCTGAGCATCAGTTGCAAAATAGGTATGCATTTTACTTATGACACTAAGACTATCATGAAGCTCCAACCAGCTGAGCACACACACACACATCATTTGTGTTTGAACGTTGTTTGCACTGCGACCACAACTGACTTGTACTCAGACCAGATCAGACGCAGCAGCTCTCTTTTCAGACTGTGTTTATTCTGATACTGAAGCGCTGCTTGAAGTGATGCAACTAAACAGACTCAAATCAGGCGTGTCGTGTGATCAGTTAGAAACTCAGACTCTTGAACATTTATTGTAGTGGGAGAAAAAGGCGGCTGTGATGGAGTTTTCTGGAGCTGGGTGAGATAAAGATTCCCTTTGATACGATGACAGCCGTGACTCTCCGTCTGCAGCGCTGCTTTGGGTCACGTGCCTATGGGGAAAGTCTCAGACTTCTCTTTAATATCATTTCTAAATCAATCGCAGCTCCAGATGGCTTCGCACTCGGGGCACAGAGCAGCAGAGGTTAAATATATTTCAACTTTTTAAATTAATAGAGTGTTACTCCCACAAAGTGTTTCCAAGACTCACCCGGCATCAACAGCAGCAGCTATGAGCAGCGCTGCCCTCGGCACCATCCGACGGTTGCAGCAGACAGTCCAGTGGAACATGGCATCCCTTTGATTGACAGGTGATCGACATAGAAAATGTCCAGGTGGACTCGTACCTGCAACCTCTGTTGCTTTCTGTCACTCAGCTGCTGGGGAGCCTGTGATTATCACAGTGTTATATTAAGGACTTGTTTTTCTTCTGTGGAGCACAAAGTGACCAGGAGGCAAGAATTTCTGAATCTGTCCGGTTCCTCTGAGATAATCTGCAGCGTGTGTCTTTAAAGATGAATAAAAATAATTTCAGGTTGTTAACTTTTTAACCCAAAGCCTCATAGGAAACCACCCCATGATATTTTATTAATACGCATGCATGCCCTCAGAAATTAGATTATATAAAGAATCTGTCATGTTTAACACTGACAGTCAGAAGTTTAGAGATGCCTTGGAACTCTCTGAATTATGTATTTGCTTCATGCCGGGTCTCAAAAAAAGTTGGGTTTTTTTGTTGACAGGTTAACCTACTAATCTTGTGACCTTGCAGTTTTTTTCAGTCTAATCTCCCTTCCGGATTGAAATATAACACACAACAGGCCACAAGTCATCCCCGAAATGGTTTGAAAAGATCGTAGATAACCACTGAAGCAGCTTTCTCATCATTGATCATTAATGCAGCTGGTATTCTCCAGTGAATGCTATAGAAGCTCAGCAGGTTTTAGCTTTGATGATGTTGATGGCAACGGGGTGATATGGCGGTTGGGACTCTTCGCTCACAGCAAGAAGGAATCTCCTGGGCGAAGCTTGCATGCTCGGGCACTCTGGCTTCCTCCCACAGTCCAAAAACATGCCTGGGTTGACTCTAAATTGGGCGTAGGTGTGAACGTAGGAGTGAGTGGTCGTCTGTCTCTCTGTGTTAGGCCTGTGACAAACCGACAACCTGTCCAGGATGCGCCCTGTGGTAAGTGGAAGAAAGTGGATGGATGATGAAGAAGTCTTTGCGATTGCAAGGTTTGCTGTAGTGCTGTGTATTACTGAAGATTAGCATCAATTTCACAGTAATCCCTATAGATCAGCTAACATCACAAAGCTGCTGTTGCATCTGCAAGCCACATTGCAACCCACCTCCACCCTCTCATGCTGTGTCTGACTGAGTCACTGTTTTGTCATTTGTCAATGATTTTTGCATCGTGCTGTTCTGCGCTGGGGTTTTATTGCTGCTCTCCAAGAAACAAATTTGTGCAAAATAATGGACAGGACTCATAGACTATATAAAAGATGCAAGTTGCTCCCGTTTTCAAGAGATTATCATTTCTATCGTTTTCATCTTGATTGCAAAAAACAGATTTTATGGGAGGGGTATGATCTGACTGTGCAACCATTTGCTCATTGACTAACCAATGAGTAAGCAGAAAATATGCCTTTTTGTCATGACAAAGTTTTACAAAATAGATTTTATTTTTTATCCACTGTGACCCAAAATTGGTAACTAAGACAATGAACTGAGACAATGAATGCAAACTGCTTGCAGAGGTCCAAAGCAAGACTTTTGTCATAGACTCCATAAGACCAGAAGTACTTTTGCAGCTATAGCTCTGCAGACAGCTATAGACTGAAGAATTAAGGATTAAGGTATTTTGACATTGGCTTTATTTGTCCAATCTACAAACTACGTCCGTGTTTTTTACTGTGTATGGTAGATCTTAGAACAGGGTCAGATTATTATTATTATTATTATCATGACTATTATTATTATCATTAGCTCCTGTCTGAGCTAGTAGTCAGGTATGCAGTGAGCTTACAGACAGTGTGGGTTTGGATTGTAAGCTGACACATAGTTTCTGGCCATATTCTTTGAACCATGTTTCCACTTAATTAATAAAGCAGTTTACTGTTAAGAAACAAAGGGTGGTTAATGATATGTACTAACTGGTTAATAATTACATGTTACTAAGTATACTTAAAATGGAAATGAAACGCTACACTGTACAAATATTAAGGCTAATTTAAACCATGGAGCCCTGCTCTAAAAACAAGTTGGGGATTTAACACTCTCTGTTAGGACTCCTGATCTGGTGAGAAACTCAGTTATGTGTGTGTAGTGATGCACATGCAGTACAAAGTTATGTTATAAAGTGCGTGTACTTGGGAAAAGAGTCTTAACCCTGATATAACTGGTATATAAAATAGTGTTGATTGCGTCTTGTGGACATCTGCTCTGTCAGCTGATTGTGCCCCTCAGTCTGTCCACCTGACCGGAGATTGTAGCACTCCAGCTTGTCAGTCTAGTGAACCACCAGGTCACCTGACTCAAACAGGTTCTCCTCCATACTGTCCTCATTTACAAAGTGCTCCACAAACCCCAGCATTACGGCTAACTGGTGGACTTTCCTATTTCAGTGCAGTTAGCCAATGGTAAAAGTGGGCAGTATATCCTTGGTGTTATTATTTTATTTTTCACGGAGTTATCAGTTTTGTCACTAGTTAGCTAACAGAAACCATTCTAAGTCTAATAGCAGTGACCAACCAACCAACCCAGCGATGTCCCATGATGTACGACACAGCTCTGCACATGCTCTAAAAACGAATAAAAACACAAATGACCCAATCCACACACGGTGTTAAATCTGTGAGAGTTTTAAGATCAGGGCTCCGTGGTGTAAATGAGCTTTTAATACATGTAGTGTTTCATGTCCACTTTACCAATATATTGCAACAGGGTGCATAAGGGTCAAAGAGCACAAATAGTAATAATTCCTCAATATTCTTCATCACTGGTTTGCTGATCAACTCGCTGAACACATTTCACTAAACGTGTTTAAATGCAGTGTTTTTGAGTAGTTGTTGTTTCCACCTCGCAAACTTGTGTCTCCAAATTAAGCGATGACTTATTTATTGGAAACAACACATTCAAAGCGCCTTTAATATTTCAGCAGACATTTTGCAGAGATGAAAGCGTGCGTTGCTTCTGTTTGAGCTGAGAGGAAATCTTCACCCCCTCAGAGGTGAATCGCTTTACTCCCCGTGGTGTAAACTCACCAATGAGTCCGGGAGAACTGATGAATAGCCTGAAAGGAAAAAAATAAAAGAGCGAACAAACAGAGATCAGTGTGACCCCAGGCAGTGCGATGTATCACAGACAACACCACCAAACCAAACACCGCATGCTTGTACAGTACGCAGAAATCTCCACAGCTTCTTCAAAGATGACTGATAAAAAAAGATGGTAAACAGTTGCTTTCAAGTGCCGTGGAACCTCAAAGATGGAGCAACACAGAGGTGTTTGATGTTAATTCTACTGTTAGTCTTTAAAAAGTGCTCGGAAGTTCTTTGAGAAGAGCCACACAGAGATGTATTAAAACAACTTTGAACTGTTAAATTGTTCTGAGCAACATGGCCGCAGGAAATTTTCTGCATTTGAAAGCTGCACGAGCCTTAGCCGAGATAAACAGCGGCGATGTTAAATTCATGTCTTGTTTTACGTTGAAAGGGAACAGCATCAAAGGCATGAGGCAGAGCATCCCACAGCAGAAAGAAAATTAATGTCGAAGCATGTCTCTCTAAGCGTTTCGGTTTATAATAATTCAGAATAAAGACAGTTTGCATCTGCAGCCAGAGCACCCCGAGCCAAAAACCATTTCCATAAAGTGGTTCTGGTTTGGGTTTTGCTGAGATGACAAATAAACCCAGAGAGCTGCAGACGCAGTGAGAACCAGTTCACATTCAGCTCTGGTTATATTCCTGCTTTATTGTATTATGTATGTGTGATATTTTAGGATTACACTCCTGTGCAGATTTTGCAGATTTAAGATCATTAAATTCGTATCTATGATGCAATGCTGTCAGGGCTCTGGACAACGATCCCACAGCAAGAGTCGTATCTGTTTAAGCAGATACTACGTGCCAAAGGCCTGGCTTAGCTTTGAAGTGCACCTATAAAATTGAGAGGTTTTAAACATAAGATAATATGAAAATGCATTTACATGTATATTTTCTGTGTAATTAGAAATATATGTATTATTACTTGTCGCTTGATTGTTGGGGTTTTCTCTGTATTGTTGTGGTATCTTTACCTTACAGTATAAAGCACCTTGAGGTGACGTTTGTTGTTATTTGGTGTTATATAAATGAAATTTAATTTAATTGATAACTTATCTAATCACAGCACCGTCTCCATGAGTGTGAACGTCTTCCCACTCCTCATTAATATGTGAACTGGTGGAATGATATCAGAGTATATTTAGCTTTATTTTATATTGTATGTTTTTCTTTGTTTTTCCTAAATGACCCTCTGTATATTGTTTATATAATTGAAAATTGAAAAACAAACAAACTACTTTGCAATTCCATCAGTTGACCTCTAAGACTTGATTATTAAAATACCATAAAATATTACAAATTTTATTACAAAAACTAAAAAGGCAGCTTTTCTCCTCATTTCCAGCAATTTAATTCACCTTTAATCCTAAATTCTTTGTGTAGGCCCTCATTTCATTCAGGCTTTAGCACTCTTTAATGCCTGAGGTTAATATAGTTTGTTTCAGGCTAACACATCATTCTGACATCATAAAGAACCAGGAGTAGAAGAAGTTTGTTTAGTGCAGTCTGAAACATCAGTTTTTTTTCGATTAGTATTTATAAAATCTGGGTGTGTTTGCATCCACCAGGAAAATGGAGGGAAGCAATCTTAAAAATAAGGAAAATCACACTTTCAGTTACAATAAATTAATCCGATTCATGACAAAAATATAATGTGTTTATAGAATGTAACAGCAACAGTCTGCCCCACTGTTGTGTTGTCAGTTGCCATTGGGTGATAAATCTGACTCACTGACCAGTATATTAGCTGTTCTGTTCACTGCTGGAGCCTCTAGGTGAACATTTAGCAACTGCAGCATTTTACGTTTTGTTTTCGTTTTCTAAATTCACAAAAAAATGCACTTAAAGTAAGTATTCATGCTAACGGTGAAGCACATTTTTTTTAACCGTCCATGATTACCACCCGCAGCGACAGCAGCATTCTTTGCTGCCATTTAAATATTCAATATTTA
The DNA here is from genome assembly GCF_057381845.1 of Rhamphochromis longiceps. Classification (NCBI taxonomy): domain Eukaryota; kingdom Metazoa; phylum Chordata; class Actinopteri; order Cichliformes; family Cichlidae; genus Rhamphochromis; species Rhamphochromis longiceps. The sequence continues at coordinate 11,987,413 of NC_140558.1, forward strand.
GAGAAAACACATCTTTTTTTTTCTATTTCTTGAATGCATCGCTGTGTTTTACACACGGCTGCGCGACCCTCTCTGAATTATTGCTCTGCAGACCTTAAGCCTACACAATGCATCAATTTAGACATTTTTGTAGAGGCCCTCCCTTTTAATATTAACGATGGTGGGGAAAGCATGTAAAAACAAAAGCTGCATTATTCTAGAGGAAATTCATAACATGAAATATTTAGTGTTGTTTTATTCGAAAAAATGCTGAAAGAAAAGAAACATGTAGCACAAATGCACACACATGCTTTTTCTTCCCATGATCCCACTGGGGTCTCCTGCCAGGCATTTGCCTTTCAGCCAGCAGCACATGGCTTGTCTGTGATAAAGGGATGTGGAGTGCAAAAGAAAGAAAAAGCCTTTTAAAGTTGTATTTGGTGTCCCTGCGCTCCCCAGTCAGCAGGCACCAGACTGCTTATGAGATTAGACATTTTTAGGCAGCTAGACAGTCGACTTCTTTCTCCTCTGCCTCTGTCTTCACTCAGGCTAAGTCTGGGCAGTGTGACCCTGCGGGGTTTCCGAGTCCTTCGTACTATCTGCTCTGAAGGCTGGCCAAAATGGCCTCGGCAACAGTGGAGTAGTACGTGAAGAAGAGGTTGGGATTATCAGCTGCTTTAAAAACTCAGGTTTAAAAACCTTAATAAAGGACGCGTTTCGTCCTTTATAAAGCTGTTGGAGCCAATTAAAGATAAACAATATTAAAAAATGAAAAGCACAGGCAGGTACAGGCACCTTCTTTTTCTAAAAAGATGAATAATTGAGGCTAATAATAAAAACAATTACAATGTGCAAAATTATTTACCTGCAGTGAAATAATGAGTGTTAAAGATCTCTTAGGTGTTACTGGGGTTACAATAAAAGGTGTGTTGAGTGTTAGTGATGTCAGCCTAATTTACACATTGCATTCTGTCATCTTGTAGACAGTGATTCCTTTCTGAAGGGTACTGATGTGAAGGCTGTACAGGGCTTAATACCTTAACAGAATTTGTGCCTACATAGTAAATAAGTAAATAAACCTTTAAAACGTCCCGGCATAGCATCTGAAGGTGCTACCCCGAGCTTTGCAGACTAACATCTAGTTGTTGTAGCAGTGTACTGTTGCTCGGGAGCAGTGTCAAAACTGTGTGGAACATCTGGTAATTTGAGCTTCTCCGTTACAGTCGTTGTCTCTGTTTCTTTTCTTTAATCTATAATCTTCTTTGCGTGACCAACACCAGCATGGCTCCATTTTCTGTCCAACCAGTCTGCATTTAACCAATGCATAGCATCATTGCTACGTGTCTTGGCTCTTTGTTTCTGCTAGCATTAAGTGGCAAAAAGCCTGTTTCTCCAAGTTTACAAAAAAAGTCCAAAATCCTCATCATTTATTGTAGAGGCTTGAACATCCACCAGGCCCCTAACAAGCCATCAAAGGTCAGGTTTAGGATTGGATTTTGTCTATCTACATGTTGAATAGACAGAAACTAGAAAGTGTTACATTACAAATTAATCATAAATTTTGCCATTACGTCTGTTATTTTGTTTTCTGTCCATTTGGGTGCTCAAAATAGGTTAGCACTCCACAAAAAGGGGTGGATGTTGACCGAACAGAAAACCTACCCCTAAAACTGACCCAAACCCCCAATGGACTGCCATTGACCTGGTGGATGTTAAAGGTCAACTACGCCCTACAATGATTTTTGTAGGAGGTCAAAATAACTCTGGAGAAAGGTTTAGGATCATTCTAACCTAATCAGCATTTTTGGGGGGACCATCTGTGTTTACAATATTGTATAGTAGGGATATTTAAGTGCAAGAGAATGCATGTTTATTTATCTAGTTAAAGGGAGGATAAGGGGGTATCATAGTCATTATTTTCTTCCTCCAGGGATCAAAAATATCTGCAATAAGCTTGTATAATCTAACTAGGAGTTGTCAGGTAGCTTGGATGAACTAATGACCACCCTTGAGCCCCTTTGCAAAAAGAAAAAGAAAGCCCTACCAGTACAGAAAGTCCACTCGCAACAAATAAAGCTCATTTAGATTATTAGTTACCGCTGGTGCAAGTAATCTGATTCTAAACAGGAAACTGTGCAAAGGCCCTTCAGGTAGTCCATTAGCACAGCACCGAAGGGAAAAGTGGGAAGAATTACGACCACTTAGAGTGCATGTGGCAAAAACTCCAGCAGCAGCCATGTGTGTGGATTTGAATAATAAGCTTTTATTAGAGAAGAAAGGAAACAAACCCTACAAGTATCAGAAATCATCTTAATTTCCTTTTTGATTTCAAAATCTTGCCTCGATCTCAAATTTATGGAAATTAAAATAAAGATTTGGGGTTTTTTTGTAGAAAGTGAAGCCCTTTAATAGTTGTAGTGATGACCTAGATGTAAAACACAGAGCTCAGCACTAGCTGGACCTCGAGTTAATGTCATTAAAACCTCATTAGCTCTGTACTCATTGTTGCTGCCTGCTGCTGTCTTTTCTTTCAGGACACGGTGGCAACGCTGTGCCTGCTATCCCACCACTTTTCAACCTCTTCCACTGGCCGATATTGCTTTGAAGCCTCCCCAATTAAACCTACTGTCCTGCCGATGAGGGCACTCCCCCCTGTAGGTTAATTATGTCATTACCCGCTTGTTGGTAAGATTGTTTGATAAAATATGAGTGTAATAAAAAATACATGGCCAAAGGCGATATTAAAATGAGGCCCAGAGCTCAGAGAGCTCAGATCAGGCTCCTCTACACTGTCTGCTTTGTCATTCTCATCACGAGGCAAATGTTCGCACTGATACAGGCAGGCAGGAACACAAATAAGATGCTCGAAGAGCTCAGACAGACACAGGTTGAGACTGGAGGGGACCACTCATTCATCCCAAAATGTTATTTCTATGCAAATGAAAGGGGCAGGAATTAGAGACAGGAATGTTGTGATGGTTACGAGTCCCGCTGGTTGCCATAGGGACTGAGATCTCATATCATCAGAGTCAAGTGGGGCATGAAGCAGATGAGTCGAGAGCCAAGAGGGCAGAAGAAGTGATGGGATACTTTTAAAGAAAATGATGTTCAAAATGTGTGCTATAAGGTTTAAAGAAAAGCACCAAAATATATATTTTTCAGAATTTTTCTGCTGCTCCAGCAGTTTTGCCATCTGGAAACTTTTTTAAAATGTAGAACTTATTTTGCTTTTATGAATCACCCTGTTATCATCATGGAGAAAAAATATATAACCTTGCTTACCAGAGTGTTCCCATGAGCTACAGTCGCAGTAGGGAAGTTTATATCTACTTATCACACCGTGGATGTCATGTTGATTTTCAAACCAAATCAATCAAAACCAGACCAAAGAGGTTCTAAAGCAATCACCACTGTAGAAAAATAACATGGACAGGTAGACATTTAGGCTTCAATACTCCAAGTCTGGCTACTCGTCACTGCCTTTGTTGCCTGCTGAAGTTCAGGCTCTGGCTGCGGGGCTGAAGTCTGCATACACTTAAACCACTATTTGTGCTGTATCCTTTTATTATATTTTCTACTTTTTTCCCTGTTCCTTTTTCTTTCTCTCTCTTTTCTTTTTTACTCCTGCCTGTCAGCTTAAGCATATTACGCATAAACTGTAATAACAGAAATAACACTAACAGAAATGAATTAATAGAAAACTGTTAAAATAATACAGAAACAAGAGGAGCCTATAGAGGACTTATAAAGCTCATCTTGGAAAAGGAAAATGGACTCTATAAATGCTGAGAAAGCAAAAAAAAAACAACAACAACAACCAAACAAACAGAAAAAGCTTTAACACAACTCTGGGCGCTAGTAGCATGTTGTCTATGCAGATGTGTAGAAAGAGCTGAGATTGTGTGCTGAGCTGAGCTGAGCTGGCAATGTCTTCTTTCATCCTCTTTCAAACGGAAAAGAAGCCGTCTATGTCCACTGTGAACGACCATCTTTGAACAGAGGGCGGGGCTTACAACACAAACTGTCTGTCTTCTGCAATCCAGTTTTGAGATCCCTTCCCAGACTTCTTAACGCCCACTCACATCTTGGGTCATTTGATCTCAGTAAGTCACATGATAGGGTGGGGCAAGATGTCACAATGGGTTCACCCGAAACCTTGGCTGATAGTGACCCACACCCGTTTTCACACCTTGGCTGATGTGATTAGGCAGATGATCCATAGTGGGCCAAAGACCCTCCCGGGGACACTCCCAATAGGACTTAAAATCTAGGACTCTCCACCAATTGGTCTTAGAACTGAAGAAGCTTCTCGGATGAAACGTCTTCAAGAAACTTGAAGTCCAGACGCTTTTCTGTCAGAGCTCCTTAAATTGCTTCACCAGGTCAATTATTTATCAAAGTTGGAAAAAATATATTTTATTTGCTGATAAAAACCTGTTATGGTGGGACATCCTGTGTCTCAGATTTGTTTTAATTTGCTGCCTTGCCTGAATTGGTTCATGTTGTGTAACCTTGTGTAAGTCCACTCAAAGGAAAAGCCTTTTCACTTCTCACCTCTTCAACCGCATCATCATCCTGGTGACATCAGCACATTCACAGAGTATCTCAGAAATCGCTTGAATGCAGCTATTAAAATCATGAAACATTAATGGTGTTGAGAGCAATTATGTCTCTTCATAGCCAGAGGGCTTTATTCATTTATTATGCATCTGTTGCTTCCAACCCCCCCATGCCTGGCTTTCAAACTGTGGGGCAGGTTAGAGCCTGAGTGTTGCGGCTGAGATCTTGCCACTATTAAGAGAATTAAATCCAGCTAAGAGGGCCTCTCAGAGAGAACATAAATTCTCCATTATCTCCCCTTCTTGGTGGCCTCCTCAATCCCTCTTCTCCAGCAGCGGCAGAAACTGATTTTTACTGCCGCACTCTCATTTACCCTTAGAACTCGTCTGCTGGAAACTCTTAAAGCCCCGCCAGATAAAAATAAGATCTGTTGAATGAGAGCTTCATTCTCTTTTTTTCCTTCTTTTAATGTTTTGTTTATGACACACGACTTAAAAAAAGCATTAACATATAAGCCTGCTGTGACTACAGAGGTCGTTGATGCTGCAGCTGCAGGAAGTGATGCGCTGACAGATTGTTCGCCTTTTGTGTTCTTTTTGTTTTTTGTTTTTTTAACTCTGCCTTGTCTTTAAATGTTATTTGAGAACAGGCTTGATCAGTGTGAAATGGCTTGAAATGTAAAGTTGGTGGTAACTCTTTGATGCCAAAATATGTCAGAAATATTTTATTATGCCTACTAAGAAGTAAAAATTTCAAACAATACTTACTGGTAAATAAAACCATGTTTACAACTACTGTATCTATTTAGAAGTAGAAGAAAAAAAAATCCAAATCTGGAAGCTGATTGGTCCTGTTTTACAATGTGATCATTACTCAACCTGATGCATATGCACAAGTATCGTTTCCATCAACAGGCTGACCTGTACTCATAGAAACAGGGATACTGTTTCTTCCAGAGTTTAAGGAGTAGATCAGGAAAATGAAATTGGGCATCTATTATTTTTTTTACTTATTTTCATGTATGTTTAAGTAAAAAGTATGGAAATGCACATTCAGAAATTGTATTCTGTATCCTTCTCGTATATCTGACCAGTGTTCAATTCTTTAACAATGATAAGGCTCAAATATGTGCCATGGTAGGTTACTTGATGTTTCTAAATTAGCCATAGGTGCAGATACGAGATATCACTTTAAGTGATCAGCCAGAAAAGAAAAAAGCAGCATGCAATTGCCTGTCAGAATGAAAATACAGTATAAATATGCAGCAGAGATTCGACACTGATCTCATTAAGGTACAAACCGCAACAAAACCAAGTAGGCGTACCTCCCGTCACCTCCTGGTACCAACCCAGTGACAAGCCGCTGTGGCACTTAAGCTATAAAAAGGTACTTTTCTGAGAGTGTATTAAAGGGTGCAGATACACCTGTGGTATCACCTGCTTGCAGATTGTCTAAATAGGACTACAGCGTCTCTCATCACTGGGAGAGTCTAACAGCTTGGAAGGTTTCACTTTGCTGATGGCTTGGATGAAACTTGGCTTCCAAACTTGTTTTGGCTGTCATCCACGTTTGCTTACTTTTAACTGGACTTCTGTACCTATTTCCCTTTCCACTTGTGAGTCGGACATGGAGGCTGACATGAACAACCTTTCCCCATTTCTCTGTTTTCTCTATTCTGCTTACCTCTGACCTCTACAGTTGAGTAGCATGTGTAACTGCAGGCTAAAGGCATTTAAATGTACAACATTGTGGAAAGATCTTAAGGAGGGAACTTTGGTCTGACAAGAACATAAACAAATAGGTGCGCAGTATGCTATTTGCTGTCTTGCTGCCTCTCCACTTATGCTTTACTGTGGTGAGTTAAATATATATCTGGAGCAACTTGTTTGTATATAATTTGTTTTACTAGCCTCACCTGTAATTAGACCTTTGAATAAAGAAAACTGTCTCAAAGACCTGAAAATTCTTCACACGTTTTCCCATAACTGCGCCTATTTATGGCACCCGTGTTATCATTAATCTATCACATGTAGCTGTAAATCATCTTCTGCTGGGATCCTTCAATTATCACCATTAATAAACATCAGGTAATCAGTGATTTGCTATACAACACTCCTATAAAACAATCCACAGAGCTCTTTGTTTTGTCTTTCAATGTCACACAAACACAATTTCTGTTTTTTTGGGTAATTTACATTAATTTACATCTAACACAAGTGTGAATATGAGGATTTTTTTTTCATACTTAACCATAGAAACTATTGATTAAAGGATTAAACCTCTCAATCATATTCCTCTGTGCTATTTTGCTCTGAGTATTAATATCTGTGGGGTTATCTTGTAATGTCAGGTTGTTGTCAAGTGGTTCATAAATTAATGAAGAAATTACAGTTGCAATTATTTTCTCTTGTTTTCTATCATGTGAAAGTAATTGTGAGTCAGGAGCATTCCAGTAATCAACCTGACAAATAATACTCCGTCATATATATCCAAGGCCATTCAAGAGCATCTACATTTTGACTAAGTGCAGAGATTTTGTGACCAGGACCAGTTTAACACCAAATCAATCAATGGCAATTATGTCACTTTTTCAGGAACACCACCATGAAGTGGGACACAGCCATCTCCAACCAAACAACCAGGGTTTAAAACTGGCTTGGTCTTATAATCCTGACAGACCACAATCCTTCTGGATTTTTATTCTCAGAAGACTTTTACTGTAAAAACCTGTTTTTTTTTCACCGTGAGAACAAAAAGACATTTGCAAGAGAGATGAGCAGAACATAAATATGCCATTCGCAAAGATAATGTCAACGACCTGAAGGCAAGATGCTTCCTGGAGTTCCACAACAATAACCCATCCACATCAGAAGCCTTTGGCAGTGGCCACGTCCCACTTTTCATCCAGCGGCAGAAAAAAGAAACTGAACTGAAAGGCAAGCCTTTTGGATTTATTAAATAAAGGCTACTAAACATCCAGGCCTTAAATGTTAATGCGGATTTTACAGTAGGTTCTTTCTTTTTGTTTTTTTGGTTGTGATAAACATTTTACCACTAATGACATCATCTTCTCTCTTTGTATGCTTTAAGACGACTATTTACTCTGTTAGGAGCTCCATGTAATCTCCCTGACAAAGTCTAGTATGCCTGAATAAACTTGATCATTTATTTTTTTTAGGTCAGCTATGACTAGAATGAAGGCAAATACATTCTTATTTTCAGAAAGCAGGAAGCACTCCCATTAAAGTATTTTTATCTGTGATGTTGTGTTCCAACTGTGTTTGTCTGCTCCTGTCTATGGCTGACAATGGCCCTGTGATTGAAACCATGTTTTTCATAAAAACTCACAGGATGGGTTTAACCTGAAAGGTAAAGCAAATGAAGAAGTGTCAAACATCCACATTCTTTCTCATGGCCAGCAGGGGGCAGCTACTCAGGTTTTAAGGCGAGTGGAGAATATACAGAAGTAAAAGGGAAAACAACCCCAATGTTCCTTTTACCTCTTAGGTCAGCAAATGTTTTCCTGATGAGCTTCTGGGCTCATATGTTCATCTTAGGTTGTATTACATAAAACATGATGCCCATTTGATAAATTACGCCACCCTTTAGTGAAAAAGGATGATAGAATTTGCTGTTATATGTGACATTATTATATGTGTCTCTGCATTCCTTGCTCGTCACATCTGGTTTCAAAAATTTAAGATGACAAAATCCAAAAGTCGCAAGTTTTAAGATTTAAAAAATGTAACACAAACCAGTGGGTGATGCCACAGTGCTTACATTCATCTTTTATATACAGTCCTGGGCCTTATGCAGGATTTATCAGTTAAGTCATGTTGGAGTTGCTCTATTTCTGTTTCAGGCTTGTAGAACTCATTCACATCAAGCACCATAAAATGCACAATGTTTCTTAAGGCTCCCATCAGTCTTTCTTGGCCCCCGAAAGCCAAACAAGTGCCCATGTGTCACTGCAGACAAACTTCTTGGACCATATAATTAAATGCAAACATAATCAGACTCTCCAATCTTAAAAGCTGCAACATTTACAAGCCATTAATATGGGAAACACTCTAATTTTTTACCATCTGTAACAGAAGGGAATACTTAATGGCAAACCGAGAATCTCATTCACTGCAGTACAAAAGTAAATCTCCGCAGTCAGTCTCCACTCCTCTGGCTTGAGGAAAGGTTTTGCAACCTGACGATGACTGCTCTATCACATATGTGTTTAAAGTTCAGACATGTTTCCACTCCCATCAGTACAGGATTATAAAATGAGACGTGTTTTTGTGGTAAGAACAGCAACAAGGTGATACCAGTGGTCTGCAGGTCGGAGGATCTCCTAAATGATGCTTAACTGCTGTGCTGGGAGGAACTGATAATTGATTCCTTACCTCTTCTTACTGACATCTTCACCCCTCTTTCCTCCTCCTGCGGGCCTTTACGAGCTCTAATATGATATGCGAACAGATGAAGAAACTAAGACTGCAGCTGCAGATGGAGACAGAGCCGGGCTGTTTAAGGCGATTATCTTGGAAGAGATTCTCGTCGTTTTCTCTCTCTCTTCCTACTCCGGCTCTCGGCGGTTTCTCATAACCCCGGTCGTCAGCCGGCAGAGCCAGGCAGTCGCGCAGAGGGGAGGCAAGAGGTTACAGGAAACACAAAGAGACACAATGCTGATGATTAAGGATCAGCTGATTAGGCACTTGCTGTGTAATCTTAAATAAAAAAAGGATATGAAATCACTTGCTTTACAGCCGTGGAAGTGATTTTCCTCACAATGGGGGCTACCTTCTGCTAATCAGCTTTGTGCCACGGAAAAGCCACTGAATATATTTGGCCCTTTGTACTGTGGTGATAATGTGAGCGAGTCAAAGCTTTGGAGCCGCTGAACACACCCCTCCCTCTCTACTTTCCCCTCTCTCTCACCCTTCCTCCTCCTCCTCTCTCTTCCTCAGTTATCTGCTTCCTCAACACTTTCTCCAGTATTTTTTTCCTGTCTGCAGAGGGGGAAACTCCTCCTCGCTTAATTTGTCCAGGGGTAATTTGACTGCAAGACTGCAAAGATTGATCGGGTCAAATCAAGACTATTGACTCCCCCTGTGCCAAAACACATTCATTCACTCCCACTGCTGACTCCTTCCTTCCCTCGCCAGGCAGCAGACACCAAATGACACATTGGCGGAGGCGAGGAGGAGGAGCTGAGGTCAGCGCGGTCGCCATTCTGCGGCCGGAGGAACGGTCAGAGCTGTGTGTTTCTCTCTGATGTGAGCAGCGGTTAATGACCTGGGCAGTTCAGATAAAACAGCAAACACGGATGGTTCAAAGAATATTTTTTTCCCAGGCTCCAATATTTCCCTTTATTTGGACCAGTGATGATAGAACTTACAAAGTTACTGCATCATTTATGCCATAGGAAGTTTTATATGCAAAAGAAGCGAAGATGGTTCAGTTTTTAATGTGAGTAGAAAACTTCATATCTGGTTTTGAAAATCCACACATTTCCAGAAACGGATGAAATGAAAGCCAAGGAAAGATGGAAAACTGTTTGCTGCAGAGGATTGCGAGTACGGCGTTCAGGGATGCTCGACACTGAAACTCTTTAAATCAGGATAAATAATGGAAAACCTCCTGTGAAGAGTGAGATGACACAGATGGTGCAGTTGCAGCTGTGATAAACTCTCCCAGCATGCATCTGTTCTGTTTAAACTTTATCGCTGCTGCTGAGCAGAGCAAGAACAAGCATTCCCATCCTTCACCGTTCCACCCTACAAACCCTACTTTGGCTTCTTCAGCTTTACAAAGGATCCCTGTCTCCATGAAATATACAACTTAATTGTTTTCCCAACTAATTTTAGGTGTGGTTCACCATCTGGCGAAGGCAAGAACTTCTGTTATATCTGAAGTCACAGAGGACCTGTTCCAAAGAAACAACAGCCCGCTTGCCACAATGACTACCGTCCAGTAGCACTGACTTCAATTGTGATGAAGTGTTTTGAAAGACTGATGAGAGATCACATCACTTCTTCACTTCCTCCCACCATCGACTCACTTCAGTTTGCTTACCGGACTAATCGTTCCACAGACGATGCCATATCTCACCTGCTCCACACATCCCTGAGTCACCTGGACACTGGCAGAGGGAATTATGTTAGGATGCTGTTCGTGGACTACAGTTCAGCATTCAACACAATAATTCCCTCTAAGCTTTTCACCAAGTTGACGGATCTAGGACTCAGCTCATCACTGTGTCAATGGATCCTCAACTTCCTCACAGACAGACCCCAATCAGTGAGGGTAGGAAAACAAGTCTCCCCCTCCATCTCACTCAGCACTGGAGTGCCTCAGGGCTGTGTTTTAAGCCCCCTGCTGTACTCACTGTACACTTATGACTGTGTAGCCACATCCGACACCACCTCCATTGTCAAGTTTGCTGACGACACTGCTGTTGTGGGCCTGATCTCCGACAACATCGAGACGGCCTACCTGGAGGAGATTAGGAACCTGGAGACCTGGTGCCAGGAGAATAACCTCCTCCTAAACATCAGCAAGACTAAGGAGCTGATCGTGGACTTCACTACAAAGCAGGCGAGGAATTACAAACCCCTCATCATCAGTGGCACGCCAGTGGAGAGAGTGGACAGTTTCCGATACCTGGGTGTCCACATCACTCAGGACCTGTCATGGTCCTGTCACATCAACACCCTGGTTAAGAAAGCCCGTCAGCGTCTCTTCTTCCTCAGAAGACTTAGAGACTTCCATCTGCCACTGAAGGTGCTCAAGAACTTCTACTCCTGCACCATCGAGAGCGTCCTGACGTCAAACATCTGCACCTGGTTTGGGAACAGCACCAAGCAGGACAGACGAGATCTGCAAAGGGTGGTGCGCTCGGCAGAACGCATCATTCAATCAGAGCTCCCTGACCTGCTGTCCATCTACACCAAGCGGTGCAAGTCCAAAGCTAGGAAGATTATGATGGACCTCTCCCATCCCAACAATGGACTCTTCTCACTGTTGAGGTCTGGGAAGCGCTTCCGCTCCCTTAAGGCCAAAACAGAGAGAATGAAGAGGAGCTTCTTCCCCCAGGCTATTCGGGGCCTGAACCAGGTGTAGGACTGGACTCTCCCAAACACGTCACTATAAGACTGGACTCTCACACACGTCACCACACGCACCACCACACATTTCCTATAATCCTATAATTCCTATAATTTATAATCCTTATCTTTATAATCTCTTCTGCTATTTGCACATTCTTTACTGTAAATTCCTAAGTTAATTTGTAAATTTTTGTAGTAAATTGTAAATATTGTAAAACTTTTCTTCTGTCATTTAATGGTCGGGCATTGTACAGCTACAAGCATTTCACCCCCATGTCATACTGTGTATGGTTGTGTGTGTGTGCCAAATAAAATTTGAATTTGAATTTGACTTCTCTGTGTTGAACCAAACCCAGATCTTTCCCTAAACTTAAGAAAGGCATCTGAGTTAACAATGAAAAAAGGGGGTTATGTTTAACTTACTGTGCATTCAGTATCAGCATATCAGTTTCCTCATTACATTTATCTTTTCTTCTATTTCTGAATCTATTGGCCATTTGTTTCAAAAGCTCACAATGCATGGCCAAATTTTATTATTTTTGCAGTTGAAATTTTTGAATTTTTAATGCTTGGGGAACTAAGTTAGTAAAAAAGTAAGCACGTTTTTTTGTTTATATAGCACCTTTCAAGATAACTATCACAGAGTGCTTCAACACAAAAAATGATAAAAGATAAGAACAAACAATTACCCAAAAGCAAGATCAAAAAGATGAGTTTTTATCTGCTTGTTAAAGAAACCAGCGAGTCCACAGATGGTAGAAATTCCAGAGTCTGAGGACCACTGTGGCTAAAGCTCCATCTGCTTTAGTTCACGGCCTTGTTGGCCACACAGCCAGCAAGCCCTGATCATAAGACCTGCTGGGAATGTATGGAAAATGTGTTTGCTGCTTTAACTTAAGTGGACGTGCAAGTGATCTCTTTTACAAGTGAGGGAGATGTGCAAAGACTGCAGTGATGTGGACGCTGTACTGATCTGTTGTTGTGAACAGAGACCTGAGCTCGAAAGCTTAAGTGTCAATTTACCAGAAAATCAACATTCCCAACCTCAGTTATGGCTAAAACTCTGGACAGCAACCAAAAGAATGAAATTGCTCACACGAGTGGTGGAAATGAGTTTTCTGCGTATGGTGTCTTGGATCAGCCTTAGAGATGGGGTGAGTGGCTCAGAGATGCTACTCCTCCACATGAAAAGGATCCAGGATGCCTGCTGGACGCCTCAAAGGTGAAATGACATGTCCAAGTGAAAGGAGGTCTGAGGGGAGGCCCAGGAGGGATTACATCTCTCACCTGGCCTGAAAATCCCTTGGTGTCCCACCAGCAGAGCTGGAAGAGGTGGCTGGATAGAGGAAAGCCTGGGCTTCTCAGACACAGATAAGCATCAGCGATGGATGGATGGATGGAAGGATGGATGGATGGATGGATGGCCAAATCAGTAAAGAGCAACACAAATTCCCCAGTTAATGTGAAGAAACTTCACTACTGTGAAATTCACGGCTCAATGTGACAATCAGCATTCAAGTTGTTTTGCAAAGCTACCTGTTTACAATACTTATGGTGATTGTTCTTCCAAATTATTCAAACACCGTGGGAATGCACACATTTTTGGTAAGGCAACACAGTGGTGCAGTGATTAGCGCTGTAATCTCACAGCAAGAGGGTCCTTGGTTCAAATCCACGGGCTGGCTGGGGTCTTTCTGTGTAGCTGCATGGGTTTGAGTATTCCAACTTCCTCCCACAGCCAAACACATGCATGTTAGGTTAATTGGTGATTTTAAATTGCCTTTAGTCAAATAGACTGGTTCTTATATAGCACTTTTCTACTCTACCTGAGCACTCAAAGCACTTTATACAACATGCCATATCAAATACAAGGTCAGGTGCTTTCTATCGGACATTCACACTCCGACGGACGCTTCAGAGAGTGACTTGGGATTAGCATCCTTCCCAAAGACATTTGGCATGCAGACTGCAGCAACCAGGGATCGAACGACCAACCTTCCAATTAGCAGATAATTAGTAGATGTATGTGTGAGTGGTCATCTGTCTCTTTGTGATCAATTAACAAACTAGGGTACACCATGCTTCACATGCACCACTACCCTTTGATAAGAGGATGAATGGCTGGAATCCTGTGAAGCATAAAGTAACTATACACCACACAGCTGTGCACTAAAGTACTAAATGTCATACATGTGTGTAACATCTATGTTGTTTTCACATTCTAATCTACAAGCAGCTACAAAACAATTTCCCAACTCAGGAATTCTAACCACATTAATGCAGGGTTGCATTTGGAGATGTCAACCCATTTTCATCCCACAGTGTCAATATCTCTATTCTGTCAGATGCTTCCGGCATCCCAGAATAGAGACACAAGGTGTCCTTTTGCACAGAAATATTGTAGCGGTAGCGGTTGTCTATTAAAAAAGGGTCAAAAATCTGCATTAAGGGATGTTGTGGTGGAGTAAAATACAATTTTACCAACCAGGAAACTGCTGTTCATGACCCACTTTGATTACTGTAGTTTCATTTGCACTCCCCTTTTACTTTACTAAGGCTCTAAAACAACATGAACAGGTTTAAGAAAGCATGCACGTGCACACCATTAAGCCTGCAAGGTAAAAACTCAGACTGGCCCGGTGTGTTACGATATGATACTCAGGGGTCCTTTATGAGTGAGAGACCTCTCAATTGAGATAAACCAGATTCCGAAGGGCACCTTGTGTGTGTGACACATATGTAAGTCTTTGGATAGGGAGATTCACCATATAATATCATATTAACTCTATAATGCAAAGTGCATCATGTTTTACACATGAGTTTTTGAGACCTCTACATCAGTGTGATTGTTTTTAATGCTATCAGGTACATGTTGGGCTATAGTGAGCAGTGTAATGCACAGAAATACTGGATGTAGCAAAAATGATACAAATTAAAACCCATATTGGCAAAAATCCACGTTTATTTCCCTTTTTACATTTAAAAAAAATGTTCAATAAACAGTCAAGTTTAAAAAATGTGGCACTTATTTCACAGTTCAGGCTGTACAGGGTTAAGAAACAGTAATTGCAGTGCACATGTTGCAGACCTTTTCATGTTGTACCAGTATATTTAATACAGAGTCAAAATGATTTCATTCTGATGCCCACAGGTTGCTATTTCAGGAGAAAGCCTCTATCTGTAATTTTACATCATGCATCACCTCCTAAAAAGGACACCATCGCACGGCTGGAATGTAGCAAAGTATGAAAAAAATGTGCAGTCCCTGAATAATATTAACATTGTTCATTTTAACTGAGCTTAACCTTAAAATATATTCAGCTGTTCAGATTTCCTTCCCTCACCCAAGAATGTTATAGATGCGTGTCACAGTGTCATTGAAAGCAGGTGGGTTGTTTGTGCCTGCAGGATGAACACACAGTAGCTCGAGGTAACTGCACTGATCAGGACAGCACAATTCAGGTAACACATTCTTCTCTACTTTAAGTGATGCATGCAGCTGCTCTGTGCCAGATCAGATTCGGTTTCTGTGTTCAGTAAAGTTCCTCGTTCGGAGGGTGAAGTATCGGCTGCAGCAGAAACACATCTTTCTGCTCGCTCATTAGGACATTGGCACACAAGAAGCCCTTGGGCCTCTGGGTAACGAAGGACCCCACAGACTTGTGGGTAATTGGCCGGCTAGAGTAGAGTACAGGTGAACACTGACTTGTTTGAGAGTTCTGGTTGGCCAATCAGCTGGCGCCTCCACTTTATCCAACTGAACAGCGGGAGGGGGGAGGGCCTCCAGGGACAAAAAAGTATGCGAGCACGCTGCAGAAAAGTTTTTGAAAGCAGTGATGCCGAACTGCTGTGAATCAAATGCTATCCACACCTGTCCTGTTTACTGCAGGACCTGCGTTCCCCTCCCAGAACAATAGCAAACAAGAAAGTCTTACAGATGGTCGTTTTGTGAGAGAATGAGAATGACGTTGCTGCCTTGCTGTTGCTGCTGCTGCTGTGGTTGCGAGCCAAATTCTGATGTTGTTGTAGAAACCCAGAGCCAGCTAGCACCGCGGTTTGTTTAGCCTCGAGGGAACGGGCAGGAGTGAAACCAACCAGGAGAGCTCTGGGACTGGATACTCAATTAAGCCAGACTTGTCTAAAGAAATTGCTGCAAAGATCCCAACTGCTGACAAACTGGCCTCCCCACGGTGACAGCTTAATCATAGTTCTGCAGAAACTGTCCAACATACATTGGTTCAGTCGTGGATTTAAAGAGAGAGAGAGAGGGAGCTCTGGCGTGCTGGGACTTTGTTGTGATTTGTCATCCTGATGCTGCCGGTGTTTGGAACTCGCTCTAATGACCGCGCAAGCCCCGTGACAGCGGCCCCCGTTTGAGCCGAGGCCGGGAATCCATCATTCTCTTCTTTGTGGCTCATTGGCTCGCTGCCCCCCGTCCAGGACAAACTCCCTCGCCGCTGCTACTGTCACTGAAAGGAGCAAATAAACGTGACAGCAGGTTTACAGGAGGTAGGTCACCTGGGAGATGAGCTGACGGTAACAGACAACACGAAGCCTCGGGCGCCGTTTGTCTCCACACAGCAGGTTGCAGTTCAGCCGTGGTTTGAGCTCCCATTCACCTCCATCACGCCCATCTGCTGACGACCTGGTGGGCCTTCCACCACTCACCGCTGCGGCTTAAAAACATGTGATCAGTCGAAGGGTGTGTGTGTGAGACTGTGAGCACACAAACATACAAATACGGACACCTAACTTATGGGAAATATTAACCAAACAAAGGTCAAACAAAAAATAAACCTGTCTTGCAGCAAAGGGTTTGAGCATCCTGCTGAGACAGCACTTATGCATGGAGCAGTGAGAGGTTACAAAGCCTATAATACAAACTTAAAATGAAAGCAATGAAAACGAAGCAAGCAATTAATGATCAAAGCATATAAGATCAGAAGGATAATGCAAAATTGATCAAATAAATGCAGGCAATATTCTATCACAGGGAATATGAAACCAGAGCAGCAGTGAGTATATTCTTGAAATAGATAACGGAAAACTTCAATTACAAAAGTACCAATTTTCTAAATATTAAACTGGTTCAACAAAACTGGAAGACAGCAAGTCCCAGTTAGAGGCAGCGGCAAACATGAAAGTCCTCTTCCCTGAAAGTAAACTTTGTTGTTCCTCTATATCATGTTTTGAAAATAGTTGCATGAAAATGGATATTTCTGAGATGTACAGTCACATCATCTGTGCGTGTAAATACTCGCTTACTCTGGCTCATGGCTCAATCTCGCAGAAACTTTAGTTTCCCACAGTTTCCGTTTGCTAAATGCAACAGTCACTGAACTCTCTGCCACAACACTGAGTCAGAAGCAGATTACATAATACCCTTATAATAAAATTCATATTAACAAAAGGTCAAACTTTGAAAATAAGCCTTGCTTTACATTTCATTTTCATAATAGCAGCCGGTTTCTGCATCCTACTGCACTGAACACAGAGGGCAAAAAAAATAACACTTAATAAAAAAATAGTTTTTTTCAGTTTACCAGTTTACCATTACTACTAGAACAGTAGTAATAGTAAACTGCATAACCAGTTCTGGTGATTACAAGACATAAATATCCATGTTGTCCTTATTTGTACACCCAGTCTCAGTAATCTAATTACTCTTAAGCCTTTCTCTTATGCAATTAACATTAGTTCCTTATCTATTAAATCATTCATACTCAACAATTTTGTCACCTCTCAAAAATGAGACATTTAGTTTGTCATTGAGACTTGGCTCAAACCAGGCGACTGTTGTCCCCTCACAGAAAAGTGAAACAGTCTGGGCCGAGCACTAGAACCTGAGTTTTATTGGAACTGAGGCTTCATTCTGGCAAGAAGAAAAATTCACCACCACAGCAACCCCAAGAAAACAGACTCATTTTTCTTGGTACTACAAGATACACTTGTTTCTAAACCCCTTTCCTTTTTGCAGCAATCTAAGGTCTTATCATTTGAGTGGGTGACCTTCCATTGTTAATTTGAATTTATGAAGTTCAACTAACTATTGAATTATTGAAATAATAACAAAATGAATTTGTTTTTTCAACTCAATTTTAATCACTTGAATTAACAGCAGAAACAGAATATTTTGTGAATAAACATCCATGTCACATGGTCAAATTAACCTTAACAAAATCAAAGTGCTAACAATAAAGTGCTGTCTTACATTTGAAATGAATATCAAATCTGAATAGGACACACCTTTGTATTACTAGGCAAGACTGAAAACAAATCTGTCCCTTCAGTATAAAAGAAAGCGTATGTTCTTGCTTTTTCAAACTGCAATTTGTAAAATCAGATTTCACTTAAGAATTATTGTATATATTTAAGTGACACTTGCAGGTAGCTTTTCAGCAAATTCGCAATGATAATACAAATATAATGTATATATAAAAGGTTTTCATTAAGAACATTTTTGTGTTACCAAAGCGGATGTATTTTAATTTTAAAAAAAAACTCTCAACTTTACTTTTCTAAAACCAATGACAGTCAAACTTTTACAAGCTTATAAAAATGGGAACACCAACTTTAAAAACACTGGAAGACACCAAAGTTGTCAACATTTGTTTTGTGTCTTAGAAAATCCCAAAAGTAATTAAAAAGAAAATGCTGGTTACAACTTTTGAGCTAAATTCCCACTGTCCTTTTATCCATCTATATTAGTATAGATTAAAGGTTACATCACTCACAATAAGATGTTCATCTAAGATGTTCAAACAAAATAGCAGACAAAAATTGAAAACTTCCATTTTTGTTTTTGTTTTTTAAAAAAAGGTCACAGTCTGAAAATACGGAGCCCCGCAGGGGACATGGGAGAAAAAAAATTAAGACGGACTTTTGCGAGATCTTGCGAGATCTCGCAAAACTAACTTGGGATCTCGCAAAAGTTTTGCGAGATCTCGCAAAACAAACTCGGGATCTCGCAAAAGTTTTGCGAGATCTCGCAAAACAAACTCGGCATCTCGCAAAACTTTTGCGAGATCTCGCAAAACTTTTAGCCGCATTCTTCGGACGCCGGCTCGAAGCCGACCGGGAGGTCGAGGCACGATGTGCCGGGAAAGCGGTGTTCCTCCCGGCTGTAGTAGGTCTCGTTTTAGCCGCATTCTTCCCGTTAGCTTCGAGCTAACGGGAAGAATGCGGCTAAAACTTTTGCGAGATCTCGCAAAACTTTTGCGAGATCCCGAGTTTGTTTTGCGAGATCCCGAATTTGTTTTGCGAGATCTCGCAAAAGTCCGTCTTAATTTTTTTTTCTCCCATGTCCCCTGCGGGGCTATGAAAAAAAGAGATAAAAAGGCCAAAATCGAATTTTGTGCTGGAGTCTTGTTTGCCTAAGCAAACATCTTCATTTTCATTTGCTGCATCTTTGCACTGAGCTTTTGTCCATCCAGATTCATTTAGAATTTCTGACAAAACTCCAAAGTGTACTTGTGGTCATTTGGATAGCTGAGATCAAGTGCATAAATCAGTCCAAAGAAGACGATGAATGTCATGATAACACACAGTTATTCATAACTGTAGTACCTTCAATGACAACTCCCACATCCTCTGGCTCCTGAATGCCTTTTCTTGTGATGGTGTAAATACCCATGACAGTTGCTGCAGTGGATCTCAACCGTTCATCCTCAGTGGAGGAGGTCTGAAAAACAGAAACAATACCTTGGTTAAGAAATAGGTGGTTTCAGGGCTCTGTCACTTGGAGGGGAACATATTATGCAAAACTCACTGCCAAACTTCACTGTTTGTCCAGTGCCCTCCCCTACTAACCCGGCGACTATCATCGGCCTCTCCTTCCAGCGCTTCCCCCTGACACAGCATTTTCTTGTAATCTAGGCGGTAGCGAATAATAAATAAAGAAATCATTTCTAATAATAAATAGGTTTGAACGTCACGGGAGTGCACGTTGTGCTGACTGCAGTTACTCTTACGGCCACATGGTTCACTTTTGGTAGCACTCTCAGTAAACTACATTGCTGTTAAAGACACCTCAAAACAATAATTTCTACTAGAATATGGCATTATATAATAATAAACACAGAATGCCACATTTTTAGATTATAAAAAGAAAACAGTAAGAATGAAGTTAGCCTTAGGAGATCATCTTTCATTGAGCACATGGCGGCTAGCTGGCTAGCTGCTATCAAGCTAGCACAAGCTCCGAGTACTTAGAAGTTGGTGGCTACATAATTTGTCCTCTAAAACAAGGCGCTTTTGAGAAGACCTGTCCACAAAGAAAACCAAATTAATTTGGTATTTTTTAATTACATTTATGAACAACTAACAATATTTGTATGTGTTCTTTGAAAGAAGGACCTGAATCTGTTTTTTGAGTGTAGTTGTTAAATAGTGGGAAGGGGGTGGGATTAAATAAGATTATGCTATTAAGTTATTTATAAATGTTATTGTTTTGTTTGCCTTTGGTTTTGCTACATTTGTTTGTGTCTCTTTTTCCTCTGTTGTTGTTGTTATATTATTTTAAAAACACAATACAGTACATGCCATCCATAGAGCAATATGGGTCTGATCAAATGGGACAGTTCCACTCAGCAAATTTTTGCAGAGCTTCCATGCTTGTTGGAACATCTCATAGACCATAGGTGTCAAACTCTGGCCCGCGGGCCAAATTTGGCGCGAAGCCATACCAAATTACTATTAGAGCTGGCCTACTGGTATTATACAGCTAATATATATATTGTTTAGTATTATGCTTTGCTTGTTCCATATTCAGTTTTCCAGCAAAACTTATTTGAGTCCATAAGAAAAGATTCATCCTTATATCTGGAGGAAGATTTTTTTTTCAATAAATATTAATGTTAGCCCGTGACTTTGTTCCAGTTTTGAATTTTGGCCCACTGTGTATTTGAGTTTGACACCCCTGTCATAGACTAAGGATCTGTTAAACCCTCAAAAGTAATGTGTAAAAGTACAGTGCACAATTACAATGAAAAGCAGACATCTGTTTGAATAAGTGTGTTATAATGAGGGTTTGTATCAAACAAGAATCTGGTGAAAATTAGCAGTGAGGTATGTACAGCTCTACCTTTAAATTCACTAATAACCTGCTTTATGTCTGTTCCCTCACCATCAGGTTGGGACAAACATGGCGGAGTACCTACACAGTTCAACAACAGTGTACCCATATGTCTTTACGCTGGGGGACAGGCATTGTTGTTCCCAAGCTTTTGTATAATAAATGGAACCGCTTAAATGGAACACCAATCTCTTTTGGGTGCTGTTCATGGCTGCATCAAAGCATTTTTTGTTTTTCATGTAAGTTATCCAAAGTCATGTGCCCAGGTTTGGGAATTTCTTCAAACTGTCAAACATGACATGACATGAACCAAATGATGGAAGGGTAAAATGTTGCTCATAAAGCTGCATGAAACGATCTGAGAGAGAGTTTCTTTGTTGCCATTTTTCCGAAGTGTTGATGTATGTTAAATCCTTAAATAATCCAAAGTCACTAATTGACTGACGTGTTACATGTAATTTGTTCTAAAACAGTCAGACTTACATGAAATGTTGTCTTCATGTGTATTAACATGTACTTTTTGAGCTGTAACCAAAAATTTGAAGAAAGGGATATAATATAACAAATTATATAATTGTATTTTTTAAACTTTTATTTTACTTTAATTGTTTTATATATTTTGTATTATTTCCACTGTCTATATTCTATGTATCACATGGTAATAAAAGTAGTTTTTTTATCCAGTTTTTATATGCTTAATTAATAAGTAAAAAATCTATAGTTTTAACCCAAATATTAATTGTAATATAACCCCTGTGATGGGTTATGAGTTTCAACCCAATTTTTGGTAACCTCAGCTTTAAACATTGGTGAATTGAACCCAATTGTTGGATAGTTATCCTAACCCAGTATGCTGGGTCAAACCAACAACCCAACCCTGTTGAACTGAAACAACTCTGGCTTGGCTCGGCCCAAATTTGACTCAGCACTGGGTTACAAATTTGGGTTATTTTTAACCCAGCAGTTTTTAGTGTGTAACAATCCACCCTCTTGTCCAAATATGCTCACTTCAAATCACAATGTCTACTGCCATCTTTTATATACACTATGCGTATTTGCTACAATTTTGAAGATACGCAGTGAGGTGCAGGTGATGTAGAAAGCTCCACTAAACCATTGTAGGATTTTACAGGAATTAATCTGTATTTACTCAACATTCACGCTGTTAAGCACGCATGCTCACAACAGCAGCCAGGACGCAGCTATCTGTCTGTAAGTTCAGAGAATTTCTAAACATTTGTTATTCATAATTAAAAACCATCTTGTGTGTATTCATGCGTGTGATTAAAGGAACACTCTGACATTTTGGATATTTGCTCTCTTGCCAAGATGAGCAATTTGAACTTTCACCTGCTAACTGGGACCTATAGAGTCTGAGCTGGAACTGCTGCTTACACTCTTAATTTCTATGGAAACAGTACGTTTTTCACAGGACTGCACAATCCTGTGAAAACTTTATTTTTCATAAGAATGTATGTGGAAATGCCTCAAGGAGCGCCAGCAAAGCAAAAGATGTTCCCTTTTATGTATCAAAAGAGGTACCATAAGGCAGTCATATCAAAGGCAGTGGTCTATGATCAAATATATCGCTAAACAAATCAAAAGTTCATAAAGATATAAAAAGAAGGGTTATTATATTTTCACCTGCATGTGTTTGTCATCCTCCTCCTTTGAGTGTGTTGGTTCAGAAGGAGAGAATTATTCCACCAGTAGAGAGATGGCGATCTCATTTTGGATGGAAAAAAGTTAAGTGACCAGAAAGCATTCGCACACAGCAGATGGCAGAATTACCTGCCTCATCGTCCGCTGATATCTTCGTCATCTGAAAATGAAGTGAAGAATTGTGGGAGAGCTGCCGTAAATATGATGCAGTAATCCCAGAGAAAACGAAAACGATAACAAGGAGAAATGAGATGGAGTGGCTAACAAAGCGTTGAAATGTGGACAATGAGGGCGACCTGGTGAGCTTCGCCACATCCAGATATGCATGAGGCATAAATCAATATTTATGGCACATAAAGGAGCAATTTTCCCACCATGAATGATTAAACTTCCTAAAGATGGTGGCAGTCGGGCCGTATTATCATGTTCTTATTCAAACTGATAAATGAGGAATTACACAAGCAGCAGTATAGATGAGAATGCTGCACAACGTCTGAGCGGATGTTTACAAATTGCAGGTTATTCTTATAGACATATCATATTTTCCCTAATCGCAGTTTGGCTCTGAATATATATTAATGTTTTAGCAAAGCATGCTGGGTATCATTTAAGAAATGAGGATGTTTGTAAAGTGATTATTTCTTTGTGAAGATTTTCGCTGCGCAAAATTTACAGCTGATTTTTGAAATGATATCAATCATTCACCGCAAAAACAGCTTGACTTGTTTATTCCTTTAAAGATAATAAATGTGATAGTGTGTGTGTGTTAAATTATTTTTACTTCCATGCTGGAGGAAATGGTTAAAAATGATGGATGAAGCTGCTACGATGAGACCTGTATAATTTCCTGCTGCATTCTGAATGAAGTAATAAATGCAGATTTTTGTATTCAGTCAACTCTAATAAGTTCAGTGAATTGATTTCTTCCTTTGAGCCTGTTTTATTGGACAAATTTGCACTTACAAGAGGCAACAGAGCTATATTTTTCCTAGAGACAATGCCTAAAAAGGCATGAAGCAAGATGGATTTCAGGTTTGCTTTTAGGATTACATTTCTATAAGCCATGATCTCATGAATGATGTACACAGTGTTGGTGATAAACTTATTAATACCATTATTTTTTTCATCCCATCTTGTTGTTTCAGACTTCATTCATCATTTGATTTCTATTTTTATATATCCTCTTTTTATTTTTGCCAGTTACTTTGGGAAGGCCAGAAAGTTCTTTTAAGATTCAGTTTCAAAGTGTTGAAGTTGTAAATGTGCATGTGAATGGGTAACCCTTCAGTATTCAATGCTGTTAGAAACTTCAAAGAATGCTTATGCATGTGGACAAGGTACCATGTGACATTAAATAAACAAGCTGGTGTCATCACTGAGACTATGAACATGTTCGACTGGACTGTGACTTTCTAGAGTGTAACATCTAATGTTGATGGTCTAAAATCTAACAGATGATGTGAGACAGATCAAACACTGGAAGATAAATTCATGCAGTAACAACTGTTACGGCTAGAAAGATTGTCATCACAAAGTGAGAACACACTTTCTTATGGCTCCATCAAAGCTTAAATTTAAATTAATAAAAATTTTGTACACTTTCAAAGTCCTGACGACATTCAGTTACTCAACGTACACCGATCAGGCATAACATTATGACTACTGACAGGTGAAGTGAATAACACTGATTATTTCTTCATCATGAGGCCTGTTGGGGGTGCCATATATTAGGGAGCAAGTGAACATTTTGTCCTCAAAGTTGATGTTAGAAGCAGGAAAAATGGGCATGCGTAAGGTTTTGAGTGAGTTTGAAAAAAGGCCAATTTTTAATGGCTAGGTGACCAGTTCAGGGCATTTCCAAAACTGCAGTTTTTGTGAACCTGCAGTAGACAGTATCTATCAAAAGTGGACCTAGGTAAGAACAGAGGTGAATGAGTGACACAGTCATGGACAGCCAAGGCTCACTGGTGCACCTGGAGAGTGAGGACCGATCCAGCAGACGAACTACTGTAGCTCAAACTGCAGAAAAAATGGATTCTGTTTCTGAAAGAAATGTATCAAAAACACAGAACATCACAGTTTGCTGTGTAAGGTGACACAAAGGTAAAAAAGACTCAGGAAGGGTTTGAAGAGCACAACAACTAGTTTAAGGTGTGACTTGGCCTCCAAATTCCCCAGATTTCAGTCCACTCGAGTATCCTTGAAGGTCCCAGCTCACAGATTACAGGACTGAAAGGATCTGTTGTTATCATCTTGCTTCAGATACCACGGCAAACCTCAAGGGTTGAGTGCATACCTTGATGGCTCAGAGGGACCAACACAATATTAGACAGGTTGTCGTAATGTTATGCCTGAACTGTGTATATACATGGACAGTAAAATAATTGTCCTTTTGCTGTCAAATTTTTTTCTTTTCCAAATCATGTTTTTTTTAACAACTGTAGGAGAATAAACTGTCTAGTTATTATCTAGGGCTGTGCGATATGACCAAAATCTCATATCCCGATATAAGAATTCGATCGTCCCGATAACGATATAAATCACAAAAATGTGACATTTTCTGTAAATTCTGTGAATCTCGACTTGCGGGAAGTGTTTCCAGCTGTGTGTCATGTTGCTGGAGTCGAGTGTTTTAACCGATGTATGAAACTATACATTTTTAGACATAAGTTGTAACGGCCGCCGTTTTCTTTGTGAGTATTTATTACACGGCGTGCTGCGGGGAATAGCCTGTTCTAACGTTTGAGCCTAAGGTTTATTTATTAGCACCTGGTGGCTCTTTTTTACTTCTCATCCATAAATAATCTGTTCTTTCACGTGATTCAGTTTATTTTGAAAAGCCTCAACAGGATCTTGAGCTTTATTGTGAAAGGTTTATGTGGAACATAAACAAGCGTCGTTGTTGCTAACCACAACCCATAAAAACAGGCATAGCTGGACTGGCCATCGGGCATACCGGGCATTTGCCCGGTGGGCCGATGGTGATTTTTCGCTTTTATGGGCCGATTATTATATTTTTATTTATTTATTTTTATAACAACAGAGACACGAGGCGGCCGAGTGTCAGGTGAACTGAACTTATATAAACCAAGTTTAGGTGTAGTTTATTTTCGTTGTGCTGACTTTTTACCATCAGTTACTGCGTACTAGCTAGCATGACGGAGTTTCTACAGCTGGGTGGGTGCTATATTACTGATAGTGAACTTTATTTTATTCATAAGGTTTGTTAGTAGAGTTGCCAACCAGCCAGAAAGAGGAAACCAGCAGATGTCGCGCTAAACAACAGCAGCACGTTTAAGCTTGATCAGCTGTTGTTAGAATGTATTTAATATTAATTTCTAGTATCAGCTGATGTTTGCTGGAGCCACAGCTGTTAAGCTGCTGGTCATGATATCGGTTTGGATATGTGGTGAGAGGGAAACATGAAGATGAAACCAGGAGATGTCCTTACTGAATCATCAGAGCTGAACACGTGATGGAGAAACAGGTTTACATTTTAGGTGACATGGATGAGTTGAAGGGAAGTTATGAACTGTTTCTGAGAGACAAATAACACCAGGATCCTTTCTGTGTAGCTGAGAGCTGGTAACTGTGCAGGGGCGGATCTAGCAAAGCTTTGCCAGGGAGGCAGGTGGGGCATTAACAGGGAGAGGGGGGCATCTCATTTAAAATATCTAGCTTTTATTAAATAATTATCTGAATCTTACAACCAAAGTTTTTATCTGATGTATAACGTATAGAAATCATACATAAAAATAATGCTATAAACAGTTTATTTTACGACACCACGAAACAAACGATAGCGTAAAATGAAACGATAGACGTTTTTATATCGTCATCCGATATATATCGTTATATCGAACAGCCCTATTATTATCTACTAAGTCTTCTGATTATCCACTAACTACCCATGATCCCAAATTATCACAGATGAGTGCTTGTTAGGGGACCCACTTGGCCCTATTTAATTGTACTGCTTAGTCAGAAGGAATATGTGTTTTTTAGTGTTTTAGATATACAACCACCATCACTCCAGAACTCATTTGGAAGTCATGCAAAAATTAATACAAAGTGCAAATGATCAGTTTACAAGGACGATGGTAAAACACAGCAAACATGCATCAGCAAAAACAACAGTATGTACAATGTTATTACATATGCAAAAGCTTTATTTAATTGATGGATCTGTTTTTACCCCTCACCCATAATGCCAAGTATCCAGAAATATGTAGTGGGGGAAATGACAGATTCAGTCAAGCCAATCAGAGTCCTTGCGGACTGCATCAACGTAATGTTCAGTAACATGTTTAGGCAGTTGTATGCCAGGTTACAGTTTTCAGAACAGTTTGCAGTTTGATGGTCAAAGCATGAATCCTTCATTAAATCAGTGAAGATATATTATACCCTCCCAGGATTACTCCAAAAATAAGAAAGGCAAAACAATAAAAGAGTGCCCGAAGGAAGAACTTAAGAGTCCAGCTGGACACTCACCTAACTTCACTGGGAAGTTTTGTTTTCCAAAGGTAGCACTATGTCACCACTTACAAGCAAACTAGTCAAAAACCAAATACTGCTAATTCCAAACTCCCTTTGTCAGAGATTCTGGACAAGCCCCCGCTTGTTATAATTGGTTAAAAGGTCAAGGGGATGTGGGAAAGTAACAAAAAGTGTCCTGGATGAAAATAGGTGTCCATAACTGTTAAATTAAAGGTCTTTACCCCACTTTAGCCTGCTAATTCCACTGTTCTCCAACCTAACGCAGACTTTTGCTGTTGTCTTAAAGACGACTCGACCACTGTCATGTAATAGTATTATTTCATGGACACCAAAGGAGACCGTGTACATAGGTCTCTAAATGGGTTATTATATTCAGTTATTACAAAAACATTGTAACTGGGGCTAAACAGAGGGATGTTCAGCTGATACCCTTCTGTGCATCCAGCTCTGTAAGCTGCTTTACAACCAACCTACACTGCAGGGCATCCTTTCATGCTCTATATGACTTAATTGGTGTCTGTGGCGGAGGTGTGGTCCTGGGCGCGGCTGCAGGGGAGGAGTGGTGCAGTGGGCTCAACGGGGCGGTGCTGGAGATGCCGGTGAGAACAGCTGATGGCGATTTGGACTGATAATGGTTTCCTTCCCTTTTTATAGTGAGATGGAGAGGAGCGGAAAAGAGGGAAATCAGCTGGGACCGACAGCTGTCAGACTGTGTTCAGTCTGGGAACACTGTAAATAAATGTGGAACCTGGTGATAAAGACCTGAGTGTGTGTGTACCTGTGTATAGTGCATTTCACAGTGTCATATCTGTTTTCATGTCTGTTGATATATGTTGTCTCTTGCTCTCTGTCTAGCTTTCTGTGTATGTGCATGGATGGATGGAAAGGGGGACATAAATCTCAGCCCTAAATGCCATATTAATGAATCAATCAAGTAGTATTGATTTAATAGTATTTAAATGTTTCTCTAAAAATATCACTTTGGCGTATTGATCATCCAGTGAATCAATCATGGTTTGACAAAAGTAAGTAGGATTTATTCATTAGGGCTATGTATATCAAGTGTACATTGCATAGTGATCCATTTAACAGCTGCTGAGATTTTAATCTGGACCATCTTGCAAAGATGGCTAAAAAATGACTTATTTAACGATTCTCATGATTTATTTTTTTTAAATTTAAGAGTATCTGTTCTTTCAGATGATGAAACAACCAAAGAACAATCAGTCAGCACTCACAGTCCATGTTCACACTCGGAAACAGTGCGTGTGAGAGAGTTATTAAGTGAACTGACAGGCAGAGCAGCAGTGTTTCAATGAGGCCACATGGATGTAGCAAAGGCTGATGGTGCTTTTAATTCCCCTTTGGGGGAAAAAAATCCCCTAATGATGCAATCAACCAGGAGTCTGCCTCCTGCCAATCACCTGTCAAATTATGAAAAGCGCTGTTTGTGGTTTTAATCTCGCTGAATGCCATTCAACAATTTTCTATGCAGAACATTAGAGTGCAAGATGAATTAATCAGAGGGAGAAGAAATCAATCGAGCCCTGACATTTCGAACTGCGCTGTATGACTCCTCACACACACACACACACACACACACACACACACACACACACACACACACACACACACACACACACACACACACACACACACACACACTCTGCCAGGCATTCTGGCTGATTTGATTACAATCCTACAGACTGGAAATGCAGAACTCTCAAGACTTTGCACTAGTGAAGTGGGTAATGTTGCAAGAGCTGTCTAAATTTCAGACATTCAGAGACAGTGTAGAACAGTGGTGTCAAATATATGGCCCAGGGACCACAACTGGCCCCTCCAAAAGGATTTAACCTGCCAACGAATTTTGGACTGTATATTGGTCAGCTTTGTGGTTTGTCTCCTTACAAAGCCATCACCCATTGTCAGTTATGCAGTAGTATGTAGTAGATAAAATATGAAACAGTTTTTTCCACTATGTTTTCTAATACTT
This sequence comes from Rhamphochromis longiceps, assembly GCF_057381845.1. Lineage (NCBI taxonomy): Eukaryota > Metazoa > Chordata > Actinopteri > Cichliformes > Cichlidae > Rhamphochromis > Rhamphochromis longiceps. The sequence goes on from NC_140558.1 coordinate 12,016,280, forward strand.
TATTTAGGTGGTCTGGCCCACTTAAGATCAAATTGGCCTCATGTGGCCCATGATATGAAACGAATTTGATAGACCCTTAGTTCATCCTCTGTCAGTTAAGAGCTTTGAAGGCATTAAATGTCTCTCGTCTTGGAAGAGTGTGGGAGTCTGAGAGGCAGAACTTTAGAGTAGTAATGACCTAATCGATGGGAATTTGGGGAAGGCAGACAAGAGGTCGCTGGATCAGAATAATGAATCCAAGTTTGAGAATGCGGTGGGTTTCACAAGGTGGAAGCGTAGAAGAGGAAAGATCAGCAGGGCTTGATTAAACACTGTGGACTGGAAACAGATGTGAGGTACAGGATATTTCTTATTGAACTTACACAAAAGCCTCTTTCTATCCCTAAACAAATCAGAGATGTGGGTAGCAATTCAAAGGTCTGAAACGAGAGTAAATGACAACAGTCCAAGGTAACAGTTTCATCTCACAAACAACAAGTGTTTATAGATTGTATGATTTCAGAAGCTGTTTCCTATACTTGAATTATGCTCCTGAAAAGACAGAAAGATTTCTGCAAAGCTATGCCGAAGAGTGTGTTTTGGGTAACTACAGGCTGCAGAGACTGTCCAAATAGTCAATACGCATCTTTCAAATCTCAGCAAAGCACTGTGAGAGTTTGATAGTTTAAAAAAACATATCATAGAAGTTGTTGGCACAAATATGAAAGAAAAAGAACAACTGGCATCCCAAGACAAAATAGGTGCAAGTTTGTTGTTGGAAACCTCCTTGTACATTTACTGTCTGCAGTCAATCAAAGAAAATCTTGGTCGACTGGTCTGCTTAACTGCTGGCTTGTTTAACCCACTGACTGGGTGGCATGATGTTGTAAAAGTTAGCATCAACAACTCACAGCAGAAAGGTTCTTGGTCTGAATCTTCCGGTAGAGACTAGAAAAGTTAGGTTAATACATTTTTGGACAATTACAGACTTTTTACAAAATTTTGCCTCTATTTATCACTGTGCATCTGCTTGCTAGCACTGTCAACTCACAGCTTGAAAGCTTTCTTCTGTGTGGAGGATGTTTTCCTTTTATCTACGTGGGTTCTTTCAGGGTACTCCAGCGTCCTCCCCCCAACAAAATGCATGCTTTACAGGTTAATTGGTGCTTTAAGTGAGTGTGTGGCTGACTGTGTCTCTGTGTGGACCCTTTGATGGGCTGGCCACCTGTCCAGAGTGAGCTTTTTAATGAAGTCATAACAGAGATTTTTTAAATTACTTTAGCTTGTAATTAAAGGTGTAGTTTATGTCTAGCTTCGCTGTTGCTACAAACAGTCACTGAAGCTGACGAAGCTGTTGGTGGTTCTAAAACTTTAATTAGACCAAACATATTAAAATATGCCAATCTTGACATGTTAGCAGTCAAACCTGAAGCACAAAATGTTGGTGCACCATCCTAACAGAAACGTTATCGTCTAGTTTTAGGATACACATCGTTGGTAATTGATCTGTGACATGCAAACTGCTGCAGAATTTAGACTCAGCATTTGGGCAATCATTTTAACAAAAAGCAGCCACGCTGACGATTCAGGCGTCAGTTAGCTTGAAGCTGATAGTGAATGTAAGCACTAATTAAGCTAGCAGCTACAACTAGGTGACTGCGCCATTGGGAAGTACATAGCTGTAAAAGTGTGAGAGCGTTTTAAATGTTTTATAGGTATTGTGTTCAGTCAGTATGACTTTCTTCATTTTAGTGCTCAGGCCTGTGTTTCATAAGTAGCCAGCTGATGCATTATCTTAAGAGAGTGACCAACCAGCGCTAACACTGACCATGAATGTATGGAAGAAAAAAAAAGAGCAGATATTTCTAACCACACTTTTTTCATAACCTTGCAGCCTTTTATTGAAAACTTTCAATTTATCCGAAGATGATGTTGAAATGATTCTCATCAGCAGACGAAGGCTGGCGGGGACTTAAAATATTCATTTCTCGATTTATTTTTCTTCTTTTTGACGCTCAGCTTGAGGTTGTTTCATATGAACGATAACTGATTTCCTGCTTTTACTCTTCCTGACTGCGTCCCTGATGGATGTGTGTACATGCATGCAGCAGTGTATAGGTTTCGAATCATGATGGATGGTGGGGTGAAGAGCAAAGACCATGAGACTGTGTACACCAGGACTCTGTACATCTCCATCAATCTCCTGTTAATGCTGCAGCCGTAGCACTGAGGCTCTGGGACGCGTTGTTGACGTCCCATTGAATCCTGGGTGATTTATCATGCTGAGTCAAAGAGTTCAAGCTCTGCATGTATTCCATACATTTCAGTTTTTAACCATGTTTACTTCTGTCTTATTTCTCTTATTCCGTTTTTCATTATTCTTGAGGTTGTTTCATATGAACGATAACTGATTTCATTTTTCATTATTCTTGTTTTAACATCCTTACTTCACATTTTCCTCCTATGTTATCTCCCTGCTTTTGGCTTCTTTCCTCCACCCGTTCTTTATTGCATTATTCCATTCGGTCTCTTAAGGCTTTTTTCAGTCTGCATTCTCATCTGTTCATGTGTTGCAGTGAAATGTCACCAGTCGAGTCCCAAAGTGACGCAGTTTGAAATTCATGTTCAAAAATACAGCTCCTTAATTCCTTGAAATGAAAAATTGAAATTGAGGAATGATGAGTAACATCCTTTCCATAGACATCATAAAAGACAGACATTGCTTCTGGAAATGAGAAATGAGAAATGAGAAAGCCTGCAGCCAGTGCTGAAGTGCCCTTGAGCTGAATTCTTTTTGAAGTACAAAAAAAAAACAACTTCTGTTCCTTTAGAAGTGTAGAAGAAAACTGCTCGCTGTCTCGATCTCTACAAACTCTTTCCTTTTTAGTCACTCACTTTGGGTCATATTGAATAAAAGAAATTGTCTATTTTGTAAGTGTAGCCCTGTCTGCAATTATTCGGGCTTGCAGTATAAAGAAAAAGTCTACTGTTATAAGAAATGGTTAAAATATAAATAGTTGATAAAAGGTTTAAAAATCATATGCTTGGGTACAAATGTATTTCATTTACAGTTAAGAGTCCAATAAATATAAGGGTTTCATGATTTAGAGTTCATTTTCTGTGCACAATAAATATGTTGGGGTGTAACCTAAGTTTATTTACCCATCTAATGTCAGTTATCTCAATATTGTATTGTCATTGGTTGTTGTGCTGACGAGCCAGTCAATGTCACTCTTCTCTGCTATGGGGGCGGGACGAGTGGTAATGTTTGTGTGAATCTGTGGGAGCGGACACAGAAGCTAAGTCTGAAGAGAGAGATGTCGTAAGGCAAACGTGGTGTGGATTTTGCATCTAAGTGTATCGTTGAGGTCGACTACCCGTGGTCCTGATATTACTTATTTGTGATCTGCAAGAGGTAAATGAGACTGTGTGCCTTGACATTTGTACTGTAACTATTCGTTATAGTGATAAAATAGCGTGATATATGATGCTAACAAGCGACTTGCTAATTAGCGCAGCTTACCGCGTTATGTGCTGTGATGCCATGCTGTATGTTTAGCTCTGTGATTTTCAGTCAAAGCATGCTAATGCTAAATCGTTATGTGATAGCATTTGGTATTGTAGCTCAAGTGTTTAAATATGTTTAGAAGCCGAGGGACGCTCTGAAAGGAGAGGGAGAGAGAGGTTTCTGCCCGGATGGACCCTGCTGTTTTCTCACCCCTGGCTGTTTCCTCGCCCCTGACTGTTTTCTTACCCCTGACTGTCTTCACTACTGGTGAACTAACTGCCCGTTTCTGATTGCCCCACTAACAAACTCATTGGACTCGTGAGTACTAACTGGAACTAAAGTGCACGTATTTTGTTTATGGCTCAGTTTGAGTGAAGCGGCCATCAGTTTTAGGCCTCACCGCACCCGAACTTCGAATCAGGCCTGCAACAAGCACCGTGCTACAGGTGTAGTGTGGACAGGTTAAAGTGTGTGTGTGTGTGTGTGTGTGTGTGGGCCCACTGTTACAAATTTGGTTTAATTTGAGTAAGTGTGTAGTTTTAATCAAAGTTATTATCAAAGGTTGAAATTCATCCATTTTAAAGGTGTGAGCTGTTGTAACTGAAATAACAGTTGGCACCTAAGAAAGAGGTATTTTGTGTGGATAATCTTTATTTATAATCCATGTAGTCACATTTACAGTATTTTTTGTTTGTTTATTTTAATTCAATTCATTTTATAAAAGTAACTGTTTATATTAATTTCTTTGCTGTCTAAATAAATACCCGGTGAGGGATAGATTTGTGTAAAATACAGTTGTGGTGGTCCTTATTAGTTAAATTAGAGGGTATCAGTTATCATTATTAGTAGCACTACGAACCCAGGCCCAGTCTCATTGTACTATATACTCTAGCTTTACCATAGCTACGTGGGACCTGGGTTACATAAGTCTTGGTTATGATCATATTTTTCAAATACAACATGTAACTGAAAAATCATTGTGCAGTGAGCAGGAGGTTCACCCCTCCTTGTCACATCTCATATGTAAAACCAAGATGGCAAAATACGAGGCTTCAAAATGAAACTGTTGTCATGGATGTTGTGAGTGTTATCATGGTATCTATGTTTACCTGTTACACTGTGTATGGTCCTCCTGAAGCATGCAGCTGGATGTTGAGGTGCTGGAGAAGTTTAAACGGGAGGCTGCAATGCATCAAAATGAGAGATGGGAGGAAATGTAGCAGCTTTACTGGTAGTTCGGGAGGTCGTATGTAGTATTTGAGATGATCACAGAGAATCACATTAGTGTGTATGACACAGAGTTGACTGCTTGAAGTAGATTGCAGACAGATTACGGGACAAATACTTTGGTCCTGACCCCAGCGCTGAGTGACGTTATAAAACACACAGCAGACAATGAATAGCATTTAGTGTAAATAAGTATGCAGACATCTTGGAGGAAACTCTTGATTTTTTTTTCATGCAGTTGTGTTTGACTTTAGATTTTATTTTTAGCCCTCGTGACCTCAGAGCTGACATTGAGCATGTACATAAAATTTAAACATTTACCCTCAGAGAGAGAGAGAGAGAATGGGATCTTCTTCCATCTGGGTATACTGATAGTGTTTCTCAGTTACTCCTTCCTGCTTCCTATTTTTAGCCTTTTACTTTATTCTCTGGCACCTTACGGCCCTTGTTCATAATAATTTACTTTACTTTTAGGCTTCCGTTCCTCTTCTCTTACTATCGTCTCTGATCTATTTCTAAATAATAATAAATACTTGCAAATGTCAGCCTGCTCGTCTTTCAGTTCACACCTTTTTCTTTTCCATTTAAGGAGCGTGTACTTTCTCCTTTTGGCAGTTGCACATTTCCCTCCATAAAGTGACATTTCCTTTCCCTTTTCAGAGTGAAAGGGCCCTGTTATATTTTTGATTTTATGTACAAAGTAAAGAACCCCTCTTTTCTTACCCCTGCTTTTGGCATCTGTGCCATCACATGCAGAACCTTTTGTGGGCATACATGAACATTTCATGTCACAACACATGAATAATTTCTATTTTGGCGACATGTGGATGAACTGCAGCGTGGTGGCTTTAAAAAAGCTGTAGTGAAAACCAAGCTGCAGCGAGCACAAGCCCACCCCTCACCAGCACCACCAGGGCCAATCACTGACAAATATGACGCTTGTTTTGAGCTTGTATTTGGTGTTCCCCACTGGGCCAATCAGAGTCATTTTAGATGTTGGAATTCAGCTGAAATGAGATGCATCAACTCCCTAAATTTGTCAAACACAGATCTCTGGGACACTGCGAGAAAATGTGCATCTTACCAAATCATATTCCTTATCTCAACATGTCAATTTTTCCAACGTAGACTGTAAAATTCTTGTTTAATAAAACAAGCAAACATTTTGGCTCATTCATTTATTCTGCACTCGAGTATTTCAACCTGTTTCCAAATCAAGTCAGCTTGTTTCACGACATTTCTGAAGAGAAGCATCTGGAGACAACGCAGAATAGCATTACTGCGCTACAATGAAGAAAAATGAAAGTCTTAATCCTATCAGCGTTTGAGATATCGTGCGTGGCAGTTGGACAAACAAGGGTAAATTTGTTGTCTTTCAACCAATTTCATCATGACACTGTAAACCCACAGAGGTTCTTGCTTGTATTTCAGTAGGATTCATTCATTGCAGAGGACACATGAGACGTACGTGACGTTTTCGAGCATTTGGAGGAATGTTTTTTGCTTTTAACAGTTTGTAGACAGTAGAAAGCTGACAAGTGTGGGAAGCAGGACATTCCGGACCAAGATGATCCTGGTTTAGATTTTAGTTCTGTGTCACCGATTTTGTATTTGCTGAAGTAGAGACCTTATAAAAGGGGCAGACATGGCACTTACTACACTATAAAAGAGCCAAGAACCAAGCTATCTATCTAACTATCGATCTAATAAAGGTGTAGGCGGGTGTCTTTTTTTCTTGGCTTACTGTGTGCATTCGGTGAATTAGGTGTTTATTGATCATGAGAAGTTGATCATGTTGAGTGGGTAACAAAGTGGGAAAGTTGTGTAACTGTCCATGCCAGGGAGGAAAAACTCTTTTCTTTTTTTTTTTTTTGCCTGTCCCCTTTGGTTTTTCAGCCGTCAGAATTGTTGTCTGAAGACCAACAAGGATACCCAGTGGATTTACTTTGCCAAATGGCAAAGTAAATCCTCAGGCAGAAGGCTTAGGCTGACAAGAACGACAAGGCTGTGAAGGACCTCATCATCCTGCTGTTCGAAACCGCACTGCTGTCCTCCGGCTTCTCCCTGGACGACCCCCAGACTCACTCCAACCGCATCTACAGAATGATCAGCCGTATTGGTCCATTTGATCAACCTTTGTTGTTATTATTTATTTTATTTTCAGTTGTTACAGACAGGACAGACATGACTGAGGGATAGGAAAGGGAGAAAGAAAGATGGAGGAAAAGAAAAACAGAAGGGAAGAGGGACAGTGAGAAAGGGCACTTAAAAAGAGAAAGAAGAAAAAAAATCTCCTGGATCACCTATTGAGAGAAAAAGAAGAGAAAACAAGCAAAAAAAACAGAGCAACATACTAAACACAACACCATCACGTTAATCTAGCTAAGTGTAAACAGCAGTAAATACGAAATGTTGAATGTTGTTGTGCAGCACGTAGGACCGACAGCGCATAATGTGCTTGGAAATAGCAGCCAATAAAGGTGTAGTTTATGTCTATGAACAGTGAACACCCGTGTGCACACCTGTGTGGATCAGCGCACTTGTATTCAAAAGGTTTCCCCATGTAACGGTCTGCTAGAGGATGTAGAGAGCCATAGCCCTGTCCCCCAGGGCATGAAGCAGGCATAGAGGAGATCCAGGCCCCAGACATCCAGAGGCCCCAGAGAGAGAGAGCCCAAGGGGACCACTGGAGAAGCATCCGTGCCACCCTCCTGGGAAGAGCTGAGGAGAGCCCCAGATGAGGGGTCACCCAGTAGCCACGGAGCAGAAGCCAGAGGGGGCTGCAGTGGCGTGCCCACCGGCTCTGCCAGCTGCCAGCTGTGCCAGAGTGAACTGAGCCGCAGGCCCAGAAGCCGGAGGCCCGAGGACCCCCTTTGCCCCGGAAGAGGCCTGACCGAGCAACAGGCACCAGGCCCCGCCAAGTAGTCACCGGGAGTGAGCTGGTACATACCTGAGCGCCCAGCCCCGGACACCAAGAACCACCAACGCACCGACCCCTCCATATAAAAAGAGGAAAAACTCTTTTTAAATGGAGATTATGTATCGGAATTTCAGGAGCAGGACCACGCCTCCAAACACGCTCCTTCCGGTTGTCATCTAGGTTCCCCCAGTTCTGCAAGATGTTCATTCTCGTTTACGTGCCCCACCCTCCCTCCTTGTTCACAATTCTTTAACTTCTTCATTTCTATTTAGTGCATGGGAATCTGCCAGTCCCCTTCGAGGCCTTCCCCAAACCGCAGCTCAATTTATGTCAAAGCTTTAACTTTACCTACTAAAATGCTGTCAAACCTAAAATGAGGACGTGGGCCCAGCTAGTGAATTCTTATTTTGGGGCAAAGCCAGCAAACATTTGAAAACTTGGTTGCTGGGAAAGTCTAGACTAGAAAGTTTATTCCCCCATTTACAAAAGTAGAAATGTACTCAAAATGTGCTCAAAAAAATGAGTGCTCACACAAAATTCTAAATTTGTGTCAGATCCATGAAATGCATGCACCAGCCAGTCTAGTTGTTGCCATTTTATGTCTGTTAGTTACATTCTGAAAGCTCCAACATGTCTACCTGGAGGTGAAGTGGAGAAAACAGTGATGAAGCAGAAGTATAAATACAAATAACAAAGAGTCTAAATACAGTTTCATGTGAGACAGTCACTGTGGGACAAGTCTGAACATCAAAGTCAATATGAAAAAACAAAACAAAAACATTTTGAGTTACAGAGTAGCAAAAGATGAAAAAAGTCAAGAGAAGAGAAACTCACCGAATTAAAAACCATAAACAAAACAGATCAAGTGTGAAAAAGTTGCATGTGATTTGATACTGTTACACATTTAATTCATTTCTCACAATTACTCATTACAGGTTTTCTGAGGAACAAGTTGTTCATAATGTAACAAATTTATGTCTGAAAACATTGGTGAATCACAGATTTGTTGTATCAGGGAAGTTCTTCATCTTTTTTTACTGAGACTGGAAAATGAGTTAGTTGTTTGTGTTATAATATCTATTCTGAACTTCTTAAACTCGCCCCTGCACAATAACAAGCATATTATAATTATATAAAAAAAAAAACAATAAAAAACGTTTGCACATGTGAACTTGAAAGCAAACATTTTTAAACAGCAAAAACTGAACCTGAACAAAAAATCTGCTTTTGCAAACTCACTGAAACTAAACTTCATAAAAACAATAATTTACATAAAAATAAGAACTAATCTAATAATACAATAACAGCTCCACAATATGCTGAAATTAGTTTAATATAATTAAATGAAATTGTAAATGATAATTTTTCGCTTGTGGGGACCCACATTCATAAACAGCATTGAACTTACTCAACGCGCCGCAGTTTCCTCTCATGTTTGACTTTGATTATACTCTGAATTGACCAATCAGATGGAGTCATTTAAGGTCATTTCTCCGAAATCAATCTTCACCTGTTGGTTCAAGTCGCAGCATAAAGAAAGCGAAGGACGTTCTCGTTAACGACAGCGACGTAACGATAGCCAGCTAAAGCAGACCAATTAGGGCTAATCAAATGGCATTCTCCTTTAAACAAATGATGGGAAAGGTCAGCAGGCCTGAGGATGTAATTGATCAGATGGCAGTTTCCACTCAGCATGAAGGTTAGCTGATGCTGACATTTGTTAGGATCATTTTCAGCCTCAGATTAAAGCTGTACAGTGACATTTTACACTTGTCTGACTTATTTTACTCCAACGTGCTCTGAATACACAACAGGAGGAAGGCTTCAGGAGTTTCTTTTTTCCCAGCTCATTACTCTGCTGAGAGGAAGGTTTTGCCTGCTGTTTACACAACAGCATTTCCAATATCAGATATGGTGATGTGCGCTCAGTTAGATCATAAAGCTATAAATGATAATTCTAGTACGAAGAACATTTGAAATGCTAAGGATATTTGATTTAAAAGCCTGAGCCATCACTTTGTGAAGCTTTTAACACTAATATGACCAAACCTGAGCTAATATGTGTTTCTCTGCTGGATATTGGATACTTCTTCTTCTTTCTTTCTTTTCTTTTTATGTTTGCCAGCGAGTATCAAATTGCCGTGTCAAATGCTGAGGGACTGATCCATATAGAGCCCTGAATGAGAATCTAAGCGATGATCTAAAAGAGGATACGGTACATAAAAGTTGACTGCGTTTTCATTCATATGCTGAACGCCCTTAATTCCAAATACCTTTGGATGAAATATAAAATCTGAATAAAAACTCAACGTCATGATATGCATATAACATAAAACGATATTTTATTAACAATAGAACATAGAAAACTTGTCAAATGTTCAAACTGAGAAAGTTGACCATTTTTAGGAAAATATTAGCTTATTTTGAATTTTATGACAGCAACATTTCTTAAAAAGTTCACAGGTCCATGTTTGCAGCTGTGCAGATCTGTTATTTAAATATAGACACGTGTGGTATCCACAAATACATCAGAATCTCAGCTAAAAGCTCACAAAACCATTTCAACAACCACCACGTTGCCCTTGTTCACCCGATGGCAGACATGGACATGCCAAAACTCCTCATTCATCACATCTCTGATCAAAATTCACTGAACCAGCAGCAAAAGAAGATATTTGGAAAACTTTGTCATGAATTTTGTCTTACTGTCTTGCTTCCACCATGATAAAGTCACACTTTCCTGCACAGCTCTATCAGTCAGTGAGACCAGTTTCCCATGAAAAACTGATGGTGATCGTTTCTGTATTATTTGTCTTTTTATTACACACCAGTCCACAGACAGATTACGCTGTCCCAAAATGACCAGTGACAAAAAAGCCTTATTTCAGCTTTTTAGTCCAGAAGAAATGTAAACTTTTTAGCTGCCATGCTGTTTGGAATAGATGCATTATGCGGTTTAGCACGGTCTTGCTTGAAGATACTTGGACTTCCCAGAAAAAACGTCAGCCTTCAGTTAAAATGTTTGCAGTGTGCTGTAGTAGTGGTTTTTACACTAATTTGTGTGGGGTCAAAATGATGTCCTCAGCAGTTCTATAAGGGCTCATTTATATATATATATATATATATGTGTGTGTGTATGTATGTATTTGATCCCACACACACCCAAATTCAGTATTTGATGAATAAGCTCATTTTAGGAAAAGCCATGAAATATGAGATGATGGGGTTTTAATTTAAGAGATTCACAATTTTTTAAATACCATGGGGTCAAAAGGTGTGACCCCTCCTTTAGTTCTAGCGCTAATCATTAACATCCAGTCACTATTGACCCATCTGAGGTTTCATTTCAGTTAATGTCTCCTTATTTTTCTAGATTTTCACCTGGTTGGAATGCAAACTGTACCATTTAGACAAAATCTGTAGCTCCCAAAATCTACAACACTTTCCTTTAAAGGTGATGTCAAATGTGGCTATTTAGCATGTGGCTACAAAACAATAAAATGATCCCTAACAGCAGCAAAGCTGCAGACGCTGAACAAGCACACATGGTGCTACTTTTGTCTGACGTTATTCAATATTTAGTCTTAGTACGTTCATGGATTTTCTCATGGACGACTATTTATGAATCTACCACACGAAAGACGAAAACTCCAGCTTCTGAGCTGTTTCCAGGCTAGTCGACATAAGTAATGTTCTGATAAGTAATTAAAAAAACCAGGGCGAGGAATACTTGAAGTCAACTGTAAATGCTCACCTTGCAGATGTGACCTGATGCAGTGTGTAAAATTATGGCAACAAGCAGAAAATGCTGAGAGCTCTGGGTTACAATATGAAACAAATTCCCAGTTTAATTCATTGAGTGAGCTTGTATTTTCGTCTTTCTTTCCTTATAGTTGAAGGCTAGAAGAATAGAAGGCTTCTGGGTGTGTATAAATCCTCAACACCTTTCTTTTCTTTACTACCTCGGATTTTTCAAACCTGCAGGTATCACAAAGAGGTCATAGCACAAGCTGAATTTCCCCTCCTGCCCACAGACGCCAGCAGAGCGCGGGTGTATCTCCATGATGAACTGCACGTGTCCGTCTCTGCGGAGAGGAGGGGGCTGTGGGTGGAGGAGGGAGGAAAGGGAATTTTCTCCCCATCCAGAAATAATCCAATTCCACGGGAGGATGAACCAAACCTCCACCCTGCCGCTCTCAGCTTCACCACCATGAAAAGAGCTTTACAGTCAGAGGTTGCTGAGGAAAGACCCCCCCAAGACTGACTCAGTGTGTGTGTGTGTGTGGATTTAACATTGTGTTTATTGCCTAATGATTGAGTACCTCCCCTTCATATATTTATTTGACAGCTCCATTTTTAATGAGGAGCTTAGACATGTGTGTTTCCTCTCTGATCACACTTTCAAATGAGAAAGCTGATGCACCAGTTTGTTATGATGCAATCAAAATGGAAGTTTGTCTTTTGAAATAGACAACAATCATTTCATGTCGCTGTTCTGCTCTCCTCCACTTCACGTTTTGTCTTATTTAACGAAGACAAGTCGTCGTGCTGCAGTTAACAAATGGCTAACTCTGCATGACTGACCTCTTTCAAAATACTTTGCTCTTGCTGAAATTGTGAAAGAACATGGAAGAAGCTAAATACGCCCCATCATGCTGAGGTGTAACAGAAATGTTTTTAGACTTAAAGTAAAATGAAACTATTTTCTTAAAGAAAAAGAAAAAACATTTCACAAACTGCCACTTTCATGTATAGAAAGGTTACCTCTAAAAGTGGTCTCTCACTTCCAGTTTGTCAGCTTGAAAAAGTCTCCTTGCTGTCACATTTGAATGCACTAAACATCACTTTTCACTGTGCAGGCTTAATATGATGGCGAAACCATAGAATTAGACTGTGAGGTAAAGGTCTAAACCTAACCACCAAGAAAAAGGAAAAGCAAGAAGCAAGTGCAAAACAGTGAAATAAGAGCACAAAGCTCTCAAACAGACTACGATCTGCAGTCTCCTGCCATGCAGACTTAGTCCTCTTTCAAAGAGCTACAGTTATCTCTGCGCTCAAATGTGCTGCACCCAGTCTGTAAGGAGCCAGTGCCAAGGGACACCTGCTGCTTATCTCTGTGATGCCAGCAGCTTCTGACAGGATGACAGTATTTGACACAAGGTGATGAGAGTCAGAGGGTTTGGAAAATACTTTCACCATTAATAACAAGTATAACCAAAAAAGTGAAACATAATGCTAAAGTAAAAGATTATTGAAAACTGCGGCATCACACAGTGGAAGCAATATGGAAATATTTATGGATTCCAAGCAATTCAAATTTCACAACTATGACGTCACACAGTTCTCAAAGCTTTACCCCGAGCAGGCATCACCTGGTCCTATGAGAATTTTGACGTGCATTGTTGGCATGGCTAAAATTGCTGACTTCCACACTTCTTTGTTCAGCAGTGTTTCTGTAGATTGAACAAGTCACAATCATTTTGTTGTGATTGAAATTCTTAGAGCTGTTCAAGGCAACATGCAGACTCTGTGCAATGCATGAAGTCAGCATTAATGACCGGTTTAGTGATATGTGCATTCTTAACATTTGCATAAGGTTCAATGTTCTTCTAATATTTAAAATTGAGTTTCAGGTGTTAGATTTTCTTTGGCCCTTAACTTTCATTGTATATCTGCACATTCGCTAGCTGTATATGGTCACAATGAGGTTGGTGCAGGACTTACAGCTGCAGATCCAGAGGCTGTCCTACAGACCTGTTTACCATCCCGCTGTCCTCAGGATGACAGCAGCACCCCCCCCCCCCCCCGCTCAACTCAGCGTCTGCCATTGCCGCAGGGAGTTGGTGTCATCCATCTATCACCCCAGTCCCGCAGGCAGCCATTCGTCTCATTCAATATCAGCCCTTTTTTGGGGGGAACCTGCTAATTAGCTGCACCAGTGACGACTGTTTGTTGTGCTGTTTTTAACTTTTTAACCTGCGCTTCACCACCTTGGAAAAACTGCAAAGGTGACACAAGAGGAAGTCGGGCTCAGTTTGACTTTTTGGGAACTTTTTTTCGCTGTATAAAAAGCAGCTTCCTCTCCTATACAGCAAAAACTATGAACAGCTCTAGATTTTAATTAGAACTCCAGACTTAGCAGTAAGTGTGCTCAGATGACTGTGTGTGAGAATAAACTATCTCAGGTCACCCAACCCTCATTTTTATAGACTTTTCTTTTTGTCTCAGGATTTTTATGGCATAAAACACTTTCCTTTTCTGTGAGCCTTATCTGGGATATTTATGTAAGGTAACCTGTCTATGAGAAGATTTACTGCAGAAACTGTTGCAGGTGGAGCAGAAGGCTTTGAGAATAACGTTCAGAGCTTTGAGTGTTATGTGCTTAAACAAATATGCATATAGTGAGCTGGTGCGTAGGCGTGTTTATGCATATACATCTATTAGCTAAATATTTATTCAGACATCCCTTTAGACCTTTAAAACACCAAAATAGTTTTTTCTTCTTCTGATGAATTATAGATGGTATATTTATGGAATACAGTAAAAACAAACAACAATAAAGGCTTTGCTAGACCTGCTATCCATAATGGCCACTCTAAGTACATGTTGCTTATAAGTCTGCACTCCTGCCCAACTGTATTAAAAGTAAAACTAGAGCAGAACAGTGGCCATTATTAGTCCTATGACTGTATGTCATCCACTTATTATTATTATTAATACAAGTTGTTGAGCTGGGATTATACTTCATCCACAACTAAATGTTATAATGTTCTAAACATCATAGAGTAGGTTTAGCCTGTAAAATTTCAAACTGAATATAGGAAACTATCAAATAAATGGTTATGATATTGGATTTACAAATGTTTAGTGTCGTTCAACAAACCAATGAGGAACTGTTTTGGTAAAGTGGGACTGATTTGCAAATGACCATTTCCATATTATTTTTTTTATTCTTGGATTGTCATTATTTGAATTGAAATTCTCAGTGGTGGTGTACAGAGGCAAAAATACAACAAGAATTATTCACTATCCAAAAACTACAACTACAACTACAAACCTAACGCACCTATGTGTCACAGACTGGAGGCTCGAGAGAGGTTTGGACCCAAAAGCAGACTCAAAAAAGTTTATGAACTATTTACAAGGTTTATTTATAGAAGGGAGCAAAACTCAGGCTAGAACATGGGTTTCAATTAAGAATGTTAACAGGAGCCGTAGCAAGTGAAAACCAGCTCGCACGGAGGGGCCCAGAGGGAGGAGAGATCTAAGAGAGACACACAGGCAGGATGAACCAGGTGAGTAGGAAACCTTTGGTTAATAGACTGATTGGTGTAGTTCCACAAAACCAGACCAGCGCTGCTGAGTAGCACAACTGTCCAGATTTGTGTCGTGGATGAGAGGAGGAGGACCCAAATGCTGGACTCACAGGTAGGTAGGTGAAGGTGGGTGTTTATTGCCGATGGAGTGAACAAACAGAACAGAGGTAGGAAATGGCTGGCTGGACGGCTGACTGAATGAACAAAGGACTGACTGACTGAATGGCTGGCTGACTGAACGCAGGCGGAAACGACAACATAACATCAATGACACGACAGTGAACGAGTAGAAACAGAGGGCTTAAATACACAGACTGATGAGGATGATAATGAGAGACCGGTGAGTACACAGCTGAACATAATCTGGCTAATGACACGAGACGAGCTGACACAGGAAAAGCAGGAAGTGAGAACATGGAAGTGGCAAAATAAACTGAACATGAACAAAACTGAAAACACTGGGTCACCGACCCAGGAACCCTGACAACAACAAGAGATGGATTTGAAGAATCTACATGGCAAAGTTACACACGAGACAGACGAGCAAGAACGAGGAACACAAGGAGTCGTACCTACCACCAATGGTAGCAGGACAAACTGGCGGAGCGTGGTAGGCTGTGCTGGCTTAAGGACCCTGCTGATTGCCCTGGAAACAAGGAACAGGTGAGGCGCTGAAGGCCCCACCCTGGGGGATGAAAACCTGGAAATCCTCTCACAAACAGGGGCACCACCCATGCACTCCTACGGCACATGACATTATATAAATATAACAAAACGGAAGCAGAATAGGTCGCCTGGAAAGGTTACCTTTGCATACTTGAGTTAGCCTGAACTGTGGGTGGTTTATTGCTAAGACCTTGGTCACAACATCTGGTTGCTAGGGAAAATCTTCAACCAGTTGGTGAGTAGTTGCCGACTGTCGCTGCATGTAATCAGTCACAAAGAAAGGTGCTGGACCAAAAACGGTCACATTATTTCTAGCTAGCTAGCAGAATGTTGCCAGAAATGACGGGTTCCTTAGCAACTGGTGGTGATCAGGTGGTAGGAGATGGAGGTCACTGACCGATCTCTAGGCCTGTGTGACTGGAGTCTAAAAGATGTTGTAGTACAAGCAACCTTTTCTGTTCAAAAACCGACACTAACCTCCCAAATTAGTGTTTTAGATCTTGTCTATATTTCATTTGAACAAAGCCTTCAAGAAAAAAAAAATAAACAAAAAAACCCTCCATAAGACCTTTCTTGGATACATTTGTAATATTTAATTTGATAATTTGTCAAACATGCTGTAACAGTCAGAGAGTTTATGAAAACATAATCTGCACAAGGCTTGATTAACCCAGAAGGGGGCTTTGGGACAGAAATGCAGGCTCTGATTAGCGGTGCTATTAGTGCCAAGTGAAAATCTTGATGTCACAAACAAAAAGTAGATTCTTTCTCTGGGGATGCTAAATAGCTACAGCCACTCTCCCAGCAATGGGCCTTGTTTTCTGATAAGGAATCATATTACACTCAAGAGTGTTCAAACAAGGCCAGAAGGATTTTTTACTTTGCTACAAACAAATCCTCAAGTTCAGGCGGAGATCTCATCAAGCAGCGATGGTGCTGTGTTTAATGTCTGCGTACTTTATCAGTGGTGGATTCCATTCATGTCAAACTATTAGTGAAAATTATTCTCATGGTTTTATGATTGTTAGGTTGCACTAACGTATCCATATTCTTTTCTAATAACAGAATAACTGTCCCGTACTTACATTGAGTCATAGTTTGTCTAAAACTGCAGTTCCTCTAATGTCCATGTGGACCAACTTCACAATAGAAATAAACATGTCTTCATCAATAGCTAACATAACCCTTCAGTTCTAATGGTTTATTCGTTTGTTACTGAGCTCTACTCAGCACGCACTTTTGTCTGTAAGTTGCACCCATACAGGTTTGGATGCAGGCTGTAATGAAGCACTCCACCCTCTTTGTTCCTTGTTCATATTAGTATATCAAAATGAAAAATATCAGTATAGCAAAATTACAGTGGCAGAATCTGCAACATCAAAATGTGGAGCAAGAAGCAGCAGAAAAACACACTGAGCGGTTCCATATAAGGTGGAACACCTGGTCACGATAACCGCAACCTTTACAAATCCTTGTTACTGTACATGAATGGATGCATGCTTGTAGATGTGACAAACACAAAGATATTAAAGTGATTCCTCTTGCAGCTGAGCAGCTTGTCTGTGTTTAATCACTGAAGTGACCCAGAAAAATTCTTGGACAAAGTGTCTGTTTGTGGTGTAAGTCTTCTTCTCGCTTGGTATGAGCAGGTCATGTAAATATCTCTCATTTGCATATCAATTCAGCCAAGAACTCATTTACCTCCTTTCCCACTTCTTCCAGTTGATTATGTACTGCTCTCACTTCAGCAGACAGGCCTAATTTTCTCCCTTTCACAGGCAATTGAGGGAGTATTTGTTTAGTCCTCGCAGAAGGAGGCTCTTCATCGCTCTCTGCTGCATCAAAGTCTCTCGCATCGTAACATTTGGTGACAGTGGCAGTGAGTCGTATTACCCCTAAGCTCCGGACACATGGAAGGTCTTGTTTCCTGCAACACCAGGGCCACCGAGGCCGCTTTTGAAGTGCAGCAGAAGAAAAGCCTTTAAAAATCGTTGCTTTATGCTAAAGGCCCCTAAATGGGTGAGCAGCGATCGTCTGCTCTGGTCTGAAGCTTGGAGCAAGGCATCAATAAACAATGAGCGCTGGATGTGAAGAGCGTCTGGAGGAGCTCTCTTCATTAGCTGTCGCAGCAGCAGCCTCCTCTTCCCTCTTTTATCTCAGATGAGTCACTCTTCATCTCTTGGTGTTTCAATCCGACGGGTCGGCCCAAGTCATCCTCACACCCCGCCCGCACTCCCTCCTGCCTTTCATGTTCTAAATCCACACTCTTGTTCTCCATGTGTCACCTCCAGTCATTCTCTGGCTTTTTTCAACCAACACTCCCTCTCAATTAAAACCTCCCCCTCATCCTCCCCTTCTTCTTCTCCTTCTTCTTCTGCTTCTTCTCCTCCTCTCTGGGCTTTGGCACAAAATCAAATGAACAAAAAGTGTGAGAATTAAATCCAGCTCGCATATTATCCCAGTCACACAAGAGCCAAGTGGAGATGACCTGCTAGGGCCAATTAACAGGCAAAGAGTCATCTCCCTTGATGTGCACTATCACTGATGCGCCATCTTACCTTCAGGCTATGTGATATTGGTTGTTTGATGGGACAAGTGAGCTGATCCTGCTCATCTTTGTCATGTTGGAGGTAAAAAGTGAGGACTCAAAGTGAGTCGAGTAGACTTTTTTCACAGTAAAGGGTCTCTGTAAGACTTTTTCTTCTTTCTTGTCACTGATCCTTCAAACCCTTTGCTTGTTTTTGTCATTATGAGTATGTAACAGAATTCATCCCCATCATAAGAAAGGTTTCTGCTATCATATCAGAACTGGTCACTGGTAATGCAAGAGTAATGCATTAAAGATTTCCCCTTTTTCTTCCTGTAGGATATGTCCAACACTCTAACACTGTCCACATTTGTGCACACATTTGCACACAATGAGGAGAGCATAAAGAAGGTCTTTAACAGCCACAGTGAGGTTCCTCACTGTCAAGGTTGACACACTTGATTTTTAAATGACTGACATGCAGCTTTAATGTTTGGGGTTTTAACTGTTTAGGAGCAACAACCGCTATTATACACAGTCTCTTATTTCCAGAGGTTCCAAATTAACTGCAGAAATTAACTGCAGAAACTAGCACAACTTTGTATAAAGTATAAAAATCATTAATGAGGATAGTTTTTAATATTTGGATGAAACTCCTTTGCAGTCAATGACTGCCCGAAGTGTCGGATCCATGAACATCACCAAATGCTGTGTTTCCTCTCTAGAGACTGTCTCCTAGGCCTTTAGTGCAGCCATGTTCAGTTACTGCTTGTTTGTGGATCTCTTTGCCTTCAGTTGTATTTAATAACTGAAAAGCTGCTCTGTTGACTGACTTGACTACTGAAGAATATCCCATTTCTGTGAGCAGCTCCTAGGTTGCTTTTGCAGTGTGCTTTGGCTCATTATCCATTTGCGCTGTGGAGTTTTGTCTGATCGGCTTTGCAGAGAGCGTCACCCTGCGCACTGCACAGTTCATCCTTCAGCTTCAATCAACAGTCACATCATCAATGAGCACCAGTGACCCAGCACATGCTGGAAGTCTAGAACCCATGGGTATCACCAAATGCTGTGTTTCCTCCCTGGAGACGGTTGTCCAGGAACATCACGTGTGACTGATGATGTTTTTTGTCCAAGATTGCTATTGATCAGGTTGCTATTGTTCACATTAGAGACTGTGTTTAAAGAGTTTAGCATGTTGCTTTCTGAGCTGCTTGTACAGCTGTAAACTCGTGTTCACAGCGGTGGATCGTTGTCTGTTGACTGATCACAGATTAATCTTTATCGCCACATTAACTCTTTGCGCAGTGCATTAGAAGTTTGTGTTACTTCTCCAAAGTAGGAGATCGCTCTGACACTTTGCTCATCATCGTGTAAGGTGATGATCAGCTGAAGGTCTTGAGAAAATAAAATTCAAGAAAACAAACATTTTTGTTTGTTTGTTTGATTTTTAAACTCAGATTGAAGGAAATATAAATAAATAAAAATCAGCTGAAATATTTGGTCCTTGAGGTTCTTCACTGATGTGATGAATTAGGGTTGTGTAGAAGGCCTAAGCACAGCCATGTTTAGCTTTGACTGAGGCCTTGTGAAACATGAATATTCATTTGAAGTCTGTTTGTATAGAACATATTAAATTCAGGAAAGGGTAAAAATTTGTACTTCCTGACAAACTGATGCTCAGTACTGAAATCTGTTACGGACCAGAGCTATCGCATGTAAAGTCAAGGAGGAGCGCGATGAAGCGCGACTGGGGGTCCCGTGAAACTTCAGAAACAGGTTTGCGTTGCGAAAACACTTTTCTGCATCTGCGCGACCAAGTAGCGCATATGACGCGTTGAAGCACGAAGTAAAATACGCGCTGCAGTTTGTGTGGTGCATTCGCGCTTATCACGTCTACCGCTCGAGTTGGAAAAATCTGAACTCCAGCTTCAAGTCGCGCCACGACAACCAATCAGGAGCCTGGTGACGTGATGCTCTGACCTAGTTCAAAGGGGCAGGTCCAGCCAAAGCCATTCATTCTTCAGTGCTTTTTATTCCTGTCTCTCTGTAAATAGTTATATTTTATATATTTATGTTTAATGTTTTTCTGTTTGAGAATTTGAATAGTATTTCAAATAAATTTTTGTAATGAGTAATGTCTCAGTTCTACTACACAGGAAATGTTGGCACACAACTTGACACATGTAGAATTTATTTTATATTATAACAATTAAAAAAATATACTACTAGGAACATAGTGAAGACCAATTATTTAAGAGAATAAAGAGAGGTTAGTTTATTTTGGAGGCAAGCTCCATTTATTAAGAAAATTTAAAAAAGGCGGGAACGCTCAATGCGGGACAGCAGCTCCTCAAACTGGGCGAGGGACAGACAGTGATACCGCTGAAAGCGGCTGTCATCCAGACGCAGCTCCTGGAGCAAGTGGTGAAACTCACCAAACTGCTCACGCTTGTGGAGGACCTGATGGACCCAGGTACGGTGATACAGTCCTTTACCTGGGCAAGACACTTTACCCGACTTGCCTACTGGTGTTGGCCAGAGGGGCCGATGGCGCAATATGGCAGCCTCGCTTCTGTCAGTCTGTCCCAGGGCAGCTGTGGCTACAACTGTAGCTGCCTCCACCAGTGTATGAATGTGAGAGTGAATGAATAGTGGTATTGTAAAGCGCTTTGGGTGCCTTGAAAAGCGCTATATAAATCCAATCCATTATTATTATTATTATCATTATTACGCTGCTGCTCTGCTCTCCACAGTAAATAAAGAAGGGAAACTCTCTCTTCAAACGCTAGATTGACAGCTGCCATCTTGCTAACATATCGTCACTTTGGACGCGCGTCTGGCGCTTTTTAGTTGCGTCTATCGCGTTCGGTGTGAACACACCGTTACATATTTCTAGATTTTAAATAAGGCTATTGCTTTAGTAATCAGTCTTCATGACACTGACTCTTTGATACAAACACTTCTATAGGCTGAGCATAAAAGATAGACAAAGCCTCCGTGATATGCTAACATACAGGTTTGTGGACTTACGTCACAGATCTGCCTCCACCTTACCCCATCACTAGGATTCATCTCTGTCAGATAAATGTCCTCATTCACGATATCATAGATCCTCCACTGAGGTCTTCCTCTTTTTCTCTCGTAAACTTGAACATTTTAACATGGGAGTCCACGGGTGACTCACCTTTGGAAACAGCCTTTTTTTTGGCACCTGCCCTTTGGCTTTATTTTTCAGCTCTGAATGTTGCAGCGGTCTCTAAACTAGAGATGAACCGATCCGATATTACGTATCGGTACGATACTGACCTAAATTACTGGATCGGATATCGGAGAAAAATAAAAAATGTAATCCGATCCATTAAATATCACGAAAGCACCTCACAAAACTTGCAACACGCCGTAACTCACCTCAGAACGTTAGCACGTCGGAGCAGTATGCATCACGTGATAGAGCGGCTGTGGCATGCGGGACCTGTCGGTGGTCTGGATAGCATTTGGAGCTTCGCTAGCAACCCGGCATTTCATCTCCGACAAAGTTATCCCGAGAGAAGTAAAGCAAGTGTGTAAGTCCATCTCTGAATGTTTGTAAAGCTTTCCTGCGTTAAGCTTAACAAACGATATATGGAGCGACTGCCTCTTCTTGCAGCTACTTCAATCATGAAACTGCTTAATGATCAGCTGATCGGCTTTTCTGTCGCGAGTCCGTCTCTCTTGTTTGTTTTTGGCCCACTTTGCACCAGAAAGAGGAAACCAGCGGAAAAACAACAGCAGCACGTTTAAGCTTGATAAGCTGTTGTTAGAATTTATTTAATATTACTTTCTACACCAGGATCTTTTTCTACGTAGCTGACGGCTGGTAACTGTGCAGGGGCGGATCTAGCAAAGTTTAGCCAAGGGGGGCGATAGGGCATTAACAGGGAAAAGGGGGCACAAAGACATACTTTTCTTTCTTATTCTCATTTAAAATGTCTCGCTTTTAATAAATAATTATCTGACACCCAAAGTTTTAATTTGATGTAAAATGAATAGAAGTCAATTACAGTATATAGTGACTATTAAGTCTAATATATATACCCTAGTAAGCTATAGTACTTTTTCCTTTGGGAAGGTACCATCTGTGCAGTCTGCAATTTTGTTGAAGAAAGATGTTGAATCTATTTAATATTTCTTGAAAAATAATTGATTTCTGTGCATTTTTTTTCACACTGCATCAAATTAAGGTTGATTACGTCGATTAAGCATCATGAGGTGGAGCGTGAGGGGTGGTTCCCTATTTTTTTATTTTTTTATTTTTGTTGTTGCTGGGAGTTGGAACCCTATTAGTTAGGTTGCTTAATATTTACGCTAAGTACTCTTTAAAATACCAGAATAGGGAGGATGGTGTAGGTTTATGTTTATTAGATTGATCAGTATTGCTGAACTATGAAATATTTTTTTTTGCATACAGGTATAACAGAATAGCTTTAGTGTAGTTGTTGTTTTAAACTTGAGTATGAACTTGTACAAAATGCAGCAAGATATTTAAAAAAACAGTTTTGTTGATTAAAAAACACTATATCTGATTCATATCGGTATCGGCAGATATCCAAATTTATGATATCGGTATCGGTATCGGACATAAAAAAGTGGTATCGTGCCATCTCTACTCTAAACCCATTCACATGTAGATAGACACATAACTTATAAGGAAATCTGGTCTCTAATTAAATAGTGCCCTATCAGTAACATGGCAAAAATAAAAAAGTATGACACTTGAAAAAAAAAGCATGCAGAGAAAAAAAAATCCCCTCCGCCTGACGGGAAGAGCAATCAGACATTCAGCAGCTCACATGATTAATTTATGAGAGTTTGTTCCTGTAGGTGGGCATGTTCAAAGCTATTTCATCACTTTACTTTTTAAAAAAGTAAAGTGGGTTTTCACACAAACGCAAAACCCAACCAGTGAAAAGAGAAGCAGATCAAAGTTGGTTTCCAGTCTTTCTCCCAACTATATAACTCATGTACCTGCAACTTTTTTAATCACCGTCATCATCTGGTTTTAATACCATAACCATAAAAATCAGGGTCATTATCATTACAGGCGCTGTGTCAGAACAGCCTTAACATTCAGGACCAACTGCATGCTGCCACCGCCGTTGCCAATAAAGCAGCGAGACATCAGGTTGGGGGGGCCGGTATCTGTGAAGACACGGACATCTGGCTCAGTTTCAGAGCCCGTCCTCGGCAGCAGAGCTGGGGAGGGGAAATCTCCTGTGACAATACATCAGTGGAAGATCCTCTGCAACCATATGCTGCCTTTTAAAAGATGCCTCTTTTCTCCACTTTGTATCACGATGGGGATGTTTAAAGAGGGCTGGCGGTACTTAAAGTGCTCATTAACAGAGGCACATCCAACATGCTTGGGAAGGACCTGCATTTCCACACTGGGACCTTAAATTACTACAGCGCATCCCTCCTCCCTTGTCGCCTTACCTCCTTCTCTCTCCAAATTGCTGACCGTAGGTTCCCTCGCAATTTTTCTTCCCATAGACATTTTGAGGACTCATGTCATCGCCGTTAACCGGCCTCCACTTTATGATTGGGGGGAGGGGGGGACGCCACATCTGCAGAAAAACGACAAGAGCCTGTCCTCATTAGTGTCTGGACGTGTGCCAACGTTAAATGAAAGGAAGAGGAGGCGGACGGCAGCAAGAGCAAAGCAATCAGATGGCACCTCCCCACTGATGGTGATGGATGGCGAGGGAGAAGCGGCATTCCTGTAACATAACGCCCCTCGGGTTTCCCCCCTGTGGCCGCTGATGTAAAAGTTGGACTGCACCTCGGAGATGTTGTACAATCACATTGGGGATGGTCTGTTTGGACGTGACAGATGTTGTCAAGTTGAATGATGTTCCTTCAGGGGTGACAGCTGAGCACTGTCACGTGACTCATTTGTAGAACTCTTCATAGTGAAGCCCAAGGATAGCAATGTCCCTTGGTCCATGCAGACAACCAACACCGTTAGCATTGTTGTGTACAGTATAAGCATTTATGGTCCCCGGGGGATGAATTCTTGGAGATTTTTTGACTCTCTGACCTTTTTTGCGCCACCATCAGCAGCACTCAGCCAGAATGACCAATTTTTTAGCCCATGACAAAATATCTCAAAACCTCTTGAAAAGTTTGAGTTCTATTTTATCTTTTAAACTCTTCTTCTTACTAGTTCATACAAATGCACGGTTCATCAAAAAGAATCATCTAAATTCAAAGTGCTTTAATTCCACACTGCTAAAAAAAGGAGTTTTGTGAGTTTCACATGGTTGCTAACAGCAAAACTAAAGCACTGGCTGCAGTGAAGCTTCTATGTCCAATATTTCAAAAATGATCTAGGCTTTTGATGGGCTGATTATTTTTGATACAATCTGTATACAAGCCTGGCCAACATTTAACAAGGATGTAAGGCAGTAAAATGGTTGTTTTTTATGAGTTGGAGCCAGTCAGCTAATTAGCCAGTTTGGAAAAAAAAAGATATCTACATCTGAAGCTCCTGCATGATGTTAACTAATAGGGCAGAGTCCCTCCATTTAGCATTTTGATTTTAAATGCATCTCCTTATGCCTTTATTACCACATAGTTTTTTCTATTAAGATATCCAGTTATGAACACTGGACCTGCATAACGCCCTAGGGAGGATATACAAAACAGTTGATCTTTTTCACTTGTCTCTGTTGCCGACCTCATCGTCTTATCCACAAAAGCGAGCGACGGCAGACTTAGTCTTATGACTTTATCCATGTAGACCCAGCGGATCTACCAAAAATCACACTGTCTTTGACTCAAAGGAGCAGTTGCAGGGATTTAATGGAAACCAAACAGAGTTCAGCTCATCATTCTAATGCTGAACTCTATTGCCTTTTGTAGTAAAAAGGACTTAAGTACTGCGGTTCAATACACCGGTGCAAAACTGCAATTTCTCATGAAAAATAAATTCCCAGCACTCCACTGAAGTCTTTTCAGTTTCCATTCGACTTTGGCCATCTCTGTCTGCGGTAAATAGTCCACCTCGATGCTTTCTGGACCAAAACACTTTGTTCGCCCTCTTCTCTTTTCTCCTCCAATTCTATAACCTCTACTCACTCTCCCCTCTCTCCTTCCCATCCTCTCCATCCCATCAATTGGAAATCTCTCAGCATCACACATCAGACACCCAATCCCAGGCAGACAACTCCACCGAGTATTAAACAAACATAAGCAGAGAATGGCGTGGCTGCTGGAGAGGTAGATGGTCGGGGTGATAGGATTGCCAGACAGAAGGAGCAGAGAATCACAAGTGCTCTGAATTGTAGGTCTGGAACTGCCAGACAAAAAAAAAAGGGGGGGGGGGGGCTTTATGATGACACTGAAGCCGTAAGACACCTTTTGAGCGTGAACAAAATAATGTCTGGAGAAATAAAAAAAACAAAGTGAGAGGAGGGTAAAAGGGGAGGGATAGGTCTTCTGTTCCTCTGTTTAAGTTCAGTGAAACCAGAATTACTAAATCATGAAAAGAATTAATTGAAAACATTCCCCACTGTTGCCGAATGATGAAAATGTTTCAGTAAGTTGACATCATCGGCATTAAGCCGGTGTCGCTCCCCTGCGGTTCGATGGGTTTACCTTCAGACGAGCTCGGCCGGACGATCGACACGAGAGAATTTCTGCAGAGGGCCGAGATATCAAAGACAGGCCCGGTGTAAATAATGGAGATTTAAAGTCGAATGTTCTGTGCCTGCGCTCGCTGCATACCGCTCCTTCATTACCCGAGCTGAATTTATTTTCTGAGAAGTCTTGTTGAGTTTCTGTTGATGAAATTGTTCTCACAAGAGGGCAAACTGAGGCAGACGTTCAGCTTTTAACCACATGCTGCTAACCTCCCACCCAGGGAATTCCCCCCCCCCAACTGCACCACTGAATTTCTTTTCTTGTGCATTTGAGCAAAAGCTTTAAAAAGCGGTGAAACTGAGTCTCGGCATCTGATACGTTTTCCCTTTGTCCTTACCCTCCAGTTTGTATATCCAGTGGTTCATATTTTACACACCCTTGCACTAAAACACAGCAGTCAGGTCATATTCATTCATTTGGCCTATTTACATTTAAATGTTAAGTTCATTTATTTGTAAAGGTCCTCATGAATATGGGTTACATGATTTGCCTCTTTGTCGTATATAAATAAACGACATCCATCTGGACAAAATGTCTAATTTTCGGTCCCATATATTTTCTGTACTATTGCAACCTTTCTTGCTCTAATTTACAAAAACCACTTCAATCCAAGTTGAAACTAACGACTAAAATCATAAAGTTAGGACTTCTTTTATGGAGGTCACAGAGAGAAGGAACTGAGAGCTGTTTTCCATAGATATCCATCACACTTGAAGTCTTTTTAAACACAGAGAAGCAGTGCTGGTCATTAAAAAGCTTAAAGGCACCGCCCCACTGGCTTAATTTTTCAGACTTGGAAGCTATGTCCATCTGTTATACAGTAAATAGTCTGTGTCTGAAACAAGGCAACTTTCTTCCAACTGACTACCACTGTCAAACAGTAGGTTTGTGTCATAGGCGACAGAAGACCATATTAGGAATATCCCTTCTCTCTGACATCATACAGCTCAAAGAGTGTGGGAAAAAAAAACCCTGAGCTTGTGCTGACCTCTTGTAGTCATATTTAATACGAGCCTCCTTCACTGTAATAGTATTAAATGATGAAGTGTAATAGGTCCACTTTAAGACTTCAAGGCAGTTTCCTGTAAAATCCATGTGATGTTTGTACAGCAGGGTCGTGTCATATAGATGTGACCATTTTACTGTCAACATTTCATTTATATTAACAGTACTGAGAGTTGTGCCTAATACTGCTCTGTGAGGCTATTATGTTCAAAATAAGCTGAAAAGTTTCTGTTTTTGGGAATAAAAGAGAACAACAAACCCAAATTTGGGCTGTTTCTATCCCTCTGTCTGTAGCAGAATCAAGCCCGTGCACTGTGCAGGAATCTGTTGTTCTCCTTTTATTGTAGAAATCCACTGAGGCTGACTAGGAGAAATGACAGTGAGAGCCTGCTGAGAGATTTTCCGGGCGTATGGGTCCATTTTCTGGTTCAGATCAGGTTAGCGCTGTTGTAAAATTGAGTTTATTTGGGCGTAAAACCTCCAAACATGAGCCTGAGAACATCCTTCTACTGGTGTATTGAGCAGCTTTTGCCACAAGCGGTCTTGTCTTCGACTCGAGCTTCTGTAGTTTCTTTAGATTCTGCTTGTATTCAGAGATACTGATTAAAATGCCCTCAGCAAGGAGTATATCATGTGAATTCTTAAATGGAGCACCAAATGTCTTTAAGGTTTTTTGTTTTAATTCATCTACATTCTGGGTTCACATGGGGCCACATTTTGTTCTCATTATCTTTTGCTGTGTATACCACTCTAAATACTTTCTAAGTGGAATCTGAAGCAGGCCCTTAAATGTTTTATGAGTTAAACCTCTCTGTAGTTCCCATCTCGGCACTGGCTGATATGCATTTGTGCAGAGCTGTCAGAGTCAGGGCACTTAACTCTCAGTCAGCCTCCCGCTAACATGGCGGTATCTCTAGCTGCTTTAGATACTGCAAATAATGAAAGGGGGAGCTGGCCGTCTCGCAAAGAGCACTTCAGAACATTTTTTCTTACAAAATAGCTCTCTCTCTCTAACTCCTCGCAATACAATTGCTTCTGGGGGTACAATGAAAATGTTCTTTCCCCGGCGGCGGTGACCTCGCTCGGCTCGCGTTCACGTTCCAATGTCACAGCTCATCACAGAGAGGGAGATAGAGTCCAGAAACTTCTTCTGCTGCGGCAGTGTTCATGCTTTAAGAGATAGATGAGTGTACACTTGAAAAAAATGAAGGAAACTTTTGAAATTAATATTCGTCTTCAAATTCTAAAACACTAATCCTGTATGAGGACTGCTTTTTTTTATTCACTTGAAGCCAGGACAAATAGTCCCAACGGTAGATTGCTATTGTTGAGGTACTAATGTTCCAACAGCGTTTCTGTCCATTATCATTAGTTTAAAATGAATGAACATTTTATTCATGCTTGCCCCATTTTTCCCATTACATTTGCTCCACACTTCATATCACACCATTGCTATGTCGGCTCTGAAACCCCTTGCACTGCAGAAAGACATCTACTTGTATTGATTTCACGTCTATTAGCATCAAGCCTTCAATGATTTACCAGTTATATTACTCATTACGTGGTATTGCAGTGCACACTTTCTAAATCCAGCTGCACTTGAACTGCGCAACTAAATAAATAAATGACCAAAATGAATGTAGAGTTAGAAGTTCACAGAACAGACTACAGGAGATCTGTTGATCATCATATCAGTCGCAGACAGCGTAAGCAGAAGATTTTTTTTATAAACCAGCTGGTCCTTCTTAAAAATATTTTCTTCACACTGTGTGAAATATTCCTGTTCTGCAAGAAGACCCATTACTGTTCTGCAAGAAGTCCATTTGCAGCAGTAGTTGCATTATGGGACACCAACATAATGGTCCTCATTTACAATGTCCCACTGGCAGGTTGGAGCGATACATATGGTTTACATCACAGATTTATAGACATTTATGAGTCACGAGACACAGCTCATATCCTCTGGACATATGAGTCCAAACAGGATGTGAGTTGCGAGTGGTTGGGTCACATGAGTCAAGATGTCAGTAGGAATTGAAGCGCCATACATCTGTATGTGACGACATTCCATAATCATCATGGAACTTGCGTGTAAATGTGAGACATCAGCAGTGTTTGTCACCCTGAGAATAGGAATGAGTTTAATAATCTGCTGAGAGAACAAAACAGCCTGGGCTTCATGTAAATGTTCTTCTCCAAAAAAGTAATCCCGTTACTTTACTGACTTAACAATGTGGTGTATGCTGTACAGTGCAGCGAGGAATGCCCAGACCTCTACATTGGAGAGACCAAACAGCCACTTCACAAGCGCATGGCACAACACAGAAGAGCCACCTCCACAGGACAAGACTCAGCAGTCCATCTGCATCTAAAGGACAAAGGTCACTTTTTTGAGGATGCCAATGTTCACATTTTGGACAAAGAGGACAGATGGTTTGAAAGAGGAGTGAAAGAAGCCATCTATGTCCACTGTAAGCAACCATCTTTGAACAGAGGCGGTGGTTTATGACACCAACTCTCTGCCATCTATAATCCAGTTTTGAGATCCCTCCCCAGACGCCTTAACGCCCACTCACATCCTGGGCCATCTGACCTCAGGAATTCGCATGATAAGGTGGGGCCAGGTTTCACAATGAGCTCACCCGAAACTCTGGCTGATTGGGACCCACACCCAGTTTCACACCTTGGCTCAGGCGATTAGAGGATCATCAGGGGGTCCTTTTGTCCCTCTGTGGGGGGATACTCCCACTAGGTTTATATCTGGGACTCTCCACCATTTGACCTTAGAACTGAAGAAGCTTCTCGGATGAGAGGTGAAACGTCTTCAAGTAACTTAAAGAAGTCCAGACGCTTTTCTTTGCAAGCTCCTTTGACTACGATGACCTGGATGACTGAGAACCTTCAGAGACATATTACTGATTAATTATTTTCAAAAGTAATTATTCACTTAGTTACTTTTTAAAAACATGATACACAGCCTGAATACGTTATAAAGCAAGAGATCTTTCAGCCCAGTTCTACTTTTTCTGCGTAATCCATCATATAAAATGTAATCAAATGAAAAAGTCTCTTTTTAAAACTTGTTTAATGAGTGTTAATCTTTTAATTTTATGCACATTACATTAAGCTAAAATTAAATTATATGCAACAGTGTTTGACTTGAGAAGATTTGTTTAACATTTAAACCGATTTTCTGCATATTCTGGCATATAAAATAAAATAATTTTTGTTTTTACACTCGCTCTTTCAAATAGATTCAAGTAAAACACAGCAGAAAATAAATAAAATCAAAGACTGAAAACACTAAGTCCTGTTGTTCTCAAATCTATTTTCTCCTGTTTAGCAGGTGTGTCGCAGCGGTCATATCAGTGGGGGGATCCGGGGGTTTCTCTGTGAATTTCACATTCCTGTGACAGCGTGCTCCGTGCTTGCTCAGAAGTTTAGGGGGATTTTTTCGCTGTAAAAATAAGTTTTCTTCCCACACAGACTGTATCATTAAAGGTTTCAAGCTCTTCATCACACATGCAATGTGACATCATCAGCAAATATTTGCCAGTGACTGATATCAGTCCAGAGTGCCGTTATTGCTAATGTTTTTGTCACTTTTTATGGAATCAAACTCAAAGTACTTCCACACTTTAAACTCCATTGTTGATCTGCACACGTCTGTTACCACGAACGTCGCACACGCTTATGTCATTGTCATGAGACACTCTCACAAACAAAATCACGGTTTAGTGACGCAGTAACGCAGCATACTTACGGGAAAGCAACAGTATTCTAATTACTTTTTTTTGCGATAGCAATCCCTTACTTTACTCGTTACATGAAAAAAAGTAATCGGATTACAGCAATGCATCACTTGTAACGTGTTACTGCCCATCTCACAAAATCACACACTACATAAACATGTCTTAAAATCTCAAGATTTTACAGCTTATAGAAGATTTCAGCCACTTCTGCTCCAATCATAAGGGTAAAGATAATAAAATACCCAGTTGTATGTAATACTTCAAGGTCATAGGTTGAAGGTCAGACATTAGCGTGTTGTTTTAGAAGCAGGCTGACGTCAGCGTGTTGCAACAAACAACATAAAAGAGGTTTTAGCATAGCCTTTGCCCTTCAGGTGGGAGTTGTTTGCTCTCGCAGTATACCTTTGGTAGGTACAGTAATCCACGCATCCTTATCATCAGGCCCTTGCATTTAAATGTTCAGGGGTCAGTGGAGGTCTGAACTGAGAAATCTAAAGATGACCTTTCAAACACATTGCACAAAGAACCAAGGTATACTGTTTTAAATGTCAGCAGTTTATCTCCGTGTTATCAAGGTTATCATTACTGAATGAAATGAGCGAGCTCAGTGAATGACTCGGTTTTTGTGAGGCTTTCTTTAGCGGGGTTGCTGAAAAACAGTCTTTGTGACCCAACAAAATATTGTTGCTTATAGTTTACTGTGTGTACAGTGGGGCAAAAAAGTATTTAGTCAGCCACCGATTGTGCAAGTTCCCCCACCTAAAATGATGACAGAGGTCAGTAATTTGCACCAGAGGTACACTTCAACTGTGAGAGACAGAATGTGAAAAAAAAATCCATGAATCCACATGGTAGGATTTGTAAAGAATTTATTCGTAAATCAGGGTGGAAAATAAGTATTTGGTCAATAACAAAAATACAACTCAATACTTTGTAACATAACCTTTGTTGGCAATAACA
This sequence comes from Rhamphochromis longiceps, assembly GCF_057381845.1. NCBI lineage: Eukaryota > Metazoa > Chordata > Actinopteri > Cichliformes > Cichlidae > Rhamphochromis > Rhamphochromis longiceps. The sequence goes on from NC_140558.1 coordinate 12,047,820, forward strand.
GAGGTCAAACGTTTACTATAGGTCTTTACCAGGTTTGCACACACAGTAGCTGGTATTTTGGCCCATTCCTCCATGCAGATCTTCTCGAGAGCAGTGATGTTTTGGGGCTGTTGCCGAGCAACATGGACTTTCAACTCCCGCCACAGATTTTCTATGGGGTTGAGGTCTGGAGACCGGCTAGGCCACTCCAGGACTTTCAAATGCTTCTTACGGAGCCACTCCTTTGTTGCCCGGGCGGTGTGTTTTGGATCATTGTCATGTTGGAAGACCCAGCCTCGTTTCATCTTCAAAGTTCTCACTGATGGAAGGAGGTTTTGGCTCAAAATCTCACGATACATGGCCCCATTCATTCTGTCCTTAACACGGATCAGTCGTCCTGTCCCCTTGGCAGAAAAACAGCCCTATAGCATGATGTTTCCACCCCCATGCTTCACAGTAGGTATGGTGTTCTTGGGATGCAACTCAGTATTCTTCTTCCTCCAAACACGACGAGTTGAGTTTATACCAAAAAGTTCTACTTTGGTTTCATCTGACCACATGACATTCTCCCAATCCTCTGCTGTATCATCCATGTGCTCTCTGGCAAACTTCAGACGGGCCTGGACATGCACTGGCTTCAGCAGCGGAACACGTCTGGCACTGCGGGATTTGATTCCCTGCCGTTGTAGTGTGTTACTGATGGTGACCTTTGTTACTTTGGTCCCAGCTCTCTGCAGGTCATTCACCAGGTCCCCCCGTGTGGTTCTGGGATCTTTGCTCACCGTTCTCATGATCATTTTGACCCCACGGGATGAGATCTTGTGTGGAGCCCCAGATCGAGGGAGATTATCAGTGGTCTTGTATGTCTTCCATTTTCTGATGATTGCTCCCACAGTTGATTTTTTCACACCAAGCTGCTTGCCTATTGTAGATTCACTCTTCCCAGTCTGGTGCAGGTCTACAATACTTTTCCTGGTGTCCTTCGAAAGCTCTTTGGTCTTGGCCATGGCGGAGTTTGGAGTCTGACTGTTTGAGGCTGTGGACAGGTGTCTTTTATACAGATGATGAGTTCAAACAGGTGCCATTCATACAGGTAACGAGTGGGGGACAGAAAAGCTTCTTACAGAAGACGTTACAGGTCTGTGAGAGCCAGAGATTTTCCATGTTTGAGGTGACCAAATACTTATTTTCCACCCTGATTTACGAATAAATTCTTTACAAATCCTACCATGTGGATTCATGGATTTTTTTTTCACATTCTGTCTCTCACAGTTGAAGTGTACCACAGGTGCAAATTACTGACCTCTGTCATCATTTTAAGTGGGGGAACTTGCACAATCGGTGGCTGACTAAATACTTTTTTGCCCCACTGTATGTGCAGGAGAGCCTCCGCCAGCTGTTGGTTTTCACAGCAGATGAATATTTTAAACACTTTTATGTTCACAATATGAGCCGACGTGTTAAAGAGTGCAGATTATTTTAACAAAAGCATTCCGATTTTTCTTCTCGTATTTAAATAAGTAGTTTAGGACTTCATTACAGACTGCCTGCTAAAGATGGAGATTTTTTTGGAAGTATGCTCCCAGCTCACCCATCTTTTCTCCATCTCTCCCTCTTCTACCTATCATCCCCATCAGTGCATTCAGCCTTGCACAAATCACAAAAAAGGGGACCCACTGCTGTTTAATTTCAACCTGCGATCAATCTCCAATCAACAGCACTATATAGGTAATCACCAGAATCTTCAGAAGGAGAAGAAAGCCAATTTTCAGAGCCTATATATCAGTGTGTGGGATCCCCTCATTGATTGGTGTGTGAATACGGGCCTGCAGCAGCAGCAGCAGCACGTCAGGCCAAAGCAGACTGTGTTTGTTTATGAGGATCAGGTATTTTCTACAGCAGATGGCAGCCAGAGGGGCTCAGTTTCACATTAGACCAAACCTTCAGAGCTCTAGTGTCCAGGCACAGTTGTATAACTGTACATCATCACCACCACTGTCAATACATCAGAGCTGTTTTCTGCATGGTTCTGATTGCCAGTAGGAAACAAATGCCTAATTAAAGGAGCACTCTAACATTTTGGGAGATGTTGTTGTTTGTCCTGCTCACAGTCAGATGAGAAAATCGATATCGGTTTCATGTGAGTTCATTCCAGAGAGGATCAAAGTGATCTTTACTACTGTCAGTGTTCACAAAAGTTTATTCTCAAGTCATTAGAGACTGCATTACGTGGGTTTGTCTCCATTTTGTGTAGCAATGATGCATGTAACATTTTCAATTAACAAACTGCTAAGCAAAGAATTCAGAAAAGAAATTAGGAACAATACATAAAATAACATTTGTGGCGTTTCTTCAAGGAGAGTGACTTTTCTTCTTCTGTCTACTTCTGCTAATTGCATATGTGCTCCAAGACTGCGCACGGTACATTCCAATGGAAGCTCGTGACTTTGATGAGGGCTCCTTTGATCTGTTTAAAAGTCCCATTGAGCATAATCATATGAACATTTTTCTGGCTTAGCAGCCTGATATCCTGTTGGCCTCAAGTTCACATGAATGGAATACACACACAAAACAGAAAAAGAATTTTTGACAGATTAGGTAAAATAATAATAATAAAAAAAACCTTCAAAGACTTGGTACAAGATAAACGATGGATGCATCTCATGCTTTACAGGTGGGGTGATGTAATCCTGCAGTACCAGCTGTGGAACACCAGAGGCCTTTTTTATTATTAATAACCTATATATAATAACTGGGAGGGAGCAGTGGCTCTCTTTACCGGCAGTGCTGCATCACTATTATGTTACATTTTTAGTATAAAAGAGCAAATTAGATTTATTTCCTAGGCTATTATGAAAGCTGGTCAAACATACTGCACGGCAAACTTTGATATATCACTAATATTTTTAAATTACTGACAGTTCAACGTCCTTCAGCACTCCAGGCGTCAGGGTCGATTTTGATTTTTAAATTGAAGTCAGTGTATTTGTTTATTTATAAATTATATTTGCTGTATTAATAAAAACCTTTAGGCACCACATCTCCGCTGAGCATCAGCTCAATAATCACACGACTGCAATACGTGAAAAAAAAACTCCACTGCAATTAAATGGCTGTTTATTGTTATCACACCCTCGTCACAATTCTTCTGGGACTTTTTGTGCTACTGATGTCAGTTATTTGACATTGGTAGGCTTACTATGTTGGATACACTGTTTAAAGGCCCACTGAGGAACAAGTGTTAAAAAGGATAATTATACTGGATATTTTTAACGGGGCTGTAGTGCAAATAGAAAAAGAAAGAACAAAGTCTAATCACTTGGCAAACTGAAGTCCTTGAGCTACTGGAAAGGCTGATCCAAACAGCCAAACAGCGCATTACTACACATCCTTTTGGTGTCAGAAACTCCAGCCTAACTGCAGTCCAAGCACAACTTTCAAAGCTAATCCCTGCGGCTTGTTGCTTGCAGTGCTTGGTTATGTCTTCACTATCTTACACCACTAAAGTAGTGGGAGCAGGGATAAGTCCCCTTTGATATCCAGAACATAGCAGAGAACTTTCATTGTGATTTCAAGTGCAGGCCATTTTTATCTGCTTTGAGGCCTGATTGGAGCGTACATTCAACCTATACAGTTACCGGATTTTTACAAAACTAATAAAAAATGATCAAAAGAAACATATTAAACAAATCAGACAAAAACAATTAAATTTGATAATTAGTAATGGAATATTATCCAGTATTGTAGTTACTTGTCAGGGGCTAACCACGGGACTAAAGTAGGTGAACCTCGAGGATTAGCAAAAGCAGAATCAGATGTTTATTTAGAGAACAATCACAGAACAGTCAGAGTTAGTGATCATCCTTCTGGGAAGATGTGACTAAAACGCACGCCACCAACCTACGGCCAGACTGTATACAAATGGAAGACAGATGCAGCGTTCTCCAGGACTGAAAAATAAAGACAGGATGTGACAAAAGCTGGATCTCCTTCAATGTCCACTTGAGGTTGTCTCTAAAAGTGAGTTAATCCTGGGAGCCATATTAAAATCCTTAATTGTATAGCTGCCTGGGTGAAATAGCTGACACCTCCCTTAAACTGAGGAGTATGGGGTGTTGGTGTCCTTTGGAGCATTAAAAAAAATCAGATGCGGTATCAAATAAAACAGCGTGATGTGCATGATTTATCTACTTCACATTCATGGCCAGCTGAGAATAACCAGTTAACCTACCGTGCATGTCTTTGGACTGTGGGAGGGAAATTGTTAAACGAAGGTGTCTCCATTTGTGTGTTTCTTCCAGTATATGGATGCTGTTTACCATCCAAGCTTCCTAATCTTCACATTCAAAGTTTTAGCAATTTTCCAGACTGACTGACCTTCAGTTCTTAAAGTAATGATGGACTGTCGTTGCTCTTTACTTAGCTGATTGGTTCTTACCATAATATGAATTCTAAAAGTTGTCAAATAGAGCTGTCAGCTGTGTACCAACCTGACTTCTGCACAACACAACTGATGGTCCTAATGCCATTAAGAAGGCAAGACATCCATCCATCCATCTTCTTACACTTATCCTTTTCAGGGTCGCGGGAAAGCTGGTCCAATCCCAGGTACAAGTCATAATTCCATATATCCTGCTTCACATAGTTGATGTCTTCAGTATGAAGCTACAATGTAGAAAGTAGTATATAATATATATTATATATAACATATATGTACATGTGTATACATATATACGGAGCAATAACTGTATCACCAACACATGCTTTAGAATACAAATACACTGACTGAAGGATGCAGACATTTTTTAATTGCAAGTTGCCTTTTCTGTTTCTTTACTTAGAATTTACTTAGACTGTACTGTCCTTTTTTTTTACTGTTCTTGATTACATTTTTACCAGTACTACTATTAATTATATGTGGAGACCCTGAAGGACGCCTCATTAAAAAATACTGTGAAAGAACTAAACCCACACCGTCTCGCGCTCATACAGAGCTCTGTTTGCTGCAACTAGACAGCAATCCTCAAATATTACCACAATGAATAATAACAGCAAAAAGCGAGAGAAATAGGAATGTGTTCCACCAGAATGTAGATGACAGTACCTATTGTTTACATAGAAATGAGATATAACAGAATAAATTGCCTTCTCCTGGATGCTTCCAGCTCCAGAACACGAGATTCATACTCTTGCCGTCGCTCTACGTCTGACTCATTAACCCATATAAAGCAGAAAGCACGAAATCAGCCCCTTTGAAACTCTTCCCAAACACTGTACACACAGTAATTTCCCCTCCATGAATTAGAGATAGGCTTATGAACTTATAATGTGAACAGTGACAGGCGCGCCCCACGGATTGTGTTTTTGTTCACTAATGAGGGGGTTGATTCAGGACTGGGCCGTGTACTACAGCATCAACACCGTGCTCGCACCGTTCTGTGCAACACAAAGTATGTAGGAAGAATTGTGTTGGAGCAGGGAAAAAAAAACAAAAACAGTTATTAGGGGCTTTGGCTCCAGTATGACACAGTTGGACAAGATGAAGCCTTGTTAGCTCCTATTCATTCATTTATTTTCAGATTTTGCATAGTTAGCTCTGCAACTACAAAGTTGGTGTGGAATAAATGGTCTGGGCTAAAAAGTCTGGCTCTGTGCAGAGCAGATGCAACAGGTTGTGGTCAGACTGAGGGCAGGACATGATCTAATCACTTTTTAAATACACTTTTTGCACACGTTAACAGATACAGTGATGGCAGTGTGAGTCTGTTAGTTTAACACTTTGGCCCCGAGTGAAATAGTTCCCTAACTGTTGGCTGAGGAGACATAAAACTCGATAGAGGCGCTCAAAACCTGCTGCAGCTTATTCAACCTGAATATTTAATCAGAATTAAATGAAGTGCAGAAACAATTCAAACCTAATGTTACATGAAAAGAGGCTCCGGACAAAAAAAAAGACTATAAAGAATAATATATAATACATGTATCTTATATATTGACGTATCTCACAATATTGCAGTTAGAGCTAAAGAGTACTGCTTTGAATAATATCTTCCATACACATTTGATTTAATTGATTTGATTTTATTGATTAGCATTCAAATATCTCAGTGAAGACACGGTATTATACTGTGACGCTTATTCTGAGCTTTTTCCTGAATCCAGATGGAGATTCATCGTTTACACATGAGTTTGTTGGCCGATGCTCTCTGAGGGTTTCATTCACTGCAAATCTGTTTAAGGAACCATGTTTTATGGAGGGCAGGGGGAAGCTGCTGTAAAAGAACAGTTTGGTCACGGAAGTAACAAAGCAGGCAGATTTCCTGTACAGGAACTATACAGGTGTGAATTTATGATTTCCCCTACAGACAGGAACACTGGAATAACTCCGGCTGTGAGATTATTGGGATGACATCCAGCGAGGATGTACGATTTTTACATTTTAATGATCTAGATCCCGAGTTCCGATCAAAAGTCTGTGAAATGTTTGGTTTGTGTATCGGTGAACTTTCTCCATTTACATTTAAATGTTATGTATTTAATTCTATAAGCACGTTTTAGCCACGTTATTGTTTTGCACACTGTAAATTCGGACACAAATTTTGGTTTAAAACTATTTGTGCGAGAAACATTCATACCTGAGCCTGCCTGAGCACAGACTTGTTGGTATACGCTGTTTCTGAATGAGGCCCGGGGTCTTCTCGACCTGTAAAGGTGTGTTTTAATGCAGCGTGGACTTAAAATGAGCTTATAGCAGAGATGCATTTGTTTTGTTTTATTTTGTGCACAGGGACGTTGCATGCAGTCGGGCCTCTATTCACCTGCTTTGTGCAGCGGTCCCATTTCAGCTTCACTCGTCAGCGATGTGTTGGAGCCCAGAGGACTCTCACCGGTCAGAACGCTGTTTTTTCCTTCTGCGTTATTTTCTCCCAGTAAGCCTCGGGCACCGCTGCGCCATGAAAAACCCTGGGAGGCAGCAGCTGTTGTGGAGACATGAGCCAACAGCAAAAATCCTTCATCTGAATGATGAATTTACCGATGCTCCAAAGCTAAACAGAACATTGAAACACTCAGTACATGGAGCAGTGTGAAAGCATTGGCCACACATGCAGGGAGTTTTAACACTGTTTTAATCTGTGATTCGAGCTGAATGAGCAGAGAATTCAGGGATGTCTAAAAATGTGCTCCGTGATACAGAGAAAAGCTCAGCTCTGCTTTAAAAACTAGACTTCTGTGTCATATTTTATTTATTGATTGTGGGTGAGGTATGCAGGTGAGTAATTCTGAACATAGTTTCTGTTGCAGTTCCTTTACAGATTCATCTCCAGTTTTAATCCTTAGATTTATAAAATCTCATTAAAACAGCAGTAAAGTTCAGGTTTACTGTACTGTAATACAGCTGGTTTGGATTTCTAATCAGGAGGAGGTGAGGCATTTTTAAAACACACTTACAGATTAGTGAAACTATTGTTTTATTCAAAAAGTAATTAGGTTGTTAGGTTGCCTTCATACACTTACTGTTTCTGGAAACAGGAAACTGTCAGTGGGATGAGAGGTTATTTGTATTTTTTGATAATTTTGGTTAATCCGTTTATTTTTCTTCTTTCTAAAGCGAAGTAATGGTTTTGTCTGTCGTAGGTGAAACTGTAATTTTCAGAAGGGTCATTTGTGTTTATTTGGCTTCTACTGAATTATTGTTTAACTGACCTCATTGTTTTTGTGTTGCTCTGTTTTTCTGAATTGCTTTGTTGGCAGGGTTAGAGTTAGTTAACAACTGTTAAATTGTTGAAAGCTTTATTATTTTTCTATCTAATTCCATTCACTTCCTTTTTATACCTTTGTCCTTGTGCCTTTCTGGGCTCACATCAGACAACGTTTTTAGAACATGGCTGTATTATTTAACTGTTCCCTAACCGGCCGTCCTCTGTGAACTGAATATGAAGGGAGCACTTAGCAGATTTTACACATAAAGGTCAGTTTACCTACCACAGGGAGCACAATTCAGAATGGGAAAACATTTGTATGATATAATAACCCTGATGATGTCACAGTCTGGACTGTCTTCGTGTCAGCTCGTAAAGTGACTGAGCTCTCGTAGGCCACAAACTCAAGCTCATCCACAATCCCAGTGGTATTTGTCAGGTTCTAGTAGGTGAACTTCGAGGATTAGAAAAAGCAGGATCAGATGTTTATTTAAAGAACAATCACAGAACAATCAGAGATCATCATTCTAGAAAGAAGATAATACTAAAATACACACCACCAACCGACGGTCAGACTGTATACAAATTTTGGACATTCCACTAAGAGCCCTTTAAGAGTTAGTGTGCGTGATAGTCTGCGAGGTCGCAGAAGAATGAAATGACTGCTTGTCTGCATGCTGCTGAAAACAGCTGTTTGAATCATGATTTTTGAACACATGATAACCCACAAACTCAAGCTCATCCACAATCGCAGCGGTTCTCCTGATCTCAGCGCCCAACTGCAGCTGATGGCTTAGTGGATGCACTTCTGCACAACCCGTCATATAGGGCTCTCTGTTTACAGTAAGTTGCTTTGGCCTGCTTATGATTGCTGCTGCTTCTGCAAGCCGCTTTACAGCCCATCTCCCCTGCAGTTTCTCCTTCCAGGCTGTGTTGATTACACTGATACCAGCTCTGCTCTCAGGTGTGTTTTGCTGCTCTTGCATCTTCTGGTTTTCCATGTATCCACATGGACGGCTAACATGTAAGAGTTACAATGACACGAGCTGAAAGTCTGGATATGTTCAGATTTACAGGTCTCCTTAGGTTCCTGTTATTCAGTCCTTTTTTAGCATCCTCATTTTCTTTCACAATTGGGAGTCCAGGGAGATTGAAGCTTTGTAAATTCTAATTACACTTATAAAACAGACTCCTCCACATGTACTGTTTACAGCAGGGTTACTTTACACACTGCACAGCCTGGACAGCATGCCTAAATCTTTAAAACAAACTAACATTGTGGCTTTGTGACTAATAATTCCTTTCATGTTAAGTCAGTGTGAGTAATTAACAGAAAAGGTTTAGTAAATCCAAATTTATTAATGTTTTGTTTCAAAACGTTCATTTGATTTTTCATTGATTTTCATACCACAGCATTTATTATTAAGTTATGAAGTATCAATTTTTTATAAATATTCTCAGTGTTACTGAAATTCTCTTTTGGATAGATTTTATCTAGAAATGAAACAAGTTTTTGACCTACTTATAGGGTTGTGTTTGTTTTTAAGATCTTATTTATTCACCAGACCATCTCATTCATGCATGCTCGTAGCATGTTTTATTTCACCACTGTTACTGTATATTGTGGGCTGTAACCCCCCTGGGCTTGGCGTGAAAGCAATCTACAAGCAGCAGAAGCTTCCACAGTTGCTGCCTACCAAACGAAAATGGAGCTGTGTTCACACGAGTGATGCCGTACGTGCACAGGAGGCTCCTAAACGAAACGTGCACACTTAAAAAACAAGCCTGATAGAAACAGACACTCGATATGTACATGCAACTCTTAATGTGACACGCATTACAGAGAGAAAACGGAGCAACTGAGGTAATGTGGCGTGCCGGATCCTCCTCGTCTCAAACAGGGCCAGGCGAGCCCTCCTGGGATGAGGGTTCAGTCCCCGGTAATAAAAGGGTAATTAGCTCCCTCCCTTCCCCCTCTCATCACGGAGCCTCACCCCGAGAGTTTGCCTCCCGTCTAATACCATCATTTCCCCCAATGGCTGTCGGAGCCCGATGAGAGGTTGTCAGGGGACGCGGCGGTATTCATGATGGAAATTACTGATGCTCTCAGTAATGATGTGAAAAAGATATACTGCAGACCTCTCAATAGACTTTTCATTCATTTGGATGTGTCAATCAAGCAACGCATTGCCTCCTTGTGATGACTCTTCACAACAGATTTTAAAAAGATTGCTCAAAAATTGTGCAATTTTCCTCTTCTCATGAAACATGTCTAATTTAATGAAAGGTTTGATCAAGATGAAGTGAGCTGCACCTGAAGGATTGACTTATGAGTGCGCTCAGGCTATTAAAAATCCAACCAGGCTACTGCCAAAGGACATATGGTCTCCTAATTCTAATGAAGGTCAATCTTACAGAAAACTCAGAGATCAAGGGGCAGATGTGTGCCCGTGTGATAGGAAATACCCCGCCTGGAGGACGTTTTATCATGTGAGCTTCACTAAGAGACAAACACACTAGCCCACCACCATTTTTAGGCGTCTGTGATTTTGTTTCACTAATTGGACATCTGTTTAGAATAGGAATCGAGTTCAAATTTTAAAGGGCATAGTTATTTTGCCCTGGAGTAGTCAAGCCCATAGTCTTTCGCTTCTGGCAAAAGTGAAAAGGCATATGCAAAAACTCCATGCCTCCATACCTCTGCTCCACCGCACACATCTCAGGTGAATTCAGTGATGTTTGCTGAAAAAACACAACAGCCCAAATCAGCAGGTTAAGGTGCAGAGGTGAATCAAACAGAGTAAAGCCACTCTCCCAGAAAATAATGTACCATTAGGTGTTAGCAGGATGGTACCACTGTTTTTGCTTCAGCTTGGAGGGTCACTGTTACCCCCATGACAGGGACACTCACACTAAAGTGTCCAAGCCTGTTTTGTTCCTCAATCTAACTGTAGAACAATTTTTGAGGGATTTGTACAGCACTTTTCCAGCCTTAGTGCCGAGATAAAGATTTATGTACTTCATGTGTAATACCAGCATGATTGCTTGGTGGTTAGCCCCCCAGGAATAGACCCGGGGTGTGAACCTAGAGTGGCTCCTTCGGTGAGGTTTCATGTCCTCTGTATTTGTGCAGGTTTTCTTTGGGAGTTTCGACGTCACAAAAGAGATTCTTGATCCTGAGGCTTTCACTTCCTGGTTAATTTTTTTTTTATCCAGGAGAGGTGCTGATGCATTTTTTATTGTTATTTTTTTCCCATTATTCTGAGTTGTGTATCTGCTAACCTGTACCTGTTTAAGGTTTTATTGGGATGTCTGATATTGTCTGTTTTTGATGCAGCGGTTTTCTAATCCTGGATGATTTTCTCCTGTGGGAGACTATAAAGTAATGTTATCTTATCTTACTAATAATGAAAAGTGCACCTGCAGCTACCAGGCACAGGGGAGAACTAAAGCAGGTTGGAAACTTGAACCTTCCTTCTTGTAGTTTCTCTAACACAGACTGTTTTCTTGTAATTTCCCTTTAGAAGAACTCCTTCAAATAACTTTTTATGTGATTACGTGTAAACTGTATGTTTAATTTTTAGCATCAAAAAAGTATAACAGGAGATCCAAGAAGTAAATTTGCATAGTTTGGGCCTGCACTGCTAAAACCGCGGGACAGTTTACATTCACGAAGAGCATATTTTTAATCTCTCATATCATCATCTTCTTATTTATTTCAATTTCTCTGGTTTGTCAGTCTATATGAAAGGAAAGACAGGAAGATTGTGTAAGACATTGATTGGTTGACTGATTGGGTCACGAAACTTTCTCAACTACACAAACGTGCTGTAAATATTTGACTTTGGCCTGTGGTGTGTGTTGGGCTCATATGTTGTTTCTGGGCAAAAATACCAATTCATCAAAAGAAGATTGGCACTGCAGAGCTTAACTCAACATTTTTCAAACATAAGGAAGCAAAGGCGGCAGGGTATTTTCAGTCTTAACTTGATGTGATATCATTCACAGACAGATAAAGAAATATATGAATAAAAGATCTGTGCTGCGTTAACTGAGATGCAAAATGAAAGATGAAAAATGTCTTTATAAAACAAAGCAGTCCGTGACTGATATCAGGCGCAGTGAAGGGTGACGTGACAATCATGGAGATAGATGATGACGACGATGATATCGGACGGAGACCTGCAGAAATACCCCGGGCTGTGTTTTAACCATGTGAGTGTAACGACAGATGAGCAGACTATTTCAGTTCAATCACACTGACCGCTTTGGTGCGTGTAGTTACACTGAAAAAGGAGAGATGGGCTGGAACACAGGCAGGAGGGCATGCTGGTTAATAAATACACTCTGACTCGTCTCAGAGCTCTGAAACAGCTTTGCCAGTCTGAGGGAGAACACGAACCCGTAGCTCAACAAACGGAAAAATATACTTTAGGAAATTATAATCTTGTTTGTGTCATGAACAGAGATGGGCAGTAATGCGTTACTTGTAACGCGTTACTGTAATCTGATTACTTTTTTCAAGTAACAAGTAAAGTAAGGGATTACTATTGCAAAAACGGTAATTAGATTACCGTTACTTTCCCGTGGGAACGCTGCGTTACTGCGTTACTAAAACCGTGATTTTTTTTGCGAGAATGTCTCACGACAGTGACGTAAGCGAGTGCACCGTTAGTGACAACAGCTGTGTGCAGATCAACAATGGATCACATATCGATTGTGGGAGAGAGTATGAGCGTGCAGCGTTTAAAGTGTGGAAGTACTGACCTTACTTTGAGTTTGATTCCATAAAAAGTGACAAAAACATTAGCGTCCGTTGTGCGTGGGAAGAAAACTTCGTTTTACAGCGAAAAAAACCCCTAAACTTCTAAGCAAGCACCGAGAGCGCAACGACGTAATGGGAAATTCACAGAGAAACTCGCGGATTCTTCAACTGACCGCAGCACACCTGCACCAGGATAAACCTCTGCCTACCCCAGTCCTGCTTTACAGGTGAAAATAGAGCAAAAGGACCGCTGAGTCTTTGACTTTATTTATTTTCTGCTGTGTTTTACTTGCATCTATTTGAAAGACTGAGTGTAAACACAAAAAATATTTTATTTTATGTGCTGGAATGTGCAGAAAATAGGTTTAAATGTTAAACTAATTTATTCAAGTCAGAGAATGTTGCATAAAATTAAATTTTTGCTTGATGCATAAAGTTAAAAGATTAAAACTGATAAAACAAGTTAAAAAAAAAAGATACTTTTCCATTTGATTACATTTTGTAAGATGGATTATGCAGAAAAAGTAGAATTGGACTGAAAGATCTATCGCTTTATCACCTCTTCAGGTTGTTAATCGTGTTTTTAAGAAGTAACTAAGTAACTAAGTAATTAATTACTTTTGAAAATAAGTAATCAGTAAAGTAATGGGATTACTTTTTTGGGGAAGTAATCAGTAATTAGTTACTGATTACTTTTTTCAAGTAACTTGACCAACACAATGAAGCACAATGTGAACAAACATCATCTCAAATCTGCAGTTACAAACAAACGATGTGGATTTTTCCTCCACTTCTACTGCAATTTAAACATTTAAAAAGTGGATGAAGATGGTTTCATGACTGCATTGATGCTGTTTCTCTATCAGTTCTACACACACTGGTCGCAGCACCAAACAACATATCAACTATAAAGTATTTGCAATGAAAGACTTTTACCGATATGGATGAACTGTGTTGTATTTGGCTTTATATAATCAACCGGTCAAGATGAAATTGTGTAGTCACCTTTCATCCCTGTATCACGGCAACACGGTCCACCATGTCCACTTCATGCTTTGCCTCTCCAAAACACGCATGCAAAAATGGACACGCATGCAGAAGCTGCATTACCAGCAGGGGGAGATGATATATTTTAAGCCAGGAAGAATGGATGTTATACACTTTGCTGTATGTCACATTGCACTTTTTAGCAGCCTGGTGTCTTTGTTAAGTGGTTAGAACTGGCACGGGTAACAGCACTGTGTACAAATCAGATCTTTAACGGATTGAAGGAAACAGTATTATACATTTAAACACAGTACAGGCTCATTTTGGATTCATTTAGTTTGCACTGGTGCAAAAACAGCCAGCCAAAAAAGGAAAGAGTAAGAGACTTTTCAGAAAGATCTACAGAAATGGCTATTCTTGATTTTATAGAAAATATCCTGAAAAAAGGCACAATACAACTGAATTTTATTGATCTAAATAAAGTGTTTGAATCTTTGAACCACAATGTTTTCCTTTCAAAACTATGGCAGCATGGTATCAGAGGTATAGCTTATACTTGGTTGTAAAGGTAACAGGAAACAATATGCTCTATGATAATAAATCACACCTTTTGGATGTAACCTTTCACAGCAATCATATATCGCAGATCTGAGATGGTAAAATGTGCCAATAGAAGAGAGTGCCGGTGCTTAAACGGTGCTCGAACCGGTGCTTAAAGAATGGAGAACACAAACTTTGTCCAAAAACCTCTCATGTTTAGCTGTTTTTTTTGTAAAAAGATAACAATGTTAGCCTTTTCTGCAGCTATAGGGCATATATGGTATCACTCTTGGCTGGAAGCAGTGCTTAAACAATGTAAAAAACACAAAAACCTCTCATGTTTAACTGTTTTCCACTTTTTCTTATGTCATTTTAGCCTTTTTGGCCAGGAGGAAGGGAGCATCTGCCATCAAACAAGAAGACAGCTGCATGTAACTATGACGGTGTTTGCTAGTTCACCTTACATGCATTAATTTAATAACGTGGTTAGCCTACTCAACTAGGGCTGGGTATCGTCACTGATTTCTAGAATCAATTCGATTCCGATTCACAAGGTCCCAAATCGATTCGATCCACGATTCGATTCAATTCAATTTGAATCTGGGAAATTTTGCCTCAGACAATCAGAAATATTATAATTCAGATCATGCATCAGTACATTTCCATATTTTTATGTCTCTAAAAAGAAAACTGACACTTGCGAGACTTTATCAAAGGTGTAAGCATCACAGCAGGTTCCTTTGTGTCAAAGTAACTGAGGATAAAACACAGAAAAACATAAAGGTGATTTTCCTGGAATTTTATAAAAATATTCTGCAGTAGATCAAAAATGAAAGAAAACCATTAATCAACATATGAACATTACCTGATGCTGCTGAGAGCAAAGTTACAGAGGTTTTATTAGAGACATAGCTAAGCGTTTTGCAATTTTGCATAATTTTAAAAAGTTTAAATTTGTTCAGTATTGAACAGCAGGAATGAGGCTTTCTTTTCGGAAGTAAGTAAAAAACAGCAACCGACAAACAAGCGAATAATGCAGAAAACAGATTTTTAGGGAAACTGTTCTTGAAGTACACTGAGAAAGAGAGAGAGAGAGAGAGAGAGAGAGAGAGCTGTGCATGACGTGTGATTTTATGTGGTGGAAGCAAAACAGCAAAACTAAGAGGGAATTCATGTTTATGTGAAGCGTACACAGCAAATCCAGCATGTCCAAATTAACACTGTCGGATTTGATTTCAACACTATTAAAGTGTCTATATGGGTCCACACCAGAGAGTGTTAATTTAACTCTTTTTGGAGAGTTGGTATGTTAACTCTGATTTAGTGTTAAACACCAAATCTGTCTGGAGTTGATAATTTAACACTTGGTGTTAAGAGTTTATATATTAACTCTCAAAGAGTATTTTAGTTTAACTACGTAAGAGTTATCTTCTAATTCATTCTAAAAAGCGGGAATTTTCCTGTTCTGAACTTCTAGAAATTTCTTTTGGAAATAAACATTTACTAAAAAGATGCAATGGTTTTTGAAAAACATTTATTCTGAACTGTGCACCACAATTTCAAAACATTTTCTGAAAGACGTAACAGTATACATGTTCTCACTTTCATTAGAATTTTGTTTATCAAAAGGTCTGACATGGTAAATGCAAATAACAGCATTCTCAACACTTATTTCTTCAATACAATATGCACGTCCTTCATTCATCCCTTTGTGGAACTTCAACGCACTTCTGCTCTCCCCCATATTCCATCTTCACAAGCATGTGCGGAGATTGAATAAAAATTAGTTGACACTAATTAATGGCACAAATAATCCAGTAAACAATTGCAGCACAGTAAAAAAAAAAAAAAAGCAATCCTCTTTGAGCCATTACGTGTGTAAAGTATTTTCCCAAAAGACAAAGACACAGGCAACAGGTAATACTGAACTAAATGTAAAACCTCAACCTTTTTCATTTTTACCTAAACCGTGTGCACAAAACTCTGGAGGGATCTATGCTAACGTAGAATCCAGTCAGGACGTCTGCTACTGCTGTTTGCTCGTTTTTTTTTTTATGGGCGATCGTTTTCAGGCTTCAAGTAGCACCATTATACCAACATTTACATTCTGCACATTGTTTTAGGTGTATTTGACCAAAAGTTTGACTGAAAATTCATATGCAAGCTTTTTTTCAAGGCTGTAGTATTTGCCCGCAAACAATACCTTTCAGCTAGCTAAAACAGAATATTATGCTATCAGCGAGCAACATGGCTAATGCCTTTCACACAGCTTTGTCTCAACTCCAAAGAGCCACAGAAGTAAATCCTCATAATAATAATTGAAACAATCTTTGAAAAAATGACTTACCAAGCATGGCAAACAACTCAAATATGTAGAGCAAAATGTTCTGAAACGGCTTCACTTCAGCTTCGATTGGAGCCATGCTGGGGGCGGAGTCTGTGAATTTACTCTGTTGGTGTCATAGCCCCTCTAGGAGTTCAGAGTTAAGAGGTCAAGAGTTAATGTTTCCATTGTAACACCTCCAGATTTGACATAGAAACACTCATTTTTAACACTCGATTTTAACTACTATCATTTTACACCTCAGAGTTACATTAAAAGAATGTGACTCTACTTAGAGTAAAATTAACTCTACTTTTGCAAGAAGACTATTAACACCAAAACATTTAACACTTTTGAATTTGCTGTGTAGTTTGGATCTTCTTTTGCTGCTGGTTCAGTCAATATTGTTTGGAGAGAGATAAAACCTACAGCTTTAGAATCAGCATAAAAAGGACGTAAACACAAAGCGCGGACTCGCCGAAACACCAGAATCAGTGAGCTGTCGGCTCTCAGCCCCGACCGTGTCAGTGCCATCAGGTGAGAAAGGCGACATCTCACTGATTCTGATTCGTCGGTGGGTTCGCGCTTTGTGTTTACGTCTTTGTGAAGAATCCGTGTAACTGCTCTCATTTACTGTTTTAGTTGTTTGGTGGTTGTTGAAATTTTGTGAGGTTTAACCTGAGATTCTGGGGTTTCGGGCAAAATAAATTTATATTAAAAAATCGATTCAGGATTTTAATGAATCGATATCACGTTATCCAAGCTAGAATCGATTTTAATCGCGGCCAGGACTCTCCTCTTCGGGTTCTTGGGGGATGTTGCTAACTCCGGATAACAGGCAACACACCCGCAGTAGATGCTCGGTGTGAAGTCTTGCAGCAAGCTATCAAATATGGTGCATTTCTCGGTTTTTAACCCTTTAGAGCCGATCGGAGCGGGCACGCTCTGTTTTGCGTAACTATTTTTAAATCCCGGTAGCACTGCAACCACGTAAGCTAGCGCAAAATATTTTTTTGCATATGAAACCGGAGGAGTTGTACTTACATCTTATGCCATCAGCTTGTCCTCGGTCACAGTTTCCTTCCACATAAAGCTTTGCAAAAACTGCATAAAAAGCGCTTGCAGGAACAAAAACATAATATTCCAGAAACACGCTTTGCCGATACGATCAGCTGTTCATAACACTTCCTACGTTGGAATAGACGTCAGCGCGAACTTGTGCATTTCGGCCATTACCTGCCCGAAACCGGAAGTGATGTCATTTTCGCGGAAATGTAGTCTTTTTTACCATCAGGGCCTCAGGGCCTATACTGGTCTTTTTAAAAGTTATCTTTGACTTTATGACTTTCTGT
Source organism: Rhamphochromis longiceps (assembly GCF_057381845.1). NCBI lineage: Eukaryota > Metazoa > Chordata > Actinopteri > Cichliformes > Cichlidae > Rhamphochromis > Rhamphochromis longiceps. The sequence continues at coordinate 12,065,466 of NC_140558.1, forward strand.
GTTGTTTCTGGGATGCTTAGGACTCATATTGCACTGCTGGAAATAGTTTATTTTGATGCACATGCTGCTTTTTTGCAAATTTGCAGTATAATATTTTTTTTCGTTTTTCCTGCAGTGTATAAAAATTGGTGTACTTCAAAAATAAAACTATGAAGACACTCAAAATAAATTTTCTGTGGTGGGAAACTATTTTGTGCAACTTTTTTGTATTTACAGTTTTGAGGGATAAGCCTCTTAAATTTCTCTAACTACAAATATATGTTAAAAAAACAAAAACGATTTTCAAATTTTTTTGTAGTTTATTGCACTTTTTTGCAATTTATGTAAGTACTATGCACTTAATGAATACATATTATTAAAATCTGGGCTATAATGGTTGTATTGATGTATAGCAACTTGAAATGCTCCCAAAAATGGCTCCACAGCATGTAAAAATATAATATAAGCTCTGGTGGACTTGGTTCTACGGTAGGTCTTAAAGGGTTAAAAAAAGGCTATGCGTCGCCAGGTGTTTCATCAGATTCAAGGTGTTACCTCCTTTTCACAGTATCATCTTAAAGCACTTGTTGCAGGCTGCTGAGTTTGCATCTTTTGCTGTGAAGTACGGCCAGACTTTTAATCTGTAGCTCTGCTTTAAAACAACGTACGTACCTGGGCCTCCTACTATCCTTGGAAAGGTAATATGATTGGCTAGAATCCAAAGTGTATGACATCTCAGGATAACAAAAAAGCACCAAAATAAAGCCCTGAAATGTGGCTGCTTTTCGGTCTGGTTACTACCGTTTATGTCAGAACCGGTACCCATCCCTAAATGCAACCAGGAAATCCACCCCAAGTCTGGGAAATTGACCTTTTCTATTAATCTGTACTTTGTTAATATAGCAGTGAATGTAATTTTAAAATGGTGTTACTGATGTCTTCCACTTCTTCAGGTACATGTTCTAGTTGTTGCAGTGAAAATAAAAGGTAACACAACACGTTTCTGTTCGGTGTCGAACAGTTTCACTAAAGTGCAGGAACTTTTACAAAGCGGTGACTTTCTTGGAGTGCGTTCACAGAGCTGCAGCGGCCCGGCGCTCTGCCACCAACACGACCGGAGACCGCCGGGCCGCTGCAGCTCTGTGTGATATGTGTGTCATCTCTGGTCTTTTCAGCCCAGACACACAAAATAATTACATCAAAAGAATTGTCGGCTGTATAAATGGTATTATAACTCAAATCTAAGAGATACCAGATGTATTATTAATTTTTGTTGCACTACACTGTGGCCGGAAACACAGGCAGCAGAGTTACAGAGGGGAGGGTGATGCAATTTGGGGGATTTTATCTGGGCATGAGCAGACAAGACGGAACCAAGATAAATCAGAGGAAGGAAAATGAATTAGAGAGAAAGCGTACGTGTTTGTGTTTATCTGGAGGCAGAGACCACTCGCGTCTCACACTCCATCTCAGACTCAATCTTCACCCAACATGCTGCTGCCTCAACGCATGCACATATACAGTGTATATTCTCAAATTCAAGAGCTCCACACACTTGGAGAATTGCTGCAGAGGAACGCTGAGCCTGTCTCTGATGGCACGTGACAGCCTCATGTGCCTTTTCCTTTCATTTGCCTGGTGTTTGACCAGGACACTGAATCCTGGGTTCTAGAGAGTATTTTATAGTGAAAAGCAACAACCTGTCAATCACTCGGTAAGAAAATTAAGTGTAGATGAATGCCAGAACGCCAACTGGAATGAAAAGACTTTGAGTGACAACCTACTTGAGATTCTTTTAAGAGTGCCCTGGCCAAGAAAAGGAACAATAGCAGGGAATTATAGAAGGGAAAAAAAAACAGATCTGCATCAAGGAATGATGAATAAAACTGTGAATAAGTAATAGCACCACAGTGTTGGGGTTACTTCTCAGAAGTAATGTATTACACATCCCTCGTTACTTTTTAATTGCATGCATTACATTATTTAGTTTGTGGAGAAAGTATTTTGTTACAGTTCACCACTCGTGGCATTTTTTATTCAATTCAATTCAATTTTAAATAGATTTACAACAACAGTCGCTCTTTGTATTGTAAGGTAGACCCTACCCTACACAGGAAAAACCAAACAATCATATGACTCCCTGTGAGCAAGCACTTTGGTGACAGTGGGAAGGAAAAACTCCCTTTTAACAGGAAGAAACCTCCAGCGGAACCAGGCTCAGGGAGGGGCGGGGCCATCTGCTGCGACTGGTTGGGGTGAGAGAAAGTGTTACTAACATGGTCTGAAATGCACTGTCATATAATTACACAACCCTGATGTAAATCTCTGTCCTAATGAGTATGTACAAGCAGTGTTTCCTTTGATTTTTAAATATTAACATAAAGCAAAGTTGAAAACAAGTCCAAATATAAGATAAGATAAACCTTTATTAGTCTCACATGTGGGAAATTTTTTAAGTCACGGCAGAAAGTTAAGAGCAGTAAAAATTACAAAAAACACAATAAAATAGGATAACATGCTATACAAAATAGAATAAAATGCTTTGTTATAGTAGGAAAAATTGCACTTGTTACTATTGCACATCAGGGAAACTCCAACTCCAAAGAAATTCCAAAGGTCTTTCCAAAGTGATTCTACATGTGCCGGAATAAGTAGAGGCTGCTGCTTAAGATCAGGCTCTGGCTCTGGGCTGGGCTCTGTATTCACTCAGCCTTAATGGTGCATTTCTGAGCTTCCAGCTGGAATTTTTTTGTGAAACACCCCTTTAACTCGGATTATCTACTGAAAAAGCCGGAGCAGACCAACATACCCCAAGTTATCAATCCAAAATGGCGGCACTTTTAGACAACAAACGGGATTCACCACAGTAACAGATACGATTTGTTTTTCTTTTTTCACCATGGATCATGCAAAGCTATAAAAAACATGTTTTTCTAATGAATTACGATTCAGTGAATAATGATTCATCATAGTAAGATTTTCCCCTAAATTTTCTACATTATGGGATCAAAAAACAAACAAAACTAGCATCTTAGCACTGCTATTAGAAATTCAGGCAGCACAGAGGAAAAGTTTAGCAAAAAAGTTTCATCAGTACTTTTTGGATTATGGGTGTTCTGACACCTCAAGGAAGAGAGAAACTAGTGGGCTGTAATAAGGCAAAATGTTCACATCAAGCTGTTTTTTGATTTTTAGCACTCACTCAGAAATGAGTGTGTAAAAATGCAAAGTTTCTGGTGTGTGTACAAGTGGAGAGTTAACCCTAATACATATGCATGCATATGTAGGCAGTATGAAACACAATGCATGCGAGTTATGAAAACACATACTCAGACACACATCAAGTACATACAAACATATGAATGATGGCACATTAGCATGCAGTTTGCAGCAGCGCGCCCACAGAGCCACTCAGACGTGTCAATCTCCCCCTTCGAGCTTTTCAAGCCGCTTCAATTTCGTCTGATCTCAAAGATTTATGAATTTGGAAGTCAGCAGATAACACATCCTCTCATATCACCACTAAGCCTGTCACAGCGCGGTGTTGGAGGGGTGGGACGGGGTGGGGGGGGGGTGTTTTCCTCCCTTCATGAGCATGGATAAGCACAGTGGCTGGAGGACGCGGCTGTCAGCCAATCAGGCGCTGTTGTTACCACTGACTCTCTGGCTCAAGGCCGTGGAGTCTTTCAGCTGCTCGACAGCCTTTTTCCCCAAAGTGTCCACCTGACAATGAAGGCGAGAAAAAAAAGAAAGAAAATCAGGATGTCTACTGGAGTGATTGAAGTGAAAGTGAAAAACATAAATTTTATGGTCTAAATAAAAGCAATCCAATCTGGCCTGGCTGACATTTCACTGTGCGGCACAGGAAAGGACAAACAGAGATCGGAGGCTGCTATCAGACCCATAGAGGGAACTCTACAGAGGCAGTACAGGGGGATTCAACATTTGAATTTCAGTGAACACAGACACACACAGACGCACACACTCATTTCGCTTTGTGGATTTATGCAGAGCTGGCAAAAGAAGAAGAGCGTATATGCCAGGGCCCCAAAGACAACGTAATGGACCTACACCAGCATATAAAGTGGCTTGATGCAAATATATTTAAAGCCTCGCCAGATTTTACTCTGATTAATCTCTTGTATACATGCACAACAACGACAGCAACACCAAAAAGAAAGTAGCTGCAAGAGGCCACAGCCCGGGCTCTATCAGCTAAAATCCATCACCCCACTGTCAGATGAGTCATTCCTTGTAAAATCAGTCCCTCCCACTGCTTCAGGATCAGCTGATTTTATTTATTTGGAGACCAACTTTATATTTCCTGAAACCTTTTTTTATCTTATTTTTTAGAAATTACTTTCTTAGCCCTCATAACCCTCACCTATCAAAGTTTTAAGATGCCTGCACTTTTGCAGGCACTGCTCATGTAATGTAACCTTGGGCAAAAAATAATCATTTGCATTTGACAGAGCAAAATTCAAATTCGAAACTTGTTTTTTATTCATTCGGTCTTTTGAACTAAGCGCGAGTCGACTTGTCAGTCAGAGGGAAGCTTCGTCCTGACAGATGCTCGAATCCTTCACCTGCTGCAACTCTCAAACAGTTCGCATCAACATTTCTCTAGAGGTGACAGAGAGGCCTTCAGCTCGGAGTGCCGCCTTAAGCTGAATATCCATCTGTTCATGTCCCGTTGAAGGATTTGTGTTCAGATCTGAGGCCCGGCTCCTGTCTCGGGTCTGACACCGCGCTTCCACTCCAGCAGGAAGAAACACGTCAACAGAATCGGGTGGTTTCATAGCTTCTGCACAGCCCATCGGACTCACAGTAAACCAGTTCAAAGCAGCCTGAACTCTTCATTGCACTCAAAGATGAAATATACTACAGCAACAAAAAGTTGTTACCTGTAGGAGTTTTTTGTTTCCTTGGTGCATGGTCAGATTTTGCTCTAAACAAATTTCAGCACCTTTTCTTTACCTTTCACTGCAAAAATACTTCTTGTCCTTTTTCTCCAGAACAAAAACACAAAAAACTGAACAGAGTGGAACTAGTGTGAACAATGAAATAGTATCGACTGGCTGATATTAAATTAACAGGTTACAGTGGTTGATTATACACCTTGCAACATGCTAACTTGTTGGTTATCCACTACTCAAAAAGAGCCAAAGTGGCTGTCGTTTGCTTTCTGCCTATTAGCAAAAGCCCCTAGCTGTGCAGTAAGTAAGCAGTTTATGATACATGTCAAGTAGCAGCAATGAAGACAGGGAACCCTTGGTTTATCTCTAATGTTATATCAGAAAGGTGAGCGGACATTTCTTTCTGAACGAACCCAGATTGCTGCGCCAGTGCAAAAAGTCATGAATGACACTAACATTAAGAGTCTTCACAATACGTCTGTTCATTTCTCCTGATCATCTGAGTCCAAGTTGGGGAGGGCAGCAGTCTAAGCAGGGATGCTCAGACTTCCCTCTCCTCAGCCACCTCCTCCAGAGGAATGCCAAAGTTTTCCCAGGCTAGCCAAGAAGCACAATATCCAGGTTGTCCTGGCTCTGCCCTGAGGTCTCCTCTCAGCTGGACATACTTGAAACTCCTCACCTGAGTGGCAACCCGGTCAAATGCTGGAACCCCTCAACTGGCTCCTGTTGGTGTGGGGGAGCAGTGAGTCTACTCTCAGCTCAAGTGTCTCCTCACCTTGTCTCTAAAGCTGAGCCCAGACACTGTTTGGAGGAAGCCAGTTTCAGCTGTTTGCGTCTGTGGTGTCTATGATCTCTTGCCTCCGGTCTCACCCACAGCTCATGGTCATGGTGTAGGAACATAGAAAGCAGATTTAGCGGTCTCTCTTTGTCAGCTCTCTCCTTACCACAGCAAACACCAGTGCTTTAACATCCTCTCAGTTTCCAGGTGCATTTTCTCCCACTTGCTATCTTATCATTCATATTAATTATTAATCTTCACAATAAGGTGGCATTTCCTCAGGATGGCATTTTGTCTTGGACATTTTCAAAAACATGAATAAATAAACACCGATAAATAAAAACAAACACGATTTATTATATTTGGCATCCTTGGATTTATATTTCAAATTTTCTATGAAAGTGCTGACATTGATCCTGTTCTCTTTACTTATTTTTTTTCATTATATTTTATAAATATTTATATAATATTAAAAAAACTAACAGCTGTCTTTCAAAGTGTCATTTAAAACTGAAATAACTGATATGCTTATCTTTGTCTGTCTGTCTCTACTTGGCTTTGGTCTGACGTCACTAGGTGCAATGAAAAGTATTGTAATGCTGAACTGCTAGATGTTTCTCTCTCCTCATATTAGCAGGTTAGCCAGCGTACAGCATGATGATCAAGGTTTGTGTGTCCGTCTGTAAAAATAAACATGGTGGGAGCATTGAGACTGACTAAAAAAGGATAAAGTTTCAGCTGGAGATTATGTGTTGATTTGTGATTATGAATGACCCCTTCAGACACAGTAAGATCATATTACCAGTCAGAGAGGATCTGTTGACTGATCAGATACCAAACCAAACAGCAGAGCAGTCAAATGAAACTCCAACAAAAAAAAAAAAAAAGAAAGCTCAAGGTTTTCATCATCAGAGTTGACACACTCCATGTAAAAAACAGCCATGTGATGGTAAAGAAGCAGAGTGAAGAGGACTGGAGTGAAGCGAAGAAAGCAGCCTGTCAGAGTCTCTGAGCTGCATGCGGGTAACGCTGAGCGCGAGCAGCGTCACGCCGGAGTTTATCCTCGCTGCTCTGACTGATGTTTCGACAGAAAGATGCTCCACTCCACAATGCCTGTTGACAAAAGCAGCTGTTTGACCGGCCTCTGTTTTGACAGCGCTCACCGCTTTCAAAGAACAGAGGTTTTACTTCTTTTTTTTTCCCCTCTCTTTTTTTGGGGGGTGAGGTAGATCTGCTTCTGCTGTGTCCTTCACCTTGTCTCTTCCTTCCCTCAGGTTTCTTTTGATTCCTGTGGCAGCAAGTGTTCAGATTATAGCTCCTCGACACGTCCACCGCCTTAGGTGAGAGTCCTGTTGTCTACTGTACCTGTGAAACTCTGAGAAACATGCAGGTCCAGCCGGACAGCAGCATGAAATATATATAATGTGAAAGATTCAAGGGGAGTTTAGCTGCTACACAAGTCTGTTCAGACATCTCAGTGAGAAAAAAAAAATCATCAGGCCTCAAGAACGGTTATTTCTGCTCATTTCATGGCCTGGAGGTTAAAAAAAGTTATCTGGTTTTCATCTTAATTTCTGTCAGATGATGATACACATTTGGAAAATGTGCAAACTATTAAATAACGGTAACGCTAAGATTGCTTACATAGTCAAATTTTTTGCTAGCAAAGTATTTCATTAAGAATCCATTAACAGCACTTAACTAACCACATAATTACCGAGTGTATGCTTTAGGTACCGTACACCTTTAAATAGCTAAACTAAATATTTGATTACATCAGTGAGTCTGACTCTGATAACACTGTCGTGGAGAAGAAGACCACAGCCTCTAAAAACACAAAAAATGTTGAATCCGTGAAAAGTTCTCAGAGGACTCTGTGCAGTCCCGTGAACAACTTGCTGCTTCAACAGCAATTTACAGAGTAGCTAGCAGCCAGGTGCTGATAATCAAATGCACTTGGCTCACTGATCATAAGCAAGGGTGAGCATCTCTATAAAAAGAGAAGTTCCAGTAGTTTGCTGGTTTGAACTCCTCTGTAGATCAAAGTATATGAGGCCATCTGTCCAACAGCTGAAGCGTGGATAAAACAGTGGGAATGTTATTTTTTCCATGATGGAATGCTTTGGTTTAAATGTGGCTTATGTGTTGTTATGTGTCTGAACTCTGACTCATTAGTAGAAGTGGTGATGCACATATCCTTTAATTAAGTACAAGTAAATACAAGTAATAGCAGTAATAGTAATATATCCCTTCTACTTATCTAATTCACGGTGGTGCACGGGCTGGAGCATATCCCAGGTATCATAGAACCAGAGGCGGGGTACACCCCGGACGGGTCGCCAGTCTGTCGCAAGACAAACACAGAAAATGCTAAACATTGTTATTCAAGTTAAAGTTTTTGGCTAACACAACAGTTTCTTGTAATTTAAGAAAAAGTCAAAACTAATAGAATATTAAATATGTCATACAAAAATACATCAGTAGCAATTAAACGGTCTAATAGTACGTTTTCCTGTTCCTTCCATTTTGCCAGCATAGTGTAAATGCACATATCAATTATCCTGTATATTAGTCTCATCTGTCAGTGGGCCATAAAAACACAGAGCTAATTACTCTGACATATATAGTGGCTGTACACTGTACAAACACATACCCATCTTAATTTTCAGTTTCACACAATGTACAGTAGTATATTCTACACTATAGAATAGTAATTGCCCTCATAATGAGTATTGAGCATTGATGAGTGAATAATTTGGAATATAGACACAGGAAGTATAATACAAAGGACGGCCTGTTGTTTGTTGCCTCAGCTAATGGCCTCACTGCTGAATAATTACAGTCCAACCATGCTCAGCTAATGGATGCTCACATGACACACACACACACACACACACACACACACACACACACACACAGGCATATGCAATTACAAAAAGACAAGACGTAAATGTGGTGTCTGACACACACACACACACACACACACACACACACACACACACACACACACACACACACACACACACACACACACAGGCATATGCAATTACAAAAAGACAAGACGTAAATGTGGTGTCTGACACACACACACACACACACACACACACATTTAAATGCAGGCAAACACATCTCAATAAAAGGGAGGTTTAAATGAGATTCGTCTCTCTCCATCTCACTCATGCACACACACACACACACACACACACACACACACACACACACACACACACACACACACACACACACGCACACACTCTTCCTGTTGGTGAGTGAAGTGTCAGGTTAAGCAGAATGAATGGACTCGCTCTGAAAACACAAATTGCAAAGTAAACAGATTAGAGTGAAAACAGACTCCTCCACTCTTCCACCCCCTCAAACCTCTCCAGCTCTCCATCACGCCATCAGCCAAGCTCCCTGTCCCTTTCTCTCTCCACCTCTCTCTCCCTTTGTGCCACTCGTTGTCTCTCACCCTCGGTGTGCATTTGTAACAGCTACATTTCAGGTGACGATCAGTTTTCTGTCAGTGTGATCAGTGGATTCACTTCAGGACACAAAGAGGGGTTTTTTTTTGCATTAGTTCTTGAAAAGAAATCCACTAGAGTTTGCAGTTTGGTGGCCCTTGAATCACAGAACTGGATTCAACTTACTTGTAAGTGTTTGTTGATCCACAATCAAGGCTACCATGTTGAATACTGAGGTGCAGTCATACTCTTATCATCAGCCAAGCCTTCACATTAAAGGATCAATTTGATGGCATAAACGAGTAATAAATTATAATGATGTTATAGTTTGTTAACATTAAAGTCAACTTTTATTAAAAATGACCTATTCCAGTCCTCTCCAGCTCCATATTTTTATTATTGGGCTCTATTCGAGTAGATTTCCATGACTTACAGTTCAAAAATTATCCTTATTTGTCTTTTGTTAGGCCTTGCAACAATGCTAATTAAGCTACTGTAGGATAGCAGTAAATATCCATCCTATGCTGATTATCTTCATATGATATCTGTATGTTTTACTTCTATGTGGCCAGACTTTCTTGTAATGTTTTAAAAGTGGTCTTGAACAATAGTTGTCAGGTTTACTGAAGGTTGCTGATAGATGAATAATTCAAGTATAAAAAGGCACCTAACACATGGGAAGAACACTCCACACACAAAAATTGGCAAAGAATCAGTTTTAAATTCAATCTCTATGAATTTTTTTACTTGTTTCTTTAGCTGAATCTTTAAAAAATGCCAACGATAACACATTTTGCCAGGCATAAAATCAATATTTTTGCACCAACAAGGTGATTCACAAAGAGCTATTAGCCGAAACTTTGGCAGTTCGTCTTGTAATCGGAAGGTTGCCGGTTCGAGTCCCGGCTCCGACAGTCTCGGTCGTTGTGTCCTTGGGCAAGACACTTCACCCGTTGCCTACTGGTGGTGGTCAGAGGCCCCGGTGGCGCCAGTGTCCGGCAGCCTCGCCTCTGTCAGTGCGCCCCAGGGCAGCTGTGGCTACAATGTAGCTTGCCATCACCAATGTGTGAATGGGTGGATGACTGAATGTAGTGTGAAGCACTTTGGGGTCCTTAGGGACCAAGTAAAAAAGCGCTATACAAGTACAGGCCATTTACCATTCATTTTTACATCTTGGCAGCTTGATGTGTCCTTAAAAAAAGACAAAGGAAACTAGTCAAAGGAGGACAAAATAAGTGTCAAGAAGCCATTCTGAAGGAAGGGAAACAGGGAGAAAAGGTTGAGGTATGCCAAGTTAGACGTGAAGTGGACTGAAGTGATGAATCTGCATGTGAAATATCAGGTTAAATCATTGACAATATGTGCGAATGAGGTCAGGTAAAACAGTGAGGGTCTTCTGTAAAACACGGTGGTTTGAGTATTCCCGTTCTGCTTTTTGAATCTTACCACAGGTAAGCCTCCAATCTGAACCGTCCTATTGGGATAAAAAGGTCTTTAAAAAAGATCGGGGCCTGACCGTTCAAGTCTTTGGGTCGTACATTTGAGTTACGAGTGAGCATCGGGATTTTTTATATTCTGGCATTTGAAGTTTGGATTTTTACATGCACAGTTATCTCAAGTCTGCCTCAGAGTCTGCATTCGGCTCCACCCTTTATGATATTTTATATGTGAGTAGGAGTATTACTGGATTTATTCAGGAAATAAAGACAAGCTAATGTGGAAGGAAATGTCCCTTTGTACTCTTTTAGGATTCCAATATTCCGGTCTAAAAGCAACAAACTCAGTCACTAGGAGAATTTGTTGTTTTATCCAAGGTAATGTCAGGATAAGTGACATGGATCACTGCGCATGTGATTAACCCCACTGCAAAACCCATCAGCACCATTCCTGCCATTCCTCCTTTATATTCCTGTTTCTGGTAGGCGGTCCTTGGTCCCTCTCACCTGGCGATATCGTCCAACTCAAGAAAGACCTCTCCCTTTACCTCTGTCACATTAGTCAATGTTAAAGTCTTTCAAATCTCTGTCCCAGAGTGCAAAAGTTTATCTTCTTCGCCTCCCTCATTTCTTTACTCCCGGTCTCTCTTCCTTCCTCTTGCTCTTTCACACTCTAATTTTTGGACTGTCATCTAAACTTCCAACTCTGTCTCTCTCTCACACACACACACCCACATGCAAACAAACACTTCTACACACATATGCTAGTAAACACACACTCGCAAACGCGAACACAGATTGCAATCAATATGCAATTTCCCCTCTGTGTATAAAAGATGGACCTACTTGGAGGCTGTCCCGCCGCTTTTGAGTAACGACGGGTCTACATGAAGTGCTGCTATAATTCTCGTAACTGCACTGCTTGGCTCCTAAATTGTGGTAAAAAGGATTTCATCTTGCAGGCGGATGCAGACACATACCACGGAGGGAACGAGTCCTGATTTATCCTGTTTCGTCTCTTCTGCTTCCACAGCAGACACATGAAAGGAGAGAAACGGATTATTTGATGCAACACTTTAACAGAAAGATAGCTTTGGCCCCCTGACACTTTAGAGACACTCAAGCTTCTTTCCAGAACAAAACTCCCTCCTTGCTTTAGCCCCTCTCATCTTATATTAGGGTTTTGAAGTAAAGACTTTGGGTTTCCACGATACAAAGGAGACTCGGTTCCACTCCTTTTCTCATTAGTCTCCAAGTTTGAATTCATGATCTTCAGTGAAGCAAAAGAACTGCTCTGCTGCCCTCTGAATGCAAATGAATTTTATAGTTTCAGGACATTTTTATAAACGAGAAAACAGGATTTGGAAACCTAGCAGTTTGTGTACAGTAGATTACAACAGGTTTTAGGACAGTAAGTGTGCTGTTGTAGTAACTCCACTGACAACATCAGAGAAAAGTTATTCTCATGTTACCTTATGCAAGCTTAAGTTGTCATCGCTTTAAATAAAAAATTTAGGTATACTTATATATATATATTAGTGCTGTCAAAATTAACGTGTTAAAGTAGATTAAGCCGTCATCACGATATATATATATACATACATATGTATATATGTATATATATATACACATGCATACACACATATATATATATATATATATATACATATATAGGATAGAAGATCCTCTTGAGTCTCTCTGTCCTTGCCCGGAAGATGCAGAACCTTCTACCAGATTGCAGAAGTTGGAACAGTTTGTTGCCAGGATGGGACGGGTCCTTCAGTATCTGCGCTGCTCTAGTCCGGCATCTCCTGGTTTAGGTGTCCTGAAGCGGGGGGAGAGCAATATATATATATATATATATATATATATATATATATATATATATATATATATATATATATATATATATATATATATATTAAACTCAGGATTGTGTGACTTTTATTTCAAGAGATTTTCGTTTTGGTTTATGAATAAAATGTCATTTTAGTGTTGCACAGGCACAGACGGGTTTCGGATATAAACGTCACTTGTGTGGTCATCTGCACTGATTTGAAACAGTCACAGCCTTTAAATTAGACAATCAAAACATATTACAAAGCTTACTTATTTTTGAGCTGCCCACAAGTGACAACAATTCAATTAAACCAAATGGCTCAGCACAGGGCAGCCCCACATTTTCTGGCACAGCTCTTCTTCACGGTTTAGAGATGGCCCCGGAGGCCCGTCCGGTCAGGCAGGACGAGTTTTAAGAGCCCAAAGTCCAGTATATTACATAATAGACCCGACCTCAGGGAATGGGCCATTCTCATCTCATCTCCCAGGCAACAGGTGAATTTCAACAATGCGCATTTGAGAGGCTCACAGACTTTTTGGAATACAATGCCTCCTCCGGCTGCCAAGCGTTTATGGTAATGCTCCATTCAGTGGAAGAATGGTGGATTAGTGCAACGATGGAGCTGGATGTGCTCCATGTCCGTCCTGCTGCCGGAGGAGCCCCTGGGCACCAAGAGGCCTCGACCAATCCGGTTGTTCAGTGATGACGCGACGAATCCGACGAATCCTACTTCCGGGTCTAAACGCTCCTGTGTTCAATATGACACAATGCTGTGTTCCTGGTTGTTTTAACCAATCTGGCTCAAAACAACAGTCTAATCTGTCATTTTACCGGTTTCCTTGTGAAAAGAGAGAGAAGAGGAAGTGGCTGAAGTTGATAAGGTATGTTACAACTCGTAAGTGAATGAATAAATTTGTAAGATAAGAGCTAGTGGGCTAGCTAATATAGCTAGTGATGAACAATTAAAACCCGCTACTAAAAGACAAACTGGCTTTTACGAGTAATTGTACTTATATAGACAATGGATTTTATTGTGTTTTTTTTAATACAAAGACGTTGTTGCATTTTTGAAGTCATTTTTATTTCTCCAAGCAAAGATTGAGAGCTAAGGGTCACTTCGCTATATATATGAACCTTAGTTAGCTTTCGACGCTCAGAGGAATAAAAATTACGTCCAAAAAGCGATGTCTATGTAAGAAAATACATTACAATCCCCAGCCTATGTGCCAGTTAATTACCAAAATAAAGACCTAACCAACAAATAGCTAGCAAAGGTTGCCAGTACTTATCTTTCTGGTAAGCTTAAAAGCAAATTAGTACAACGATGTGTAAGAAAAGCATCTGGACTTCTTTAAGTTTTAAGTTTCTTGAAGCTTCTCTCATCTGGATGAAAGAAGCTTCTCTCTATTATTTATCTCTATTTTTTTTTTTTGTATTAATCATAACTAATGGAGGGCTAGCGTATGATCTGAAATTTCTCTCTGTCTTTTTAAACACTTCCACAGACGTGAAAACTTCACCCCAAACTGCAACTCAAGAGTCTGCAGTTGGCACTTCCCTCAAGGAAAAGCTGCGGGGCCAACAAGATTTGCATGGAACGACAGGAAGTCTTTTCAGTTCCCAGATGACCACAACCCTGTTAGAAAAAAGAAGAAAAAAGAGCAGGTCCCAGCTATTGGTGAAAATCAGAGTGAAATATCAGATGAGCCACATCATTCCAACAATGCAGCTACACAGACAGATACTGCAAGTTCCACAAGTTCTTCCCAAAGTCTTCTGGTGCTAGAGATTCAGAATGACATGCTAAGAATAGAGAATGAAAAACTTAAAAAACAAGTAGAGAAGCAGAAGCAGACTTTCTCATTCAGTCAAATATCTGACAATCCTGAAAGGGTCCAGTACTATACTGGATTGCCCGATGCTGCTTCTGTCCTGTTTTTAGAAGCGCTTCTTTCCAGATTTGATCTTAAATATCATTCTGATTGGACTGTCCAAATGATGCCCCTAATTGACCAGTTATTTCTAACCCTGATCAAGCTTAAACTTAATTTTGGTCATGAAGACCTTTCAATAAGGTTTAACTGCAGCAGAGGCACAGTAACTAATGTTTTTACAACAATTGTTAGTGCACTGTATGACATTTTGTATGTTGGCATGCTGGAAAACAACATTCCCTCGAGAGCCAAGAATCAAACATCGCTGCCAGATTGCTTCCAACCATTTCCTAACTGCAGGATTGTGCTTGACTGCACGGAAGTTTCTGTTTGTAACACAGAGAGACTTGACACACAAAGTCATTTGTACAGCCAGTACAAAGGACGGACCACACTAAAGGCTCTAATTGGTGTGGCTCCTAATGGTGTAATAACCTTTGTAAGCAACTTGTACGGTGGAAGTGCCTCAGATAAGGCCATAACAGCTGACTGTGGAGTACTGCAACATCTACAACCAGGTGACATGGTCATTGCAGATAAGGGCTTCACAATTCGGGACATCCTACCAGAAGGGGTCTCACTGAACATTCCGTCCTTCCTCACCAACGGACAATTCACACAAGAGGAAGTGAACAACAACAGGAAGATTTCCTGTGCAAGAATACATGTAGAGCGTTCCATTCAAAGACTGAAAGTTTTCTCAATTTTGCATCACATCCCATATCAGTTAAAAAAAAATATTAATAAGATCTTGAAAGCATGTGTGTGTCTTACAAATTTACAAACACCTATTCTCCGTGAAATTGAATAAATTATACCTGTGAGAGTTCAGAGGTAAAAGTACATTGTGTCATTTTCTAACTACTTGTGGACCAGAAAACACAACTGTTGAATAAGTTTACTTTTATTATTTATAACTCCTAAGTGGATTGTTTTGTGTGTATACTCAGGATGTTACAACATAAAAACAACTTAGTTGCATAGTTTCAAATTGAGAATGGTCTCATTTGTGATTCGTATAATGTTTTACTCTGTTTTTATCAATGGCTTGTTACATTTTTCATTCCATTCCAGCTTCCTGATTACTGCCTAGTTTTCTTGCTATGCATTTTCAATTAAAATGAAGAATACCAGATACATGTGTTACTCTTTATTTTCAGGAACAGTTTGTCCAAAACATTTTATTTTTTCAAATCAAAAATTAATATAATTTAAGAATTTATCTGAATATATTTACAAAGTTACAATGACAAAAAATGTACAATTTCCAAATAGTTTTAAAATTAACTATAAACATTTGGACTGATAAATTACTCATGCTGATATGAATTCAAAGCTGCGATAAAATGTGGGGTAAAAAAACTTCCCGGTAGAACGTTTCCAACGCTTCAATGTTAACAGCCCAAGTTTGTTCTCTATCCACATGCAAGATGAAAAAGTCACATGGAGTCCAAACAATAAAGTGACAGCTTTTCGCCCCTGTGAGATAGAGGTTGCCCTGGATCTGATGCCAGTAGTTGTGATTCTTTTTTAATACCAGGGAACCACTTGCCTCATCCAGCTGTAGGAAAAAGTCCTTACTTTCTGCAGCCTCCAATACAGTTTTGGCTCTGGCTGACCATGGGCATTTCACCTCAATGATGCACTCATTAGAGACAGTCCCATCTGGAGAACCACCAAGCAGGCCACTGTTAGATAAAAACAGTCCCCTCTCCTTGATAGCTGCACCAGTACAGTCAGTGTACAACTGCTTGGCCTTTGGCTCATGAAGGATCCCCCAATCACATGCCTTTGGGGATGAAAATACAACTTAGTCATAAAGGAATTCTTAGATGCACAGACCATTTTTACTAACAACTTACTTTAGATCCTTCTGTCAGGTTGTACTGTCCAAGCAGAGTCTTAAATAAGGAAGGGGGGTATGAGCGCCGCTGGACTGCACTCAGGACCAAACCGAAGTTGCTGGCTGTGATTCTCTTCTTGCGATATGCTGACCTTTTATAAAGAAACACAAATTAAGAGACACAGTTAACTAAAATTTCCTACTTAACACTTAACAGAATTAATTTCAAAGCACTTTCTTACCACAATGCATTCTTCGTTTGCCCAACTGTTGCTTCCTCAATCTGTTTCTTCTCTTCGTCAGACACAGCCAGTGATGCCAAGAGATAACGAGCCTTGTCTTCTGCTTGGGGAAATCCCAGGTTCCTCAGCACTTCATCAAATGTCTTGGCTGGTTTAGCCTAGATTTAAAGCAAAAGGATTTTAAAGGTTTTAATGGAACCAAGAAATTTTGACCACAGAATAGACAAAGTCAGGTACAGAGTATATAAAATACATGTAAAAAATAAAGTGGGGACAGTGGAAGCAAACAGTCTGCTGTATGTAGTTTACAAGAGTTTACATACATGTACAATTTATACCACATGTTAAAGTAAATATCAAAGTACCTGAGAGCATTCAGGACTCAAAATCCAACCCATCCCAGTAAAACGTTGCAATTTCGATAGGGATGCCACTGCCCATTCCTTGTCCTCCTGGGAGACAGGTCTTTCGATTCCAGCTGAAAAAAAAAAGCTTTTAGTAATCTGAATAAATAATAATTTTAGCATATAAAACACAATGCTTTTTAAAAAGTTAAGAAAATAATTATTATAATTAATTCAAAGGGCAAATTTTAAATAAATAACTGACCTTGTGTTGTTGAGGGTGTCATCACAGACACTCTCTTGGCAGTAATTTCTTCTGCTTTGCATGATTTTACCCTCTTCCACACACATTCCACGTCAGTGCGAGACACATTCTTCTCCACCCAAATCAACAATGCCGCCATATGATGGCACTTATCATTGCCAATCGGGCACTCACAGGAGCTGAACCTGACTGACTGACCCTCAACATGCACCTACATTGAAAGAAAGTTAATGCTTACCCTAATGATGTCCCTTCCTTCCTGATGTTGTAAACCTGCTCAACATTTGGCAATAAAACCCTTTCTGATTCTGATTCTAAACATTCTAACAAACACTTGCAGCGCTGCTCTGTGTACTGGTACCAGGTTAACTAGGCTAATATAACTGGTACTAGGCTAACATTACTAACTCTCCAAAACCTCCATGTTATGTAGATTTTCATCTTCGTTTACTTCCACTGTTATAGCATTGCTGTACGTGTGTGTGCTTTATGAAATACATCAGAATACAGAATATCTCATGTTTAATCGTCGGCTAGCTAGCTTACTCCTAGCTCACCTCAACATTGTAAATCTTCTTTTTCATGGATGCCTGGACACTTCCCTTTATAATTCCGCCTGGGAGAACGGTTACACTGACCACTTTACTAGAGTTGAAGGAATTAAGACCCTTTTTAACCCTAATTGGTACTTCGCTAAAGAAGGAGGTAATCGTGAACAAAGTCACTGGCTCCGCCATCGTTGTTTCTTGAGGAGCACTTAGACCCGGAAATACCTGCAACGTCATCCGTGACGTCTGACTGAACAACCGGATTGATGGCTTCAGGCCAAACCTACACGTGTAGGGAGGTTATTAAGTGTGCCTATGCCAAAAGGCACACTTATTACTATTGCTCGGATTTATTATTATTATTATTATTTTCCTTTTTCAGCCTGAAATTTTCGCGCGTAACTCATCCCACAGTTTTGACACAAGCTTCATATATGTTATATCATTTTGTGCGGCTGGATCAGGAATGGTGTGCTATGACTTTTGGTGTTTATTACTTCTATAGTTTTTTAAATATGAATATTTTAATGCAAGTTTTTGCCCATTCAAATGAATGGGAACGAACGAAAGTGAAACTTTACTTACTTTGTGGTGTGTTTGCTCACCCACTTAATTTGTGGTGTGTTGGCTCACTCTAGTGGTATGTCCCCGTATTTGGATTACCATAATGACAACAATATGAACGGCGCGCACAGCGTCGGTGCTTTCAGGAACCATTGGAATTCTTAAGGTTGCACGAAGCATTGAATAGTTACGGTAACGGCAAGGGTGTATGCTTGGTGGAAAACTGCATATCCCACAATTCAAAGCACGCCTCTACCAGTCAAACAATGGCGGCTGCCACTTGGTTTAATATATCGTTAGCTTCATAGCATAATTGCCTAAGTCATTGACTTAGGCAATTATGCTATGAAGCTAACGATATTCCTCTTATTTGTGTTTCTAGGTCACAAAGTAAACTTTTAAGATATTTTCAGGTGAGAATGTAGGTGTGTAAACGTCAAATATCTGCTCGTTTTGTCAAAACATCCCATATTGGCAACAGATTTTTCACGATGTTGGCTAGCTAGCGCGGCTAGCGCCGCTTCACTCAAAAGCACCCAGGCTTGGCTTTCAGTGAGGCGTCTCTAACTCCTTTCATCCCCGATAGCTCCGCAAACAGTCTTTGTCTTAGCTGGACTTATTTTTCGTTTATATGGGCCGATGATGCTGGTCGATGAGGAAAAACTAACTGAGTTGTTTGGTGGTGGCTAACGCGGAGCTAGCTAGCCACCGGTATGTGTCTCTTTCCCCTCATATGTGGGGAAAGAAACATGTGAGGCGGCCGCCGATCGACCGGTTTTCAGGTGAGAATGTAGGTGTGTAAACGTCAAATATCTGCTCGTTTTGTCAAAACATCCCATATTAGCAACAGATTTCTCACGATGTTGCTGCTAGCCGGCTAGCTAGCTAGCGCCGCTTCGCTCAAAAGCACCCAGGCTTGGCTTTCAGTGAGGCGTCTCTAACTCCTTTCACCCCCGATCGCTCCGCAAACAGTCTTTGTCTTAGCTGGACTTATTTTTCGTTTATATGGGCCGATGATGCTGGTCGATGAGGAAAAACTAACTGAGTTGTTTGGTGGTGGCTAACGCGGCGCTAGCTAGCCACCGGTATGTGTCTCTTTCCCCTCATATGTGGGGAAAGAAACATGTGAGGCGGCCGCCGATCGACCGGTTTTCAGGTGAGAATGTAGGTGTGTAAACGTCAAATATCTGCTCGTTTTGTCAAAACATCCCATATTAGCAACAGATTTCTCACGATGTTGCTGCTAGCCGGCTAGCTAGCTAGCGCCGCTTCGCTCAAAAGCACCCAGGCTTGGCTTTCAGTGAGGCGTCTCTAACTCCTTTCACCCCCGATCGCTCCGCAAACAGTCTTTGTCTTAGCTGGACTTATTTTTCGTTTATATGGGCCGATGATGCTGGTCGATGTGGAAAAAATAACTGAGTTGTTCATATACCGGTGGCTAGCTAGCTCCGCGTTAGCCACCGGTATATGTCTCTTCCCCTCGTATGCGGGGAAAGAAACACCGATCGACCGGTGGTGGCTAACGCGGAGCTCAATCGTGGATAAGGGAAACCCAATGCAGGAGAAGCAGGCGGCTGGTGAACTAAATTTCAGGTAAGACGTTATTAACTGCACTCTATTTGGGTCAGATATAAACCGAGTTTAGGTGTAGTTTATTTTCGTTGTGCTGACAGTTACAATAACTGTACTGCGTGCTAGCTAGCACGACGGAGTTTCTATACAGCTGTGCGCGCTAAGTTACTGATTTTTGAACTTTATGACAGCCTCCCCTATTTTCAGGCGAGAATGTAGGGGTGTAAACTTCAAATATCTGCTCGTTTTATCAAGAAGTCCCATATTTTATCAAGAAGTCCCATATCTCTCACGATGTTACTGCTAGCGCCGCATGGCAGCTAGCTGGCTAGGGCGGCTTGGCTGACACCTAGGCCGGGCTGACTGATACCCAGGCCGGCTCACGCTCTCGTTTCACCGCCGCATGGCAGCTAGCCGGCTAGCTGGCTAGCGCGGCTTGGCTGCCACCCAGGTCGGGCTGGCTGACACCCAGGTCGGGCTGGCTGACACCCAGGCCCGCTCACGCTGTCGTGTCACCCCTAGTCTTTCGTGATGACTCTTGGTTGGCTGCTGGACTTATTTTTCATTTGTATGGGCTGGTGATTCAGTATGAGTGTCCGGTGAACTGAATGTCAGGTAAGACGTTATGTATATGTAAGGTAGTGACTGGAATAAGTCACAAGGTGTCGCTGTTGAGCTTGCATATATGTTGTAAATTTTAGCAATTTTGACCATTTGTCCTCTGCAGGACACCGTAGTTCAGATTTCTCGTTCGCGTGGGCGCCATCTTGGTTCAGTGTTTACTGTGATGTGCAAAGGTAAGCACTGTCAGTGGCGAACTGCATTGGTTTTGTTTAAAAATAAGTGTTCCACTGTGTAAAATAGCGGTTTGTCATTTAAGCCGAGCATATATTTTGTTTATTGAGAGGTTCATGTATTGTCTGATGAGAGTATGAGACAAAGATATACTTTTCTTTCTTACTCTCATATAAAATATTTAGCTTTTATTAAATAGTTATCTGAATCTTACAACCAAAGTTTGTATAATAATACACAAGATTGGCTGTAGACCATTGTTAATCATTCAGAACACTGTGTAAAAATAACAAAAAACAAAAAGTGAATGAAAAGTGCATAAATATTTATTTTACGTGTTTGATGTGTGTGGCAGGGCGTGGTCTGCAGTGCCGCTGCAGTGGAGGTGGACCCACCTCAGCGGCATCTGCAATCACGCCTCTCAGGCGTAAAGTCTGTGCTCTCTCTGCTTTTTTTTTTTTTTTTTTTTTTTTTTTGTGTGTATGTGTCGGGCTATGAGATGAAAAGCTACTTTCCCGCCACGAAACATCTTAACCTGGTTCGGGAACAGCACCATGCAGGACAGACGAGCTCTACAGAGGGTTGTGCGGTCAGCTGAGCGCACCATCCGCTCCGAGCTCCCTGACCTGCACTCAATCTACAGCAGGCGGTGCTGGACCAAGGCCAGGAAGATCGTGAAGGACCTCAGCCATCCCAACAACAGACTGTTCTCTCTGTTGAGGTCAGGAAAGCGATTCCGCTCCCTGAAGACCAACACAGAGAGACTGAGGAGGAGCTTCTTCCCGCAGGCGATACGGTCTCTCAATCACACCACCACACAGTACTGACCCACACATATGGTTCTTACACACACACTGGACTTTCTGGACTTTGGTTTTGCACAACACTGGTCACTATATTCTTCATTTCCGGTTAATACTTGTACAGCTGCTGTTATTGTGTATATTTATTTATATTTATATTTAGATTCCTTCATACATTCTTATATAGTTCTATATTGTGTATTGTGTATTTTGTTGTACAGTTATTTTATTTTCAACTTTAATTTATATATTTATCTTTATCTTATTCTTCCCAGTTAAATTTACCCTTCATTCTAATTTGTGTTGTACAGTTATTTCATTTTTAACCTTAATTTATATTTTATTCCTTCCTAGTTAAATTTACCCTTTTTAATTTTTCATATTTATTTCCTATCTTATTCATAGCCTTTTCCTTTTTTGTTCTCTTTAGGTCACGAGCAGTTGTCCAAGCATTTCACTACATATCGTACTGTGTATGACTGTGTACGTGACAAATAAAATTTGAATTTGAATTTGATTTACAGCCGGCTGTGTGGGTACAGCAACTATGTGTGAAAAGTGGTCCATAACGTAATGCTTCAAAGTGTGTTCATGCAAACATTGTCGGGTCTGCTTATGAACCTCTGCGCACAGCGTCTACAAATTGGGGCTGTACGAAGTCACCTCATCTTTACACAAAACTGTAAGCTGTCATCTGTGAGGCGCGAGCGGTGTTTGGTTTTACCATAGTTCATGGTGGAGAATGGCTGCTCTGCTGAGTTTTGCTCTCTGTAGCCGTTTGAATGGCAAACTATACTGATTAGCGGCGGCATAGGCACACTTAAAATTTCTTCAGAAATTTTCGCTTTCTAGTTTAAGTTATAATAGCTTTTAAATGTGTCAGTTAAATTAGGTTTTGGTTTATAATTTACCCAGAACACCACTGAACATAAAAAGTTTCTCCTGCAAGTTACTTCAGTTATTTCTCAGTGTTTAGAGTTTGAAGAAAGAGCCAATAGACAGTCTGTGGACTTGATCCAGCTTACATTTATGAAATCCATATTTATTTTTATTTTTTGTAAAAAGCATTTTTATTCTTTATTCTGTGCTTGTATGTCCTATTTGATGCCCTTCATAAGTTATGTAAAGCATATTGAAGCATCTATTGACAGTTGTATACAGATGGAAAATGTTAGTCAAGGTGGGGTCAGTTTGGGAGGAAAAAGATAATATACTGCCGTGAGACCTCAAATCTGCAGCTGCACATCTTAATTCTGTGTGTGCACTTATTATTCACGCAGTTATGGAAATGGAATCACAAATTTATATGAATAAATGCAGGAGGAGAAACGAAACAAGGTTTCTTTTAACAAACTAACAAAAAAAAATCAATATTACATTAATAAAAAGATGACTAACAACAGACAATAAGTGAGGTTGAGGGCTGAGGGTGACTGTGCTCTATCATAGTGTTTTATTAGCAACTGAAAAAGATGTGCTGAGTTATCAAGTTGAGATGAATCCACCTGACAGAATTCCAACTTCTGGCGTCAGAAAAGTTAAAGCAAGAAAGAGAAAAAAAAACAATCAACAACTCACACACTGCAGAGCTCTTTGAACACGTTGAAACGTTGGAACAAATAAAATCACGACCAATAGTAACGTTTGCTTCAGTTTAGTTTTGCAGGGGGAAAAAAACGTATGTTTAAAATGCAAGTCTATGTCGCCATCTCTACCCGCCCTGGTTGACCACACCATCCACCAGGTGTCCACTACTAATGCGGTACATCTTCGCATCATGTATGAAGTGACGTCAGTTAATTTCATGTTATTGTTTTTATCTTCATCATGTCGCTGTATGTAGTGAGATGGCCAAAGTGGTTGGTTATATGCACCAAACAAATGAATAATGAAACATTTCTATTCTTGTTCATCTTTGGAAGCCACATATTTTTTGTATTTGACTAAGAAATCAGTGAAAGCCATTATTAGTGTCACTGTTTGATGGACATTTATGTAAAGATATGGCAACACAGCCCAGTGACCCCAAAACGCCGCTGCACTTGGCGAAATGTATTTACAAACAACAACTGGAGTGTAACTGCAAAAAGCTATATAAATGTTGATAATCCTGTCACCCTTGGCAGTTTATATAGTGAGTTTCATGACTGTGGTCCATAAGCAGTCCAACCTATAGACTTCTTAGTTTTTAAAAACTAAAAGAAGTGTAAGTATCTGTCATATGCAGTTCTTCCCACCATTTTTGTCATTTTGCAGTGCCCTTGGTATTTACTGTAGATGGATTTTGTCTATCAGAGCAGTTGAGTGATGGCCCAGACTTTTAACAAGTTAGTTTTCTGCAGTTATTGCTCCCAGGCAGGCGCCACAGTCTTGGGAGAGTTGAGGCTCACTATCTGGAGAGCTGTGTCAGACTTGAAGTCTCAAAAGAAAAAAAAGGGGGGGGGGGGGAGATCAGCTCTTCATCGTTTGATAAAGAAGAAGAGGACAAGCAGAAAGTCAACCAAAGGTACTCTGCATTAACAGTTTGTCACCATAACTGTGATGTGTTGAACATGTAGGGAGCAAACACAACTGTATATTAGTGAGTCATCCCATTAGTGATTGTGGAGAGTCTGAAGTACTAAAATTACTTTACTCAAAGATGTCCCTATAGAAACGCTAAGGTCGCTGTCTTACAGTCAAAACATTTTTCCCACAGTGTTGATGAACAATGTCATGAGTCTGAATAAAGATGTTACAGAAAACTCATGAAAACTCGTACATTCATAAAAACCTGCAATTACACCAGACAACTTAGATTCATAGCAGACGTTATTAGCATGGGTCTGCTATCTGTAACATCAGGTTAAATAAATTTTGAGTTTTTTTAACATGGAAGTTTCTCAACCTGGAAGCAACATAGTAATGTAATCTGAAAAGCTGCCAATACCATAATACCAAACATGACACCATAACCGAAGTAAACATTCATTTACTGGTGTAACATTCATATTTTACATTTTAGAATTTTAGAAATTGTTTAGAAATATTATAGATACATATAATATTCTTGCACAGTGATGCACTTATACACAGGGAACAGGTTGTCACGGAATTGTTTGACTATGAAAAGCACAGCACAGTGTGTCTTTTATCCTGTCTTCCTTCTCTCACCCCAACCAATCGTGGCAGATGGCCCTGCCCCTCCCTGAGCCTTGTTCTGCTGGAGGTTTCTTCCTGTTAAAAGAGAGTTTTTCCTTCCTTCTGTTGCCAAAGTGCTTGCTCATAGGGGGTCGTATGAATTTGCATGTTTTGTTGGCGTTGTAGGGTCTACCTTACAATATAAAGTGCCTTGAAACGACTGATGTTGTGATTTAGCGCTGCATAAATAAAACTGAATTGAATTGAACAGATATAAAAGTAAAAATAAAAAATTGTGTCACTTGTCAGTTTTGTTTTGTTTTTATTGTTTGCTTTTGAAAACTTCTGATCATTGTCAATAGTTTTTGATTGGATAATGCTCACATAGCATTATCTCACATCCTTTCATAGAGGATGATCCAGTGTATCTTAATTAAAAGGTGCAGTGATGGACACACTGAAGCACTTTTCCTTAGGATGTAAAGAACTTGACCAGCTCTTTTTAGGAGTGCCAAGCAGATACTTCTGGGTCACTTTACTCAGTTTAGAACATGCTAACTTGGACTTGGAGTTAGCTGTGGATGAATCTTGTTGACCTGTAATAAATTGCTCCTTCTCCAAAGTATAATTTGTGGCAATCTTCTTGGCACTTAACCATGTACATTACACTGCTCAGTTTGTGCCAGAGGAGTTGATCCATGGCTTTCCCAATAAAAACACTATATCTAGATGAACTAATCAGCTTTCTGGGATTTAAGGAATAATGCATAAGTAAATATTTCACATTCATCCTTTAAAAATGTTTTGCATGCGACAGTACTGAACTAATGTTAGTTTTATATTAGTCTTGGTTTAGTTTTTATTAGGTGTTTAGTACAAGCCTACACCAGAGGTTGAGTTAGTCACTCAGATGAGCTTCAACACATAGATATACATTTCAACCTTAAGTACGGAGTGTG
Source organism: Rhamphochromis longiceps (assembly GCF_057381845.1). Lineage (NCBI taxonomy): Eukaryota > Metazoa > Chordata > Actinopteri > Cichliformes > Cichlidae > Rhamphochromis > Rhamphochromis longiceps. The sequence goes on from NC_140558.1 coordinate 12,090,865, forward strand.
GAAGATTTTTTTGCGACTAAAGGAGGTCTTTTTGATAATGTCTCTAACGTCACTGAAGGTGAAATTTCTTACAAGAATGTAATGATTCAGCATCTGCAGAGGCCACAAGGTCTGAAGAGCCTCTGATTTAATTTTAGGAGAAAAGACAGGACCTTGCATACATAAAATTCTACTCCATTTAGAATGAAGGTAAAAAGGCTGCATTAGCCTTATTGGTATGGATCTGCTGATGTGTAGAATGAGTATAAATACGCCCTGTTAAGAGAATAACCTTCAGCGATAGATGGCAATATGTCTTAACTTAAGTAATCATCTTTGTTCTGGTCAGTATCGAGCTCCCTGCGATAAATGTTTCTATGTGAGTCGCCTGAATCTCTCCCTGTGTCCTTCCTGCACAGGTAAATCTAATCTTACAACATTTCCACAAGTCTTTAGTGAGCCGACAAGCATGAAGTCCAAAGTCTACAATCCTGGGAGCCAGCATGCCCACTCTTGCATACTAACAATGAAAAAAAGATGTACAGTCAATATTGTGCATAAATAAGGAAGTTCTCTCAAAGTGAGGCACACTTCATCGTTACCCACACGGCAGGCTGTCCAGCCACCTGTGACCAAACCCCCTCTGCCCTTATTTTGAAAGTTCAATCTCTGTGAGCTGGGAGACTGCTCTAACCCTCACACCTGCCCCAGGTGCTGGGCAGGTGGAGGCGCTCATTTACTGGTGCAACGTATATGGGAGATACAAGAATCTCCTGGTTTTAAGAATTCACTTACAAAAGTGCATGCACATGCATTTATCCAACCTCCTTCCAGCTCAATAGAATCAAATTCTACTGGAAATACTGTACTCCCTTCACTTCACTGTCAACTTTTACACTCACGTAAGACATCCTGTAAAACTTACGAGGTGCTATCATACCTAACTTTAATTCCCCATCTTACAGCCAGGACCACACACTCCATCTTCAGACTGCAGTGTCAGCAGAGAGGTTTTTTTAAGGCAGCTGCAGCTGTGAGTCGAGGGTCTCGGAAGCAGAATATCTCTGCTTCGTTCATTTCTTCGAAGAAGCCGGCTGCTGTCAGCGCTGCAGACCGGTCGACTCTGCAGGCTGTCACTAACATTCTGTACAGGAAACTATCACTGACAGCTGTCAGACTCGTCCTCCCCCCTCGTCCTCCTCCTTTGTCCTCTTGGCATTGCTCCTGCTAGCTGTCTCTGCCCTGAAACCAGCCATGGGTAGGCTTTGCCCTAGGAAGCATTGTGCTGATGAAGACGGTGTTTTATTTTCGCCATTATGGTGCCCGTGCTGAGTATTCTTAGAGATCTAGTGAAAAACTGCCGATTGTGGTGAGGGAGAACCGTCAGCATTTTTTTTCTCCTCGTGTCAGCTGAGATAAGGATGTGTCAGGGCTTCAGGGCTGAGGTGTCACCTGTGGGAGGAAGCTCTCTATGTTGTCACCCACTGCCAAGCATCTCCTATCACCCCTCACGAAATGGTGTGTTCCACAGGCAGGGATGGCAGCAGGGGGCGAGGCAGAAGCCAGTGGCTGATGGCTTTATCACAGCAGCAGGTGGCCAGAGGGGGGCGAGACTGCTGGAGTCACACTCTTACTGGTCAGATCTCAAGATGGTTTATTGGATGAAAGGGTACTTAAATTCCAACCAGTTGGTTGCTCAGTGTTCCCCTGGGCTCTGGTAAAATCTTCCTTCTATTTTCCGATTTAAGAATAAATGTGCAGTGTGCTGTTTAAAAGTGAACTGAATAGTGAGATTACTGAATAATCTTCATGCGCTGTCATTAGTGTGATGGCATTTTGATTGGTGCTGGTATTTTGTGCCTATTAAACTGTTGTTAAAATAAATTACACTGTAAGTGGCATCCTCCAGGGCTGAAAAATGAAGGAAGTTTTAAAAACTGCAGTTCCCTCAACGGCCATTTGAGGCTGATACCTAAACCCATCCAATCCCCCACGGTACAGTAACCAAATAACATTAAAAAGCAAGTTTCCAACCTGGTACAAATACACTTTTTGGGCTTCTATGGATACTTTCCCTTCTTATAACTATACAGTAGATAATTTTTTAATAACTTGTCCATGTAAATATTTGTAAGGCTTATAGTTAGAGGCAGGGCTGCTCTCGCAGGCATGCCTACACAGTGACTTGTGCCAGTCGCTGTCTGCTAGGCCTCACCTTTGCTGATTCGAGTCTCTGAGCTACAGCACTTGATTGTGTTTGTGCTGTGCCTTGAGCTCCGGCCTTGAACCCACAGCTGGCGCCGAAGGGGTAGCCGGATTATGATGGTAATTTTTCTTTGTGACAACTCATGAGAATTTCAAAGCTGTTCTTTAACACTCCGACACTGGTCTCTCAATCTCCTGTTGGAGAACCGCGAGCTTCCCAATGATGGTATCAAACTTGCTGGTGTTTTCATTCTTTTGCCCAAACAGCCGATTCTGAAAACTCACAACTGCAGTGAGCTGTTCCGCGATGCAATCCAACTTTCGCTCAAGGGTGTTATGAGCAACACCCAATGAGTTCATGAGTACAGCTTGCTGTCGCTAGTATTAGTTGATGACTTTGCACTCTACACTTTCATTTGAATACTGCCACTTCTGGCTCCAAAGAACCAAGATGGCTGTAGTCAAAATGCTGACACAGTCATGGTGACTGTAAATGTAATTTATTAAAAGTCTGTGTTTATATTTGACTTTCTGCGCATTAATCCCATACATTAAAAGTTGTTTATTCTTACTGTACACACCACGGATGTGTCTTCATGCATACTCATCCAGGTAAGGAAATCCCAAAAAGTAGATTCTGTTCAGGAGAAATGGTAAAAGCGCTACATCCAGATGAACAGAATGAACAGAATCAGCTTTTTGGGACTTCATGAGTATGTGTCAGCTAAATTCATTATTTGCTTTGGCCCCTGATTGCCAAAACTTTGGAGAACAAATTAACAACAAAAGAAAAGACATTTTCGGATTGAAGTTATTGGCCCAGACCAAAATCTGAGAATTAAACTAACGACAATCCTGTTAGCTAAACTTTATGGTCAATGAACAGTATAAATAAAAGTTTTGAATAGAAGTTTCCCTTCTTTTTTTTTTTTGGAAACACCAAGCGAGCGTGCCAGTTGTCAGCCTCCGCGTAGGCCCCGTGTCCTGAATGTGACACATGTAACCCGCCCATTGGCGCCGCAGGTTTGGCTCCGACACTAAATCACAAGACATCATAAATAAGCGCCGTGGGCTCATTTGTTCCAAATAAAGTGGTGCAAACTGCTACTGTGTGCAGCGTGTCATGTTTATGACAGCATTACAGAGACTTTATGATGTCAGGACTGGGGGGGTGAGGGTTGTTTCTCAGCGCTTCGGTTTATTTGCCAGGGATAACAGACACATCTGAGATGCGGCTCCTCTGGGATAACACATTCATGGATGAGACATTCGGCTCATTTCACTGGAGAGGCGGATAGATTGCTGCTCTCCCTTCTAACTATCCAATCGCTCTTTGTTAAACAAGGCACAAACCCAATTACAAAGTGCCACATGCTGACAGTTTATTAACATCATCGCCGCGAGAGAGAAGTCGGGCCTCTCAGTGGTGGTGTCGACAGTGGGGGTGTGTTCCTCTCCTCCTGTTTGAAGTGCAGGGATGAAAGATTGTTCTTTATTCAGAAAAGAAGATTTGTGTTTGGAGAGGCTGGACAGGTAATCAGTTATACTTCAAATTTGTCTTCGGCATTTTTAAAGAATGTGAGAAAACAAGCCTAATGCCTCAGGTCAGTGTTTCCTGTTTTGCAGAAAGCTTGGAGAGGCTAATGGAGTAATATTTCTGGGCTGTGTCTGATCTCAGCCTCTGATCACTTCATTAAACTGATGTTGATGAATGCACAAAGCAGCCGGGGCGCAAAGAGACGCAGCAGATGCATCTTAATCAGAGAGAACAGGAGAGGAAGGTGGGATGCATATAATCACTTACTCACTTCCTCCCCACCTCTCTGCCTTCATCCTCACTGTGATGAACTCGTTCATGACTGAGCAGATCTGCCACTTCACGAAAAATGAAGAGGAACAGAGAGCAGATCTGAGCCGAGACCACCGGCGAAAACATTCAGAATGCTGCTGACGCTCGACTCCGCGTGCAGCGCTGCTAATTCATTCATCCAGAGATCCTTTTCCAAAGTGCTAAAGGCAGCAACGTCCCCGAGGATCACATTTGAGGTTTCAGGAAACAGCGTCTGGCTATACAATCTCAACTCAACAAAGGTCTAACAATAAGTGTTCAAGCTTAGACTATGAACATCTGCAATAAATGTTTACCTGTTTGTATTTTTTGCATGCAACTCAATTCAGTGTCAACTCTAATATCAGCTCTATAAGTCTGACTTAAACTATTGTTTTAGCTTATTTTCCAATAATGTTGCTTTCTTGTGTGTCTCAATAGGTCGTGCTTTGCATCTCTGTTGTAGAGAGTCACAGAAATGGGGAGCAAATCCCAACTTTGTTCATGGAGCAGCAGCAATGTATTCTTTTATAATATTTAAAAATCAGAGGCGCCGCAACTGGATCAAAATTAGAAAAATGCCTCAGTCTTATCAATGGTTCACCACAAAGCAACATTTATTAACAGACTTAATAGCGTTGATTCCTCAGGCAGCTAGCATAATGGCCTTTTTAGGCAGATATTTTTGTGTCCTCCAGCTGACTGAAAGTTTTCAAAGTTTCTTGGTGATCCATGTAAAAAGCAACTCCTTGTTCCCTCAAACATCTGACCGTCAGAGCCAGACCTTAGCTGGATCCAGGTAAAAGATGTCGAAGATGCAATGATCTTATGAGCCTACATCTGTAATCCCAGCTCACTCAAAGTTTATTTCCCACAGTCCTTTTTTGTTTCCACTAAATCAGAAAATTGCAGATAAGAGATTAGACTAATTACATATTGAAAAATAAAATATTTCACATGTTAAACACAGCAGGCGATAATTAGCATCAGGCTCCAGAGAGGAGGCCTAAATGACCACTCACTTACTGTGAATATTATCAAGGAAAGAGGATATCACAAGGATTTTGTACCAGGGTCCGACTGCCGTGGACATTTGTTGATACAATTGGACCTTAACCTCCTCCTGGTGACGTCTGCTCATTGTTTATCGGTGGTTTTGCAGCAGTTCATTACAGTCGTCCAGGTTGTTCACCTTTAGTAATGCATCGAACTATATCAAAAATAAAAATGCTCCTTTCTCACCTTTCTTCAGTAAAAGCTCAACAAGGTCCACTTACAAAGACCTGCTGGTTCGATACGTATTGACTGATCTGCATGAGGAACTGAAACGAGTTAAAAGCTTTATAAGATGTCGAGCGAAACTGGGCCCCGACTGGGATAATTACTTGCATAAACACAAACAAAAAGGAAAAAAAAAATATCTTCATTTCAGTATTAATGCAGGGCACCCTGAGAGAATCATGTTTACCTCATCGCTTTGTATTTGACATCACAGTGGACAGCTTGTTGGGAGACTAACCATATCATGGCCGGAGCTCCGCCACTTTCTGCTGCGTCTGGCAGAAACAAATGTGGACCATAAATCTGGCATATGGCTCGCCTGGGGCCACCGGCAGGTTTACAGCTACTCTGGGGGCCGCGGGATGGTGGGGGTACCACTTTGTGGGCTGGTCGAGTCATTAAAATGGGCCGCATGCCATTAGAGTGGACACACTATGGCATAATGTTGTATAATTTCCCTCTACTTTACACCGATTAATTATTCATTTTTCCTCCCGCAGGAGAAGAGGAGGCAGAGTCCTGGCCACGTATGCCGGGGAGAACAGACAGGAAGAAGCCTAATCAGTGTGTGTGTGTGTGTGTGTGTGTGTGTGTGTGTGTGTGTGTGTGTGTGTGTGTGTGTGTGTGTACTAAACATACACTTATGCTTGAAAGTTGAAACAATATTTAAAACAGAATAATCAAAACACTGCACTTTCATAGGTCAGGGAACTTAAGACAAGAGCACCTGTGAGTTAAATCACAGTTTTTTTGCTGCTTAACTCAAACGTATGCTTTTACAAAATACAGTAAAAGTCATTTCACCACTTAAATGATTTTTTCCCCCCAATATACACTTAACAACTTAGGAAATCGGTGTTATGTTCTGCAGGAAAACCAAGAAGCAGACATGGAAATGGTTTTAGAGCAGAACTCACAATAATTCAGCACTTGAAAGATGAAGGAGGTGTTTTTAAGGATGCTAAAAATGGCTCACTGTGTAATCAGACACCTTCAGTACTGCTGATCACACCAGTGAAGACCGTCGGTGTGTGCTGCTCTATGAATGCATGTATATTTCTTTATGTTTAGCCTCATTTTTTTAAATAACAAATTGTCTTTTCACCTTGTATGACTTTGTTTGTTTAGATGAGCTGCAGCAGCAGAGCAGTCATATAAAACCACTGAAACTCATGGAGCTTAAAATGCTGTTTTAAAAATATGCAGATAAGTCTGTTACTGTTATTTTGCAAGGGCAATGAGACGAGCTGTGGCCCAGTCCTCAGTGGTTTTATTAAATAGCGTGATGAGGCCCATCTTCAATGAAGATATGTGTGGCGGAGGCGTGGTCTCTGGCCTGCTGCAGAGGAGGGGTGACGCAGTGAGCTCACAGGGCGGCACAGAGGCGGGAAGAGCAGGTGTGCTGAACTGTCCTAATGAGGGAAACCTTTTTATGTCGTGCAGTGTGGGGGAGTGGGAGTGTGTGTCCTGGTGTCAGCTGATGAGGAGCGTCTGCATCCTGGGCATAAAAATCGCCACTCTGTCTGTGATGATCCTTGGGTCCTGTGCTACAGTATGATCACTGATTTTATAAAATAAATGTACTCATACACAAAAGGCCACACCCATTATAAGGAACAATTTTTGATTTGAAACTGAGATTTGAAACAAAAAAGGGCATCACTGTCTTGTTTGAGTAAACTTTTTTATTTCCACACTGATAAAACCACGATGAGGCTCTCCTCAGCCCTTTGCCACTGCGGTGGTCCTCCTTGGACTCTTGTGCTCTGGGGAGCCTCTGGATGTGTGGGGCCCGGGTCTCCTCCATGCCTGCCTCATGACCTGGGGGGCAATATTACACACTTACATCTTATGAACATATGCCCGTTCACACACACACAGGTGCTCACACACTATCTTGGTTGGCTTCTGCCTCTAAAAATATAATGCATTATTAGCACTGTATGCTGCTCATACATTCAGTGTTTATTATTGACTGTCACATGTTGGTTGTTGTTGTGGTTTCCCTGCTGTGTTGTCTTCTTTTTCTCTCTCTCAGCAGGTGATCAAGCAGATTTTCAGTGTTCTCTCTGTCCCTTTTCTCCTCCATTTTTCTTCCCCCTTCTTCTGTTAACTGTCTTCCCAGCCTCTCTTTCTTTCTCTTTCCTGGCCCCCGGTCCTGTCTGTTCAGACTGTAATAACTCAAAATGAAAACGATTAAAAATAAATAATAATAAAAAAGGTTGAATAAAATATGACAATTAAGTGGACCAGTATAGCAAAAGCCTTAATGGTCTACATGGGAAAATAAATCTGATTGCTACAGTGTCGGACGGACATCTGAACATTTGAAAGAAAAAAACAAAAACCCATGATGATTTCATTTTACAGAGCCTCTTTTATGCTTTTCCTCGTTGCTATGGCTCGAATATTTATAAGGAAATAACAGAAAGCCAATCAAATTATTTTAATGACCAGGCTTATCAGTGTGCAACAACAACAACCTTTGAGAGACTAGTCAATAGTTGGTTGCCAGACTTACTTACAAGCCAGTGTAATCACCAAACAACTACTGATGACTTTTTGTCCTGTTCACGACGAGGTTGGCAAGCTTTTTATAGTCTAGTGTGACTGAAAGGAGCAAATTAAAGTTAAACTGAAAACAAACAAACTAAAACAAATAAAACTGATGCTGGTTTCTAGATCTGTGAGCTTAGTTACTCAAAAAAAGCACAAAGGTGTTGCTAATCAGATAATTAAGGAGCACAGGCAGATTATCAAAAAGCACATGAAGAAAACAAAAATCAATCTAACAAACAAAAGCATCAAGCAAAGCATCAAGAGTTTCTGATTGAAAAACATAATTCAAAATGCATGCAATGAGTCCTCTTACACAGAGGATGCAGATATTGTCATCCTATAAGACAGCGGTCCCCAACCTTTTTTGCGCCACGGACCGGTTTCATGTCTAATATGTCTAATAATGTCTGTTTAATATTTTCACAGACCGGCCTTTAAGGTGTCGCGGATAAATACAACAAAACAAAATGATATGACCAAGACAAAAACTGTGGTATTTTGTAAATATAATAATAAATTCACTGTGAAATTGTAATTAACTTTATTAGCAGCGCCCCCCTGAAATGCACCAACAACACTGAGAGCAACATCCTCCTCTCTGCCCCTTTTGCTTGCTGGTCGCTATAGTAATGCGTAAATATTTCTTTCAAAATAAGACACACAACTAAAACACGGGAAAAGACCCAGGGAAAACAAGTTAACAATAAAAACCCTGAAAACCATCAATTTCACACCGAGCCTCAATTCTCGCAGCCCAGTATCAAACCACTCGCGGACCTCTACCGGTCCATGGCCTGAGGGTTGGGGTCCGCTGGTCTAAGAGACCACTGCTGTTAGGACAGGTATTATTTCTGTCAGGATATTTTTTATGTTTCTGTGGGTGAAAATATTTCATCTACAACACCTGAACTACCCCAAGGATCATATCTGTGGGATAATATTTGACAAAATATATATTTTTCCCATACTCTAGTCCAGGGGTGGGCCATTCCAGGCCTCGAGGGCCGGTGTCCTGCAGGTTTTATATCTCACCCTGGGTCAACACACCTGAATGAAATGATTAGTTCATTACCAGGCCTCTGGAGAACTTCAGGGCATGTTGAGGAGCTAATTTAGCCATTTAAATCAGCTGTGTTGGTCCAAGGACACATCTAAAACCTGCAGGGACACTGGCCCTCGAGGCCTGGAGTTGCCCACCCCTGCTCTAGTCAGACATAGCATGTTGTCTTTAATTGGGACAGATGATATGCTGCTTCTGCTAAATGACATAAGTGTTGTGTTGAGGTGTGTTCGAAACACCTGAGATTGCTGTTATTTGCTGTTAAACTGTGTGTGTACAAATCAGTATGTACCTCACTGCCACATCAAGCCTTTTGTGAAAACCGTCATTTTCTTATCATCTAAAATACCAGTTTAGTGCTGTTTTATGTTTAACCTCCTGCCGTCCACATATGTAGACATCACATTTTGGGTTATTTAGACCAAAATACTCAATTTTGCTCTACAAGGGCCTGATATCCACTTATGAGGACATTATACTGCTACTGTTCTATCAAAATGTTAAATGAATATCCTCATTTGTGGCTCTTATTTTTCTTAAAAACAAAAATAAGGTAAAAAAAAAACCTGGTAATTCTTTGTTTTTACATTCGTCAGGCCCCAATCAGCCCAAATATCAAAGAGAAATTAAAAATGCATGTCGTGGAAGAGTTCGGGTCTTAGGAGGTTAAAGATTTGAAAGTCCACTCAGCAAGCTCCAGATTGTACAAAATGCAGCTGCTACACTTTCAGTGAAAAGCAAGGAAAAGGAGCCAATTATGCAACTTTTAGTATCACTGCACTGCCAACCAAAGAATTTATTGATTACTTTTTAGGCCCTTCATGACCAAGCCCCAGACTACATTTCAGAGTTGCTCTGCAACTGTCAAGCTGGGTGCAGCCTGATGTCCTCAGGCAAGAACTTGCTCACTGTTCCTGGGTCTAAATTAAAGGCGAGACTGGACCGGTTCTTTGTAGTCAGGGTACTGAAGCTCTGGAATAAGCTGCCTGGGGAGCACTGAATCAGCAAATCACAATTCTCCATTTAAACCACTTGTTAAAATTCAGTTTAGTTGTTTGACAAAGTTCTGGTGCAGTGTTATAATAGTTAAAAAATTTACCCAAAGAATGCCAAAGAATAAAATACTGAAGCCTAAAAGCAAACCAGAGACTAAGAGTTTGGTCTCCAAAGTTCACTTTTAGTCCTGTTTTAACCAACGAGAATTAGCAAAGTCCACCAATAAAATTTAAAAAGTGTATTTTCAACAAAATAAACTGCTCGAGTCAATACTGCTATGGATAAAACACATAAAAACATTAATTATTAAGTACAAACCAGAGATACAGAACACATTAATACAAAGTGATAATGTCTAAGGTGATAAGGTCAAGAAATGGGAAGAGCTTAAATTTTGTCACATTAACAGACTGCAAAATAATAACAAAACACAGTTAAAAGATGAATGCATGTAAAAGTAAACTAAAGACATTTGTTTAAAATGCAGTTTTTAAACCAGTATATGGATGACTGTCTCCTACCTGACCCCCTCAAACTGTACGATAACTTTATCATATCAAATGAAGCCATGCAAAACTTTACTTTTATGCTGTGAAAACAGGCCAGATTTCAGCCTCTTTCCCTCATGTACATCGGTGTGAGAGTATTTTTTGAGCAGTATGTTTTAACTCTCAGAAATTAATAAGTTATGGTGATAGTACAGGAAACATTCAGGGATGAAAAACTTTATTCAAAACTGCAGCTGCACCAGATTTACATCGATTTCATCACAAAGTCAAAATCTTTTTTTTTTTTTAATCCAGCATATTTAATGAACAGAGTCCATCCTGCAGCAACATGTGTCTGTGAGCCTTAAAGAGGGACTGTGATCAAATCCTATGTGTGGAATCTGTAGATGTGAAAAGTCTCCCTCAACCTGACAGTCATGATAAATGATTTCTCTTATGGCTGAAACCACCGTATTCATTCATGTGTTTGAAGATACTACTGAAAGATGCAAATACACCTGTATTCTCCTTTTATTTGCTATTTTACATACTTTCATGTCAAGTACACTGAGTTTGTGTTAAATGGAAAAGGTTGTATACAATTGCCTATGCACAGGTACAAAGACACACAACAGTCCGCAATATATCAAGAGACCCTTGACACTATCTCTGATACTTTCGAGTATTTCACTGGCATTGTACCAGTCTAAGGCAGTCTTGGCATTGCAGCTATGATATCACTATTAAAGCTGAAGCAGCTAATAGGTTTTAGTTGAGAGTGTGTGTGTGTGTGTGTGTGTGTGTGTGTGTGTGTGTGTGTGTGTGTGTGTGTGTGTGTGTGTGTGTGTGTGTGTGTGTGTGTGGCTAGAACCATCTGGTCCTAAAGGATGAACAATATTTCAAAAAAGTGTAGAATGACATAATTAGAATGAAGTTAGGAAGAAAAGTAAAATGTTGACCTTTTTTGTGAACCTCAGGGCTAAATGTGTTCCTTCACTTCCTTTCTAAATGCTTTCCTTTTCACTTGGGAGGTAAAATGAGGAAAAATAAGTCCTGAGAGGAGTGATTGTCTGTGGCCTCACTATCCAATCTCCAGTACCGTCACGAGCAATCTGTCGCCATTTTAAACCTGTAAGACGTTAAACTTTTCTCCTTTTAATCCTCCTGAGAAACTGACCAGAGAGGGGAGGAATGCACCTGATCAAACTACCTCCAAACCCCCCGAAGTGGAAGAAAGGGAGCTCTGTTTTCAAGGGGAATTCACAGGTAACCGAAGCCTCCGCCCCCTCCACGGCTGCCCAGACACTTTCCCCCACGCTGGTTCACTTCTCCCACTTGAAGCAGCACCTTGTCCCAAACTGAACGACCGCGATGTAATTAGCCTCAGGAACACAAAGACTTCAACGGCCCCTTTTCGGCACTGCACAAAGGGGACAGTCGTCTCGGTGGCTCATTAGGAGACAGAAGATAAGATAACGAGGTCTAGAATGTCCTCTGACCCGCCATCCACCTGTCGAAAGGTGAGCTGGACGCAACTCCAATTCCCTCCCTGACTTCTCTACATTACCTGCTCAAAGCAGAGGTCGCAATCCCTCCCACAGGACTGGCTAATGGATGTAACGAGAGGGGCGGGTGGGTGTTCAGCGAAGTGTCAGGTTTCTGAGGTGAAGAAGTAGAGGAGGCTGGCGACCCCGGGAGTCATGCAAAGTATGAAGGACGGAAAGAGGAAATAAAAGGGGAATAAACAAGCTCAGGATGAAAGAGGAGATGAGACGGGTAATTGGAAGGTGATGGATATAAACTTTCAACTTCCTTTGGAAATACATATGAAAGCCGATCCAGGTTCTGACATTCTGAATACGATTCCACTTTTAAATTTGTGGTGGGTGGTAATCCCATGGGAGTGAGTGCTGAGTTCCATTTACATCCTAAAAATCCCAGTTTTCACACCCGCAAACAGCCAATCATTTGCTGAATGAGCATATAAATGTGATGTCATACAGTGGTAATATTTCAATATGTATGGCAAAGTAAGAAGTGCTGTTAGATCAGACTCGTCTCTCACGGACAGACTTGACCCCCCTTGTGTATTCCAGCACTCGAGTACTCCTCAGCTCCTGTTATGTTTCCAAACGTTTATATTTCAATGCTGGAGTATTTGCTTCAAATTGATTTGCTGCAAATGTAAATATGCTTTTGTTGTTTACATGCTGTTGTGCAGTGGGAATGTCTAGGGGTACGTATGTGTTCTTGTTTGTGCAAAAATAAATGAATATTAAGAATGATTTACGCTGAGCAGAGAGGAATGCATTTTCATTCACTTTCTCCTTTCCATCTAACTGGATGCTTTGGTCCAGTGTAAGGACAGTCTGAGTTGTTGGATATTCCCCAAAAACCCACAGGGTTCATGTGATTTGGTCCAGGACCACCATCAGGAGCTGTTTGGCTCGGAGGACTATGCACACAGCTACAAAGCCTTTATCTGGAAGTCAAATTTGGATTGTAAGGAGTATGATGTGCCTTAAACCAGTGTCATTGTGTTTAACCTGCTCTCGGCTTTATGTGTCCTTCCCCTTCAAAGGCCTCGCAAATAGCGTCATTCCAACCTGTGGCCACGATATTCTCCAGGGCATAGAAAGAATTACAAAGCCAATAGTTTAATGCAAAAATGGTTTATTAATTAAATTTAATGAACAACAGAAAGCTCTGAGTGTAATAAAGGTTAACAGGCCTTAAGTATGACTGACACCTACATGGCAGGAACCTTCAACGAGGTAAAACGCATGAAAAGACAAATTACCCTCAGAGACCCGTCGCTTTTACTGTTTTTCAAACCTTTTCCAAACGACTGAATTTGAAAGTTAAATCAAAAGTGAGTGCAGTTAACTTTTTGTTTCCTTAAATGACCCTCTCTCAACAACACTGGCACTTTAGACCACCGTAATGAATGCTAATGTATGTAAACACAATCAATTTATTCCATCAGCATTAAAAAAAAAAAAGTTTTGGGTGGCTTTTACCCTCCACTGCGTCTGTGACACAGGAACCCGCTGATGGCTCTGTAGTTAAAATATGGAGTTTAATCCGTCTCCAAAACGCCGTCCAGGTCGACGAGCTCATTTAAAACGTCTTGACAGTGACGGGAGTGACAGCTGATCTTCCGAATAAATGGAGCGGCTCGTCAGATAGACTGTCAGAAGACTCCAGCGGCCACAACTCCGATACCCCTCTGTCTCTGGCTGCAGGCTGTGGAGCTCCAAGTGCTGGAATTGATGATGAAATGAGTTTTTGACTATGGAGGGAGTCCTTTTTAAACCTAATTCCTCCTGGTCTTGCCCCAGAAATACAGATCTGACATGTTGTAGAGAAAAAAAAAATCAAGGGCAATCCAATCAACTTTCTGTCAGAGAAGAAGAGGGGCGGGGCCGTGGCACAGAAGGGTATTTGAGGATTTGAGTATCGTGTGGTTTGCCCTTCATCTTCTGCTTTCTGTTTCATTTGTTAATTGGCTTCCATGTATGTGTTGCAGTGTTAGCTTGACACTGGCTGAGCATCTCTGATCGAGCCAGCAGGCGGCTCACGACGTGTTGACCACAGAGTGTTTGAGCTGGCAGAAGCAGTTTCATATCACACTGTTCACTTCAGTAAGAGAAGGCTTCCGTTTCTTGAATGCCCAACAAACGGAGAATCTTTTGGGAATGAAATAGTCAAGGCTGAAAATGACAGAGCTTGTCTCACAATACCAGTGTACAAGTGTTGTGTAAATGTGTGTTTTCTAACTTCCAACTACATTTCTGGCTTCTTGTGAAAATAAACTGTGCGACATCTGTAATTCATGAGTGTCTGTCTTGGATTTGGCTGAACTTTACAGAGCAGTTTGATGTGTGCCACAAGTTTAAAGGATACAAACCCTGTTACAAACTCAAAATTGAAGGAATCTGAAGAACCAGCCTCTTTAACCTACCCAATCTCGAGGAAGCAAATTATGTCTGCAGTTGTTGTGAAATATACAATCAATTTATTCTGTGTCCACTCTGTTTATTGCAGCAGCAGTTTCTTGTTGTTCCAAGAGAAAATTAAGTAATTTGTTCAAACCGAGTGTTAAGTGCCTGTTTAAACTGTTTTTGGCCATGTTGTTGACATGATATTGACCAGCAGCTCCCAGAGCTATTACATGGACGGCCATTAAATCTGGTCACAGCTCCCTTAGGATATATCAGAATATTTATCTAGTTTTATCTAGCATCACAACCAGAACAAACTTTGAATACCGAGTTTAGTTCTACTGCTTATGTAAACATGCTTTTCACAGCATTCTCAGAAATAAAATGTTGCATCACTCAGGCTCTGAATGGCAACTACGCAATCTTCAAATAGAAAGAGGAAAAAAAAAAAAAACTGGAACGTTTGCTGTGTGAGCCAGAAATCTCCCCTTAAAGACTTAAAGAGAAAAAGAAAAACATTTTATTGAGAATACTGCCCTTAAATCGATGTTTTGAAAAACAAGATATAATCTAAATGAAAAACAATTTAGTAAAAATTGTAAGCAGCTAAAAAATTCAATTAAATGCCCCAGCTGCTTACACGGAAACAATCAATTGTATTTATTTAGAGGTTTTCTGAAATTTTGTGTGTAAACATGCAAATTAGGTAATATCTTATTAAACGTGCTCTCATTTGCACAAATTAAAATTGCCAAAGAAAAATAAGCATCTAAATGTGTATTTTGGATATTTTCTTTCTTAGTCTGAATGCACTCCACACTGTATATAAATGCCACTTGTTTTGCACATATTCAACTCTGTATATTTTATATATTTTATTATTATTATTATTATTTTTTTTTTTTTACTATTTAATTTGTAAAAATGTGTATACACACACACACACACACACACACACACACACACACACGTAGGAAAATATTTAGTATACACATCCAGAAATGCATACACTATTATATATTGTACATATATTTATTAGTTTCAGGTTGGCCATTCTTGTATTTTGCTCGTTTGTGTTGTTGTGTTTGCACATCTCTGTTGCTTGTGGGGCTCGCACACAAGAATTTCACTCGCATGTGCTGTGCCAGTGTGCCTGCACATGTGATGTGACAATAAAAGTGATTTGATTTGATTTGATTTGATTTGATGAGAACATGTTATGGAAGCAAATAAGCCAAAAAGAAAAGGAAACAGCTAAAAGTACAGTTCAGTTTTATTGGTATAGCATCGTTTCAAGGCACAGTCATCTCAAAGTGCTTCATATTTTAGGGCAAAAACAGCAATAATAGAGAGAAAACTCCAGATGGCTCATAATGAGCAATATTTTGTAACAGTGGGGAAGAAGAACTCCCTTCTTCGGTGGGTCACATTGGGGTGGGGTAGGAGAAGTGCTCAGTGTATGGGAGTAGGGTGCATAGGTTCACCTGATCAGCCCTTAATATAAGCTGTAGGTACATGCAGCATCTCTCTTTAATATGTCAACTTGCTAGCCTTGTGCAGTCAAGTTGGAGTGATAGGTATTTTGCTATAAACAAGATGTTCTATGTTGTCATCGGTAATGATGTCAGATTTAACAGACAAGCTCACAGTCAACATCCCTTCAAGAGGAAAAAAAAAATGCACACTTCAGTGATGTTATATTTTTTCCTACTTCCTTCAGGTTTAGCACTTGTAGCAATATTCTGATCCAGACTAGAGTTTCACAGCTGCACCATTCAATCAATTCTAGACGTATTCTACATGTCTCAGGGATCACTTCCGACCACAAAATTCAGTTTGACAGATCTGATATGGTTCAGAAAATTTGAGATCTCCACTAGACCTTAAAGCTTTGTCGATTTGCAGAAAGCTTTGCTGCACAGTGAATTACTAGCAGGTCATAGAGGTTTCTCTTAGCTTTAAGAAACTACAGAAAGTACAAGTAAAGTAACACGTTGTAGACTGTGTGTAATAGAAAGAAAATGTGCTCTCAATGAGAAATATGACCACTGATACATGAACACTTCAGTCAGTCAGTGCTTGCAGTTATTGTGTTGGATGCTCGAGAGAACGGCAGGTGTTCTTTGCATCTGGGTCAGGCATCAACATTCATTTTTTCAACATTTTGCCTGCGTGCGTGTGTCAGCCTTCCTTTTTAACCTAAGCTCCAAAGACCTGAGCAGCCTGTCTGGAGAGAAAGGGGGGGGAAAAGGAGTTCACTTATGTTTAATCCATGTTAAGCCAAACTAATACTACACTGGAATATGCTCTGAAGAAGCCACTGCAATAAGGCCAAGGTTTTTGTGCTATTCTGATCAGAAATTCAGCTGCTTGATACTTTAACGCTTTTCAAACAAAAGTAAACACGGCAGAGATATAATTTTGTTTTGTCTGCTTATGTTTTCTGTTCCTAAAACACAGAATTAATGTCATTTTAGTTATTCCTCAATTTGAAATAAAAACTTTATTACAAATATCTTGACATGAAAATCGAACACTGAGTTTTATGTCAAGGTTGCAGTGGACCCAAACGCAGATGAACAAAATGTGGGAACGGAACTGGACTATAACAAGAGGCGTGCCTTTTATTGAGGCAGAAAAACAGAACATGAACCACGCACACACACACAAAAAACCCCAGATGAATGAGAAACTAATCACAAAAATCTAAACTGGGAAAACTAAATACACAGAAATCAGGAACACTATGAAATACATGAATACCTGAGACATGGGAGGCTAGCAGCAAATGACAAGCAGACAATCCAGCAACAAAGGGTTTAAATACACCGAGGAATTATGAGGGAATGAGACACAGGAGGAGAGCACAGCTGTGAGTAATCACACACACTGGGAGGAAGCAAAACTGAAAACACTAACATTGGACACGAGACCTTCAAAGTAAAACAGGAAACATGAGACACGCACAGAGACACGGACTTGACACTGAAACGGGGAGAAGCACAGATGTGAAAACATAACTTCATGTGATACAAGAAACACCAGGAAGGCACAGAGACAGGAACCTAAAGACCAGGAACTATGAATAAGATAAGCAGAAAACAATAATGAGAATCAAAACTACCACAAAACATTGTTTACCACCCGCTAAATCCAGTGTATTTAACTGTAAAAGTAACAAGTGGTTTAGTAAAAGAAAAAAAATCAGATTTATTTGGTTGTTTAATTCCTGCTCTTTGCATATAATCTACCCTCTTCTTTCTACCCCTCCTTCTCTATCCACTTTGCATTAAATCCACCATTAGATGCGCTTGGTACCACCAGAGATTGTAGGCAATAAAACACATTGTTAAAGTGACATGTAATTACCCAGCCTGTCTTTTGACTAATTAAGTCAGTGCTGCCTATTATGTGGAAATGTATAAGGAAGTCAGGTGATCAATAACAGTGAAAGAGAAAGACAAGCTAATTTCTCAATGCTCGGATCGCTGATTCCTGCAATATCCCGGCTACCATGTTTATTATAGTTTCAGGCGGCCACCGTTCGGTCCACTTTGACTTCATCGAGCACGTTGGCGCTACGCTGTACGGTTCAGAGATGAGCTTACAGGCTAGAGAGTGATGTTCTGCTGCAATAAAACAAGATCCTTTTAATTTCATGCTGCTATAAACTGCCAGTCAAGATGATCAGAGCAGGGTTAGCTCAATATACAGTGTTATCCAATATACAGTATTTCATGGTTTCATGGCTGACACAGGCGGATTTAGAGCAGGGCAATGGCTTTAGATATTAACAGAAGCATATTCAAAATTGATCGATGGACATGTCTGAGCAGAGGCAAAATGGAGCAACAGATTAAGAGCTTGGAATTTACTCCGGAGTGGAAAGGACCCATTAGTCGTTCTTGCCTCTGGTTAGGATGCCTCCTGGACAACTTTCCTTTTTAGGTTTTCCATGCATACCCAGCTGGGAGGAAACCACGGAGCTGCCTCAAAACCCACTTCCCAAACCCAATTCCCACTCAACCATCTCAAGGTTTATGGACAAAATATCCAATGAGCAGCAGTTCTCTGGATGAACGTGCCTTGTTGATGAGAGAGGTCAGAGGGGAATGGCCAGACTGCTTTGAGCTGTAGTGATGTGTCGGTCGCAAACGAAACGCCTCTTAGAGCCGACTCTTTGAAGTGAACGACGCGAGCCGGCTCCTTATCACGAGCCGTGGGTTTTTTTTTTTTCTTTCTCTCACCCTCTTTCTTGCACTTTTTTTCCGCTTCACTCCGCACGCGAGCCTTGTGCTTTATGCTGGGCAGAGGGGGGAGGGGCGGTAGTTACACTGGCAGTAGCACAGGAACAGAGCGGGAGGGAGAGAGAGAGAAAGAGAGCCAGGGACAACAACGTCACATTAGAAAGGTATAGTAATCATCCACAACTATTTCCAGGATGCTAGGGGCAGTGTTGAGCTTTGTTACCTAGTGGCTACACAAGTCAGGAATTACCAACGACCGGATTTGGTGTGTGGTAGTAACAGGTAAATGAACATTTTTTTTAATTATTTGAATATATATGAGTGCCTGTGTATAAATACACAAACAATACACATATGCTTTCAATTGTGTAATTTAAGTGATCTAGGTAGCTCTGCTTTGGAAGTTCAGTTAATGCTAGAAATGTGTTTTGGAGTTTGTACGTGTTTTGTCTCTAGGGGCCACCGCATATATTTATATATAAACATATATAAATAAAACCACAGGTTTTTTTACATTAGTAATTCCTTTTGTGCATAATTTTATATTGTTGTTAATAATAAATTAATTAAAGCAACAAAACAACCTGAAAAGCCGGTTGGGAGCCGAAAGAGCCGGCTCTTTTTAGTGAGCCGAGCCGAAAGAGCCGGTTCTCTAAAAAGACCCGGAAATCCCATCACTATTGAGCTGACAGGAAGGTAACAGTAACAGTAACTCAAATGACCACTCATTACAATGAAGGTCTGCAGAACAGCATCTCTGAATGCACATACATCGAACTTTGAAGCAAATGGGCTCTAGCGCCACTCCTGTCTGCTCAGAACAGGTAACTGAGACTATGAAATATACAGCCTCCCCAAATAAAGTCAATGGGACACTGTAAAAATGAAACACTGGAAAGACTCATCTCATTGGAATTCCATTAACCTCTTCATATCTAACAAATCAAATACATTTCACTTAGAGGTTGGTTAGATGGCATTTTAGCAACATGTATGTAACAAACATAGTGTCTGGAACTAGAAGCTGTTACCTTTCATATCATCTCTCTTACACACATTTGGGTAGACATAAAACGAATGCTACTATTAAGTTGCTGGATGTTAAGAGGTTAAACGGTTGCCTTAACAGGGACACTTTTTTTAATACTGCACACCTGCTGCTTCAGTGATTGTATGTAAAACACAAACAGGCTCATCAGGACATACTGATTTGCACGTGAGCAAACCTGCAACATCCAAAGAAGACAAACATCAATAACAAAGACTGTTTTGACTGCATTTCTTTTCTTTGGCGGCAGAAAGATTTCTTGTAGCCTGACGACTTGTTGGTAGATTTATATTTTGTGACGGGCTGGGTCTGTGACCCAGCATTTTGAGCTATTTTGTATTTTTGATTTCTGATATTATATTGGAAATATGCTAAGTTCTTGGGTTGTTATTATTAGTTAGGATTTAGTTGAGTTTTAGTCTAGTTTATGTTACTCCTATGTCTCCTAGTTTATGAGTCTTTTTCTGTTTGTCATAGATGAGGAGATAACACCTCATCTATGTAGCTTCCCTTAGTGTCTCTCCCCTCTGTGTCCCTCTCTTCAACCCAGTTTTCTCCATGATTCCTTTTTTATTGTGAAGGTCTTGCTTCCATGTTCAGTTTTGCTTCCCCTGTGGTGTCATGTTCATTTGTGCCAGCTAACCGTTTCCCCAGGTGTTTCCACTTCCCTAATTACACTTCTGTGTATTGAAGTCCTCTGTCTCCTTCTGTTCAATGTTGGGTTGTCTGTTTGTCTGGTGTCATGTATGTCAAGTCTCAGGATTATTTTAAAGCTTCGGTTCACCTTCATGTCTCTCGTCATAGTTTTCATGTTAGCGTTAGCTTATCCCAGTTTAGGTTTTAGTTTAGTTCTATTCTCAGTTTGACTTTGGCTTTGTTTTGTGTTTATAGAATAGAATAGAATTCAACTTTATTGTCATTGCACATGCACAGGTACAGGGCAACGAAATGCAGTTTGCATCCATCCAGAAGTGCTTTAGTGATATAGATATATTACAATATATATTAGCAATAATATAGATATGTAAGTATATTACAGAAATGGGTCTACTATGGTATGTTATAATGTACACGGTATGAAGTATGTTGTGAATATTCTATAACTATAAGTATGTACATGCTGTAGTGAGTACAAGCTATGTACAGGATATGGACAGGATATAAATATGAAAAACTATACAGAATATGAAACAAATAACTTTACAGAAATCTGAGATATACAGCTATACAGAAATGGGAACTATGCAAGTTGTAAACATTTGTGGGGTTAAAAATTATCGTATGTACAGAATGATTATTTACACAGAGCTATACAGTAGTGCAGTTAAGATAAGTGAGATATGTGGATAATTTCTACAGAGGCTATATAAGTGCTAGTGGTTGTGAGTGGTGGTTCAGTCCATGTTATTATTGTGTGTTTGAGGGTACAGTTGTCCATTGTGGGTGTGTGTATGTTCAGTCCATGTGTTAACGTGGGTCAGGTGGCAGAGTTCAGGAGTCTGACAGCTGTGGGGAAGAAGCTGTTCCGGTACCTGGTGGTCTTAGTCCGGAGGCTCCTGTAGCGCCTCCCAGAGGGCAGGAGGTGAAGAGTCCATGTGATGGGTGACTGGGGTCTCTGATGATTTTCCCAGCCCTTTTCAGACACCGCTTCCTGTAGATGTCTTTTATGGCAGGAAGTGGTGCTCCGGCGATGCGCTGGGCAGTTTTCACGACCCTCTGCAACGCCTTCCAGTCCGAGGCAGAGCAGTTCCCGTACCAGACTGTTATACAGTTGGTCAGGATGCTCTCGATGGTGCAACGATAGAAGTTCACCAGGATGTCTGAGGACAGGTGGTTCTTCCTCAGAGTCCTCAAGAAGAAGAGGCGCTGGTGAGCCTTCTTGACCAGCTTGGAGCAGTTGGTCGTCCAGGTGAGATCCTCGGAGATGTGGACTCCCAGGAACTTGAAGCTGCTCACATGCTCCACAGCCGTCCCCTTAATGTGGATGGGTGGATGTGGGTCAGCATTCCTCCTGTAGTCCACGATGAGCTCCTTGGTCTTCTCTGTGTTAAGTAGCAGGTTGTTTGTGTCGCACCACTCAGTCAGACGATCCACCTCCTCCCTGTAGGCGGCCTCATCGTTGTCACTGATGAGGCCAATCACCGTGGTGTCATCTGCAAACTTAATGATGGTGATGGAACCATCAGCAGGTCTGCAGTCGTGGGTGAAGAGGGAGTAGAGGAAAGGGCTCATCACACAGCCTTGTGGTACACCGGTGTTCATTGTGATGGTAGATGAGCAGTGGTTATCCAGCCGGACATGTTGGGGGCGGTTGGTCAGGAAGTCCAGTAACCATTTGCAGATGAGGGAACTGATGCCCAGGTCTGTCAGTTTCCTGATGAGTTGTGAGGGGTGGATTGTATTGAACGCTGAACTGAAGTCTATAAACAGCATTCTGGCGTAGGTGTTGTTGTTGTCCAGGTGTGAGAGGATAGAGTGCAGTGCGATGGAGACTGCATCCTCTGTGCTCCTGTTCTGGCGGTATGCGAATTGGTGGGGGTCCAGGGTGGGGGGGGAGACAGGATTTGAAGTGTGCTAGGACCAGCTGCTCTAAGCACTTAGTGATGATGGGGATGAGTGCTACTGGGCGGTAGTCATTGAGGCAAGATGGGTTGGAGTTTTTGGGTATCGGGACGATGGAGGTGGATTTGAAGCAGGCCGGTACCACAGCGTGGGCCAAGGACAGGTTGAATATGTCTGTCAGCACTCCTGCAAGCTCTCCAGAACACGCTCTGAGAACACGCCCGGGGATGCCATCAGGACCTGCAGCCTTGTGGACATTGATCCTGCTCACCCCCTACATCGGTGGGGGAGAGAGTCAGAGGTTGGTGGTCTGGCGTCACGTCTGCTTTGGTTGTGGTTGTGGGGTTCCCTCGCTCAAAACGAGCATAAAAGTTGTTGAGCTCATTGAGAAAGGAGATATCAGAGGATGCGGGGGAGGGTTTGGTGGTCCTGTAGTCTGTAATGGTCTGGAGTCCCTGCCACATGCGTCGGGGGTTGGAGTTGGAGAAGTGTTCTTCTACCTTCTTTTTTTAATGGTGTTTGGCTTTTTTGATGCCCTGCTTTAGATTAGCCCTGGCTGTACTGTAGGCGTGTGCATCTCCTGACCTAAAGGCGGTGTTGCGTGCCTTCAGGAGGAGACGAACATCCCGGTTCATCCAAGGCTTCCGGTTGGGGTACATGGTGATCCGTTTCTGGGTGGTGACACTGTCTGTGGTTTTGGAGATGTAATCCAGTACAGATGAGGCGTACTGGTCCAGGTCTGTGTGGGTGAACATATTCCAGTCTGTGTTTTTAAATCTGTCCTGGAGCACTGCGTCTGTCCCCTCTGGCCAAACTTTAATTGTCCTCACAGCAGGTTTCACACGTTGGATGAGTGGTGAATACCTAGGTGTGAGAAACAGGGAGAGATGGTCCGATTGTCCAATGTGGGGGAGGGGTGTGGCTTTGTAGGCTCCAGCCAGGTTGGAATACACATGGTCTAAAGTCTTGTCTCCTCTGGTGTGGCAGGAGACATGTTGGTGGAATCTGGGGAGGACTGTCTTTAAGTTGGTGTGGTTGAAGTCGCCAGCAACAATAAAAGCAGCCTCAGGGTGTTTATTTTGGTGTTTGTTAATGGCTGTAGAAAGTTCTTTCATGGCCAACCTAGCATTAGCGTCGGGGGGTATATACACGGCAGTGAGTATGATAGAGGTGAGTTCTCTGGGGAGATAATAAGGTCTGCATTTGACCATTAAAAACTCCGCATTAGGTGAGCAGTGACTCTCAGTAGTAGTGGAGTTCACCAACCATTGTTAATATAAATGCACAAACCTCCACCTCTGGTCTTGCCGGAGTCATCTGCTAGCCTGTCGGCTCGGTGTGTGTGGCGTCCTGCTAACTCGATAGCATTGTCCGGGCAGCTGTTGTTCAACCATGTTTCGGTGAAAAACATGACATTTGAGTCCATAATCCATCTGTTGTTAGTGATGGAGAGCCGTATCTCATCCATTTTGTTTGCCAGAGAACGGACATTGGCGAGGAAAATACTGGGTAAAGGCAGCCGGTGTGGTGTTAGTTTTAGCTTAGCCTGTAGCCCTCCGCGCCTACCTCGCCTTTGTTTACAATCTCGGCGCCGTCTGCGTGCACTTCCGCCCGGCCGGGGAGAGTGGGCAGCCTCCAGTGTTCTGGAGATCTCTGGGATGAGTTGGAGATCGGCGATAAAACTGTTGGAGTTATGAGTCCAGATGTCCAGAAGCTCTTGTCTGCTGTAGGTCAGCAACGCACAGCAATTCTGGACGAATGATGATGATATGATATCAGCCACAATAAATACTAGCTTTTTGTTATACTTTGTTTTTCTCTCATGTCTGCATTTTGGTCCCCACCTCAAACACACTGGCCCACCCAGCCGTGACATATTTTTAAATTCATTTTCCAAATCTTCCGAATATTTAATGATTAAAGTTTTAAAATGCATGAAGTGGAGGACACTGTGCGCTAGCCTTTAGACATGCCCGTAAACCAAATGCACTGGGGCTGTTTAAAATAAAACCAGCGGTGAATGCAAAAGCTGAAAAGGTCACTCGTCTTCACATTTAAGCCTATTGAAGAGGTGAATTGATAACGGACATTTTACCTGAGTTCATTGCCTTGGTTTAGTTTGTTCCCTTTTCCACTGTTTGCTTTTTGTGATTTTTCAGTTTGATGATAAACTACTATCATGCTACATGGGCTAAATCAATTATCGTTTCTTTGGTATCTTGTTTTTCTATTACATCAAAGCCTTGATTATACTTGTGGACACAGACACACACAGCTGGAAACATCATTTGAAGTCTGGCACCTGGTGCACACAAAAAACAAGTGGGCAAGGAAGTTGATGACAAAAATTTCAACATTCAGACCCAAGTGGACCCGAAAGATGGGGAAAGTATAATCGAGGTTTAAGAACAGCCTTTTTATTTAAGTCACCTTATATGTGACACTACCTAAATTAATAAATTAATTTATCTGTCTTTGAAGAAGTCTGCATCTCTTCTCTGAGTTCCTTTGGTTTTATGCAGTTAATGATGCACATAGATGAACCTGTTCATAAAAGATTAAACATCTGCTAAACACTCGACCAGGTTTACAAGAAATCAATCCCAATCCACACAGCGTATCAACCGAAGGCTAAAGACTGAAAAGTATCACTTTAACTGGCTGACTGGTCAGGTCAGCCAGTTAAAGTTAGGTATGTTTGAGTGTGTTTAATGGGGTGTTTTCTCTTTTGCAGCTGCGATGGGGATTTGGGGCATAATGAACTGGGGCATATGTTTTAGAAGGTTTCTGACATGTTTTGAGAGATATTTGTAGACAGTAAATTTAAAATAACAAAAAACTGGAAATATAGAAAAGAACAGCTGTTCTTGGTTTGCGTCATTGCTTTGCGGTTTGGGGTCTGTTTTTTCATCTTAGTCCAGGATTCTTTGTCCGGCTTTTCACGCACCACGTCGCATCCTTCCTTTGTGGTGAAAACAAGTCTTAGACTGAAATGACAAAGTTGACTTGTTAGAGCCATTTGCTTCACAGATAAATTCATAACTGTGTGGTGGAAACATGGTCACTGGCCCAAATGGGCCAGCAGCTCGGCAACATATTTCTTTTTACCAGGCCTGGGCTCATTGAGGCTTCGGCTGTGTCAAGCCCTGCATTTAAACATGCACGAGCCAGCTCTCTCAGCATGTTGTGGTTGCACATTCATCTGTAATTTGTTATCTGTTCACCGAGGGGAACCAAGCTCATTACGTAGAAATGGGATAAAAATTTGGATACATTTTCCTGATTAAAACTGCATATTGGGGTCATGCTCAGTCAGAAATTCGTATTTTTCCAAATTCTTTAGATTAACAGAGTATTGTTACCAGCTGTCAGACAAATTGAGTTCAACCAGGAAAAATGCAATAAACAGGCAAAAATAGAGATTCTGTGTTCTAACAAAGAGACTGTTTGGAGTGACTTCAGTTACGGTGTCAGCGTGCACCTACGTGGAGACCTCAGACGGCGTTTTTCTTTCTTTTCATCTGATCGTTAAAGTCGAGTCTCGTTTTAGCAAAAACAGACTAAATTGTTTTTAATACAGTGCATGAAATAATTCAAGAGGGAAAACATATCAACATTATCAGACGTGACCTGATAGCATAAAAAGTTTTTATCTTTGTGCGTACAGAACATCTTGTACCTTCAGTCCACAGCTGACGGCAGAGAAAGAGGAACATTGTCTGCTTGATCATGATCTTCTCAGCTTCTCTTTCCACCTGTTGAACAGCAGCACACTCCAAACTGCAGTGATTTTTTCTGCTTTTTTTTATATCCATCAGGAGGAAAATGGAGCTTCTGTCCAAGCCGGACTGAGAGGAGATAATTCACAGGAGGAGACAGAGGAGAGAATGGGCTGAAATGAAGTGAGGAAAGGAGAAAGGAAAATTGATGGGAGGAAGGCGGCATAAACACGACGGGTACTCCTGGTCCATCTCGAATGAAAATCCAATTTCAAAAAGGGCTTGTGGAGTTTACGGTGGAAGAGAGAGAAGAAGAAGTAGAGGAGGAAGGTAGGGGGAAAAGCAAACAGAAAGAGAAGCGAAAAATTGTGTGTTGCAGATGAGCTGCAGTGAGAAGCATTGTAAATCCTGAGGGCCTGAGGAGAGACAATGATCTTCAATTACCAGCTGTTCTGTTCTCAATTTTAGACAAGAGCAAAGGGAGAAATGAAGGAAAGGAAGAAGGAGGTGTAGGAGGAAGAGGAGAGGAGGGGGAAACACAAATGGGAACAGAACGGGGTCGATTCACACCGGAGCTGTGAGGAAGGATGGAGAGATAAAGAGACTCGGCAGAGAAAGGATGTAATAATTTTATTCATTGTATCCCGTTAGCAGGAATGCTCCTTCCCGGACTCGTTCTCGTCCTGAGAGCCTCGTCACAGATGCTCCATTTGCAGATTGGACGGTGTGTAAACAGCTTTCTCCTCGCCGTATTACACCCATCTGGCAGAGCAGTTTTGTCACAAACGCCCAGTTTCCCCCTACCACTTCACCCCATTTGCTCCTTTTGTGTCGTTTGCAATTCAGAACATCTTTTCCCTGGCAGATTTGTGTACACAGGACTGAACAGAGACAGTAGCGGAGTAGAGTCGAGTCGGGGGAAACAAACATGAGGCCTGATTCAACATCCTGCTTCTCTGCGCCACGCGCTGACACGGCAGTCAGGAGAGCAAACACGAAATGTCACACTCTGTTCCCACCTTCACTCGGCCTATCAGATCATTTTATGAATGTAAAGTGAGACGAGAGAAGATGGAATTTTAAGAACAATCCCATTATTTGTTTTTTGATCAAATTAGCCGATACTTCCCCATTTCTTATTTCAAGTTAATTGTATGCCACATTTATCTCAGTCAAACCACTTCAGCATTAATTCTGTCTGACCTTCAGATACACAGAGAAGGCCTGTCCTGGTGTGCGCCTGGTGTACTGATAAAAAATACTGCAAAGGTACACAGATGGCGATGTAAATCTATGAATGTTAAACCTAAAACTCTGAGTCTGCACTCCTGACCTCTGATCATTTTCTCGTAGCCAGACTCTAAAGAAAGCCAATAAAAAGCTAAATGTTATGTGATCATAGCCGGTGGCTTTGCATTTAAGAAACTGCAATCACTATTTACTTGCATGTCTGATCAAACAGGACTGCTCAGTGGATATCAGACTGTATGCTTACCACAAATGAGGGACACACCCCGGATGGGTCACCAGTCCAAAATCAGAGACACAGTCAACCGTTTACATTCACACTTAAAGCCACATTAGAATCACCAGTTAAACTAAACTAGAGATAACCTTTACAGGTGCAGGGAGAACACACAACTACCTTCATGCTGTGAGGCAACAGTGCTGCCCTCTTCCAATAATAAGGGAGCACCAAATCATGAGTAAATATTGATTAGTGGACATAAATGAACAAAGACTTGACCTTCTTTATTCCCTTCTTCCCGCATTTAAAACAGGTCAACGGGAGCAATACTCTAACGGTGTGTTCACACCGAACGCGATGGACGCGAATAAAACGCCCCAAACGCCCCTAATTTGACGCGTGTACATTCGCGTCTCAACGCGTGTCCAAGAAAAATCCATCGCGCGTCAAAATATGATATTTTGACGCGCGTGAACCGGAAATGTGGGAGGAATGTGGGAGGGAGTTGTGCCAGACCTGGTTTTGCAAGATGGCAGCTATCGAGCTAGCGCTTGAAGAGAGAGTCTCCCTTCTCTATGTACTGTGGAGAGCAGAGCAGCAGCGTAAAAGACGTTCTCGCCATACCTGGGTCCATCAGGTCCTCCAGAGGCATGAGCAGTTTGGTGAGTTTCACCACTTGCTCCAGGAGCTGCGCCTGGATGACGGCCGATTCCAGCGCTATCACCGTCGGCCAGTTTGAGGACCTGCTTTCCCTCGTCGGTCCCAGCATTGCCCGCCTAGACACCAACTACAGACGCTCAATCCCACCTGCAGAGCGCCTGTCCGTCTGCCTGAGGTTAGTAAAACTATTTAATACGGTAGTCCTTTATTGATATCTGTGCTAATATGCTAATCCATCCAGTTATACACAGCTAACATGGATGTGCTATGCTAACAGTGAATGCTGTCGGTGTTTACTGAAAGCAAACTGTGGTACAGAGACGACTCTTTATAATATTTCTAGTGATACTCAGAAGGTCTCATCAAGTCCCGATTTAATTCGATTTATGCTGTTATCAGTGTTTGCATGATAGCATGGCTGTGGTGTCACATCAATGTATGCGCTCGGTGTTTGCTGATATCAAACTGTAGCATTAGGACCACTGAGTTAACCTTTGTAGTGATACTCACTCCTTTTTATTTAGACCTGGTTTAATTCTGGGATAGTTGAATATTTGTATATAATCCCTGCAGCTGTCAGACTCTATAGCAGGGGTCACAGCCTTTATTAAAACAGAGTTAGATAAAACTGTGAACAGTTTGGTTCATCTTTAGTTACATGGTTCTATCTTGATAAGCTGTCTTATCACAGATTAATTTTTCAAAAATATTAATGATTTAAGCAAGGAAAGGGCTACATGTCAACACACAACTCTTTATTTCTATTAATGTTTTACTTCATTCCTACCTGATTGACATGTTTAGGAATTATGAGTGATTGGCTCACTGTAGTTGTGAAAGTTGCTACCAATCAAATTATGATATGTTAAAGTTAAAACAAAACACAACTGTTTTAGATATTATCTAATATACATTTTGTAATTATCCTTATAATTACAAAATGTTTTATGTAAGATTTAAGTTTTGTGATTTATATCTGACATCACAAAAGTATTTTGGAATTTGAATAATGTATTTTGTAACTGCAGCACACATAATACTAATTTTGAACAATTTTGTCCAGGTTCCTTGTCACCGGGGACTCCTTCAGGACCATCGCGTTCAGTTTCAGAGTCGGTGTGTCCACGGTGAGCCAGATCACCCCCCAGGCAGCGACGTCCATCTGGGACTGTCTAGTGGACGACTTCATGGCTGTGCCTTCACCTGGAGACTGGCGGTCCATCACAGAGGGATTCCAGGAGCGCTGGAACTTTCCTCTGTGCTGTGCAGCTCTGGATGGGAAGCACATCCAGACAAAGGCACCCCATATATCATATAGGAGACACACACATTGATATACACTAAATATTCATTTCATTTCTTTTTTGTGGTGCCCAAATTGATGCACCTGCTTGATTTTGTTTAAAGAATTATTGCACACTTTCTGTAAATCCAGTAAACTTCTTTTCACTTCTCAAATATCACTGTGTGTGTCTCCTGTATGATATTTAACTGACATTTTTTATTGTAACAACCAACGATTTATACAGGAAAATAATGTCTATTAACAAGGTTGCCCAAACTTCTGCATCCCACTGTATCAGTATATTTTGTCATTAGTATAATATGAAATAAAGTCTACATGTGTCAAGTCGTGTGCCAACATTTGCTGTGTAGTAGAACTGAGACATTAGTCATTATAAACATTTATTTAAAATAATATTAAAAGTCTCAAACAGAAAAACATTAAACATAAATATATAAAATATAAGAATTTACAGAGAGACAGGAATAAAAAGGACCAGCTGCTCTCCAGAGCAGGAACAAGGCTGAGGAGGAAATGCTCCATTGGAGACTGGTGTGGCCTCTTCAGAGACTCCAGGATGGCCAGCTCCACCGCCGATGGACCGTCCTGGGACCCGTCCCTCATCTGCCTCGGAGCCGTCCTCCTCTGTGGGCCTGTAAAACAGCACAAAACACAAAGAAATGAGAAGGCTGCTACTTGATTTTAATTTCAACATTGAAAAAAAAAAAAACAATAACAGGATATAATCAGATTGGTTGTAGATATTTAGTAAAGGTGATCACAAGGGAATCCCACCGACTAAAAAGGTATCAGTGCTTGCTGTACATATCTGTGGGTGCAGCAGCAGGAGCTCAGGGACTGGGGATGCTCTGCTGCAGAATCAGTTGGTTCTATCAATACAGTATTAAATGTTAACAGGTTGGATATAATAATCGTAGAGTAGACAGTGGTCCCTCATTTATTGCAGGGGTTCTCAGAATAACTAGCCCCTGGTCACAGTTCTCACAATTGATTCTCAAAGTGCAAACCTTTGTAGATTGCAAAACGTAAAAGTATTATTATGCCGCGGTTTGTCTTCATCTGCCCGCCACTTTCGTGCGCCTTTTTCCCTCACGGTGCAGGTGTCTATTTCCGAATGAGGCTCATAGTTATGGGTGTTTTTGTGCTGTTTTTTCTATTGGACGCGATGGTTATCAAAACCAAACGTGATAAATTTGGCAAGCGCAGGAGATTTGTCAATCAGGCTGCAGAATGCAATGCTGTACTGTGCAATAAAAAATCAGCGAAAAAGCAAAGCAGTGACGGATGAACAGCGGGACCACTGTGTGCTGTTTATTAATAAACAATAAAATATATTCCTAAATGATAACATGCATAAAAGCAGAACGGTATTTGTACGTCAGTGGGAAAATAGCGGTGGCTTGCTAGCTTTTGTGCGGCTTCCCCGGGTCAGTGAAAACTTTCAAAAGAGAAATGAATGAACTTACCAGGTTGCCCGATCTCTTCACATATCTTCCTCCAAGCTCGGTCCTTTTTATTCCTGTCTCGGTACTGAAAGCAGCTGGTGTTGTACAGCTCCGAGTTGTTTGCTACCGCATTGATTAGCCTTCCCCTCCATTGAAGTATGAAAGGCTTTGGCTGGATCTGCCCCTTTGACCTAGGTAACAGCCACGTCACCAGGCTCCTGATTGGTTGTCGCGGCGCGATTTGACGCTGGAGTTCAGATTTTTCCAACTCGAGCGGTAGACACGAAACGCGCGTATGCACAAAGTGCAACACAAAAACTCACGCGCGTGGTTTTATTCGCGCGTCAAACGCGCCAGACGCGCTACACTGACGCGCGTTTCACGCGTTTTGGCGTTTTCGCGACGCAAATCTGCTTCCGAATTTTCGCGGGACCCGCAATCGCGCGTCATCGCGCCTTTCCATTGACTTTACATGTAAACCTGACGCTCTATTCGCGTCCATCGCGTTCGGTGTGAACACACCGTAAGGAGACACTTTAACCCTTTGACTATGGAAAAAATCCCAATGCGGTCAGTCGGCATAGCCCACGTTCATAATACACTGTTGGAATCCTGCAGATATGTGTGTGAGTTTCGGTGGCCCTGAGAGGTCAAATGCACAAGCAACTAGAAAAATGCTGCAAAAACACACAAAACACAACAGAGCTTCAACATAAAAGAACAATAGGGAAAAAAATCGATTACGTTTCTGTGCATTTGACCTTTCTGGGCCACCACAGAAGAAGATGATGATGATGCAATTTAGCTTTAAAATAAATGCATGTGGTTGAGCTCACATTAAAAAGTGTTCTTTTTGCTGGGTTTCATCTCAGCCATAGCTGCGTTTTTATTATTTTGTGTATTTTATTTATTAAATGCAGAAATGTTGGGTAGTTATCATAAATGAACTCCTGCCTAATACATGACAAATTATCATTTTCCCTTTGAATGGATGAGAAGAAACCCACATGAACTATAGACATGGAAACGTTACTCTTGTTTCAAATGTATGGATAGATAGAAACATATATGTGTATATATTAAAAAAAAAAATTTACACATAACATATAATGTAATTGCAAGGAGGTATTTCTGTAGTCTATTGATACTAGATAGTGGAAAAGGGGTGGGATTAAATAAGCTTATGCTTCTTCCTGCTCCTTTTTGAACATGGACGTTATTTGGAGTTGTGGTTGCTCGTTTTCCTTTTGTTTGCTTTGTTCATTTGTCTCTTTTAATTCTATTTTTTTATACTTTTTCAACATGTTCAAAATAAAGATTCAATCAATCAATCAATCAATCAATCAAACTGAGTTTCAATTAAAGTTCTGGCCTAAAAACAACCTCAATCAAAGCTTCGTGCGACACGTGGCTGTGCTAGCTTTCAGCGGTAGAATAAATATTTCTGTGCGGCTTCAAAATTTCAGGAATGAGGATTACTTTCTAGCGCTGATGAGGACTCGATGCTGCCTTCTTTGTGTTTTAAAGTGACGTACCTCGAGAGACTGTACAGCGACTAATCATCCACACTGTGAGCGTCGCTGCATTGAGGATGATTAGCTTCCCGGCGTAAAACATCTTGTTTGTCTCTGAGCCGTTCTGCTTTGTGTTGTTACATCAGTAGTTTGTTTTCTGCATTGCTTTTGCATTCTCCTAGTTGACTTTGCTTAGCTTATGTATTTGGTGATGGAATCGCGCTGAATGCAGGCCAGAGCCGTAGCGTTTGCCATGCTAATTGCTGGCAGATAAACAGCAACGGTGCCCTTCTACCAAAACAAGGAGGCCTTTTTTTTAACGGTTGAAGTGACTCCTGAGGTTCTGGCAGCTTTGCTACCTGAAAGAAGGTGCCTCTGCATCTAAACAACAACAAAAGGCAGGAGGCATGAAAGCCGCTGTTTACCCCTCTGAAAGCTCGCCGGGTCATCATTGGCCTAATTAAACCGCAGAGTATTTTTAGATTTCTGAGATCCTGACAGATTCAGTGCCTCGGTGTGTTTATCTGTGCAGGAACAAACAAAAGTGTTTTAAGATTTATTGCCAACTGTCATGTTAACTCTCCTCCTGTCCACGGTGTGAAAGCGAGTCCTGCTGGGAAGCTTTACATCAAACGGCCCCTTTAGAAACACCTTTAATTACTCTCCTTCTCTCTCTCTCTCTGAAGTCCCGGCTGCGTTTGGCTGTCGGCTCGTCTCGCTTTCCACGTCTGGATCTGATTCAAGCTCCTTACTTCTGCTTGCGCATCCTTGAGCACCTCATCCCTCTGTCTCTCAAATTCAAATGAGCTTTAACTGGCATGACTGTTAAAATTCCCTGAGTAAAGTTTATTTAAATAGAATCTTTTGTAGAGAATACATCACCCAGTGATTCATAAGTCAGTGAAACCAGAGAGTGTGAAGACCAGAGACAAAAACACGACATTAAGAAAAAGTCGTGTCTGTTTTTCAGAGACTGTTTGAACAGTTTCCCAGCTGTAAACGACGTGGCATCTGTACGTGCTCCTCCAGCACGTGCAGGCTGAAAAACGTGATGTTACCTTAGACTTTTGGTACAGGGGTGTTTTTGACTGCTAATTGACTGTACACATCAAAATAACAGCTAGTAAGGGCTTCACGTGTATTTGAGAACAAAAATTTTACCTCCCATTGCCCATGTCACTATACTTGTTGCCATATGGCTAAAACTCTGTGATTCTGTTGTTTTGCATTGCTATTTAGCTGATAGCTCGTAGGTAGTGGATATTCCAGACACTGGTTGCTAGGTAACTCTCTAAAGGATTTATCCTCTCATGATAAATCGCAGGTATTATTTACTGGCAGTGGTAATCGCTTGGCTCACAGCTGAATTTCAGAGATATTCTGTGGTCTCCGGTCCCCGCATTGCTGCTCGTCTCTTCCTGGGAGGGGATGCCTTACGATGGGCTCTTTGACTGTTGATGTCTTTAACCGCGATGAGTGCTCATTAAAAAGTCCTAGTAACTATTTCATCTCTTCAAAGATCTGCACATAGCAGCTGTGTGTCTCAATTAACCCTCTCAGGCTCAAATTAAACTTTTTGTTGCTAATGCACAACCAAGTCCTGCAGTGGTACTTCTGAGTAAAAAAAAAAACCTCATAAAATATGTCTGTGAAGGTTCTCAGTCATCCAGGTCATCGTAGTCAAAGGAGCTTGCAAAGAAAAGCGTCTGGACTTCTTTGAGTTGCTTGAAGACGTTTCACCTCTCATCCGAGAAGCTTCTTCAGTTCTAAGGTCAAATGGTGGGGAGTCCCAGATATAAACCTAGTGGGAGTATCCCCCCACAGAGGGACAAAAGATGATCCTCTAATCGCCTGAGCCAAGGTGTGAAACTGGGTGTGGGTCCCAATCAGCCAGAGTTTCGGGTGAGATCATTGTGAAACCTGGCCCCACCTTATCATGCGAATTCCTGAGATCAGATGGCATAAAATCATAAAATATGTATGTGGGGTAATCAGGTTGTTAGTTTTTAACTGTTGCAAATCGGCAATGCCTGCCTTGAGAGGGTTAAGATACAATAGCATACTATCCACACTAAGACCTGTGCAGTGTGTCAATTTTGAAAGACTGCAGTGTTTAGCTGAATTACAATATATTATAAGACAGATGCCAGACATTTTATGCCTGGACACAATAAAACGAGCCTGACTGATTTAACTTGTTAAACTAAATTAACTGACTAGATTTTAAGCAAAACAACATTTAAACTATAAGATGAGAAAACACAATGTAATGTTAGGATCTGATTTTCCTGTTTGTATTTGGTTGATTTTTTAAAATTTTATTTGTTTATTTGCTTTAAGATTTAAAGTAGAACTCTATAAAAAGCACTCTGATAATTTTCCATCCTCATTTTCTACTTTTTTTTTTTAAGGTTGTCAAGCCATTTTCTTCTTGGTACCATTATCATAATCTTCAGAGCATTTGGGAATATTTTCAATTTTTTCTCATCTTGGTTAAATGTCCTCCTCATTAAACTATTTTCACATTAAGCATTTGAGAATTTCTCCCACTCGTAGATTAATGTTAGAAATCATTTGAACAAATCAGAGACGGTGCTAATTAAGTATATTATGTAGATTTATTTTTTCTCTTAGTTCCCTGAAACATGGCAGTTTTTCCTATAATTATTTTGCTCTGTTTCTTTGTCTCTCACTCTCTTGCTTTCTCTCTTTTTGTCATTTCCAGTGCTCACTCAACCAGGTGACCCTGGGGACCCAGCTTCTTTAAATTGATTCTTTCTTTTTTATGTCAGGGCTTTAAATTGAAACCAATCCCCACATGCTTAAAAGCTCAAACAGCAAACCGACTTCCTGCCCGTCGTGCCGCCAACCCCCTCGCCCCCCACTCCACTAAAATCTCTATCGCGAAAGAGAGAGAGAGAGAGAGGGGCCGTGTAGGAGGAGGGATGGTAGTGAGGTGGGGTGTTTCATGGCAGCTCTCACACAATGAAGCGACAGGGTTCGTTTCGTCTTCGGAGGATTTGGTAAATCCGGAACTGTGTCGAGCAGCTTTAGACAGAAAGGAAAGGCCCGCCGGAGCAGAACCGCTGAGCATGACAACCAGCTTTATTTTATGTCATTGTATTCAAATTTACTACATCCCCAACACTTATCACCCCACCGCCATCCTTCTCAGCACACACAGGCCCACTTTGAAGATGGATCGCCGTGGAGAAAGAACACATTTTCCCCTTTTCCCAAAGTCAGATTGGCACAAATTGAAGCAGAGAAACTTTTTATGCGTGTCAGCACTGCACAATGGAGAGCACACTGTAAAAAATGGACACCTTAAGTTATCAGAGTCAAAACAGTTCCATTAAAAAAAAAAAAAAAAAAAGCTTTAGACATACTCGTCACAGTTCTGAAACAATTGCATGAACCACTGATTTAAAAGTTTCGCATTTGCAAAGATATGTAAAAATAAAATCTAAACAAAGTAAATGTGCATGAATGCATGCACACTGTTCACTGATATTTCTGCGTATTAAAAAATAATAATGTAGACAAACAACAGTTTTTGAATAGTGTATTTGAACAATGTTGAAATGAAAGAACAAATTAAATTCATAATTTGGATCATTTATTCATTCACGTCATAGTGTTCAAGCACAAACACATTCTTGTAAAGCCACTGTTAGTTTTCCCTTTGTTATGATTTGGTCAGTTTTTCCCATGACTGGTGGAGACTGAAAGCTGAGCTTAAAGGAAAATTAAAGAATATTGGACCTTGATTGATCATATTGATGCAAACTAACTCATTCTTTCGGAAATTCATTAGTCATAAAATAAAGTACTGTGGATTTTGTCAGTTTGAGCTTTCTAAGGTGTGGTAAGGTTATTTACCTAAAACCTTGGTTTTCTTCTTAACCTAACCCAAAAAGTGCGAGCATCAAGACTTTAACCTACACAAGGCTTTGTTATTTTTCTTTGTTTTTTTTAACTGAAAGTCTGAAAGTGCTGGAAAAATCACTGATTCCTGTTAACAGACACAGCTGCTGTGACATGTATACCATCCTGTGGGATAATCGTATCACTCTGTATCTGCTGAATGAGTAAATTCTATAGACAGCATATAAACGACAGGTTTAGCCTTTCAGTGGTTTGTAAAGTTACTGTACTGATGCATCAGACCTCAGTTTAAAATCTGATTGCCACCCTGCTGCTGGGGTAGATAAAATAAGTATAGCCTCGTGTTTCTGTGTTTCAGTGTGCTCCTCCTCACTTTGTCATTGTAAATATACAAAATTAAATGCATACAACTCCATGTAGGGGAAGCTATTAGTTTAATTGTAAGATGGAAAACAATAAATCAGTAAATCTTTTCCCCCGCACATCCCTGACACTGGTTTGGTCCACTGTCTGCCATTGCCTAACATCTTTAATTTGCAAACTTTAAACACAAGATGTGTTTAAACACATATTTACTTTCAATATTTAGTAAAATTAAAGACATTTGCTCTTATAATTGGATTCTGTTAGCTGTATTGTTACTGGGTCGATATATCTCATGTCTTATGGAAGCCTGTGCACATTGAAATCAATAGAACCCACCACATTTTCAACCAGTTTTTCACATGCTTTTGTTTGATTTGTATTTCTGAATTAATTTTCTGATTTCCCAATAGCTTTCCCTGACTGCTTGTTGATCTCCCCTGTGCCATTCACAAATGAGAAGGTGGAGTTATCAGCTGCAGATGGTATCCATGGACCGTATCCTGTAGATGCGCTGTACAGGCTCAGATACCTGCTAATTAGTGCTCACTAACATCCAAATGCAATCTTTCGCTCACCAAAACTGGAGCACAGACTTCTTGGACTGTCTGTTAGCATAATTATCGATATAGACCAAAACATCTTTTAATTCATTTGTTCACATTCATTTATTTATTTTCCTCCCAGTGTTTATTTCTACTGTAAAGTTTAACATATCATTTTTTCATCAAAGTGATGTCACAGCCCATTGTCCATCACTGATGCTAGTTTCAGTCATTGTGCAAATGCACAGTTTATAAGGTTGGGGAAACCTGCAGACAGCTGAGACTGAAGACCAAACGTCCAGATAAACGGAATCAACTTTTTGGGATTTCCTTGCCTGGATGATTGAGCACGCATCAAGCCACTGTGTTTTCTGTTTAGCTGCTTTAAACAGCTTCTGTGAATCTAACATTCATGTTTTTAAAGTGTATTCATCTATGCTTCTTTCTGCCCTCAGTGTGCTTCATGCATGTTCAGCACTTGTTCACCCCATGTACCTGGAAACCTGACTGTAGCTGCAGTTCACTAAGACAGAAAAGTCATATAGGCACACCTACCTCCCGAAAAAAGCCTTTGGGATGAAGTCTGGAACTTTTAATTAAAACATCCGGCATCTCTGTCCACCTCAGCGGCCCAACAACAATAAAGGCACTCAATAAAATTCAGGTGGTCACAGACATGACCGCGGTGGTGGCGCTGGGATTCACAGACACTCAGAGTTTCTTTGCAAACAAACGACCGATGAAGGAGAGTCTTGATTTTCAGGAAGAGTGAAGTGATGAGGACGAGTCTGCAAGAATGCTTTTAGCTGCCACGCTGCGTTGTCACTCCCTCTTACACAGCCGAGGACAATGAGTGAGATGGGGCAATGGGGCAGACCTTGCAAGATACACTTAGCAAGGACATTTTTATCTCTTGCCAAAAAAAAGAGAAAGAAAACAACTTCAGCAACACCTCTTGGTAAAAGTGTCCTCCATGTTTTCCGTTGGAGTGAGGACTGAAAAGCCTGTAATCTAAAAAAACGTCCCTCAAGATTACAGTACTTTAGTTGGAGGTGCATGGAACTTACCTGCTGAGCTCCACCTCTGCCTCATATTTAAGTCTTGAAGGGAGGGATCTGACCTGTCACCTCCACCTCAACTGAATAGGAAAAAAAAAAAACATCCTCGTAGTTGTCCTTGTCTTTTCAGAGGATGACCCAAGAAAATTAATAAACCTATAACAGAGTATTAAAGTCATACCTATGGTGCAGATCAAATAAGTTCAGTTTTGCCAGTTAGTGATGCACATTTCTTTATCTTTAAACTATTAAGTCATTTTTTTCATACAGAATGTATCGAGAAAATCTAGGAAATATTTTTTTGTGTTGGGATAAAAAAAGAGATATAAGAAAATAAGGATTTACGGCTGTGGAAATCAGCAACACACTCAAACAAGATGCAACCGAGGAAGGCCAAATTGTCTCCTTCATATTCAGCACATGAATTCCAAACAAAGCATGACTGATACACCAGGGTCTAATTCCACTGGCTGATGCTGGCCCAAACCTGGCGTGAGTGCCAACCATTGGGTGAGTGATTCCAGGTTGGCCTAAATTTTCACCCTCAAACATATATGAGCCAGAGCTGGCTCGCATTTAGACCTGTGGGACACCGTGATGCATGAAGGATTCCAAGACACAAAATGAGAGCTGATCTGAAAATGACATGAAAAAGAATAATTAGGATAATTCAACATGTTTCACAATGTGGCTCATTATTCGTCCCAAAAGGAGCCTCAGCACATAGGTCTTCTTAATTTGTCTGTTAAAGTCAGTCAAAACGAGCAGTGCTGCCCATCCATCCCTCCATTTTCAGCCTTTCTCCTGGCCCGTCTCGCGGCAGGCAGCAGTCAGCTGTTCTGGTCTGCTGTGGTAAAGACAGAGTTGACTTCGGACTCCAGAAGAATCTTTGCAGACTTAGTATCTCTGATCTGATCCGATCACCTGCTAAGTGTTACGCTGTTATTGTACCAACTGATCTTTGCCGATCAGCCGATCAGCGATCAGTAGTTAATGATAGAAATAGACAGAAATCAGCTACTTTTGATAACTGCTAAATCTTATATAAATTACTGCCTCAGTTAAACTGCCCTTTTTAAAACTTTACTTTTAATAATGTACCATCCTGAACTTGTATCGATATCCACCTCTCCTTTTTATTGCCAACATCTATTCAGCAGCTCCATCAGGGCTCCCTGAGATGGTGAACAGGACCAGGAAATTTTCAAAGGTCTGACTTCATGGTTAGGTGTAGCTTTAATGATCCCCACGGGGAATTACAGAGGAGAGAGGAATCTGCAGTGGGAGTCGATCCAGAGGTCGGGGATTTAACCCGCAGCTTCATTCTGGAAGAGCCAGTAGGGTGGCCAGCAGGCAGCCTGATCCGAACACTTAAAGCAGCGAGATTGTTCATTCAATACCAGACTGTGACAGGAGGAGGCACAGTGCCAGTGAGTCACAAACTGTAAGAATGTAGAGCTGTGTTAGACATCTGAACACAACATCACATTCATAAGGAAAGTCCTTAACCTTTGCTGTTAGCTGTATGTGATCACAGAACTTGGGACTGTTGTCCTTCATGCACAAATAACTAAACACTAATTACTCGAATGAACTTGGTCCATATTTATTATTCCTAAATGAAGATTTATGCACAAACATAAAAGAAATTACATTTTCTTTCCTAATTTAGGTTAACAATATAAACAGCATTTTATTTTAAGTTTGATTCATAGCTTCCTGTTGTGGATCACAGTCTTAGTCCTGAATTGTTATACTATAGAGTGGGCCATTTATATGGATACACCGTAATAAAATGGGAATGGTTGGTGATATTAAAGTCCTGTTTGTGGCACATTAGTATATGTGAGGGAGCAAACTCCTCAAGATGGGTGGTGACCACGGTGGCCATTTAGAAGTCGGCCATCTTGGATACAACTTTTGTTTTTTCAATAGGAAGAGGGCCATGTGACACATCAAACTTATTGGTAATGTCACAAGAAAAACAATGGTGTGCTTGGTTTTCAACGTAACTTTATTCTTTACAAATTTTTGCTCTACAAGGGCCTGATATCCACTTACAAGGACATTATACTGCCACTGCTCTATCGACATTTAATGTCCTCATATGTGGATATCAGGCCCCTGTAGAGCAAAATCAGGCAAAAAGATAATTCTTTGTTTTTACATTCATCAGGTCCCAATCAGCCCAAATAGCAAAGAGAAATTAAAAATGCATGCCATGAAAGAGTTCAGGTCTTAGGAGGTTAGATATCAAATCATTATTTATGGCTGGCGATCTATCCAGGGTGTACTCCACCTCCTACTGTAGGTGTAATGTAAAAAAAACAATCCAGTATTTGCCTGCCAACACACAGCTAAAACCATCATGAACAACATGATTGGCTCATTCAGTCATCGATTGGTTCTTTGGAGGCAGGATGTCCACCATCTTTGCTTAGATTTCTCTTCAGGATACATTGAGTGCTATTTCTCTGATTCCTATAATGTCTTTGCCCTATATTTAGGCTTTGTACCTAAACTAATCTCTCTACGACTCTGAACACGCATACAGCTGTGTTAGCTGCTGTTGCCTCAGTGTAATTGGTGTTTTAGAGGAAGTCCTCATAGATTCACAGTTTCCTTGTTTGAGTAGTCCAAATAAAGCCACATTAATCTTCCACTGCAGAGTGTTGACTGATGTGTGAATCACAATGAAGCTTTCTAAGCCGTCCTGTCAGTACAAGTGAAAGTGAGGGAAGTCTTTTATTTCTGCAATACAAAGTGTGTGTGTGTGTGTGTGTGTGTGTGTGTGTGTGTGTGTGTGTGTGTGTGTGTGTGTGTGTGTGTGTGTGTGTGTGTGTGTGTGTGTTAGAGACAGTGCGTAACACCTCGAAATAAAGCTCCCTCTTCTCCATGATGGTGTGAAGATACGCTCTGCTAAGCTCTAGCACTTTGTTTCCAAGAGTTCAGCAAACAGCACCCACATGCAGGGTGACAACACGCACACAAACGCATCAGTTGTAAATTGTGCATGCATGTGTCACACAGAATTATGCAAATGTGTCTGTGTAAACAAACAGGCATGAAGCACATGCACTGACACATGAACACATGACAACATGTGAAAATTCCCTCTCATGCTCATTTTGCTCCGTCTTTACTCTTTTGTCCTCTTCTGGTTATGGTGTGTTCAGGTGATGCTTGTTGACGTGTAAATTCCACTTTAACAGGTCAACAAACTCGAGAGTCAAATTTCACATGAACGTTATTATCTGTGGCTTTTTTAGTCCAACGTTGTAGTAGCGATGCTAATATCAGGGAGAGTGTTAGTTTAGATGAAGTCCTAATTTGTGGTAATTTTTAATATTCTGATGCAACAAACCTGATTCCACCTTGTGGTAATATCACAATAACCCCAGGAGGGTTGCTGCGATATTACTCTCTTCCAGACAGGAAACCTGGAATAATTTTAAGTTGTCAGTGAGTGAAGGAGTAGTGCTTCTTCTCGAGAAATTCTTGAGGAATTTCTTGCTCACATGATCTTAAAATAATGAAGGTCTCACACTCAGTTTTATAAAAGTATGATATAATTAGGAGTTGGTGCGGTTTTCTGGTGTGGTGTCATGGGGTCTGCTTCTGTTTTCAGCACAGGTAGGCGGGGCGGTGTGTCACGGGATGCTGACACACCGGCGGTACATCAGACGTCATTTGATGGAGCGTTATTTAGGAGCAGCAACAGACGTCCGGTGTTGGAGTATTGCCACCTCCCTGAGTGATAACGTGTCTGGTAATTCTCCGCGGTGTGCATTACGGCCAACCTATGTCTTGGATTTTGTTTGCTTACCTGTTGTCCTGTATCCTCAGCCAGATCCATCACCCCAGATCCATCACCCGCTTGCCTGTCAGCTGTTCGTGAAGCCGCAATTCCGGGATCACCACAGAGATCAATCTCAGCTTTTCTCCCACATCCCGGGAATCCTTGCCTGAGCTTGTACAGCCAGTGTGACAAGTGAGCTCTCCAACTCTCCCCATATTTATTGCGTCATAGATCCACCCTGCATGCGCGGGTTACCCCTTTCCCTCCGAATGCGTGTCAGCCCCCTTCCCTGGTTTCCTCTCATCCCGTGTAAATAAGTTTGACACTGTAAATAAAGAGAACTTCCTGCATGTTCTGTGTGTTCTGCCATAGAGTCCGTTCACTCAGCATAACAGAATACTCCGACCATTCTATGGACTCTGGAGAACGCACAGACCAGGTTCCTAGTGACCAGCTCCAGAGACATGAAAGATCTCTGTCAAATTGGACCCGTCAGTTCCGTGAGTCTGAACAGTGGGCCGGTCGGGTTAATGATACTCTGACGGCCATTCAGGAAACACTGGCTCGACTTGTTCCGCCTTCGACTCCCGGTCCTTTGCCCCCTCCACCCGAACCTCCCGCGTCGCGGAGTACATGTTCGACTCGCGACCCCACTCCCCCGGCACTAGTACCATTCACAGGGGAGCTGGCCATTGTGGAGGGGTTTTGATTCAGATGTCTTTGCTTTTTCAGCGTTCTCCCCATGCATTTGCCGACAACGCCTCTAAAATTTCATATTTGATTGGCACCCATCGTGATCGAGCCTTAAGTTGGGCCGAATCATATTTGCCTCTCCATCCTCGAGTCTCTCACATATGTTCAATTTGTCCAAGGTTTTAAGTCCGTTTTTCACCACCATTTGCGTGCAGACGAAGCCGCACGATGGTTGTCGGTGCTCCGACAGGGCCACTCCTCTGTAGCGGAGTTCTCCATCGATTTCCGTGTTAAGGCAGCTGAGACCGGGTGGGGGGATGCCGCGTTGCGCGGGGCGCTTGTCTGTGGGCTAAGCGAACGTTTGAAGGACGAGCTTGCTACCCGCGACAAACCTGAGAGTTTTGAGGAGTTGGTGAAGTTAGCCATTCGCATCGATAACCGCCTGCGTAAGAGCGAGAGGGAGAAGGAGCGGGTAGGCCAGGGTTGCACAACCTCGGGGGAAGGCGCCTTGACGCGCACGGTCACTCAACCTTCATTCCCTCCCGCTCCAGTCCAAGCGTGGTCGCCTCCTGGGAATAATACTGAGGAACCGATGCAGCTGGGTCGCACAAGACTTACCCCCGAGGAGCGTCAGAGGCGTTTTAAGGGGCGGCTGTGTTTATATTGTGGTCAGTTATATCTACTTGCCAGCTTCGGTTAAAAGGTGCCGCCCACCAGTAACTACGGGGGTACTGGTGGGTGGCACCTTTTCTCGGTCTCAGGTTACCCGCATGCAGCTCTCTGCTGTCTTATCTAATAACACCAAGACCTACCCTACTTAAGCTCTTCTAGATTCCGGGGCTGAACAGAATTTAATTGACAGCGATCTGGTACATCTCCTCGGTATTAAAACACGGCTTCTAGAGGTCCCTGTTTCAGTCGTTGCCCTCAATAGTCAGCCCTTGCCTTCGGTCACCCATAATAAGAACCTGTCTTATTAATTCTTTCGGGCAATCATCGCGAATTTCTCAGGTTCTTTGTTTTTGCGCCCCCTGATTCCCCCGTAG
The DNA here is from genome assembly GCF_057381845.1 of Rhamphochromis longiceps. Taxonomy (NCBI): domain Eukaryota; kingdom Metazoa; phylum Chordata; class Actinopteri; order Cichliformes; family Cichlidae; genus Rhamphochromis; species Rhamphochromis longiceps. The sequence continues at coordinate 12,134,566 of NC_140558.1, forward strand.
TTTTGGGTTATCCTTGGTTCGAGCGCCACAATCCCCATATTAACTGGGCCATCCGTCGCATAGAGAGTTGGAGTAGTCACTGTTTGTCACACTGTCTGCGGTCTGCTTTACCACCTCCTGCGACCTGTGCTCCCGAATCGACACCAGAAGATTTGGATCTGTCGTCTGTGCCGGAGATCTATCATGATCTGAGGTCAGTTTTCAGCAAACGTCATGCTCTGTCTCTGCCTCCTCACCGGCCATATGACTGTTCTATTGACTCCAGGCAGGAGCTTCGATGCCTACTAGTCGGCTGTATAACCTGTCTGGGCCGGAGAGGGCTGCCATGGAAACCTACGTCACGGAGTCCCTGGAGGCAGGCTTGATCCGGCCATCCTCTTCGCCCGTGGCTGCAGGGTTGTTTTCGTGGGGAAGAAGGACGGCTCTCTCAGACCCTGTGTTAACTATCATGGACTTAATGCCATCACTGTGAGGAATAAATATCCCCTTCCACTGCTTTCTTCCACCTTTGCTCCGTTACAGGAGGCAGTTGTTTTCACTGAATTGGACCTTCGTAATGCTTATCACTTGGTACGCATACGTCGGGGGGACGAGTGGAAGACGGCGTTCAACACTCCGCTGGGACATTATGAGTATCTGGTGATGCCATTTGGACTGACCAATGCGGCAGCGGTGTTTCAGGCTCTGATCAATGATGTGTTGCGGGATTTTTTGAACAGTTTCGTCTTTGTGTATCTGGACGACATTCTCATTTTTTCCCGTTCACTAGATGACAACGTCCAGCAGGTGCGCTGTGTGTTACAGTGGCTGTTGGAAAATAAACTGTTTGTGAAAGCGGAGAAATGTGTCTTCCATGCGGGGTTGGTGTCCTTTTTGGGTTACGTGCTAGAAAAGGGACAGCTCAGAGCTGACCCCTGTAAGCTCCATGCCATTGTGAGTTGGCCGACCCCTTCCACACGCAAGCAGTTGCAGAGGTTTTTGGGGTTCGCTAATTTTTATTGGCGGTTCATTAAGAATTTCAGTCGGGTTGTGCTCCCCTGCTCGTGTTTTTCAGTGGACGCCGGATGCTGAACGGGCTTTTTCGCGGCTTAAGGAGCTGTTTTGCTCTGCTCCCGTCCTCGCCCACCCTGACGTGTCCAGACAGTTTGTAGACAGACAGCTCCCGTAATACGAAGGCTGATGCGTTGTCGCGCCAATTTTCCTCGGACATTGAGGCTTCGAGCGTGAGCGCCCAGAAGGCGCCTGGTGATGGAGGTTGCGGTCCCAGCGGTGCGGGACCACCTTCGCCACAGTAGACGGATTTGGCGTAAGACCAGGGCTGCGTTGCTTCGGGCTGTGACACGAGCCCTCTGTACGGCGGATCGGAGACGGTCTCCCACTCCTCTATACTCCGTGGAACAGAAGGTGTGGCTGTCATCTGCAACTGTTCCTTTGAAGTGCATGTCTCGGAAGCTGGCGCCCCGTTTTCTAGGCCCTTTCCCTATTCAACGCCTCATTAATCCTGTGTGTGTCAGATTACAACTGCCCGCTTCCATGAAGATTCATCCCACTTTCCATGTTTCCCAGCTGAAACCTGTTTCTCGCAGCCCGTTGTGCCCCCCCCGACCACCCGAGTGGTGGATGGCTTTTCTACCATCCAGCAGCTACTGGATGTGCGCCGCTGGGGCTTCCAATTCTTGGTGGACTGGGAGGGGTACAGGCCTGAGGAGCGGTCCTGGATTCCGAGTTCGTTTATTGAGGCAAGGCAAGGCAAGGCAAGGCAAGTTTATTTGTATAGCACAATTCAACAACAAGGTGATTCAAAGTGCTTTACAGAGACATTAGAAACAAAAACAAATAAAAGCATGATTTAAAATTGATTAAAACAAGCAAACAAACAAACAAACTATTGAGGACCGTGATCTTATTGCTGACTTATACAGGAGGCACCCTGATAAGCCCAGAGAGCGTCCGGGGGCCGCCCGTTGGGGGGGGTACTATTAGGAGTTGGAGTTCGAGTTAGGAGTCTGTGTGTTCTGCCATAGAGTCTGTTCACTCAGCATAACAGATATAGGTCACCGGAGACGGCTGTGTCAGGAAATCATGGGTTACATTTATGACACATTCAAATGTGTAGTTTCAGCATTTGGGTGTTGTTTAACTTGTAAGGAGCTGATTCCAAAATTGGAATCAGACTTGGCTAATTAATTAATTTAATCTGGGGTGAGATGAACTAGGTACTGCAAAGTGTTCTGTTACTATCAACGGAAGAGGCGAGACACAGTCTACTTCAGCTGGTTGTAACTTTTCATTCAAACAGAAGTTTCTTACCAGTTCGACTTGTGTGTGTAATGGATGTACAGGACAGTGGCTTAAATCAAACCTTCTGTTCTGTTGGTGTGACGACTAAAACGGATTGTGGATGTAGCTGGTCGCTGTTTTATAACATTTAAGCTGTGGTTAAACTGACTGGGATAAAATCTTTGCATCAAGTTTATCCTAGAGCTTTGGAGGGGAAAATTAGCCACGCTGACTCTTAAAGACTCTTCTAAATTTTACTGAGGTGGCGAAGAAGCTGCTGATGAAGAGGGACTTATTGGGCTTATTGTTAGATAACAAGATGAATAAAGAACACCGTGGAACGTGTAACAATCGACGAGTGCTGTTTCAAAGTATTAAACTAATTTAAATGAAATAACAGAAGAGATAGAAATGGAGAGAAAAGCTCAGTGTCGTCATAGTAAAACCAGTCTATAAATTATAACTTTATGCACATCCACAGGCAGTGTTGGGAAGGTTACTTTTAAAATGTATTCCAGTACAGAATACAGAATACATGCCCCAAAATGTATTTTGTAACGTATTCTGTTAAGTTACTCAATGTGAGTAACATATTCTGAATACTTTGGATTACTTAATAATATATTGTCATGCTTTTTACAACTACATGAATGTTGCTATCACATCCTGCAAATCCTTGTTTGTTTTTCTTTACCAATTAACTGTTAAGCCCAACTTAAGATAATATATGTAATGTAGAGGAGCAAAGACTTGGGTATGTTTGTATAAGCTGTTTTGTCTTCTTAAAGATAATAAAAAAGCACAGTCTTTCCTTAACATTTTTTTTTTATTTATAAAGCTGACAAGTGGAAGACAAACATAAACTATGCCATTGAAAAGTATTTACTGTTATGGTCACCAACATCACTTAGTTAAAATAAAAAGTAGCCTTGCACAAGGAGAAAAAATATCAGCATTTTCAATGACTGTTTTCTTATTAGGACAAAAAAAGACAATATATAAAATTATACTCAAAAATGAAAAATATATTATTTTGGCATTTACTGTCAATATTATTCTTCCACCAATAATTTTAAATTACAAAAGATTTTTCAATACAACTCAGATATTCAAACTCAATGTAACAATGAAAAATTACATTTTAAACCTTACCCCTAGATATAATTTTTAAAACAAGACATATGTTTTAATGCAACTCAGCAACATTACTTTATGGCCATTTAACAAAGTCATGCAACAAAGAACTGTCCAAGGTGTCAGTGCTGAACTGCTTGGTTGAAAACCTTAATTGGCCACAAAAATCAAATAATTGGCGAACAATTGCAGTAAACATATGAGGTGCTGCTTTTTGAATGCATGCCAAAAACAAATACTAAAGACTACAAAATACTGAGGTTGCAAGCCCTATCTGTGAACAATACCAAGATAGTTTCAGCAGACTACCTACATCTGTTTCGCCTAGTCTAAAGTCCAGTAAAGGCGGTTGTAACGCAGCAAGAGCACCTGTTCAAAGTGTTTGTCTGTCATGCGGTTACGGTGTGGGGTGAAAACAAGTCCTCCGTGGCTAAAGAGACGCTCGACAGGAGCACTTGACGGCAGAGTTGTATTGTATTTTAAGAAGAGGGCTCTGATCAATGGATATCTCTTTAACCCTTTAGAACCGGTAGGAGCGGACACGCTCCATTTTGCGTAACTATTTTTAAATCCCGGTAGCACTGCAACCACGTAAGCTAGCGCAATAATTTTTTTTGCATATGAAACCGGAGGAATTGTACTTACATCTTATGCCATCAGCTTGTCCTCGGTCACAGTTTCCCTCCACATATAGCTTTGCAAAAACTGCATAAAAAGCGCTTGTAGCAACAAAAACCATAATATTCCAGAAACAGGCTTTGCCGATCCGATCAGCTGTTTGTAACACTTCCTACGTCCATCAGCGCGAACTATCACATGACCGCATGACCTGCCCGAAACCGGAAGTGACGCCATTTTGCGGAAATGTAGTTTTTTTTACCATCATGGCCTCATGAGCTTATACTTGTGTTTTTAAAAGTTATGTTTGACTTCATGACTTTCTGTGTCGTTTCTGGGATGCTTAGGACTCATATTGCACAGCTGGAAATAGTTTATTTTGATGCATATGCTGTTATTTTGCAAATTTGCACTATAATATATTTTTTCGTTTTTCCTGTACTATATGAAAATTGGTGTATCTCAAAAATAAAACTATGAAAACACTCAAAATAAATTTCCTTTGGTGGGAAACTAGTTTGTATTTACAGTTTTGAGGGATAAGCCTCTTAAATTTCTCTAACTAGAAATATATGTTAAAAAAACAAAAATGATTTTAAATTTTTTTGTAGTTTATTGCACTTTTTTGCAATTTATGTAATTACTATGCACTTAATGCAGACATATTATTAAAATTTGGGCTATAATGGTTGTATTGATGTATAGCAACTTGAAATGCTCCAAAAAATGGCTCCACAGCATGTAAAAATATAATATAAGCTCTGGCGGACTTCTATGGTAGGTCTTAAAGGGTTAATGAGGTCAGTGTCTTATCTGAATCTTGAAGATACCTCTGTACCTCATCCTCCGCTGTAGAACAGGTCACCTGTGTACTCTGAAAACTGAAGAAGCTGTCATCATCATCTTCTGGCTCATTTCCCACTGAGGCATATCCAGTGGTGCTGGTGTCATTAGAAGGTTCTGTGTTGAGGAGACGGGCCTCTTGGACCATTGTTCTTCTCATGGATTCTCTCTCATCATCAGCAAGCCACCAGAGTCGAAATTTTGGGATGGTGGATGCTGCCATCCTTGCTTCATGGGAGGCTAATACAGCTGCAAATCGAGTGTCAATTGCTTTGATGATCGCTAAGAGGATGTGAGTTGAAAATTGCACTTGTGTCAACTTTTCAGATAACTTGGCTTTCAGACTGAGAAGGGTGGGAATCACATATCCGAAATAGCAGTTCTTTTCCCCCTGGAACAGGTTGACTGAGTAGGCAAGTGGTTTCAGAATGGCTGCATAAACAAATAAGTTAAAAACCAAAATGTCACTTCCAGCAACCATAAAAAATATCAGAGGTAAAGTTAAGTTTTTTGTGCAATTTGGTGCAGCTCGAATAAATAAATGAATAATCCAAAAAGTAGCTATGTTAATACAGAAACTCCAACAAGAAAAAAAGAAAAATATCCCCCCAAACTAAACTTTCTATTTATGTTCTAAATGCGCAAATCAGTCCGTGCATTATTACATTGCTCCGCCCATTAACAAGTCACCTGCACGATTATGTTGGTTATCGTTTGACTGACGATTGTCGGTTGGAAAATTTTTTAATCTCGCCCAACCTTAATGTCCACCCTACTGTTAATCATTTTGGGATGGCTTTCACAACTGCACACCATAATTTACAGCTCGTTAATGCTATCTATCAAGTTTACCAGTCTATGAACTAACGTTAGTTAACGCCAACTAACAATGTTAGCTAAAATCACAGCAATATTATATCGAAGGTACTGAAGTGGCACATAGCCTAGGTAGCTACCACAACTAAAATAAGATATTTGCAGTATGTTAACTTTAGTTTTTTAAAATAACTTACTTTCAGATGTTTTGTTAGGTTGGAGGTGGAGTCTTTTGACACAGAGAGCATCTTCTTTGCTGGCAAGCAGAGTTTGCATTGCACTGTGAAATTCCGCCCACCCCTTTCTTCTTTGAATATGAAATGGTGTTGAAACTTCCAACTCTGAAACACATTCCTGCCCAACGTGCGCTGCTGACTCTGTTGGCTGGCTCCGGCTGGCTCCGGCTCCATTGTTTGACTAACGCCACCAACAGGACGCTTTTTTTTTTTTTTTACAGCCTCTTCTCGCGTGTTTTGTTTGGGTTTCGAGCCGCAATGCGCGGCGTGGAATGACCAAAATTACAGAGGACCGCCATGTAATCCATTTATTTCAACAAAGTAACTGTATTCTAAATACCACCTTTTTAAACGGTAACTGTAACGGAATACAGTTACTCATATTTTGTATTTTAAATACGTAACGGCGGTACATGTATTCCGTTACTCCCCAACTCCACAGGTGACTTACAGTTTCAGTAGTGATAATTTAGGTGGGTCTAACTATTTACAATAACTGGAAGAAAAATGTGTGATACAGAGGCTGTGCTCAGCTCTCTTGTCAAATTCAGAGTGTTAGCTGATTTTCAGTTTCATAACTTAGTGGGTAGCATGCTCGAGTTTGTACATCAGTGATGTTGATGATGAATGGATATTTTTAGGTGATCTGTTTCTCAGGTTTTGTTTCTTTAATTTTCAGTCAGCCACCATACATGAACTATTGATATCCTACACATACACACTTTGCTACAGTTTTGGTTGATGGGAAACTGAACCCTTTTGTTTGTGGACTCAGGCAAGGCCAAGTTAGTAACACTATATTTTATAGCTAGTTTCGCTGGTGATGCTTTTCTTCTTTTTAATTGTTAAAATGATGTCAAAACTTCAAAAAATGAGGTGCAGTCAGTAACCTCAGAGTGGTTATGTTCATGTCTTTTATAAAGAGGGAGGCAGTTCTGAGTAAAGCTAACACGAGCACTGATGACCAGCCAGTGTTGGTCTCTGTTTGCACAGAGTTTCTCGCTGTATTGATGACCCAGAGCCTCTCCGATTCTGGATAAGAATGCAGCAGTTTCTAAACTTGCTATATTTTGTAATCCTAAATTGCACACAGTTGGAGTACTGATGAGCTGGGATTAATTTCTTTTTACATTTTATGCAGAAGGAGAAAACTGAGTGCGTTTAGGCAACTTTGTCCTGGTCGTTGTGTCCTTGGGCAAGACACTTTACCCTACACTCAGAAAAATTATGGTTCTTAAATGGTTCTTCAGATGTCTCCATGGTTCTTTAAAGAACCATCATACGTCAAAGAACCTTTTTATTTTGTGGATGGTTCTTCAGCTATTACAAATGGTTCTTTAAAGAACAAAAGGTTCTTCATCCTTAGCAATCTAAGTTTGATGGTGTAAATGGCATAAATATTTATTCACTATAATGAGGCTGTGAATTATACTGTGTGTTTTCTTTGTGTGCATGTGTGTGCGAAGGGGGAGGGCAGGATACCTGGCAATTACCCTTTAAGAGAAGATGGTAGGAAGCTGAATATTCAAATAAAAGTTAGAAATATTTGCAAACAGTAGACACAATACACACATTCAAATACTGTACTTTAGTTTTAAATTTTAATAAAGCATTACTATTTTCTACTCCAAGGCATTGCTTTTGAGATTATTATATATTTTTGAAAATATAGCATAATGATAATACTAGTTATTGTAAACTTTACAAACCACCCAGCAGTATGTAAAGTCAAATTATAAAATACAAGTAAATAACAATTGCAGAACAGAATGTCAGTGTAATGGACACAGACTTCGTTTTGACAAAGCACAGCTTAGGTAAATGATCTGAGTAGTTGTTCATCACTGAGCAATTTGTTAATATGTGTTTCGAGCCAAATAAATGACAGGGAGAGAGAGAGTGACGTCAGAACACGTCATACTATAACCTCCCGGGAGCGGACGGAGGGGTCCGTCGTTGGGATGCGCATGCGCAGACAGAGTGTGCGAGCGGCGGGCCTTGACCTTTCGGGGAAAAAAAACTCACGGACGGTGACAGCGAGGCGGATAACAGTCTTCAGTACCTGCTGGACTTTGAAGCTGTGGATTCTGGGACTGTTGGAAAAGGTAAAACATTTTCATTAAAACCTTATTACTGTTTTGTTTTTGTTACTCGTCATTGTAGCTTGCTGTTAATGTTGTGCTAACAGTAGCGATTAGCTAGATACGTTAGCCGTTGATGTCAGCGCAATTTAGTATCCAACTGTTTTCTTAACAAAACCACTGTTATAATTAAGTGAAGCTGCTCCCAGCTAATTTGAACCTTTGGCTTCTAAAATATGTGGTTCAATTGCGTGCTGCGTACATAACCTAATGTCAGCTAGACCGAAATTAAAATTTAATATATTGTTAAAGTCACTAAAATGGCGCCTGAAGCCTGTTATGACGTGAGCTCTGTGTCTGCTCTAGAAACTCTGAAATTCTGTAGATCTGAGCCGTACATTAAATACTCACATGAACCTGTACTTTGAATTCTGTATGAGCTGTATAAAATGCAGCTATGCATAAGAGTTTTGAATGAATAATTCGATTAGATAACTCTTTATTGTCTAATCAAATTATATAGAAATGAATATAAATGTGACATGAGAAGGTGTCTTTGACTGTTCCTGCATAACTTAGTTTCGGACTAGTTGACAAGTTATGCTCCGGTCATTTGATGTTTCCAAGATAGATGTTCTTTTGTAATATAGTTAATTTTTTTTTATATTTCATTTATCCACCATCATAAATCATACATACAAGCTAAGAAGAGGTCGTTATACTAACAAGAGGTATCAACGCTGGGCCAAAGTTCAGCACATGGTTAAAGTTTGTAATCCAGCCAGGGTGTAAATATCACTCAGCAGCCAGAGCTGAAGCAGGTAGCATCAACAGATAAATCTACTCTACCCGGCTTAAATCACAAGAGCACCTCTGACCAAAAAGCTGTAGATTTTTCTTGTTTGCACAAATTAATCCAGATTCACATTAATTGTGTTCACAGCTCCAACAAAATGAGGAAGAGGAGGGGGAGAAACACAATTAGGTTGAATTACAATTGGATGGAAGGCGAGGACAAGGAGAAGGAAGCTTAGGATGAGGAGGAAGAGAAGCAGCAGGAGCATCTTTAGGGCTCCCTATGATGAGGTTTGTTTCATTAATATGGTCCTCTCACAAAGAAAGATGACTTGTTTTAGTTCACCTACTTCCTGTATTAAATAGTGATGTGCAAAATGTTGTGAAAAACCATGGAGCAGGTATGTATAGTGCATCTGCAGGTAAATGAACATCAAATCTCTAAGACAGACTGAAATCTGTATATTTATCACCCTTATGATAAAACCCACGTCAGCCATTGGTTTATGGACTTTGTATTTTGAAGCCTCAACATTTGCTTTATTGCTGTTGCTATGTTGGGACCATATTAGGATGAGGGATCAGAATCTGGAGTCATGCACACTATTGTTTCATTTAGTGTGTATCCATAAGATTCGTACAGCAGATCCAAGTTGTGCCTTGAAAACAGGAAAGTCGTCTGCATAGAGGAGAACTGTAATAGCAGGCTTGTAAAAAGTGAGGCTTTGTGCTCTCGTTTTACTTCTGTCACCCTGTTTTGATGCAGATTTCACTTGAAATCAGGCAAGAACTGGACTTATTTTTTATATTGTGCTCTTGTGAATTAATTGTGTATCGCATATGTTTGATTTGACTTTCTGCAAGACAACAGTCGTCCACTGGCCAAAAAAGTTTTCCAAATACCTCCACGTGATCAAGCCTGGATTTAGAAAAGAATAGCAAAAAATCTGCACCTCCTGCTTCAGATGAAATTTGTGTTTCTGTGTTCAGAGGCAGCGGTGAGAGGGGAGACCTCGGCTCATCCAGCTGGAGAGCCTGACCAGGAGGAGTCGAACATTAACTCAGCTCTTCCAGGGCACCCTGCAGACTCGGCTGTTGGCAACAACGAGGGATGACGTGAACGCCAAACAGGAGTCCATCACAGGTCAACTGCAGGTATGCGAGTCAGACCTTCTGAGGAGGGTTTCACTTCTCTCTCTTCTTTATAATTGACTCTTTTCTCTCTCTTTCAGCTCCTTGTCTCAGAGTGGGAGGGGTTTGAAGCACAAAGGGAGGAACTTGTCGTTTGGTTGGCTGATATGGATGTCTGCCTGAGTGAGGTTGACCAGCTGACAGGAAACACCAGTGAAAAACTGAAACAACTGCAGGTGTGGGCTTGTTTTGATATGACATATATTTGATATGATACATACGTCAGAGACATTATCCTAAACTGAACTAACAAAGGACCATGAGTACAACATGAAACGTACATTACATAGCGTAAGGCTGAAGTTCATTGATCATTTTAATCATAAACTTGTTGAAATATTTTTACTGAACATGCAAACATCTGCTGATGAAAATGTGTTGATTTATTGGTCTGTTATGAAGCTATTGCTATTTCTAATGTGTTTTATCACTTTCTGATGTTTTATTAATTAAACAATACATGTATTATTTGTTGTGTTATCTGTAGCTATAGTATTTATATATATTTATTTATAGTATAGCAAATATATTTAATTATTACTGTTTAAAACACTAACTGACCCAAGACTTTGTGGACTGGTGCCAGCTGAACTACCTCCAGATCAACGCCAGTAAAACCAAGGAACTGGTGGTAGACTTCCGCAGGCACAAGCATTCTCCACTGCAACCACTGAACATCCAAGGTATGGACATTGAGGCTGTGGACAGCTACAGGTACCTTGGTGTTCATCTGAACAATAGACTGGACTGGACTCATAACTCAGACGCCCTCTACAGGAAAGGGCAGAGCAGGCTGTACCTGCTGCGGAGACTCAGGTCGTTTGGAGTGGAGGGCCCACTCCTGAAGACCTTCTATGACTCTGTTGTGGCTTCTGCTATCTTTTATGGCGTGGTCTGCTGGGGCGGCAGCATCTCTGCTGGGGACAGGAAGAGACTGAACAGGGTGATCCGAAGGGCCAGCTCTGTTCTAGGATGCCCTCTGGACCCAGTGGAGGTGGTGAGTGACAGGAGAACGGCGGCTAAGCTGTCATTCCTGATGGACAACATCTCCCACCCCATGCAGCAGACTGTGACAGCACTGAGCAGCTCCTTCAGTGGGAGACTGCGGCACCCACGGTGTGGGACGGAGAGATTTCGCAGGTCTTTCCTCCCCACTGCTGTCAGACTCCACAATAAAGACTTTAACTGATCAAGCACACACATCCATACATATGCAATAATACTAAGTGCAATAATCCTTTCTGTCATCGTTGTATTTTTACTCAGTTGTATATAGTATTTGTATTTGTATTCTATTTTTATCTTATTGTATATTTATTTTATTTTATTCTACTGTATATAGTATTCTATTCTGTACAGTTGTGTACTGTATTTATTCTTATTGTATTCTAATTTTTGCCTCATAACTTTTGCACTGTCCACTTCCTGCTGTGACAAAACAAATTTCCCACGTGTGGGACTAATAAAGGTTATCTTATCTTAATATGTGACATGTATTAGTAGTGATGTTGTGCTGAGGGTTAAAATGCCTTTTTGTTTTTTGGTAACTACAAAATGACAATAAACCATTAATATATGTCTATGCTGTGCTAGTATTTATTTTGCCCTACTCAAATTCAATTTATGATGCATTTTATTTTGAAAGATTTAAAATGGTTTTTTAAAGAACCACTCAAAAAAGGTTCTTTAAAATGGTTCTTTTAAAGAACCATTTGAAGGACCTTTTTAAAAATGGTTCTTTAAAGAACCATTTTTAAAAAGGTTCTTTGAAAAACCATTAAAGGTGCCCCAAAGAACCATTTCTTGATGGTTCTTTGGGGCACCTTTAAAGGTTCTTCAATGAACCACTGAAAGAAATGGTTCTTCAAAGAACCATTGTTTGAAAGGTTCTTTGTGGCACCAAAAAGGTTCTTCTATGGCATCAGTCTAAAGAACCACTTTTGGTTCCAGTTGGCACCTTTATTTTTCTGAGTGTACCGCCTACTAGTGTTGGCCAGAGGGGCCGATGGCGCGATATGGCAGCCTCGCTTCTGGCAGTCTGCCCCAGGGCAGCTGTGGCTACAACTGTGGTTTGCCTGCACCAGTGTGTGAATGTGAGAGTGAATGAATAGTGGAATTGTAAAACACTTTGGGTGCCTAGAAAAGCGCTATATAAATGCCATCCATTATTATTAATAATTTTTAGATCTCTTTGCAATCATCTACAGTGCAGGAGACTGTCAGTATCTTTTTTTAAAATCCTTACTACAGCCCTGTCAAATCGTAATGCAGACAATTCAAAAGCGTCCTTCCCTGTCGAGACGCGCATAAGTGATGGTGAAAGCCTACATGAGGTGATTAAAGATATTTAACAGCTTTAATGTAAAAAGGTTCCTATCAGCCTCTGAAAACCTGTACTTGTAGAGCAATGACAGCATGAAGGAAAGCTCATAGTGCGTGTGGCGATACTGGTAATAGAGTCGGCTTGTCGGACAGGCAGGACAGGATAATGGTTCGATAAAGATTACAAAGAGGAGGGGAGTCAGAGGACACCCCTGTCTCGCCTCACAGCTGAGCACAAAAGGATATTTGGCTGAGAGTAATTATAGAAGCTCATGGAGAGTCACAGAGGGTTTGAATTCAGCAGGTGAAGCCTGGTCCGAACGCTGCCATCAAGTAAATCTTTATTATCTCTGAAGGGCAATTTGTTGTGCTGCCAGTGGTCAATTAGGATCAAAAAGCACATATGTAAGAAAGAGCGAGAAAAGAGAGCAGGGCAGTGCCATCGATGCGGTTTCAAAGGCATCAGACACTCGGAGGAGAAAATTCTTCTTTTCATGTGAAATTAAGGTTTATTCACATACATTCAACCAATATAACATGTTTCTGCATCAGAGAAACTCCGAATGTCAAACATACATCCCCCTAAAGTTTAAAATGTTCACATATGAGCAGCAGCTGTGGTCAGCCTGACTTCAGCTACAGTGGCTTGCTCCGATGAAAAAGAAATAAAAAGAAAAACTTACATATGTTCATTATCCAAAGGAAATAACTATTTCACCAATATCCTCTGTAATTTTGGGGCCTCAAAGATGGATGATGGGCGGATGCAGAAGCACCTCTGTGTTCATTACAACTACCAGACGTACTTTAGTGCCTAGCTGAGATGCATTCGCAGTGTTTGTTTCTCTTGTATTACTTTACGTACTACTCTTTTTTGCTTCTTTACATTAACAAACAGACTGGTCACGTTTAAGGAAGATATGCCACTGAGCAAAATATGCTTATTCTCTTTCCTCCCTGGGATAAAAAGATTGATAATATTTTCATATTTGCTGATAAGGTGTAAGACAAGCTTTAAGCGTACCAGGCAGAATGAACGCAGCTAGCCTGCCTCTGACTACAGATAAAAAGGAAACAAATGCAAACACCTCAAGTTCACTATAATATATTTTATATTTCATTTGTAAAATACAGAGTTTGAAAACACAGCACAGAAGCCTGAGAACTATTCCTGAAGACTACTTGAAGAAAGTACATGGAAGCTGCGTAAGAGGTTTCAGCTGTTTTTGCTTTATATATTGTATTTCCATGTATGCTTGCACATATTTCCATAAATGTCTGTTCAAATATCCCAACCAAAATTATACTTAACATTATGTTTATTAACGTAATAAACTACTAATATACTGATCCACAGGACCTGAGACTGAAATGTAACCCTCCATGTTTTCTTTCTTTTTCTTTTAACTTGTGGTTAAGTGAGGGTGCTATTAACTCTGAAATTTACACCTAAAGTTAATTTATACTTTTGGACTGTGAGATAACTCCCACAAGGGTATGATACTTCACCAAATAATGACTCTGTCCGTTCTTGGCAGCTCTTGAGATATAAAAGCTAAACATTTTAACAAATGAAAGGATGAAACCTGGTTATGTAATACAGATATTGCACCTGTGCAGGCGATAACGGCTGATGACATAATGTGTCTCTCAGACCAAATGCTACATGAACACAGGTCCAATCCAGAGAGAGCGTCAGCTGGTAAAGATTCAGTTTTCTAAGTAAAGAAAACTGAATCACCTAGAAAAAACTGTTTCTATGTGTTTTTCGATTAGGAAACGAAGTTCATCTGATAATTTTAAAATCAACCTAGGGAACGAAGAAATAAAGGAGGTCAAACATTTTAAGTTTTTAGGAATAATCTTAGATCCACATCTTAAATTTGACAAGCATGTAAAGAAGATCTCTAAGACGGTCAAGGCTAATCTGAATTGTTTTAAGTTAATTCGGCACTATATACCCACTTCAGTAGCTCAGTTATTTATGCATTCTATGATATTTTCTCATTTTTCATATTGTATGACAGTTTGGACCCAAGCAGCGCCATCTACAATTCAGCCTGTGGTATCCTTATATAATCAATCTTTAAAAATAATGGATAAAAAATCTGTTCGGTGGCATCACTGTCACGTTTTAAAGAAATATAATCGACTTAGTTTTAAGAGTTTTAATCATCTGTGTTTTCTTAAATTAGTTTTTAAATGTATAAATAGGATGGCCCCAGAGTCCATCCATCCATCCATCCGAGGCCGGGTCGCGGGGGCAGCAGCCTAAGTAAAGAGGCCCAGACCTCCCTCTCCCCAGCCACCTCCTCCAGCTTATCCAGGGGAACACCAAGGCGTTCCCAGGCCAGCCGAGAGATATAATCTCTCCAGCGTGTCCTGGGTCTGCCCCGGGGCCTCATGCCTGGAACACCTCCAAATCCTGTCCATAAAAATTATGAACAGAACCGTAGACAAAGGGCAGCCCTGGCGGAGCCCATCACCCACCAGGAATGAGTCTGACTTATTGCCGGCAATGCGAACCAAGCTCTTGCAACGGTTGTATAGGGATCGAATGGCCCGTAGCAATGGGCCAGACATCCCATACTCCCGCAACACCTCCCACAGGACACCCCGAGGGACACGGTCGAGTGCCTTCTCCAAGTCCACAAAACACATGTAGACTGGTTGGGCAAACTCCCATGCACCCTCAAGTATCCTCGAGAGGATAAAGAGCTGGTCCAGTGTTCCGCGACCAGGACGAAAACCGCATTGTTCCTCCTGTATCCGAGGTTCGACTAGCGGACGAACTCTCCTTTCCAGCACCCTGGCATAGACTTTCCCAGGGAGGCTGAGGAGTGTGATTCTCCTGTAGTTGAAACACACCCTCCGGTCCCCCTTCTTAAAGATGGGGACCACCACCCCGGTCTGCCAGTCCACGGGTACTGCCCCTGATCTCCACGCAACATTGCAGAGGCGTGTCAACCAGGACAGCCCTACAACGTCCAGAGCCTTCAGGAACTCGGGGTGGACCTCATCAACACCAGGGGCTCTGCCACCAAGGAGTTGTTTAACTGCCTCAGTGACCTCGCCCCCGGAAATTGGCAGGTCATTCCCCTCATCCCCAGAGTGTCTCAATACATCCAGCGACAAGATAGTATTTGTATTATTAGGAGTAAGGTGAACGGCAACTGCAAGATATTATATCGCAGATCTACATTCGGTCAGTCAGCTTTTTTTATAAAGGCCTGCCATCTGTGGAACACACTTCCAACCGATATCAAATTGATTACAGACATTAGATCTTTTACATTGAAGGTTAAAGTGTGGTTAAAGGGAAATCAAAGATGTAGTCATTTTAACTAATGATTTTAATTTTATTTAAAACTATTGTCGAATAACTGTAATTGTATTTGTGATGGAATTTGGTTTTATGAAAATGTATGTTTTATTGTAAAATGTATCTATTTAGATTGTAAGCCCAACAAGGGACAATTGTTGAAAAAATTTGCAGTAGCTATAAACCTATGTGCGGCACATCAGTTTCCTATCTTGCACTTGAACTATGTTAAACTGCACTGTCCCTTTTAAATAAATAAATTCAAACACTGTTGTCTCTCTTCCTGCCATCAGTAGTACTCCTGAAATAATCTGTAATTAAAGATTTGGTTTCTGTACACACAATGTGATTCTTTGTGAATTAGTAATGCATACTTCTCAGGAGAATATATCCTCTGATGGGTTCTCCACGCTGCATTGTCTGGTGATGTTTCGCATTTCAGTTTTAGATTTTAGCTCTCCAATCACCTCAATAGATAAGAACAGCATCTGTATCACTGCACGCTTCATGCTAATCCATGAAGACCCAGAGATACATGAATGCAAACATCATTTCCACAGTGAGAACTGTGGCCTCAGACCATGGCCCAGTAGAAGCTGGAAGTCATTGCTCAATAAAGTCAAGTGGACTCGATAGTCAAGGAAAAGCAACAAGTGTGATCTTGAGAACACCTTCTACCCTGGGTAGAAAAAGTTACAGCCAGAAAACCTTTATTCCTTAAATCTGATTCTTCCACACATGTACTTTTGCATTCAGCTGGTTTGTGGCTGTACGTTTAGAAGAACTTTGAGGTTTTAATGGACGCCAACAAAATCAAAAAGTTTCTCTTAGAAATCAACAAGCTCACCTGCAGCTTCAGCTCCAACTGACAGATATGCAGTTACCGAGGCCGTAAAACATATTATGTCTTTCCACAAATGTATTCAGCAGACATCGCTATATAGATAAAAGACTGCGGTGCATACAGTAGAACAATGCTTTGGTCAGAGTAAGAGACTCACTTCTTTCTTCTGTTTTCTGTGTCTATTGTCCTGCTGATCAGTCGCGTCTTTCACCACACTGATTTCGTTTTTCTGCATCAAGGCTATTTTCATTTATGCTTTTGCTTTGTCATTTCCTGCGTGTTGTCGTCTCTTCCACGCTTCCACCATGCTGCGTTCTCTTGTCATTTAGCTTCCTTATCAGGCTGAGCACGGCTGTCGCTTGTCATCAGAGTTTTGAAGTTTCCTTGCTTTCATTTTAGTCCGAGGCATGGCAATTTTTCATATCTGTTCTGCGCAAATTTGTAATTTTCTTCTCTCAGTTTGTCATCACATTTTATCACTGTGGGTCTTTTTTTATCACTTTACAAATCAAGTCAACCGATTTCAAATGGATCAGTGAGATTGTTTTTCTTTTTTTGTTCCTTCCCATCAGCGTATCTGAAAGCACCTGGCTGATAATGTTTTCTCTGCTGGACTAAAGTACTCACTCATTAGTACAGTGAAGTTAAATGAGCTGATCACAGTAAAACATCACTAAACGTTATATCCAGTTTGTTGATGACAGCTTAGTTGGAAATGCCGCATAGACATGTTGAAAAAAATTAGGTGTCTGATTTTTCACGTCTGATGTAAGACTTAGAGGTAATTTTACTTAAGGGCTTTCGACTAGCCTGTAGGTTTAGGATTGATTCACAGATCTCAATAAGTTATTAGAAGACAGCTCGAGCTCATCTGGGATTCATTTTTGGATCCATAAGTTACCATAATTTTAAAAAATTATAAAACTATTCAAACTCTACTTACCAAAATGGACACAGAGACTTTTTTGAAAGTCTGCACATCCAAGCATCCTATGAGATTTCTGAGATGAGAAAAATGCTGCAAGGATTGCTACAGCAGCTTCACAGTCTCGCCACAACTATCAACGTGACCATGCCCCAACTTTAGGAATGAACAATATAAAACATAGATTGTAACTAGCTAAAACAAACAAAAAGAAGAACTTGTTTATTTCTGCTGTAAAGTTGGGCCTTTTAACGTCGAAGTCTATGGAGACTGACTCACGTTGAGAGCAAGAATCAAGCGCCCACTACAGGAACTGTAGTTGGCCCAACTTTCAGCTCTTGGAGTTATCATCTGGATTTAATGCACTGGTGTGTGACCTTTCTAAGCAAGGTAAAGTTTACATGCAGCTATTTTGTAACCCATCATTTGTCTCATGACACAGATATTTCAGTACACAGTTCCAGTAAATGCAAAATCTGAGTCTCATAGCGGTTCTTGGCTTTGAATTAATTCCCAAAAGTATGTTGTCACCCCTTGACCGTTTAGTATTGTGTGCTTTCACTCTCCAGCAGCTTTATTTTTATATTTTCGCTTTGGGAAATCTTAAATTTTGTTGAGCTGACATTGGACCAACTCATATGAGACAGTTGTCACACATATCAAAGCCATTGCTTTGATATGTACCGGCCAACAGAAGCAGTGAAGTTAATAGGGTTTAATGCCCCTGAGGCCAAATCGGAGCAAATCCCTGTAGTGTAGATGAAAAGTATTGCGGAAAGCCTGAAACCAGAGAAGCTGGTATAGCAGCAGATTAATGCGCACAGTGACACACCAAGTAGCGATACATTGAAAGTTCACTTGTTCACATACAAATGTTCACGTACAAATGTTCCATATCGCCAACATTTATCAACACGATGGTATGTAAAATCAGTCCAAATACACACAACTGTGTGTTTGTTGCAGCATTTACAGTAGTTCATTTCTTCATGCACACCGCTGATATTTGGAACAAATGCACTTAAAAGTGTCGTTCATACATTTCTATCAGCACTCCTTTTTCTGCCTGCTCTGTCAGACCAGTCCTGTGAGAGTGTGTGGATAGCAACATGTGAAATTAGGAAGGATTTCATGCAAAGGCGAGGCCCGCGTGAAATGAAAGGACATACATAGGAAATCTGGGAAAGAACAAAACAGATAAGCTGATTCATGAGACGAGATTTAAAGGGTAAGACGAAGCTTCTTGGCCTGACTGAGATACGGACGAGACATTTGAATATGTCGTAAATGAGAGCGGGTCCTCTCAAAGTGATCCAGCAGAGGTTGTCATGTTGAAGCCTTTGTTATAGTCGTGTCATTTCTGAATGAGCTTCTGACATGGTCCACTGGGTCAGATCTAAAAAAATCATTTCATCCTTGTTTTTTATCATGAGAACCAACTTTGTCTCTCAGTTCTAGACGTCACAGCGTGGAGTCGCCTTTGCTCTCGTGTCCGTGTGGTACACTGTGACCACGGCACAGCTTAATGATGCTTAGATATTTTAAGGATGTGTGAGTACATTGGATTCCCTACAGGAAAACATTTTCAGAAGTGACCACTCACAGTACAGCTGTCGATATTTAGATGAGAGTAAAATGACAAAAATGGAAAAAAATAAAAATTAGAAAGATGCTACTCATTCTGCATATTATCAGTTTAAAGCCTAGATTCTTAAGGTGTGGCTCAAAGCCCAGTGATGGTAATATTGATATTATTTAAGTGGCTTTTGAGTTCAAAAAGTAAAGAATACATTAATAGTACATTTCAATCAGATATGGCAGCAGAGAATGAAACTGAAAAAGCATGTTGAATATCTCCAATATTTCAGTTTTCTTTTATTGATCATGGCCCCCTCTCACACATTCATGTCAACACACTTGATATTATAAGGTGAATTTGACACCTCAAGGTGCTTTACAGGTAGGCAGAAATCTCACAATATGGAGAGACCCCGCTCATCAGACAGTCCCGTATGTGGAAACACAAACTCTGTTTTTTTGGAAGGAGAAGAGAGAACAGAGAGAGACCACCTAATACATGCTACAGGAGAGAGAAGATTAAAGCTAATGACGTGAAATAGTAAGCCAATGACAGGAGGGGAACTGAGCACAAGTGTTCAATGCATTATAGCCTGTCCACCAGCAGCCTGAGACTATACCAGCATGACTAAGTGATGGATCAGGTTCATGGTCACCTGATCAGGCCCTAACTATAAGGAGTCTAATCTTAAACCCACAGAGGGTTTCTGTATGCTAAACCTAAACAGGGAGCTGGCTCCACCGGAGAGGGTCCTGAAGGTTTTAGAAACTTTAGGAACCACAGGAAAAAACTTGTTTTTAACAGGAAGATCTCTTTAAGATGTGATGGGGCCTGATCATTCAGGACTTTGTAAGTAAGGCGAAGGATTTAAAATTAAATTCTGGAGGCAATAAAAAGAAACCAATATACTATATATACACTGGTATGTCTTTATTTGAAACAATAAAGCTGTTGTTTGATGTGTGGGTTCTCCTAAGTGGTCTGTTCCTGAGGGTGGCACTCCATTATAAGGGCAACAGTGTTGGTTGCCCTTTCTCTCTCTATTTGTTGTCACAGAATGTATTTTTAATTAATTTTTTTATTTTTAATATACATTGTTGCATTTATTTGTGCATAGCTGCTAGTTTAGTTTTTCTTTATTCACTGTGTGTGTGTGTGTGTGTGTGTGTGTGTGTGTGTGTGTGTGTGTGTGTGTGTGTGTGTGTGTGTGTGTGTGTGTGTGTGCTTTCTCTCTACTTTTTTAACATTCCCGTCTTGACAAAAGCCGTCTCGTGCGCATTCATGCCACTTTACAGCGGGAGAGGACTCCATCATCTGTGATGGCATGACCAACTTTTAAATGTCTCTTTCTCGAGCTGATTCAGTCTGCTGTGGAAAGGTGTGAAAAAGCAACAGTAAAATGGATAATGACCACTTTTATTTCTGCTTCTGTGGACTCTAAAGCAGTGCTCTGTATTTCCTATACGTCTTCATCAGAACGGAGCTCTTCCGTAAGCTGGAACTCTGCCGCTGACCGCTAACTAAACCCAGCAAATTCCTGGTAACCACACCTCCTTCAACCGACCGAGGAATCCCCTCCCCACACCCTGCCTAGCTAATGTCTGTCCGTTTCAATTTAGAATTTACAGCACTCGCCATCCTACACTGCAAAAACTACCGTAAGCCAAGAGAATTGAGGTATCCATTCTGACGACAGTTTTACAGCAGCTAAGTCCATTTAGCATTAAATTCTCCTCCTCCTGACTGAAGACTAACCTATTTTCAGACCAAAAGCAGGGCAGAGAGAAGGAAAAGCTTCGCTCAAATTTAGTGTTTAATTTAGTTAATATCACTGGTTCGCTCTGTAAATTTACAGCAGCCCTCAGTTTGAATTAGACTGCAGGGAACAGTTAGAGAGAAGCTGCATCCGTAAGTGTGTACGCTAATGCAAATTCACAAGCCGGGGTCGATACTTCTGTGTTTGCTTTTCTGCACTGGTCCCTGTTTACACAGAGTGTGTGTGTATTTGACGTGTTCCACATGCAGAACACAGCTCAGTTAAAAAAGTAAGAAATGAGTACAACTCACAGGTCATGTGGACGGGTGAACGAATATGTGAACGCTGAGCAGACGAAGTTACTTTTAGCCAACTGTTCAGAGCTTTACTGTGTACTAACACATTCCTGATCTGTACTCTCACACGCTGTGTGCTCGAGTGCGTTGTTGTTTTTATGATAAATCGGCTGACTGTAATGCAATTTTCTGTGCAGCTGAAGCCTTCCTCCAATATGAATATCAGTGTGAATAAATGACTGTCAGGGTCACAGCTGCAGTGTTAAATATGAACAAAAATGGAGCTCAGACTGATGCCTTTTTTACATCCGTTTAATGGTTCATATGTAGAATATAAATACGCGACTGACTGTGAAATCAGTCTCTCTTGGAGCATCTGTGGCTGTTCATTTTCAGTCCTGAATGCCAAATTAAATGTTGCATATTAATCACAAGAAAAGAAACATTTCAGTAAAAAAATGAATGAATTTGTTATGTTTATTGTTAACTTGTTACCAACCGTCAGGTCATCAGTGACTGGTTTAGATAGCGGTCACCAGCAGTTGTTGTGTTGTCAAACAGAATCACAGTCTGACAAATGTTTTTTGTTATCATCAGACACACTACAAAGGAACCAGCACACGGACCAGTTCCTTACAAGCAGGACATGAATGTACTATTGTACACTATTGCTGTGATTTATTACTGTTACTGAAGGTCGGCACATGTATTCCGTTACTCCCCAACACTGCAAAGGGCAGCCATTTAGAAGGAAGTCTGATTAAAACAAGTACCTTAAAGGGAGAAGATCTAACGGCGTGTTTCTGACAGAGGATGAACGGAGGACCAAAACCCGGTAATTGATTCTCTGTAAATTGAGAAAAAAAAGGGTTTTTCTTCAAAATACTTTATAATGCATGTTTTTTCTTCGATTAAGGGGTTTGGCAGTAATTAGGGAGAATAATGAACATGTGAGCTTACTATAAAGATGTGATTAAAGACTCTTTCACTTTCTGTTACGTGGGGGGGTCCTGAAAGATTAAAGTGTGTTTTTTACCATCTGAACCTAATCAAAGATGTGATCAAAAGCTTAGAAACAGAGAGAGGAGCAACACTAATTTCCCCGTGATTAGAAATGAATTGGAGTTTTGTGTCACAAACACCTGAAATCCTGAAAAATGAAGCCCTGATGAATCACCTCTCTGATTAAAGAAAGACATCATCAATCATCCACAAACCCTCTGATACTGAGCCCGGTAATCTGAAACCAATAAGTGGTCGACTGGGCGGATTCCTCTTTGATACGGAATCACTTTATTACAAATGTCCGTCCTCCTTCCACAGAGACGTTTTCTCCGCTCGAGAGTTAAAGCGCTGTTTCTGAGTGAGCTCAGGATGCTTTTTCACATCCAGATTTGGTCAAAGATATTGGAGCCTTCATGGGCTCTCCTGCTAGTTTCTTTATTACATTTTAATAAAGAAACTAGCAGCTTGTGTTTTATTATTTCCTCTATCATGAAGGCATCCAGTCCTGAAGTAAAAACAGATTGTGCTACAGAGGATCTGTCTATCCCGCCTTTGTGGCAGAACAGATAGTCCATCGTTTATTTACATTCTTAGCCAGAAACAGAAAAGAAGGTCACACTGTCTTAGTTTCATCAAACCATATCGTACACTGTAAGTCAGGCAAGTCATCAAAATCAGTGATAAGCTGCTGAATGTGTCCCTGCTCTATCACATCTGTAATCATAATTCCAGTTCAGGTGTTGGACGGCGCTGTACAGGCACGTCACTGTGATGTTGAAAAAGACAATGGCCAAACAAGCTACTGACTGTGACACTAAGTTGGAGCGACGCTGTTCTGCATTTTTAGGTAAATAGTACCATATAACTTTGTTGTTTGCAGAACTTGTGCATAATTTTTAGAAATGTACAATTTCTATTTGCATTTCAAGTTATGAAAATGATTCGTTAAACATGTTTGTGGGTTTTACAGTAAAAAATATAACGGTTTTCTACTCTGATTTTAAAAATTTTGTCAGAATTTAGATCAACTGTGCTAATATAGTATGTCAAAATGAAAAAATAACTCAAATTTCAGATATTTGAGGTTGTGCTGAAAATAATGATACCAAACAAGGCAAGATAAACAGTTTTTAAAGGTGAAATATAGAGGTAAAATCAAAAGTAGTCAAAAACAGCCAATTATACCCTGGACCCCAGAGGGTTAATCTTTCAGCCACTCCCTATGGCTCCTGGCTATAGGTGATGGTAGGAACATAGATCAACCAGGAAAGTGGAGAGCTTTGACTTCACTACAGCAGACCAGTACAGCATCCACATTACTGCAGACACTGCACCAGTCCATCTGTTAGATTCTCACTCCCCTCTTTCCCCACTCATGTACAAACTGCCCCACTTTAGGCTGGAGATCACCACTTGTTGAAGCAAGCAGGACCACATAATCAGCAAAAAAGCAGAGATGCCACCCTGAGACCACTGAGCTCGACTCCCTTTCATCCCACGACTGCATGTAAAAATTCTATCCATAAAAATTATGAAGAGTATCGGTGTAAAGGAGGCATCTGGGCTGAGTCCAATTTCAAGTCCAATAATGCAGGTGTTGTACTGACTCAGGTGTTCTGAAGTACTGTTTTCTTTTGCTGATTATCTATCTATCTATTCTTAGTAAATACTTAGTAAATACTCTTAGCTGTGTCCACCTTAGTTTTAACAGTTTGTGCAGTTTTTCTAGAATCGATTCCACATTTTCTATGAGAATTTCTTCCATTTCTAACTCTTCGTTTGGTAAACAGTGCAAATTTGCATCTAAAACGTTACCACATTTGACCACTGTGCACAATCTTTAACCTGAGTACAGCAGTCCACTAATTGCTGAGTGGCTGATTTGATTTTGAACCACGATTCAAACTTGGTTTAATACGGGTGTTTCTCTGTAGACAGATTTGCAGCTTCCTTAGTGAAAATAGCAGTAACATGAATAAAACTTAGTTTGATATCCACTGAACATAAAGAACCTGATAAAGTGGCGTGTCTGTCGGTGATGGCTGCTGACAGGATGTTGCCTCGTCTCTGTTTTGCGCTCACAAAGAGAGTTCTTCAGAAACCTCAACTAATATATTTTTGCCTTTATACACATTTGGCTTCAGGGTCATCAATATTTTCATCAGAGGCCCCCCCCCCCCCAACAACTCCAGGCCTCCTGCCACAGTAATATCCAGTATAATGAGTCTTTGCCAAGCAAACATGCCTGCAACAATATTGAGAGCTTCTTTCCTGTCCACTGACATTATTTCCCAGAGGAAGATGGAAATTACAAAAAGGAAAGAAATTCATCTATTCCATCCATCAACGCTGACCCACATCAGCAACAAACACAACAACAACAGCTGCCCACCCCACCAACAATCTCACATCCAAGTCTCACGAACTTCCATTAAGTTCTTACAATCGGCCTTTAAGCCACGACGCACTTCACAGACAGTCGGATAAAGTCGGAGAAGTAATCCAACGTGAACGGAGCGACTTCACATCTCTCTGTGGGGATGAACCATCTAGGCCGCGGGCTATGTGTCGTGTGGGATCTTGTCTTTGTCGGTTTGTCCCGATGTTGCCAGAAGCCTCTTTAAGCGTCTCGCTAATTAAGCGGCAATATGACCTTTGGCCTCCAGGCAGCAACCTAAAAGAGAAAGAAGGAGAAACACAGAGCTCACGTTCTTTGTCTTTTTGTCCTTTGAGAAAGAGCAAGAGTGAAATATTTCTCCCAATTTGAATCATTAAATCCAAAATTCTTCTTGATCCCAAACCGAAGGGGAAATTCTTCTGATTTCTACAGAATATTTTTACATAAGCAAAACAAAGCACTGATTCCTTCCTCCTCTGAAGTATGACATGAACATGATTTAACTCTTTACCCCTTTGAAAGTTTGCTAGGAATAATGTTTGAAGCGCTTTTCTGAATTGACTGGTTTCTCTGGTACTTTAGGTCTGCTTACAGAACACAATGACTTTAGATCAGAAGCTAGTGAGGGTAAAATAAATAATATAAACAAATATATAGGACATCATACTCTTTTCAGTGATGGTAGTTTGTTAAAAGAGGCACCACAGTGGTGCAGTGGTTAGCACTGTCGCCTAACAGCAAGGACAAGCCTTAATTCATTAGCCAACTGGGCCCTTTCTGTGGAGTGTGCATGTTCTCTCTGTGGGTTCTCTCCAGGTACTCTGGCTTCCTCCCACAGAAAAGTAACATGCATGTTGGGTTAATGAGTGATTCTGAACCATGAGGTGTGAATGTGAGAGTGAATAGTTCTGTCTCTGCAACAGACTGGTGTTGCCGGTAACTGACACAGTGACTGTGAACTAGATAAGTGAATGCGAGAATGGATGGATGTTACTATAGGTTGGATCACAACATTGTAAAAACACCACAAAAATCAATTTGAACACAAAGCTGTCACACAGAATAAACACACACTCAGGCTTCACGGGGAACACACATTCACATTTCAGCAAAATAAGAGTTAAACGTGAGGTGAAAGGAGATGGGAGGAAGAGCAGCAGCGCCCACACTCAGTCTGACTCTGATCTGGTGTGTAATGTTAGCAGATGTCTTGATTAGCAATGACATAGCTGATTATTTCACAAAAGCTCAGAAAGAACACTTTCTGCTACGTTTGGAGTCCTGTTTCGACCCCACTCTTTGTGTACACGCCCGAGAAAACTGTACTGCATGAAAAAAGTTGGAAGTCATCCATTTTTAACTTTTTTGTTTTAAGCACCTACAAACTCAAGGATTCGGCTGGACTGGAACATATCCCTGTTTTCAAAGGCAGGGTGCACTTTTGACAGGTTGCATGCCCATAACAGTAGATATTTCAACTACTACATCCATGTAAACTCATATTTCCACATTCACGTGTTTGCTCATCTCAAAATTTGTGTAGTTGAGGCTAAACTTGGATGAGATCTGTTGGTGTAACAAATTATGAAGCCTGCAGCCGAGGCTTCAGGCTGTTCTAAAAGCTCTGTGTCAGTCAAAGGATCTCCCTGACGCCGGCATATCAAATCCACAGCATTAGCTGTTAGCACAGAAGCCCCGCCCACCTGCTGTTTAATTCTTTTTAATTTTATGAAGGACAGCCAATCATAGTAGACTGTAGATATATTTGGTGAAAGAGTTTGAAGGTGGATGCTAGGCAGAAGAAAAAGAGGAAGACATCAGAGAAGATTCATGGGTGTAGAGAAGAAGAAGGTGTGACAGGGTCTGTGTTCTGTCACTCACACCAACCTTCTTACCTTTGGGGGCAGAGGTTCCACCCCCTGGAACTCTCTTCCATATGAGTTTCACCAAGCCCCTTCACCAGAGCCCTTCAAACTACTTTTGTAAGCTACTCTTTAACAAAACCCTGAAGATCTTTTTGTTACGCTTGTGTAAAACGCCCTTGGGTTCCTTGAAAGGTGCTATACAAATCCAAGTTTGTTTTATTATTATTATTATTATTATTTTTTTTTTTTTTTTTTTTTTTTTTTTTTTTTTTTTATTAGGGGAGGATGCTGGGATAGAGTGCGATGGAGGCCGGTGATCTGCTGTGGTGAGCCCTAAAGGGAGCCGCCAAAAGGCGAAGACGATGACTCCAGTTTCCTTCGGTGCTGTGGTGTAACTCAGCAATGTCACTTTGACAGGGACAGAATCTGTTGGCTGGAAGGGGATTTCTGTGGCTGCATGGAGATAAAAATTTGTGTTTGGAGGAGTGAAGATTATGTATGCATCCCCACAGGTGCATCTATTCTTTCACAACATCAGGCCACAGGCATCTGTAACTCTGAGTAATTGCATAGACGTACCGAAGGCCTCATCTCATCGTCCCACAACAACTGAAGGAAATCAATAGAAACGTATAAAATCCTTTCATTCATTGAGCTCTTTCTCTAAGACCTTTGCTCCTCGTTTCCTTGGTACCAATATCTGTGAAGCACTAAATAATGATTGATATCACTAATGTTGAGGGCCCGAGCTCTTTAATGAAAACAACTGGAACATTGTTGGGATTTTCTTAGACGTAACATCATCAATATGCATGCACAATGAATGGCGACTTGTCAGTAAATTATTGAATATATAAGAAAGATCAAAAGTTTTTAAATAATTTGATTGCCTCACCTTTTTCCTACCTCATCTTGTTCTTCCTCCTGCCTCTGCCTGCTACTTTCCTTATCTTCCTCCTCAGCTCCTTCCTCCCTGTCTCCTCTTCCTCATCTCATCTCATCTATCCTTTACTCCGTCTCCTTTTATCTGTCTACAATCCATCATTTATTTACAGCTTAGAGAGCCCTTCCATAATGATGGAGTGATAAAATATCTTGTGGTCACCTGAATGAATTGAAGATTTTCTGGCAGCGAATCGAACATCCTCAGGTTTCCTCCCGATGAGAAGAAAAATGTCTGGGAAGCCAAAACACTGAGCAGACAGTCCTGCTCGATCAAGCCCTGCAAGACTTGGCTAACTTTCAAACACCCATCAGAGATCGATTGAAGCAGTCTGTCGCTCTAATTGAACGCTCCCACAGGTCGAACCCCAAACCGTGGAAACCCAAACACTTGAACTGAGACGACTCGGAGGAGCACGGCTCCTGGACAAAGTCCAGTCAGAGCCTCTTTCTGCAGCTGCTTTCCATAGCAGAGAAAAGTGCTCTCTCCTACAGGAGCAGCAGCGTGTTTTTCTTTAATCCTCCTTTTTAACTATTCAGGTTCTGTCTGCTCACATGTTCCAATGGAGATCCCAGACTTCCCGCATCTGAAAAACGCTTCAGAGGATCCCAGGAAACTCGTACAGCCTCCAGGAAAGCAGACTGTCTGATAAACACTTTGTTCACTCTGCAGCAGCTCATCTGCAGCTCTCTTCATGCTGCCGCTGAGCCTCTGAATTCATTTCAAAATCCTGCTGCTCACTTCCAGGTGTTACATGGTGGAGGCCTTGAATATATTCCTGAATTGCTGTTCCCTTATCGTAATGTGAGACCTACAAGGTCCTCTTACCGAGTGCAGGCTGCCGTCCCTGGTGAGAATGAATCCAAAGACGCTTTTCAAGGGAGGGTATTTTCAGATTTTGTTCCTAAATGGTTTGACTCCTGTACATCTGCGATGCCTCAGTGACATTTTTTAACTGGAGGCTATTTATTTGAAATCAAAAGCTCCCCACAAACTTGAACTCCAACATAAATTTGAATTTACTATTTCTATGGCAAAAAGTAAATCATGAGCAAGGTACACACTGAAATGAATACAGCACACTTTTGCTGGACAAAACCTGCAGTCTTGGCAGAGATATTTGATTTCATTAAACATACTGTACTGGATTTTATGGATTTGTCGTATTCATAGGTAAGGCTCGGGTAAAGACTGATAGAGATTTTACTTTATTCTTTTGTACATCATGTATTTTACATATATATATATATATATATATATATCCTTCCTCTCGTGTTAGCTTTCTGTTATCTCTTATGTTAGCGGGTCGGTTTTGACCCGTGAATTAAATCAGCTATAAAATATACTAAAATATTCTCATCTCTTGGTTACCTTGTTAGGCTTCCTTATCCATGAAAATGTTGGTTTTAATACTTTTGGCGTGGGCCTCTGGGTCTTTTTTTGTCACTATACCCCTCGATTTCAATAAAAAAAAATTGTAAAATTAACCTCAAGAGAATCATATTAATAAATAAAAGTTTTCTGTGTTACCTGAGTATTACTGAGGGGTATAGGACACATCTCTTAAATAAATCTGTTTTATTGATTTTTTTCATTTTAAGATTAATAACTAAAATGACATCTATGGTGTTACGGGTCAATTCCGACCCATAGACATTTACATCAAGAAAAGACAAAAAAAGTTTGTTTTTTCAGCAGTAGACCTTTAATATAAACTGAAAAAAAGAAAAAGTCCACTCCTCCTTTGTTTTGGGTATAGCCGTGGGTAATTGTGGGCTTTTTATCACTTCCCAATGATACAGCTTCACCTCAGTTTCCTTTGTGAAGTTCTTGTCCGAGGTCATATCTGGTAAAAAATAAAATAAAATATCACAGCTGATATTGTGATCCTGCAGTCCAGTGGTCATATGGAGGACCACACATTTTCATTGTTTCTTCTCAGGGGTGCCACTCACAGCTTTGACTGTGATAATCTGTACATTCCAGGCATAGTTGGTTTTTGCATCACAGGCTTCCCAGATTTTTCTGCCGTTTTTCCCTGGCTTACTGGGTATATATTGCCGGAAGGGGCATTTTCCTCAAAAAGTGGACAAGACGTTCATCCACTGTCACTGGCCCTGGGATGAACATCAGTGGAAGAAGCTGCACTCATCTCTCCCAGACATCCCTGATGGGAGCGAACTTGTCAGACCTCGGTCTGGTCTCTCTGTTGTCAAATCTGAGGACTCTTGAATCAAAATGATATCAAATGTGTGAAATGACATCGTTGCCCAGAAAATGTTTCTGCCTGTCGATGCATCCCATAGACTATCAGTGGCCTCATTGCAGCATCTGTACACTCCAGCAAGAACAATGAAAGCATCCAGGCATTCCTCATCATGTCGCCATGGACTTTTTTTTTCCCTTCAAGGTTTATCATAGTAATGATGATTCTTTCTAGTGACAATGGCATAAATATCTCAAAACATCTCTTGATGTCACTGTCTTTGGTCAGAGCAAACCTTGTGATTCCAGGGGTCATTTTGATGACATTTGCAGCAGCTGCCCTGCCATGTACATCATGAGGTACTGAGCTCCAAAAGATCTTACCATTTTTGGACTTGAATCTTTCAGCAGGAGTAGCTTCAGCACCAGCGACCTCCACCTCTGATCAGATGTGTCTGTGTCTTCTGGATGATAGTCCACATTGCCTTCCTCCGTAGAAACCTGCCCATCTGAATCGCTATGCTGCTCTGTGTCCTCTCCTTCATTTTCACCAAAAATATGATCCTGAACTTAGCTCACTGTGAATCTTCTTCTCATTTTTTGTATGCTGCAAATTGTAAATGTGCACTCTGGAAGTCAAATGGCCACTCAAATAGTGAATTCACCTCACATGCCCGTGTTTATTTTGTTTTGTTTTTGTGCAGGTATACTGCAAAAAACATGCAAAATAAGAATCCCCTAAAGCTCATATGATTAGGAGAGTCACTTGCTGTAAGTGTTTTAGCTGACAGTGCACTTATGATTTCAGTTTTGGCTTTAATTATTGCTTTATACTCATAATATTATACCTGGGTCGAAACCGACCCTAACAACACAAAGGTCATAATTTCAACTAGGGCATTTTATAATTTAGTGAAAAAAATTTTTTTTTGTTTTATTTTGTAGAAATAGAGGTTCCTGACAAAGTCAAAAAGCCTTGATACAATAAACAAATGTATGTGATTTTTTTATGCATTTGAAATTTAAAATGGGTCAGTGCCAACCCTAACACGAGAGGAGGGATATATATATATATATATATATATATATATATATATATATATATATATATATATATATATATATATATATATATATATATTTTTTTTTTTTTTTTTTTTTTTTTTTTTTAATTTTTTTTAATTTTTTTTTTTTAGGGGTGCGACGATACTCGTATCGAAATTGAACCGTTCGATACAGTGCTTTCAGTTCGGTACGCATATGTATCGAACAATACAACATTTGTAATTTATTTTATCAACTTTCCTTCTGACGATGCTGTCTGTGTGGAGCGCTCAGTGAATCTGCGTTCGACTACTCCGCCTAGGCTGCACTGTCGAGCGTAGATCCACTGAGCGCTCAACACAGACAGCATAGTCAGAAGGAAGAGCGCAGGGCAAGCTAGCAAGACAGAAGTTAAGCTCTCCTTGCAACATGGACCTCCCCCACCCTCATTCAGATCTGGCGTTTGGAATTATTTTGGTTTTCATGTGACGTATGACCCTGAAGGTAAGCGAGTCATGGACTAAAGTAAAACAGTATGTTGGATGTGCCATGCAATGCTCAATTACATGGGTGGGAACTAGTGTGTTAGCGCAGTTAGCTCGTTAACGTGTTGGCCGTCTAGCCCCATGCACGGGGCGATCGGCGGTAGCTCGTTAACGGAGATTTGCCGTGTTGTGGCGTTAAGGTAATTTCAACGAGATTAACCTGAAAGCACTAGTGGGAACACGACGAATATGACTGCACATTTACGCCGACATCATCCTAGTGCAAAGACAAAAACAACAAGCATGCTACTAACTTTAGCCGAGTCATTTAGACAGCTGTTAGCACATGATTCTCCTTATGCTGCTGAGAATATAGCCCAGAAGAAGCGGATAGTATAGCTTTTATTTTGGAAAGAGCCATTTCTCTGTAATAAACTCTCTTTCCCAAAGATGAGTGATTCCTCAATCAGATACAGGGCTTGCAATATCGCTAGCCCGACGTCCTGGGGCTAGCGATTTTTTCAGTCGGGCTACCAAAATCTATCTCTTCCCTGCCCGTCGGGCTATTGTAGGAAGAAAAATATATGTCAATGCTTTTGCATTCTTTCAGAAATGTAGCTGGGTAATTATGTCATTGGCATCGGTGAGCCACTGTCAATATGTGACATATTGAAATCGCGTTTGAATTTGCGCTTGTTTTTTTGCTTTCACTTTGCAATCGTGCGAACTGTGTATAGAGAGCGACAGCACTGATCTGTGAGTGATGATAATTTGTGCACCAATTCCTCTGACATTGTCTTATTAATCGTTAGCTTACTATGCAAACATGGCAAGTGAAATCTCCCGCAGCAAGCTTAAACATGTGAGAGGTTGATCGCGCAGAGAATCGCTGAGCTTATGTGAGTGCGTGTGTAAAAGCAGCAGGATTTATATTTTAGTTCTGCTGAGCCAAATAAGACAGGTCAGGGTGAAGAAGTGACAGCCAAAGAAAAGCTTACCACAAAACGGAGAAGTTATGACAAATCAGACTATAAGGCAAAAAAAAGAAAGTGCAGCTTTATGGTTTCATGGACAAAAGAATTTCTGTGGCTGCAATATGACGAGCTAAATAACCAGGGCTGCACATAAGTGGTCCGCAGGTGCGCATTCGCTGTCAAAATAAAAAACACGCACAAGGGTTAGGGTTAAATTTAAAAACTGTACTTTTGAGTTAAAATATATATTTATAATTTTAATAAATGACAAATTAAAAAGGCATGAACATTTTTTTGTATTGAAAAAATATCGAACCGTGACACCAAAGTATCGAACCGAACCGTGAATTTTGTGTATCGTTGCACCCCTAATATATATATATATATTTAGTTTTTTTTTTTATATTAATCACATATTGATTAATGAGAAAACTGCCAGATTAACCAGCCTCACTGAAACAGCATGCTTTACCCGGGACCGGGGGCTCTCTAAATATACCATAACAGAAAAATAATATTAATAATATGCTAATAGTGGTTGCCCTATTGATGCTAATTCTTTATGTTTCACTACGCGAAATCTTTCTCTAAATGTTACACCTCTCTGTGGTCAGGGTTAGGGAGGGGACATGGCTGGATTAGGCCAGCAGCCTTTCTCCAGTTTTACTATAACAGCAATAAAAATCTGTTCAATTGTGTCAAGTAATGAGAAAATGACATTTGGGCTTTAACAACATGGTGCTAAGGAGACAGAGTGTGGTGTTATTCTTGCATTTCCTTAAAATAAGACCTTCTTTGATCTTATTTTGATTACGTCTCATGAAAACACGTGACATTTTAAAAATTCTGTAGCGAAGACTGTCTTTTAATTAAAAAATACTATTATCATCTGTAACTTTAACAAGCTTGTTGAGCCCAGCAGTTTTGTTATGAACTAGACGAGCGGTACTTCGAGGAAAATACAGAGAAAGTACTGAGTCAGCCTCCTACAAACTACATTTATTTAAAAATGCATGAATTATGATTATAAAAGCAGGGTAATTTTCATATTGCTCTCTGTGGTGAGCAGATATGCTCATTCTGCCAGAGCACAGCTGATAAAGCCTCGCAGTTGGGCGATAAGAGTTAGCAGAGATACCGTAGCTAAACACAGCTCACCCCCTCCGATTTATGACGCTCGGCTCTGTGGAAAAATGTGTTTTTAATGTAAATGTGCATTATGTAAACTCACAGGGTTATGCTGAGGATTCATTAATCTTTCCATTAGTCAGACAGTTATTAATTTTCATTTAAAGGTGCACAAAGAGGGACTGTTGTGTGAAATCGCAGCCTATTTATCAGCCGGGAACCAGGAGGGAAGACGACTGTTCAGACCCAAAAAAGGTGTGTGCATCCAGATTAAAGGAGCAGACCGGGGATTTAGAAAAGAACAGGCATGCTATCAGTTTTTACATTTCCTCCATGTTGTCATTCCTTAAATCATGAAAAACCGTGAGTACTTAAATCATTTCACACATTAAGATCTGTCACATCATGTTGATTAGTCCAACACACCCCATGTCAACAGCTGTATAATTTTTCACTCAAAGCGTGTTATGAATGTGAGGCGTAGTGTCTCCATTCATTTTGTTACTAATTGTTTTTCTCCTTTTCATGAAGGTTTCCTAAGGAAACCCAGGATTGTGGGTTAAACACTTTCGTCCACAGTCATGCCATCTGGACCAACCACCTTCCCACTTTTCATCTGTGACATTCTCCTTGCTCAGGAAGACATTTTCTCGACACCCTCTTTTACTTTTTCACCACTTCTTCCACATTAAACTACAAGTTCTGCGAGCGCACAGCCAAGGTATGGAAGATCTTGGTTGCGTTAAGAGATTTGATTGGGCAATACAGTGTCGTAATGAAAACGAACGACTGTGCTGCTGTTGTGGGCTGCTTGTAGGGACAGTGAACAGTGGCCCTTGAATTGACCCATCAGACCAAATATGCATCAGCCTACCGGCGTACCAGGCCAAGATGAGGTCCTTGATCTCCATCCATACATTCTCCAGTCCTTTTCTCCTTACTTAGTGTCCAGCCTCACACCAGCATTGTGGAGGACCCCACACACCCTCACACACAATTTTCACCCAGCTTCCTTCTGGCAGGAGGTACCGGAGTCCCCCCGCGCCACTTTTTGCACAATGCTCAATCTTTTGTTTTTTGCAATTTTTGATATTTTTAGCACATTGCACTTTATGTAGCCCTGTGTTAACTGTCTGTTTTATGTCATATGTAAGCACTATGGTCTTGTAGGAACATTGTCTCGTTTCGCTGTGTACTGTACTGCTGCACAGAATGACAATAAAGCCACTTGACTTGACATACAGCTCGCTATAAGGCACAGGTGTCGAACTCCAGGCCTCGAGGGCCGGTGTCCTGCAGGTCTTAGATGTGTCCTTGATCCTACACAGCTGATTTAAAGACTAAATGACCTCAACATGTCTTGAAGTTCTCCAGAGGCCTGGTAATTAACTAATCATTTGATTCAGGTGTGTTGACCCAGGGTGAGACCTAAAATCTGACACCCCTGCTATAAGGCCTTTTCCTTGAACTTTGCCACCTCTCTCTTTGCCGTATGCCTAGCCTCCCAGTACTGATGAATACTTTCTGCATCTACCTATCTCACTTTTTCTTTGCTATCTTCTCCCCTATACTTCCCTGGCTTTTCTAATAACCATTGGTGATAAATGGTAAATGATTACTGAGTGAACTGAGTAATCACAGTAATGCTTTTAAAGGAATTTTCACATACTTGAAGTCTTATAACAAAAGAGATGTGGGGCTAACAAGAGCATGTAAAGCAGCAAGCGTAAAGTGCAACCTAACCCCAACCCTTGGTGGTCGGCTGGTAACGTGGTGTAAGAGGCTAAATCACTGGTTAAACTAGCTCTGTGCAGTCCTCCACCTCCCCAACTCCACCTCATCCACTTTGTTTAGCATGTCTTATCCAAAGTTTCCACTGTCATCTTCTTGGGAGGTCCAGTCACCTTCTGCCTTCTTCTGGACTTTTCAATTGCATTCACATTTTTTTACCATCTAAGGTGGAAAATATTTTTCTTTTGTGAACGTACTTGCATACAAATTAGACAGTGATTGTGCTCTTAAAACCTTACCAGCCCCACTAGAGGTTAGAGGTTTTTTCATGTCACAGCTTGTAAAAGTTTCCACATCAAAGCAAAGAGACCACTTAGAACAGAACGTACAAAGAACGAGATACAATAGTAGATCATTTCAAAGTATGGAGCCCTATACAGAAGCCATAAGTTCAAAACTTTTTTAAGGTCACACTACTATTTTTTTCTTTTAATTTCAGAACTAAAG
Organism: Rhamphochromis longiceps; assembly: GCF_057381845.1. NCBI lineage: Eukaryota > Metazoa > Chordata > Actinopteri > Cichliformes > Cichlidae > Rhamphochromis > Rhamphochromis longiceps. The sequence goes on from NC_140558.1 coordinate 12,169,889, forward strand.
ATCAAACATATCAGAGCTATTATCATAGGTCAATGCACATCAGACAGGTTGCGAACTTCAAAGGCTTTCCTCTCCCAACTTGGCATGGAGGACAAACTCTCACTGCCAATACTTTGTCTGGGGATGGGAGGGAGTGATGTCAGCGGTCGCTGTCTGCGCCTCGGCTCGCCGCCCAAATCTGCTCAGATCAGCGCCAAGGTTGGACCGTTTTCCATAACACCCCCTCACATATCAACATGGCTTAAGCGCTGGTTTGTGCTCTGGCTGCAGATGAGGTAAACCGCGGCTGCCGCGTCCTTTGTTTACATCATTAGAGCTGTGTGATGCACTCTGAGCAGCAGACATGCTGGTCGCTCCCAACTGTCTGTGCTGAGGGAAAGCTGTGGAACGTAATTCACCTCACTGCAAAAACACCTAAAGGAAGCTGCTTTTACAAGGCACACATTTTCCCACCTTTAGTTCGAGCAGCTTCTAAGTTGACCCCTAATCTCCTCTGATGAGAACTAAGAACATCAGTGACTGCTGTGGTTAAATGGTGACAGTAGTTTTGTGCTTAAGCCTGACCTGAGCAAATAAAAGCAAAACTACAAAAGAAAGAAATAACTCAGAGAGTGGAAACCAAACGCAAACATTCAGAAGACAAAGCCTGATAACTCTGGATAAACTCTTAGCGGGGAAACACTTTTCCAACTACCTGATGCAGAATTTGCAGCTTGTTTAAAGAAGACGTTATCTCTAAGTGTGTACATGAAAACACGCCAAAGGACACCTTTTACAAAATCTGTGAGCAGCTTAGTCTTAAATAACCTTGTACAGAAATCCAACATCCAAGATGAAAAATCTAAATCAAATCAAAGAATCTTTGCTCAGGATTTGGCATCAGTTTATTCTCATGATTTTAACTGTTGTCATCTTTAATAACTATATATTTTTGTTTATTTCAAATGCATAGGAGGAAAGAGACACTGCAATGCAATATTTCCTCTCTGAAATGGAGTGGGGGAAAGGAAAGTTTCCAAAAATGTGGAAAATAAATTACTCACTGGTTTCTACTGTTCGTTCCAGCATCTAATTCATTTTATTCACTTCTCTTCCTTCCCGTCTGTCCCTTCTGACTTTCGCTGTTGTCTGTGTGCTTTGGTCAGGCGTGCCGGTTGGCAGCGCAGTGTCGATCCTCACCTCTCCTTCCATTTGATTAAATCATGGCATTAGTACAGGGACAGGTCCCGCGGAGTCAGGTGCAGAATTATTAACCTTTGCTGTCGGAAGGACGGCTCTCTTTCTCTGCAGGCCTGCGGTGAGACGACCGGCCAAGATGGACGCTCGCTTCGCAGTGTGTGGCTGGTGTGTGTGTGTCAGTGAGAAAGATGAAGCTAGGTGAGGTGGTCAGCTTGTTGCGCAGAGTGAAGTCAGAGGATAGTTCAGCTGCTCAATCCTCACTGAGGACGGGGAGGTCAAAGACAGAAACATATATACATAATTTTTTGTCTTGAATTTTTGTTCTTGATTTATTCCATTCAATTCATTTTTATTTATCACAACAACAGTCACCTCAAGGCACTTTATATTGTAAGGTAGACCCTACAATAATAAGTAGTATTATTAGAATTAAATTCCTCAAACTACAAAGTCAGCCTCTTCAATCTTCCCCAACGACACCTTTATAGAATCAGCAATTTACTTTTTGCCATCATCTTCATTACCCTGCTGTAAACGGTGACACATCCATCTGGCAGAGAAACCACATATTTGTATTTCTTTAAGTCATTTATTTTTAATAAAGATGATTTTGTAAAAGGTTTGCTGTTTATTCTCCTCTCAGCTTTTGCTGCTTAACATATTTCAATAATCTCCAGAGGAAGAAAAGCTCATCTTCTGTGATAGATATGATCGCAGTATTAAAGTTAGTAGTTGCATCACAGCACTACGAACAGCGAGCGGCAGCTGCCTGATAGCAGCTTCTGCTGCACACCTGAAAGATTCTGCTGGGGTTTAAAAACACTTGCATTTGGAAATTGGTACAAGAGTGTTTGTCCTGTTGTATAAAGCCTTAACTGACCAATTATTATGTGTAAGCAGAATCCTCGCTGATGGACATAAATGGCTTCCATGTAGTAAATGTCTTTGTTAATTTGTTTACATTTGTACCTTTTTTGGCATATTGTCTGGAGGCAGTTGTAAATAAATATTCCAGCTCCATTCACTGCAGTGATGCAACAAACTTTGCATCTTTCCATGTTTCTGCTCACAAGCTCAGAGATGCTCAGTGACAGCGACGTGTCGTTTTGTAACTTTTTAATGTTGACTTTTAAATTCTTTTTCACTCTGTCTTCAGTATCTTGTGTTAAATTTTCAGTTTACGTTTAAATGGAATGCAAAAGGCCCACATTTGAATGATCTGAATGTTTTGAATTTCCTTCTGTTTGGTTTATGTTGCTGTTATTAATGATTTATCAGGTATTTGCAGCTTTGTTAGTTTGTTGCCATGCCGCATCCTGTTACACGGAAGCTTCCCTGTGCAGATAATCTGCTTTAAAAGAATCCATTTAAACACAATAACTATTTTTTACCATCAAATTAACCGTGGCACTTTCCTGACTGATTTTCCTCACTGTGAGTGTACCTAGCAGCTCTGCCTCTAATACGGCTCAGCCCTGACTGAATGCAGAGTTGTAATTAGCCTATTAACAGTTAACGGGCAGGTTTTTTCCAGCAAAGGCCACATAGTAAAAACATTTAGACTGTAACTGCTGGAACAGACTGAAATAATCAGCTCTGGTTTACACAGATAATTGCCTGTTACACAATAAGAAGGACAGCGTTTGTGACACTTTGACACATCGAGGCGCGGATGAGCCGACAACCCACGCCGAAGACGAGGCTGTGGAGATCAGGTCCCTGCTGCAGGGATCCAGGTTACCAGCAACAAATTAGGTAATGAATGAAGCTCCGAACTCTGGGCTTAACGAGACCTCGAGCATGTTCCGACAGCCTGCTGATGGGTCGGAGGGTAATGCGTGGGGCTTGGCGATAACAAGGGCGTGCCGTGTTTGTGACAATACGATTTGTGGTGTAACCTCCTAAACCCGGACTTCTCGTTTAAATACCTCCATCATAATAAACATACAAGGATATCAAGTACAAACATATAGTTTCTCATTCAAAAAAAAATGTGCTCAAACCACACAGATGCTCACACAAATACTGCATATATCACAGATTGTTAAATGTTTCCTGAAACTTCAGCCTCACATATTTTAACCTTTTGAAACCTCTGTGTCTTCACTGCAACATATAAATAAAGAATTGCATAAGATGGAAACAAAGTTTGACCTCACAGCAGAAGGTTGCAAAACTTTTACTCCTGGTGGATCCAGCAAGGCCGGGGAGGGCGAACCTGAGTTTTTAACTTTTTGATGTAGTGTCAAGTATATTCACAAAGTTTGCAGCATGGTGGGAAAAAAAAGAAACATTCCATTATGAAATATGTGCAACTTGTTTCTTAACTCAGTGATTATATGTTTGTACTGTACAGTCACACAGCAGTGAGAGGTCTGTGCACAGGCTTGTGTGTGTACTTTACTTTCTTCCTGTTTTGACAGCTCGCTCAGATGAAGGGAGGCCTGCATGCTACAGCATACTGGGCTAATGACACTCCGGGTACTCTCCTCTGTGTCAGATTAAGGTATGTTGTAATCATTTGAGTTACTTATTAGAACAAAGTAGGCGTCTTCTTTGGCCGCGAAGGAGATTTAACGTGTTTGCACATGTGCAGTGTTTAGTACATTTATATCACAGGTTTGTTGTCCTCCTCGTTGGGGTTCATTTGTGCAGGTGTGAACGCAGTAATGGCACTTAGGTGCGGATCAAAACAACCGTTTGGAGGAGGTGGACTTGGTACCGTTCCAGATGAACTCTAGAGTGATTCATTTATGGTGTGGACGTGATACGATACGAACCACGTTTGAGATTAAAACAAAAATGTCCTATAGCAACTTTGTAGCGTTTTACTTACTTTCAGAGTTTTAAATGATATGGCTTCCAGTCATTCAAGCAAACTCCTCAACATGTATAACCCCAAAAGAGCACTGAGGTCGTCTAGCCAGATGCTCTTAGTACAGTTGAGGTCAGAATCAGAATCAGAATCAGAATACTTTATTGATCCCTGGGGGAAATTATTTTTTGTTACAGTGCTCCATTTTAAACCAACATTAAGACAAGACAGACAATACGCTAACTAAGAATAGTACAATATATACATATATATACATACATACATACATACATAAGTCACTTATAAATAAATATTTGGAAAAGAAACATGTGTAGTTGTAGCAGCAAACAGTGTGTTAAGTGGATGCGTTGTACAGGGAGATGGCCACAGGCAGGAATGATTTCCTGTGTCGTTCAGTGGTGCTTTTCGGTAATCTCAGTCTCTCACTGAACGAGCTCCTGTGACTGACCAACATGTCATGGAGTGGGTGGGAGGTGTTATCCAACATTGTCTTTATCTTGGACAGCATCCGCCTCTCCGACACCACCTTGAGGGAGTCCAGCTCCATCCCCACAACATTGCTGGCCTTACGGATCAGTTTATTAAGTCTGTTGGCATCTGCGACCCTCAGCCTGCTCCCCCAGCATGCAACAGCATAGAGGATCGCACTGGCCACCACAGACTCATAGAAAATCCTCAGCATTTTCTGGCAGATGTTGAAGGACCTCAGTCGCCTCAAAAAATAGAGACGACTCTGGCCCTTCCTGTAAAGTGCTGTGGTGTTTTTAGCCCAGTCCAGTTTATTGTCAATGTGTACTCCAAGGTATTTATAGTCCTCCACAATGTCAACACTGACCCCCTGGATTGAAACAGGGGTCAAGTGTTTCCTGGTCTTCCTGAAGTCCACGATCAGTTCCTTGGTCTTTGCCACGTTGAGCTGCAGATGATTCTGCTCACACCACGTGACAAAGGAGTCGACCACAGCCCGGTACTCTGTCTCATCATCCCTGCTGATGCATCCAACCACCGCAGAGTCATCAGAAAACTTCTGAAGATGGCAGGTCTCTGTGCAGTGGCTGAAGTCTGTGGTGTAGAGGGTGAAGAGGAAGGGGGAGAGGACAGTCCCCTGTGGTGCCCCTGTGTTGCTAATCACCTTGTCAGACACACACTGTGGGAGACGTACATATTGTGGTCTTCCTGTCAGGTAATCAACAATCCAGGACACCAGAGAAGCATCCACCTGCATCGCTGCTAACTTATCACCCAGGAGGGTCGGCCTGATGGTGTTGAAAGCACTGGAAAAGTCAAAAAACATGACCCTCACAGTGCTCGCCGGCTGGTCCAGATGGGTGTAGACACGATTGAGCAGGTAGATGATGGCGTCCTCTGTTCCGAGACGAGGCTGATAAGCGAACTGAAGGGGATCCAGATGTGGTCTTACTATGGGTCGCAGCTGGTCCAGGATGAGCCTTTCCAGGGTCTTCATGATGTGGGAGGTCAGTGCCACGGGCCTGTAATCCTGGGGGCCACTGGGACGAGGCGTCTTTGGTACAGGGACGAGGCATGATGTCTTCCACATCACCGGGACCCTCTGCAGACTCAGACTCAGCATAAACAGTTTATGAAAGACTCCACACAGCTGGGGGGCACAGGCCTTGAGGACAAGGGGACTCACTCCGTCTGGTCCAGCAGACTTGCCTGAGTGAAGTCTCCTCATTTGCATCTCAACCTGGTATTGAGTGAAGGTGATGGGTGGGGGAGGGGTGTCAGGAATCTCACAGGAGGCAACATGTGAAGAGAGAGGCTGGCACAGTGGTGTGGCTCTGGATTCCAGGCTGACTGCAGGTGAGGTTGTGGGGTCTCGATTGAAGCGTAGAGGAGATTGGGCCTTTGCAGTTGTAGTGCCTAGACTCTGGACTAATTTGCCATTTTTCATGTTGGCTTTTGATTCAAGTTCAGTTTGAATACAATCAGGTTTGTTTTATGTTTGTTTTGTTTTATTTTTATGTTGAATATATTGTCATTACCTCATTATTGGCTTATTTTTGTCCTATTTTTCTGTTTTTCTGTTGTTTTTTCTTGTTCATAAATAATTTGGTCAACTTTGTTGCTTTTAAATGAGCTATAGAAATAAAATTGATATTGATACATTTGTATTCTCAGTGCGGGGTGGTACTATAGATGTACAAAGGCCTGTACGAGTTAGCAGCTATCCATGAAATGATTGTAAATTCTCCATTTTCTCACACAGAACCTTCTTGCTGTATTTGCTTTTGTCGCTCCCACGCCAGACACATCTGACCAATGAGCGGACTGAACTTTCTAATGTGATTTGTAGTGACGCATTTTGGTTCGCTTTGAGTTCCCTTTGTATTTTTCTCTGTGTGAAAAGAAACCAAACGGCAGGAAAACGCTGCAAGTTTACAAACTCCTCAACTCGTTTGGACCAGAGGACTAAAGGTGTGAAAACTGCTGACCAATTAAAACATTTTGAAAATGAATGTGATCTTAATCAAAGGAGCTTGCAAAGAAAAGCGTCTGGACTTCTTTAAGTTGCTTGAAGACGTTTCACCTCTCATCCGAGAAGCTTCTTCAGTTCTAAGGTCAAATGGTGGAGAGGGGGTCCTTTTGTCAGGGGGTACTTTTGTCCCTCTGTGGGGGTCACTCCCACTAGGTTTATATCTGGGACTCTCCACCATTTGACCTTAGAACTGAAGAAGCTTCTCGGATGAGAGGTGAAACGACTTCAAGCAACTTAAAGAAGTCCAGACGCTTTTCTTTGCAAGCTCCTTTGACTACGATGACCTGGATGACTGAGAACCTTCACAGACACAATGTGATCTTAAAGGAACAATTGTTTGTTTGTTAACCCTTTAGAGCCGATCGGAGCGGGAACGCTCTGTTTTGCGTAACTATTTTTAAATCCCGGTAGCACTGCAACCACGTAAGCTAGCGCAAAAAATTTTTTTGCATATGAAACCGGAGGAGTTGTACTTACATATTGTGCCATCAGCTTGTCCTAGGTCACGGTTTCCTTCCACATAAAGCTTTGCAAAAACTGCATAAAAAGCGCTTGCAGGAACAAAAACATAATATTCCAGAAACACGCTTTGCCGGTCCGATCAGCTGTTCAAAACACTTCCTACGTTGGAATAGACATCAGCGCAAACTTTTGCATTTCCGCCATTACCTGCCCGAAACCGGAAGTGACGTCATTTTCGCGGAAATGTAGTCTTTTTTGTGATCAGGGCCTATACTGCTCTTTTTAAAAGTTATCTTTGACTTTATGACTTTCTGTGTCGTTTCTGGGATGCTTAGGACTCATATTGCACTGCTGGAAATAGTTTATTTTGATGCATATGCTGCTTTTTTGCAAATTTGCAGTATAATATTTATTTTCGTTTTTCCTGCAGTGTATAAAAATTGGTGTATTTCAAAAATAAAACTATGAAGACACTCAAAATAAATTTCCTGTGGTGGGAAACTATTTTGTGCAACTTTTTTGTATTTACAGTTTTGAGGGATAAGACTCTTAAATTTCTCTAACTACAAATATATGTTAAAAAATCAAAAACGATTTTCAATTTTTTTGTAGTTTATTGCACTTTTTTGCAATTTATGTAATTACTATGCACTTAATGAATACATATTATTAAAATCTGGGCTATAATGGTTGTATTGATGTATAGCAACTTGAAATGCTCCCAAAAATGGCTCCACAGCATGTAAAAATATAATATAAGCTCTGGCGGACTTGGTTCTATGGTAGGTCTTAAAGGGTTAAGAGATTTACACACTGAGTTGTGAAAAATATTCTAACATATTCTAATATTGTTGTAGAAAACTCTGCTCCAAAAACAAATTTTGTGGTTAAATCCACAAAATGCTTTCTTACATATTTCCGGATGTCAGTGTGGCAGTTTCAGTTCTGGTTGGCAGAGTTGGGATCACATCTGAGGAGGCAGAGGAATCACTCCAGAGCAGAGTCTAGCCGTGTGAGGTAGTATTATTATATAATTTTTCCATATCATTGTGTATTCAGTTTGGGTGCACAATTTGAGCTCTGAGCGCACTTGTTACCAAGTGCAGTGGTTTGACTGGTCAAATCCATTTACTTATAAAAAATAAAATTTGGTTTGAAAAATAATCACAAATCTGTTCAGTGAAATACACAAAAGATTTTATGCAATTTTTCGTTTCTGACGTGTAAAGGCCTTCAGATGGCTGCCCCTCCCTGAGCCTGGTTCTGCCACAAGTGTCTTCCTGCCAAAATTGAGTTTTTCTTCCCCACTGTCACCAAGTGCTTACCTCTGCATCATTGCAGATCTTATCATTGGTCTTTACCTTACACATTATATTTTATAAATACATATAAAGCACTATGTTAATAAAACTGAACTACATTGAGTTGTTGTAATGACACAGGTATCTGTCCTGTGTCTATTGCTCATGCACATTCTCAAAATCCATGTGTGAGCTGAGCATCTGGCAAAAGGTGGCCTCCTGCACAATGATGCTGCACTATTGTATGTTGTACAGCTCCTGAGAGCCACCTACACACTGCATAACCGAGTATCAGTATAATGACCAAGCTGACTTGGATGCGACAAAGCTGCCAGCGTCAGATAAAAATGGCGGTTAAGCATCTTTGCTTTGTGCCACAACTTGATTTACCGAAGGGTAAAATCAATACAACTTGACATTACACGTAGTGTCATGGATCATGGTGGCAGGTGAAGTAACTTGCCATGCTAGTCCTCTAGGATTTCCACTCAGATATGATTTTGCTATTGAACATGTTGGCAAGGAACATAAATTCAATCAGCAACTGTAACTTAACTGCACAAACCTGGTGATATTTATAGCATCAGCTGATAAATGTGTAATCTGATACCAAATCAGCTCCCAGAGTTTGGACGAATCAGCCGACCTTATGTGACAGTATTTTGATATGTAAGAGAGCTTGGAATTCCTGCCTTGTTACTTGGCACACGGTTGTATTCTGTTTAGTGCAATTCAGTAGTATGGAGTAAGAAAAGATTTACGACAAAGTTTAAAAACCAGCTGATCACCATGTGTAAGATGTAGAGCTGAGAGCTGAAACAGCAGTGAACACAGACTGTATACTGCTCTGTTCCAACTGCTTCCCTCTCACTTGTGCCAGCTTTTTTGAAAACTAATCCAGTCTCAGCAGAGACAGATGAACAAATTTAATCTGGTATCCTGCTCCCTGTTACCCTTGGCACTGTAGATCGGGGTCACAGCGGAGGGGTGCGTGTGTGTGCGTCGCTGTAAAGGCAAACAGCACGGAAGACGACTGATGATGCTCTAAGGTGAGTGTGAGAGTAAGGAGGACTCAGGTGGTGGGCTGATGCATGATGGGAGTGACGGCAGCTCAGGTGGGACTTAATTCAGTGTCAAATGAGACGGAGCGATGGGGGAGGGGTGATATAAAGTCCTGCATCAGTACTGCAGCTGAGCCCCTCTGATACCTCTGCACATAGATCACACTGACAGGTCAGACTGAGTCTCTGTACAGCTACCAGAGAAACAAAGACATCACAACAGAGGAAAAGACTAATAGTGTAGAAGTAGTGCATAGAAATACACAGGTTTACTACACACTACCGATACACAAAGTAACAAAAGATGATGCTCATTACTGTATTTAACTAAAGACTTTAGGATTTTTCTCCCCACCGTGTAGGAAAGACAGCAGCTGCTCGCTGATGACTTCCAACAAGGCTGCTGGAGGCAGGAGGGGTTACATCAGCTGAAAGGTTTCTATTCCTGAAACTGTGTCAAAGTGACGTCGCCTCGCAAAACAAACAGCACATTAAAAACAAGCAACATTTCACATAATCCCTAATCCACTCCTTTTATTTATTTCTGCATGTGTTTGCATGTTCTTCTGCTTCTGAGGGACAATTTTAGTCCTATAGAGTGAAAACTGTCAGCTAGTCATTATTTCTTCAAGGCTTCTTTAAGTTGACAGAGGACTGTATGGTCCATTCAAGAACAGAAATAAAAATAAGTAATTTAAAAGGACAATATGTACAAATGCCGAAATTCAATTCCATACCAGGATTTATCCAAAGTCTTTACTGTGATTGAAGGATTAAGAGAATAAGGATTTCTTTTATTGCTTTAATGGTTTCGTGTCTGTTTTTGTGTTTCTGGTTGCTCATTAAAATGTATCTAAGCTTCATGTCATGATTAAAATACAAAGTGTAGCTGGTCCACTCTATTTGTTTGCCTTTAGCGCTGCTAAATGATTGTGGAGGTTCTTGTTGGTTTCTGAAATTCCCCAGAGTTGAATCAGGGGTCATGAGGGCTTAGCGAGCCCTCTGGATCATCAGCAAAAATGGACCACTCTGCTATTTTCTTTTATTTATCATAACTTTGGGTGGTTATTTTACATAAATCTGGTTCATAAAGTAAAATAAAAACCATCCACTACGGAAGCATCAACATTTATTTTCAAAAGGCCAAAACCAAAAGTTCACCATGTTCTTCTGTCCGTGATTCACACGGCCTATTGTCTGAGGTTATTTTGTAGTTACGATTACTTTTTGCTGCTTTTTGGAGATGTTTTAGTTCCAGTTTGTCATGAACTAGCTGTGTGGAGGCAGATGAGGACCCAAACGCAAAACTCACGGAGACAGGAACTGAACTCAAAATCATTGCTTTATTGCAGGCCTTACAACGAAACAGAACTAAACTGGGAATGCTAACAGAAGACCGAGGGAACACAGAAAGGCACACAGGTTCGGGGAGGAGACATTGACGACGCGACACTGAACTGAGGGAGACATGCACATAAATACACAGAGGGTTAACGAGGGAAGTGGGAGCACACGGGGACCACAGCTGACACAGATAATTTTCTTTTCAGTTTAGTTAGTGTTTATGTTCACCCTTTGTTTTGTACCTGCTCCTAAGCCACAATAAACTGGCTTGCCTTTTGTTAAGATTTAGTTTTCTCGCCTCTGTTTGAGTCTACGCAGATCACCTACTGCTGGAGCAGTCAATAAAAATAAGTGCTGTTCTTGTATGTTTGAGTAGCCATTAAGTAATGTCTGAAGATTCTTGAAATAAGATAAGATAAGACTTTATTGATCCCACGACGTTACCTCAGCTGAGGTACAGATATCAGACGGAAAAATACAAAAAATACAAATAAAGTACAAACAAATAAAAAATAAGTAAGATACTATATACAGCGGTAGCATACATGAGGGTTCTTGACTCTTATATATTCTGATATTGATGTTCAGAAATAACTTGTAAAGACTTTTCACATTTCATCAGAATCCCTTTAAAAAACCTCTAAAAACCTTAAAAGTTTGTGACCATACAAAAAGTTAATGTTGAAAGGTAAGTACTCAACAGTTAAGTAGAAATTTGTCTGAAACTTGCTGCTGAGCACTGAAAAGGAGCTCCAAGGTGAAGCTCATATTTTAGCATTCAAACATCTGAACACAGTCAACCTATAGCAGCAGGCGCCTTTGCACATTGTCTGGGCTCACCTCGAAGCTCTCACACTATCCTTTAAGTTGAAAGCAATCACTTCAAGTAGTTCAACATCTGATCCTCCTGAATCCTCCTGTGCAGGTGTTCTGGACATGAGCAGGAGTCGAGCAGTGCAGAAGTGCAGAAGATGGACAATTTCTTAAGTGACTAATCTTTACTCTGATCACATAAATATATTTCATGGTTACATCCTCTTTATTTACTTAGTTTAAAATTATCTGTACTGCCTAACATTCAAAGGTAAAAAAGATATTTTGGAAGCAGCCTTTCCTCCCAGCAGCTTGCAGCTTTATTACAGTGAACAGTTGCCTTTTCATGCAGCAGGCCAGGAATTTGATTCAAGGACACGGCTTTTCAAGGTAACCGAAAACATCACTTTTTAGCTTTCCGGACAGAGAGAGATGTCTTTCTCATGAAGGAACAGAAAGCAACACAACGGTGAGATTTATGTCTGCACTTTCTGAGCCCACAGTATCAGAGGGCCTCTCACTTCCACATCATAAGAAAGACCCTTAGACCAAGTCTCACCCTGACCCCCACACCAGGAGAAAGACAGATTTTCTTATTCTGATGAAGGAACACTTCAGGGCCTTTCAGGTTTTCTGTTCGTATGAGTGCCAGTTTTCATTTGTTGTACTCTGACACTTATGTCAGGGACTCTTTGGCTACGTTCACACTGCAGGCGAAAGCGCATCAAATCCAATTTTTTTGACCCTATGCGACCCATATCCGATCATGGTATGACAGTGTGAACGGCACAAATCCAATATTTTCAAATCCGATCTGGGTCACTTTCGTATGTGGTACTGGATCCGATACATATCCGATGTTTTAGAAAGCGACTGCTGTTTGAACGGTCATGTTGCATTAAATCCGTCTTTTACGTCACTGACACAAGACAGACGCCAATTATCAGCGCCCGAGAAGACATCGCGAACGCTTCCTGGCCACCCGTGTAGATGTCAGTGAAACTGTTGGGAAGACAACGTTGGAGAAACGTGAACATTTTATTTGTACTGTATAATCTGCAGATTCTGACAGAAATCTGCAGCTATCCTTTGAAGCACCGCTCCTCTAAAACAGCAATAAGGATCATTATTAGGTTATTTACTTTATTATGTAAATAACAAAATAACTTAAAGCAAAAATTGGGAAACGTAAAGTCCGAAGTCTTTATATCAAGGGCCATCAGTCAAACAATACTGTTTGCTCTGGGTCTAAACAGAGCGCGTTGTGTGTGACATCTTCTTTTGCGCATGCGGGCCACTTTGAGCGTTCACACTAGAGCGCGTTTGCTGTCGCATTTTATTTGTAGTGTGAACAAGCAGACAAAAAAATCTGATTTGATCAAAAAATCGGAATTGAGCATTAAGACCTGCAGTGTGAACGTAGCCTTAGAGACACAAATGCTTCCTGTTTAACATCTGCATTTTTCTCTCTCATCACACAGACGGTACACTTAAGGCCTTTACACCGAGCGCTTTGTGAAAACAAATCCAGACTTTTTGGATGTGAACTTGTGTAACATTGTCTTTTGTCTAATAATGAATAAATAATAAAAAGAAAAAATTCCATCTATCCATCCTCTTCTGCTTATCCTATCAGGGTCACGGGGGGCTGGAGCCTAACCCAGAGCTATCATAGGTCGAGAGGCGGGGTGCACCCTGGTCACCACTCTGTCGCAGAGAAATAGTCAACCCTTCTCACTCACATTCACACCTATGGGCAATAATCTTTTCAGAAATCCCTTTGTGTGTTTGCACACACCTCCCCAGTGCCACCGATATTTTGTAGATGGGCGCTCTTCTGGCAGCCTAGATCTCATCCCAGCTTTTTATGTGTCCTGGTAGAACTTTGCAGAAGTTCATAAGAATTTGGTAAATGACATGTAAATCATGTTGTGCTTGAAGTAATCTGACAGAGTTGAAAATGGTGTAAATTTCACTGGTATTTGGGATGATTCCACTCTCCTCATGGGCAGGAATTACTGGGATGTCCTCAGGTGATCATCTAGGTATTTTCTGGTAAGGAGAAAGGAGAAAGGAAAGGAGATGTTTTACTTCACGCTTCTGCTTCAGTGCCGACCTCTGCCTGCCTCACCACCCCAACATTACACGGCCATGCTCCACCAACATTTGAAACATGACCGCCACCGGCTGAGACAACCTGCTGCTGCTTGCCTCATCCTAGCAGTTCCAGCTCTCTAGGAAGCTGCACAACACCGACTGGTGACACGACAGTGAAAGGTCCAACTAAAACCAACCAGCCTGCCACAGTGAAGCATTGGGCAAACAAACATAACCATCTTTGGATCGATGATGTTGGCAGACTGAACTAATTCTAATTGAATCTTAGAGAAGATCCCTTTGTACTTGTTCATTTTCATCATTTTCATCCACAGGCTGGTATTGTAAATTCTGACCCTGTTCTCCGGAGAGCCTTTATAAAGTCCTGATGTGGTTTGCATTGCTTTCACCTACAGGATGGAGACCTCTGAATCAGTAAAAATAAATATGGCACAACTGTGTAGTAATCACTGTGCTGCTGTAGCTTTTATGGGTGCTCATAATATTCTGACTGTCTGATTAACCTTATATTCACTCCTCCCAGCTGCTTGGTTCCTTTCCAGTCTCACAAGGTTTTGTGAAGCCTGTACATGAGTTGAAAGTGAACTATAGAGTGATGTATGGAAAGAAAGGGAATGTGTGTGGCAGTCTGACTGATGGTGCAGCCATGCAGTAAATGATGTTGGTTTAAGGCATCATACCAGGGTAGATTGCCACCTCCTCAAGCCAACACACACACACATCCACACACACACAGTCAAACTTAATACACAGCCGCCTCTTAATGATAATGCTCTTTAAATGGCTTTATTGATTTTAATGTAGCCTACCACACATATATTTTATGAAAGTCAATACGATAAGAAGGCCACCTCCCTAATGTAAATAGCTGGTTGGAAGTCTATTAGAATGGTTATCGATGGAGGAGTGGTAATTACCTGCTGCTGCACCATACCCACTCGCTCTTTATCCAGCCGTGTCTCAGCCTGACACTTTAAAACCACTATGGAGCTGAATATCAGGGGGAAGCTGGTGAATATGCAATGCAAATCACTGCCCACAGAGTCCATGTGCTTTTGATCAATATGGTGACTTTGGACTGCAAGTAGTTGGACTGCAGTTTCTAATGGAGCGAGGCATCTTTCCAGTACCTGAAGGTAAGAAGAATATGTTTATGCAGTCACTTAAGCTGATTTTCCTCCCATTTAATTTTTCTGCTTCACCTTCATGGCTGCTGAGAATGATTCTTTTACTACCAGTATCGCTTAGAGCCAGATATTCATCCATTTAGAACCACATATCCAGGTTCATGTCAGGCACCGTCTGTTTTTCTATGTTTCACAGTTCCCTCCTCTTCCTCATTTCCACTTCTTATACTTTCATGAGTGCTTGCCCTTCCTGTTTTTGTTTTCCCTCTCATACTCTGATTGTCTTCACCTGTCTCGTCTTCACCTGAATCTGCTTTAATTATCATCTTGTTCCCACCTGTGCCTCGTCTTCCATGCAGTCCTCTGTGTATGTAGAGCATTGTCTTTTCCCTGGCCTGATTCATGCTCATTCTCCATGTGTATCCTTCTCTCTCAGGTATCTTGTGATCAGTTTTACAGTTTTATATTTGTGGACTCTTTAACAGCCAATAAGGGGCTCATCTCTGTGTCCTGCTGGAGTCTCTTTCAGCTGCATGTCCCCAAAACCCCTCATCTAGTAGATGATGTGGTCACATACTGGCTCTGCTTTGAGCTCTTGCAGAATGACTAAACTACTCACCCCATCCCTAAAGTTAAGTCACTCCTTAAAGGAAGCCCAGTTCTGACACTCATATGCACATATGTCTATTTTTATTTTGATCACTACTCACAACTCATGACCATGAGTGAGGGTGGGAACTTGTAAAAAATTTGTTCTTAAAAAATGTCTTTTTCCTTGGAAGTTGTACGTCTAACTGCCACTTTGCTGTTTTGGACCATCCACAGATTTTAGGTCTTTCTCTGAGTGCCCTTTCTAACTTATGTCTCTGCTACAACTACTCCAGCTGCCATTGCAACAAATACCATGGCTAAAATGCCTAACACAGAGAAACAGACGTTATTAGGACCAAACAGCTATTACAGTTTTTTACAGTCGCTAACAAGCGCCTACCCATACTTCAGATACTTTTTCTAAACTCTTAACACAGACCCACACCTACAAAACACAATTGGCCAAATGGATAATATCCTTCCCAAAAATACACTTTGTTAAATATATACTAACTCCTCATTTCAAAATTAGAACACATCTTTCTCTGCACACACTAACTGTACAAAAACACTATAAATCTGACTCAAAATGAAATTAGTCTGTCAAAGAATAACACTTGTTTTCACTTCACAAGGTACATGCAGTCAATCAAAGTACACCAGGTTTCAAAATACTGGCTATTATTGACATTACAAAAACTGCATAGACTTTTATGTTTCAGTTTCACAGGTATTTGCATGCGAAACATGCAATCCACCATATTGACACCAGAAATGTCTTGGTTGGTAACTGTATGTCCACATGTACAGTAATGTTCACATTCAAAAGCATTCCAGTAAAAAGCAAACAAGTTTTTGTTTCTTTACTGTTTACCACAGGAGGTACAGTAGAAACACGGTATGATAGGACAGAGAAAGTTTTACAGTATTGCTTACAGTGAACAAAATATCCATGAAACACACAAGAGCATTCTGAACAAAAAAACAACAGCAAAAAGCCAAGATCAAAAGGGGGGGAGGGGGGCTAAAAAAAGGCAAAAAAGTTGCATCTAATCTCTGCGATCTTCAGGGTTAGGCCACATGTTTTCATCAACATCACATCTGATGTCAGCCAAGTCGATGCACCTGGGATAAAACCGCCTGGTATGTCGGATCCACCCTTGGCAATCGTCGACTGTGATGTCCCTGGAGCCAGCATCCATGGCTTCAAGGAGGGACATCTGGTCATGTGGCTGATGGTCATAAACCTTCCACCGCCATGCAGAAAAGAACTCCTCTATGGGGTTGAGGAAAGGTGAATAGGGTGGAAGGAAGAGACTCACCAGTCTTGGGTGGACTTCAAACCATGTTGTTATTGCTTGCGAGTGATGGAAAGCCACATTGTCCCAGGTAATTACAAAGGTCCTCATGTTTTCACCCTCCTGACCCTGCTCTGGAACCAGGCGCTGGTAGAGATCATTGAGAAAGGCAAGCAAGCGCTCTGTATTATAGGGTCCAACCTGACATTTGTGAAGGAGTAATCCTGCATTTGCAATTGCTGCACACATGGTAATGTTTGCCCCTCTCTGTCCTGGCACATCAACTGTGGCCCTTTTTCCAATTACATTCTGTCCACGTCGACGCCTTTTGGCCAGATTGAATCCTGCCTCATCGATGTATATGAATTCATGAGGGGCCTGGTTGGCCTCCAATTCCATAACTCTCTGAAACAAAGTTTATGTAAGTCATGTTAGTACTGTATACCATACTGTACTGTAACCTAGTATTGTGTAGGTTACCTACTTGCAAAGTGCAAAGCTTATAGAACTGGACATTGGATTGAATATACACTGTACCTGGACATATTGTCGTCGTAGCTCCTTGACCCTCTCACTGTTCCTCTCAAAGGGAACAGTGTAGAGCTGCTTCATCCGCACTCTATGTTTGGACAATGTCCGCGAAATGGTTGTGAGGCTGATTCTATCGATATTGTCGAATATCTCATGGTCCGCCACAATTCTGGTTTGTATTTCACGCAGTTTTATTGCATTATTTGCAGTAACCATTTCCACAATGGCAAGCTCCTGATCATTACTGAGGAGCTTTCCTCTTCCCCCAGAGGGTGGAAGACGTTGCATTCTTTAGAAAGACAGACAATTCAACATATGCATTACTGTATGACCATATTGACATGTCAAGTGAGAATAGGAACAATCCATGTAAAATGCAATACTTACCTGTTGGTTTGTTGAAAGGTGCGTATAATGGAGGCAACCGTTGACCGCCTCAAATTGGGCTGCACTCTTTCACCAGCCTCTCTTAGTGAAAGACCATGGTTGATTACATGGTCAATGATAGTGGCACGGATTTCATCACTGACTACTGTTCTTGCAGCCCTTGGAATGCCACCACCACGCATTCTTACACCTATACCTTGCCCTCTCCTTGGGCCTGCTCTTCTCTCTGGGCCCCTTGCTCTTACTCCTCCTCGACCAGACATTACAGTGTTTGTCTTTTTTTTGTTTCCAAAAACATCACTCCTCAAGGTCTTGCCTTATAAACCCCACTGAGTCTAAGCCAGAATGGAAGAAGCTGTGGTTGGCCCAATTTACCCAACATAAATCAGCTGTGTGTCAATTATTCAATTGTTTGTTTGTTTACAGCTGAGATATATTTTTGATATTGATATTGTTTTTGTACTGATATCATTGCAGGGGCAGAGGTTTTTATACTGTATCTACGGTTTGGAATATTGTTTTTGCTATTGTGGGATGTTGTGTGTTAACATTCGTAGATACTACAAGAACAGTCCATAGTTTTGTTGGGAGGTATAACTTGTCTGTTAAGAAAATGTAAGCATTGTGGAAATATGTTCACTTACTGCATATTGGGTGAACACGACATGAAATGTGTGAATGGTATGGCCACAACAGACCGATCCTGTGCTAATTGTGTTTAGAGTTTTGCAAATGTGACAACTGTTTGGACAAACGCTTGTTAGCGACTGTAAAAAACTGTAATATGAAGCATCTCCATTACTCCTAAAGTGTTGGATGGCGGGTTTAAGGTACACCAGGTCATGACATTAGGAAGGCCAGGGTGTCAGGTGTAGCTTATGTTTAGTTCGAAGAGTTACGAGTGTGAAAGGGTGTATTTTAACTCAAACCAGAGCTTTCATCATATCAGATTTTTACTAAAAGCATGTATTTGTTCTTTATTGCGACCGTCAAACACACTGCAGCAGAAAGGAATGAAATCCAGATCTATAGATAAAGGTATGAAGTTTTTGCCTTCTTTCTTGCCTGTCTTCAAATGAGCTTTATTAATATAGTAGCACTTTTTCAGTTTTCCTGTTCAAAGTGCTTAAAGAACAGTATCTTTAATGCTTTTACACTTCCACATGGCTGATTTGTCTGCTGCTAGGAGACTTGTCCTTAACCTTCCTGCCTTCTTGGGACCTTTTTGTGCCACTGCTATGTGTTAAATGGCTGCCATTTCCACTGTGTTCAGTGGAATATAACCAAACTTGCCACAGGATAGTTTTTACCTGTCAATGTTAATATTCCAGTGTGAATTCCTTAAATCAGCCTAAAATGGCTGAGCAGCAGAAATCCCCACACCCATCACCCTGGGGACCATTTTCTGCCCATTGACTTCCATTATAAACGCTATTTTTCAACCCCAAATTATCATCATATGATTTTATTTTTTCTTCTTTTCTTGGATGTCAATGAAGACTCAGGGCCTTGAAGTTTTAATTTTTAAATTGCAAAAAAAATGCAAAAAAAATAATGGCAGGTCAAAATGTATGTTGGTGCCAATCTTTGGTCCATCTAAAGGCCTACTTATAATGACAATCACATATTACTTCAACTGGTTTTTTGTGGAAATATTTAGTTTCGTTTTTTGGTTTTTGGGGCTTATAACACAGGGCGCTCATGTAATAACACTGGGATTTGAAGGGTTAAAACAACGAAAATATAATTAAAACTTTACATGAATATTTCAGGGAGAAGTAGTTTTACAAGGTTGGCTAATTTAAAGTGGAATAAAATATGGATATATGGTCTTTTTATGGCGTGGCTGAGAATGGTCCCTAGGGTGATGGGTGTGAGTTTTTTAAAGGATGGCAGGAGGGTTAAACTGGGAAACCCTGGGTTAGGTTACTGAGTCGATGCCACTCTCAGGTGACTACTTTGTCTGATGATGGGTAAATGACGTCAGATAAGGTGAAGATGTCATGAGCATTTTGATCGTGCCTCGTCGTGCAGGCCTCTGCAGGCTGCTAAACCTGTGATTAAAGCAACCGCTTTAAAATATGTGATTTATTTGGGAAAAATCATCATGCAAATTCTGACCCCGAGTCTGGATGCAATTCTTAATATGCTTAGGTTTAGCACTGCAACAACAGTTCTTCTCCTGCTCCTGCTTTTGTCTCTGCTGGTGTTCTACTATTCTGCAGTTGTGAGTACACTGGAGTGAAAGTTTTGACTTCAGATTTCTACGTGAGGAGCATCTCCATTTGCATGAAAAAGAAAAAAAAAGACTTTCATGCATCCGATTCATTCATTCTCTCCCCCTCTCTCCCTCGTTTTTCAGTCCTCCCCCTCTTTTTTCCTCCCTCCCAGCTCCACGACTGGGTGACGCCGCTTAATTGGCGACGACACCGAAACATGTCATGTCCTGCTCTGCAGCCTCCTCTGCATAATTAAAACAAGAGCAACACTTCATCTCCACTGCAGCGGGAGGCAGATGAGAGCGAGGGCGAGACATACTGGCGGTGAGATTAGAGAGAGAAAGAGGGAGAGAGAAAGGGAGAGAGGTGAAAGAGTCTTCTGTTATTTCTCTTCTTAAAACCTATTTTTATAGACCAGCTTTTATGTGATGGCTTTTATCCCATTATTTTTACAAATATATTATTTTTACCCTCTGTGTCTGTCCTTTTATCTTCAGCTCCCTTTTTTACTTTTTAATTTATTTCCACTTTGATGTTTGAATTTATGTCATTGTTAAATCGCTTTGACAACTGTCCTCATGCAAGCGCTCCATAAATTACATTTAATATTAAAGGGGAGAAGGGCTGATGTATGGATGCACACCGAACGGCCGAGCTTGAGAGGGCTCGGCAAGAAACAGAGGGGTTGTCGTGGCAACAACAGAGCTGGAGTGGATGACCTGTTCTTCTGAGGATGCTCAAACCGAACCTGCCTCTGTCACTCCAACTGTTACCAGAGCATTCTGTGAAAATGAAGAAGGTGAAAAATTATTTCAACACGCTGTCGAGTGACTCTTTTGACTGAGGCTGGGAAGGTATATTCAATTCAATTTCACTTACACAGAGCCGGTTCACAACAACAGTTCTCTGAAGGTGCTTTATATTTTATACCAAGCACCTGGCGCTAGTGTGGAGGAAGAAGTCCCTTTTAAGACCAGCACCAGGCTCAGGCAGGGGTACGGCCATCAGGGGTGAGGGTAAACAGAAAAAAAACCACATGATTGTGAGGAGAGAAAAATGGACCTGGAAGAGAAGTGACCTTGTGAAAGGTCAAAATGATGGGTCAGGGTCACCTGGTTTGCTCTAACTGTAAGATGTTGTGTACAAAACATTTGTTTCTATAAGAAATGTTTCATTTGTTGTGTTGTCCCATAAAATGTGTTTAAATATTATGAAGGATGATGTTTCCAGTATGAAAGCAAGAACCCCCAGACAGCAGATACTCACATAGATGGATTACCACATGAGCAAAGTGGGCATGTTGCCTGAGGGAAGGTCCGTGATTGATTTTAACATATTGAAGTAAGGGAATTTTGGAAAATATACTATTATTATTGTAAAAGTGTTATTTACAATCTGCTGGTCAACATGGAGAAAGCATAGATAGTCTGTTGAAGAAAGGCGAGCTGATGGTTCTGTCATCATTGCTGCTGCAGCTCTGCCTTGGTGCAGGGCCTGGATGCTGAAGCTGCTCAGCCAGTTTGAAGGTGATATTGGTGGAGAAGCCGTACAAACACTACCAGACCGAGCTCAGAGGAAAGTTGGATGTACAGGAAAAAAATGTTTGATTGTTGAATATATTCTGCATTTTTGTCACATACACTACCAGTCAAAAGTTTGGACGCATCTTCTCGTTTAATGGTTCTTTATTTTCACGACTGTTTACATTGTAGATTCTGCTGGTTCAGTGTGCCTTCAGACTTTAATCTGTGATTTATTTAAATAAACTGTGTGTTGGAGTCCTTAGGATGTGTATATATGTAGTGCTGTACTTGTCAGGTAGGTAATGCAACAGAATAAGTAATTTAAATGTTAACATGCTAAGTTGATTTGTGTGAGAGCACATGCAGTGTGTTTCCAGGTAGGCCACAATGGCAAAATGTTCCTGATGGTTTTCTGTTTGTGATTCTGCATTGGTTTTGGAACAATCACGAATAATGCACAAGTTTTATTGTAAAGTCTGTGAGGCAGGATCTGCATCTTCATCTGTCTTGTCTGCCCATTTTGGTTTCTTGAATTCTTAAATATAAGGTCATTATGAGCCCACAGCTCTACTTTTTTGTTGTTGTTGCCTCAAGACTCCCCAGAAGGATAATCCAGCTACGGATATAATTTATACTGTATAACACTATTGTTAATCACTATTAATAATACTGAACCGGAGGTAGTAAATCCATTTAAGCACAATAGAGGGAATAAACAAGTAAATAAATGAGCCTCAGCTGAGTAAATCAGTGACTAATGTGAAGCAGGGGTGGGGATTGTTTCTGCAGTCTTTCCATCACCACCTGAGCTCTCTCCTCGCAGCGTGGCAGCTCGGCGTGTAACACACACGTACACCTTAATGCTGCACCTCAGTGCCTTCTGCAGCTGTTTGACCTGCAGCTGTAAAATGTAACTTTGGTGGTTTTTTTGTTCTTTTTCTTACTGCAGCTATCATGAGGCTCCATGTCACCGCACTCATAATCCAAACATCACTTCTGCATCTGAGATTTCATTCTGTTTGTGTGACCGCGACTAAAAACTTTGCAGTGAGCAAAGTCGCCCCATTAAATCTGCAGGTAAACAAAACTGTTCTGCTGGCAAGGGGATTTTAAATGACAGGTGAGGTTACTCAGGTGGCTCCTTTTTGTTTTTTATTGGGGGTTTTTCTGGTCACCTTCCTCCTGCAGGATAATTGTTTGTTCACTTGTGATTCCCTCTAATTATTTTACTCTAATTATATATTTGCCAGTGTTGTTTTTTTTATGTCATTAGAACTGAGGATGGTCTTTGATATTGGACACTTTTCGTTATGTTTTAATAATTGTAATTACAGCATACCTACTGTTTGAGTCTTTCCTTGTTGTGTTTTGTCAAACACATTTTATCATTAATTAATTTCAAAAAGCTCAGAAACTTTCAGCAGGTTAAACAGTAAATGTTCATATTCTAGGTTTTGACAGCTTGATCTAGGGTGCATCATCAACCTGCAGCACAGCAGCTAAAACTGGAACTGGGACCAATACTGCTTCACCACAAACTGTCAAGAGAGGCAAAGAAGACAGGAAGAGAAGAAGGGAATCAATTCCCAGTGTGTTTGACAGACAATGATTTAAACAGTGCTTAGTATTATTGATTGATTACAAGGCTGATAGTCACTGTTAAGGATGACAGTTCGTGATTGAAAACGAATTTGAGGAACGAAGAAAAAGCATTTATGTCAGAGCCTTTTGATTTTGATAAAGGTGGATGCTGATCTGAGAACATCCACATGGGAAGCTTAACATGTGATCTTACATTTTCAAACATTAACATGGCTTTGGTGGTCCAAAGGTGCTTCACAGCTCTAAGTTGAGGCTCATGTTTACATGTTGCGTGCGTCCCGTAGCTGTGTACAGAGGGCAGTGTCAAAGACGCAAGGAAGTCTTGTCCTATTCTTGTTTGTGTTGTGCTGTTGTTGGTCTTGGAGTTTTTCCTATCTTGTAGAAAAGACAAGTTATTATACACCCAGAATTAAAAACTGACCACTACAGGTACACTACTTTTTTTCTTTTGTATAATCTTCCTCTTGTGGTCAACTCTGCTATTGCCACCATTCCCATTTAGGTTAGCTTTTCAACCAATAAGCATTTGATGTATGCATAACATATTTTCTTTCTCCATTGTCTTTGCGTAGGTTGAATTCCCATAATCCTCCTCTGTATGTAGCCAAAGAGCTACACAAGCAAACACCATCCAGGGAATACAAATCTTGCATAACACAGTTAAGCTCTGAAAAGGGTTTCATACTGTAGCAACAAACTCTACAAACTGAGTTATGTTAGTGCAGTCTATTTGTCATATGCCTTCTGAGATGATGCTCCTGCGGTTGTTTAAGGGTTTGATTAATCTCTATAAACAGATGTCTGCATCTGAATATGAAAGGAAAGGAAAAAGATTGATTTGATAACAGTGGATGCTGGCAGCAGCCTGCTCAATTTTCTGATCTGTGAAGATCAAAATGTATGGACTTAAACTTTCAGCCACTGACACAGTCTCAGTAGTCCACAGGTACCTCATGGGTATCATGTTTCCTTTAGCAGTTCACTTGTAGTGCGAGTTCTAATGACACATCATGTTTGAACAAACTCTGGTTGTGGGTAATGCTACAGCAGAGATCCAAAAGTTTCTGGCACAACTTCACCTACTTCCAAGGTGCGTGGAGAGGGTCAAAGATCTGGTGCAACACTTGAAACACTAGGGAGCAACTTTATTATTATTACTTTATATGCTTGTTTACATTATTGTATTTTGCACAACTCTGTTGCTTGTGAAGCTCGCACACAAGAATTTCACTCACATGTGCTGTACCACTGTACCTGCACATGTGATGTGACAATAAAAGTGATTTGATTTGATTATTAGGAGACCAACGTGTTTCGACTTGTGGCCTTAATGTTACAGCCACACTAAGAAAATCAGAAGTTGAGGACCGGAGATTCACCCAAATTATTGTGCAATTAACTTGTGTTCTTGTTGCTCTTGAAACAGTTGTTTCAAAGATATGGACCAGGTCTACAACAATGGCAGTCAAAGTCAGTTCCTGTCTTCAAAGCTACTTTGGAGCATCAGAACTGAATGAGGTCCCCTTGTTGAATTCAGGGTTACATCCAATCCCAGCTGCTGTGGGGGGGAGAGGTGAGGTAACACAGAGACAGACAACTATTCACACTCACACTGACACGTATGGGCAATTTACAACCACAAATCGGCCTAACCCCACTAACTACATGTTGTTGGACTGTGGAAGCCAGAGTACCAAACGAGTCGTGTTCATTGGCTCAGACTGACTCAGGGTGCGTTCACACCGAACGCGATAGACGCGACCAGAGGTTCAGGTTTACATGTAAAGTCAATGTAGGAGCGAGAAGCCGATATGCGCCACGAAAACGCTTTTCTGCCGGATTCGCGCAACCAAGTAGCCCGACTGACGCGTTTGAAGCGCAAAGTAAAATACACGCTGCAGTTTGTGTGGTGCATTTTGTGCATTCGCGCTTATCGCATCTACCGCTCGAGTTGGAAAAATCTGAACTCCAGCCTCAAGTCATGCTGCGACAACCAATCAGGAGCCTGGTGACGTGATGCTCTGACCTAGTTCAAAGGGGCAGGTCCAGCCAAAGCCATTCATTCTAGCAATCAGTAGTTTTCTGATGAGGCAGCAGGCTCTCCAGGGCAGAAACAATGTTCTTATTTTTCTCCTCCTTCTCCCTGAGGCTCTTCCACTTTAAGCTGGATCCTTTTTATTCCTGTCTCTCTGTAAATAGTTATATTTTATATATTTATGTTTAATGTTTTTCAGTTTGAGCATTTTAATATTATTGCAAATAAATTTTTTTAATGAGTAATGTGTAAACCGTCCTTTATGCTGCTGCTCTGCTCTCCACAGTGAATAGAGAAGGGAGACTCTCTCTTCAAACGCTAGATCGACAGATGCCGTCTTGCAAACGTCTGGCACTACTTCCTCCCACATTTCCGCTTCACACACGTGAAAATTGCATGTTTTAAAGCGCGATCAGTTCGCTTTGGACGCACTTCGAGGTGCGAATGTGCAGGCGACCAGCTAGGGGCATCTGGTGCTTTTTGGTCGTGTCTATCGCGTTCGGTGTGAATGCACCGTCAGACTGATCACAATAAATTGACAGTCTGGGTTTATCAGTTAGATGACAATTATTTGCAAACCTTCACCAATCTGTCTGAAAATGATAGCAGTCACGCTTGATCGCCTTACGATTGAAAGAGGTTGAGTCTATGACCAGCTGGTTGCTGCAACTACTTCCAATCATGTGGGACAATAAAAAAAAATCTATGCAACCGCTGATTGTTTTGGTTTGTTTGCTTTAGCTTGTTTGTTTTTTTTAATAGTCACCATCATATTTTTACTCCAGTAAACATAAACAGCTGTGCAGAGAACCAAAAAGGAAGTGCAGAGTCAGAGATGGAGATTTTGTTTTTCTGCATTAATTCCAGCAGTGAGTAGCTAAGAGAACAGGAAGTCTTGGCCCAGATATCCACTGGCTACACTGGAAGAACAGAAAAATTGTACCCCCAGAGGTTATGTCAGCAGACTAAGTGATGGCTGTAATGCTGCAGGGCACCAGCAGCTCTGGTAGCAGCTGTGAAGGTTTTCATAGATTCCAAATTGAATCAGACACGATCCATTTGAATAAACTGACCTCTTAGGTTTTCTTTTTCTTAAACTTCTTAAGCTTCTGGTTCAGCACAAATATTTTGTTCAAAATTTGTTTCCCTCGAGTGTATGTTGCGTCTCTTTACTACTACTTTCTTTCATTGGCGCCAATCCTCTACTTGTTCATGTGCTACAGATATTGATATCGTACAGATATTGTACTAGATACTGTTATTTAAAGGACACCTGGGTCGCACAGGATGCATTTTATAATCCTTCAAATGCAAACAAGTAGCACTTTACCCCTCCTCTAAGATTTCAGCCAGTTTTATCATGTTCAGTCACTTATCAGAGCTCAGAAGTTGGGGGTTGAAAAGCTTGAAGGAGGTTTGACTTCAATTGTGTCTTCACCTCTAAGATACAAGCGTCTGGATGAGGATAGCATGGGATTAGCATTAGTGGATTCAGAAGGAACAGAAGGGTTGAAATTGAGGAGATTTTCTCCCTTCTGTTTGGTCCTCTTGACTAAAACCCCCCTGATGTCTGACCCTCAGCGTGAAGCCCCCCGTTCCCCCGGCAGGACTTCCACTGCAGTGTCCTCGTTTCACAGTGGAGGAGGATGAGAGCTCCCTGAATGCTTTTTTCTTCATCCTCTCTTCTCCTCATGGCCTCAGCACTGTGTTTAATACACAGGGTTGACTTTGATAAAGCGCGCTGAGGAAACAGGCTCTATAACAGAGCTCGATTCATGATCTGCCTATTCAGCAAAAGATGCAGGGTGGGCCTGAAGAGGGAGGTGGAGGGAGTGAGGAAAAAATAGACGAAAAGAAGAAAAAGGGAGAACAGTTTGCGAGATGGAGAAAACCCTTTCAGCCCTGCCATGTTCCACATCTCAAAGATGAGCTCCTGGAGGAGTGGCGAGGTGGCTCATCTGGACTTGTGGGTGGAGCTATTTAGTTTTAACACTGTCACTGATGCACAATAGCAACAGTGATAGGCAAACTAATAAGTCTGTTTAAAGACAAAAATATGATTAATATCATTTAACACACTGCAGAGCTGTCTGCTCTGCTGTGAGTCAGTTTCATACCAGTATAGTGAGGCTAATAACTCTAAAGCATAAGGAAATATTAAAAGTAATCATTTATTATGCACAAAGCAATCTTTTTAATAATTACATCAATGGGGAATTCATTTAAAGTACAACATAGCTTGTATGCTAAACCATGCTAGCTACACATAAAATTTCTTTAGAGTAGTTTTGCACAATTCATTGGGCCTTAGATCATCTTCTGTCTGAAACAAGCTGTTTTAATTCAACTGACCCTTACTTGTCCCTTGTAAACAGAAGGCTTGAACAGCAGGTTGGAGGCATGTCTGAGATGATCACATGATCACATTAAGGATGTCCCATCTCCATGACATGACCAACAGTAGCTGGAAAGTGTTTTAGTCTGAAGTCTGGCCTAATGGATCACGGGATAACTTACAATGATATTATTATTAGAAACTCAGGCCATGTTCCATATAGGTGCGTTTTCAGAAGCTCGGATCAAATGTTTTTCATTTAGCTCCTTTTATAATGCAAACCATTATTGTTACCATACAACAGTCCTGCTTACTGATTTGCAAAATTGAGCTCAATGATCCAGGGCATCGATCTTCATTCAGACTTGAAGTGTATTTTATATACTTTTATAATTTATTATTCCCTCTCGAAGGGATTTTTTTAAAAGGTTGGTAAAATTTTCATCTGCATCGGCTCTACATGTGGAAAACATTTTTTTATACTATAATTAAGGAATTCCCCCTTCTTTGTATCGCCACAATCATTTTTCGCTCTCATCTCTGTACCATCATATTTTTCTCTTTATTATTTATTACTTCTTCTTTTTTCTCTGACATTTCTTTGTTTAAGTCTCAATATCTTTTGTGAAGCAGTTTGAATTAAAGCGTGTATGAAATGTGCTGTGTAAATAAAGTTACCGTGTCCTGCTGATGGAATGAGCACTGGGAGGTTTTTTTATTGCCTCTTCTTTGTATGTTTTCATCTCTTTCTCTTGTTCATTTCATCTTCTTTTGTCCTGGACACAGTGGATTTTGTGGTTGTATTGTCTTGTGTATTGCCCCTCATTTACCATATTTCTAATTATATTCAATTTTAGCCTTTTATTATTTTCCTGCTGCAGTGACACCATCTCCCTGCGGGGATCAATAAATTTTCATCTAATCTGAACCTGATGAAATTGTGTCACACTCAGTGAGGAGCTCTCGTTGCTTTATTTAGTGCAGATTTTAAATTGAGTTTGGCGCTGTGATCCTGCTGCTTTGATATTAAGACTGATGGACTTTTTTCAAAGATCTGACTTTGACCTTTTTGAAGAAAATATTTGTTGTTGGTGCACCTGTGCAGCAGGTCTTTCCACCCAATTCGCACTTTCAATGCTAAATGTTGAGCTTTGTGTTGCATATTAAATTACGTTGTGATTTCCCCTTCCTTTAAAAAGAAAACAGAGCCGATCATTTTCTATGAAAATAAATCCTGTTAAAAAAGGGACTAGATGTCTGAACTGGATTAAATTAGATTCCAGAGCACTAAAGCAGAAGCCCGCAGAAAGAAAACATGTGGGGATGAGCTGCCTGTATCCACAAATTACACATTATTTGCAAAGTATGACTTTTAAATATGAAATATTTTTCCCTTCTGTTTTTTGCAATTATATATATAAAAAAACAAACTCTTTTTAGACTTTGCAGAAAGTTGTTGTGTGACACCTAACCATGCATCCTGCGTCATTGCAGGGGCCCCGCATAAACCCAGACCACCCTCTCTCCAGCCATCTCCTTCAGCTTTTCTGGGAGAACGTCAAGATGATCCCAGGCCAGTCGAGAGATATAACCTCTCCAGCATGTCATCGATCGAGTAAATGCAAACCAGTACAAAACACAAAGGGGACAAAGACCTCAGGTCAATGACACCTTATGTGTAACAGCAAGACAGAGGTGGCATCTCACGGACGTCCTCAGAATTCACCCTCTGTAGATCACAACAGTTCACTGTGAATTTCATTGTAAAAAAAACTCTTCACAATACACAGTATGTTAGTGTGTAGCATAATATGCATGTGTGCATATATAACAGTGATGCTATGGCAACCACGAAAAACCCCACATTAACACCATGTTAATGAGTTACAGCCCAAGAACTGAGAAATAAAACCCATAATGAGGTGAAGTATGATATGAAAAATACATTAAAAGCTGAATAAATGAAGACACAAAGAGAAGCGTGTATGTGTGAAAAAGCACATCCACCACAGCTCCTCGCTGTGTGATGTCCCACAATTCCTCGCGGCAGCAGCAGCAGCGGCTGATGATGATGGCGATATTAAGGAGGAAATGTTGTGGGGGGACTTCATTGCCATATTCTACATTTTGTGTAATAGAATGTAACTAGCATCATTATTTTTTCATCACAGCCCTCCCACAACTGCCTTCCACATCTAGGAACATACTTTCCTCCTCGCTCCATCCCTCACTCTCTCGCACTGCTCCGTCATCACACAGCGAGTCAATTAAAGAGCACGAGATAAAATGGAATGGTGGAAGGGAAAAAAGGAAGGGGTTGTGGCGGCTTGCTTGTGGCGGCTGCAGCTTCTGAGGCTCCACTGCTACACTTGAGGGCGACATCTTGGATTTGGCGATGATAACAAAAAGGATGACAGAAGTGAGCAAAAGCCAAAAGCGTGTCAGGATTGAAGTTAAAGCGTCTCTAGAAACAGGAACTTTTCTTCTGGTCCACAGGGTGGAGTGAAATGTTGCTCTCTGTTTTTGGCTGAAGCAGCTACAAACGTGACAGCCAAATGTTCTTTCGCCACTGCTCATCAAACGACGGCCATCATGCAAATCAGCTCTGTAGCCTTTAAAGATGTTTTATATACGTCTATTTTAAGACCTCTCACAGTGTCCGTGTGATGATGAAAACGGCCGAGTGCTAACAAAGAGCAGGAGGGGAGGAAACAAGTGAAAACTGCTAATAAGGTTACAAATAAACAAAACTCCTCGATGAAGACATTCGCCATCATGACAAATCATATGTGACTAACAGGAGGAAATGACCATCTGCTGCTTATGTACTGTTTTCTGCAAATAAACAAAAGTCCAGTTACACTTTAGTATATTGTATCTTTCCCAGGAAGTGCAGATGGCAGTTAAATATGCTACAAAGCACATCTCTTTACATGTGGTCGATTCAGTTAAAAAATACATCATATGTGAACATGTCAGTTTTAACCTTTCAGGCTATTTTGCATTAACGTTCACTCACAGTTTTATGCCTGTCTATATTCTGAAGGTTTTTATTAAAATACCATTTAGAATGTGATTTACAGAAAATTGTAGATTTATGAAGCAATAAAATAAACCTTCCATTTTTAAAAATGTATTCATTTATTCAAATCCTGTTCTGGTAGTAGCATATGCAAAATAGCTAGATAACGCCTTATTTGAATATTTAACCAAAAAATATCAGAAAAATGCTGTCTTCCAATAATTTAATAAAATACTGCTCAAATATTGTGTTCTTATAAACACACACACACACACACTGTGTTTTCATATCTTCGTGGGGACATCTAACTGACATAAAGCTTTCCCTAGCCACCGTCCGTAACCCTAACCATGAAAAATCAGTACCTAACCCTAACCCTCAGCTTAAACCCTTCATTCTAATTTGTGTTGTACAGTTATTTCCTTTTTAACCTTAATTTATATTTTATTCCTTCCTAGTAAAATTTACCCTTTTAATTTTTCATATTTATTTCCCTTTTTAATTTTTCATATTTATTTCCTATCTATTCATAGCCTTTTCCTTTTTTGTTTTCTTTAGGTCACGAGCAGTTGTCCAAGCATTTCACTGCATATCGTACTGTGTATGACTGTGTACGTGACAAATATAATTTGAATTTGAAACCTTTCCAGGGGCAACAAAAAGCAGCAGATCCGCAATCGCAAGTAAGAGAGCTGGTATGAAAGATGTACACAATACAATGTGTTGTATCCCCAATTTTTGGGGATACAACACATTGCTCATCTTAGAAGATCACTACACCACAACTCTACAGAACATTTTATACGAACTGTTTAGAGAGCTGCCCCAGGAGTGGAAGCTTTTGTAGTGGCCACAAGGTGGGCTTACCAAAACTTCTCATGCATGATAGAGGATGTCATTGAGAATACAGAGGCACTCACTGCATCCTGTGAAGAGGGACCTGGGGACCACACTGTAAAAAAGATCCGTATATTTAACAGTGAAAGACAGTAAAAATACGACAGGAAAAACCTGTTAACTATAAAACAGTTTAAAACTGTTGATTTGATGTGAAATTGCCGTAAATAAAGAAATGTGGAAAAACTGTAAATGTACATTTTTTCTCTGAAAAAAATACATAAACCTACTGTAAATCACTCTTGCATAGTTTTTTTAACAGAAGATTCCAATAAAGTTTAGAACAGGCAAACACAATTTTTTTTACATTTATTTATTGAAAAAAATACAGGTTTTAATTGCTGAATGTAAGCATGGTTGTGCTGGTAATGGATACATGCTGTAATATGACTTTGTGATTTTTGCATTAATTTCACATAATAATAATAATGGATTAGATAGCGGTTTTCAAGAAGCCCAAAGCACTTTACATTAAATCCATTCTTGATTCATAGCACATTTAATACAGCATATTCTTTCTCAAATTGTAATATAACAGGTACATATGTCCCAAGATCTTTATACTAGAAATGTATTAGGGCAATTTTTGGATGTAGTTTTTGTAAAGAATATGGGATGTAGCTGTTAAATCTACATTCTGTTTAACTCAATAAACCATGAGTTTAAAATGTAAAAGCTAACAACAACTGGAGAGACCTACAGCTAATGATAGACATACTATATTATTGGGTAAATTCATATAATCCCATAAGTATTAAAATAATAATCTGTTGTCTGTTCTATTTATTCATAGTTAATTATCATATGAAGAAAAAAGATTTTAAAAGCACCTCCTCCCAAAACTAGGCATTTTCCCCTGAAGTTTAGAGCACCGTTTCACATCAAGGCGCCTGATTTCAAATGGACCAATCAGCGCACTGCATCAGGCTCCGCCGCAGATAACGTCTGTACAGCTCCACACAAGTTTTGCTTTGGACTACTACGGCATCACGCTATCTTCATTTTCGTCGAACTGTTTCTCATTTTTTTAATTTAACGTCTGCCACAGCTCGTCTTCAGTTACTACGGTAAGAAAATAATCCAACTTGGTTTATTTATCGACAGCATTGTGTTGCAGGCAGTGAAGGCGCAAATGATAAATTTACGTTAGCTTTAGCTCGTTTCTAGCATTAGCGTTAGCTACATTAGGCTGAAAAGAGCCTTGCAAAACCAGCAGTGCTCGTTGAGACGTGTTTTGGAGACGGGTGTATTAATGGAAACAGTCTAATTAGTATAGCTATATTTGAATGCTTTGTCTAAATGCTGCCTGGATTTTCCCGCCTTATTTGAAATCCGGCTGAAGCTTTAAGTTAGCTAGCCTCGCAGCTGTGTCATATTGACTATGTATTTTTGCAGCATATGTGGAGAATCGGTTCAGTCCGTGAAAGCTTATGTTTTGCATTGCAGACTGCATCGTAATGAACCCCGGTGTATTTTTAAATGTGTTGAAGTAAGTTGTAAGCAGGTGTTTTCTGGATATGCTGCTTTAAAGTCTCACTTCTACCGCCACCACACTGGTACCGCAACTGTTTCTCAGAATGCTACCTTAATGGGTTTGAATTGCACTGTCTCACTTTGTGAACGCCAATGTGAGGGAACTAAAGCTTTGATTGCTCACTTAAAGGAACACATAGAAGAGGGACGGCATGTAACTTGTCCAGTGAGAGGATGCCAAAGTGAGTTCTCTGTAAAATCTACATTTACCTCCCATATGTCTAGAAAACACAAACGTTTGGAAAATGTGATTTGTGGTTTACACAAAGATACTCAGTCAGAGAGTCCATCTACAAGTGCCACCATACAGGAAGGTGCCAGTGTATCAGATATAGAAGACCCTGGAATGGATGGGTCTAATTTCAGTGACCTGTATCTCAGAAATGTATGTATGTTTTACATTAAACTACAGGGACAGCATCTTCTGCCAGCATCTACCATTCAAACCATTGTTGAAGAAATACAAAATATACATGAATTGGGACAGATGTATACATTGAATAGACTAAGGTCACTTCTAAAAGATATGTCAGTTTCAGATGAAGACATTGTAAAAATCTGTGACACAGTAAAACAATCTGACTTGTTCTCAGCTTGTCACACAGGGCCCATGAGAACTGCTTATTCAAGAGTTCAGTGCTTTAAAGATGTGTTCAAGTATGTTGAACCCAGAAAAGTGTTTTTGGGCAGGGACGAGAACAGGATGGAGAGATTTGCCTATTATGTTCCTCTGCTAAATACTTTGAAGGGTATGCTGGAATCAAGTTTTTGGCAAGGTCTCATATCAGTGGATCCTAATAATGTTTCAAGACCAGATGTTCTCAGCGACTGTTGTGATGGTAACGTGTTTGTGTCAAACAAATTTTTTCAGGAAAATCCACATTGCCTCAAGCTGGTTCTATACCAGGATGCATTTGAAGTAGTGAACCCACTTGGTTCTGCCAAAAAGAAGCACAAGGTTTTGGCTGTGTACTTCTCTCTACTCAACATCCCCCCCCCCATGCCCGGTCAAATACTGATCATATGCAGCTTGTCTTACTGTGTAGGGAGAAGGATTTCAAAGAATTTGGCCATGAAAATGTTTTTTCAGAACTCCTGACTGATTTGAAGGTACTAGAGGAGAATGGGATAACAATGGCAGACAAAACTGTAGTGAAAGGAGCCCTCTACTGCATTGCTGGAGACAACCTGGGCTCTCATTGTATTGGGGGTTTTACAGAAAATTTCAGTTCATCAGTGTACTTATGCAGATATTGTCTGTTAACTTGAACTGAATTTCAGGGTGCTGATCCAGCAGTGTGTGGACCTCAGCGGACCCCAGAAACGTATAGATCTGCCACTGAACAACTGGAAAGAGAAGACGTGTCAGAAGTTCAGGGGATAAAGTTCAGGTCTGTATTTAATTCTTTACAAAGCTTTGATGTTTGCACACCTGGCATGCCCCCATGTCTCGGTCATGACATCTTTGAGGGTGTCCTCTCATACGATCTTGCTCTTTAACTCAAGTACTTCATCAACACAAATAAATGGTTCACTTACCCAATTCTGAACAGGCGCATCAAGCAATTTAAATACAAAGAAACAGATGCTTCATCCAAACCTTGTGAGGTCAGTCCAAAAACATTGAAACTTGGTGGACAAGCTGTTCAAAATTGGAACTTCTTGAGACTTTTACCTCTCATAATTGGAGACAGAGTGCAGAACTCTCAAGATGATGTGTGGCAGTTAACGTTGCAGCTTAAGGACATTGTTGACCTAATTTGTGCTCAGCAAATTTCCAAGGCTCAGGTTACTTATCTGGATGCTCTCATCCAAGAGTATTTGGAAACCAGAAAGGTGCTGTTTCCTAATATCAACTTAAGACCTAAACACCATTACTTACGACATTATCCAGGGCTGATCCTAAAATTTGGCCCTCTCATCAGGCTTTGGACAATGCGCTTTGAGAGCAAACACAGTTACTTCAAAAGATGTGCAAGGCATCTGAAAAATTTCAAAAATCTGTGCTTGACTCTTTCAGAGAGACATCAGATGTTTCAGGCCTTCCTTTCTGCTGGGTCAGTGAGTCCTCCAGCATTGCAAATAAAAGATTGCTCACCATTTTACTCAGAGCTTTACAGTGAGCAAGTTAAAGACGCAGTCCTACATTTTGGCTTTACTGAAAGCAATACAAAGATTCCAGTTGCTGTTCAGTATAATGGGCTTAATTACAGAAAGGGTCACTTTATTGTCACTAAGTTTGATCAGTCAATGGAGTTTGGTGAACTTCTCCTCATTCTTATTAAAGATGAGTCTGCTCTTCATTTTCTCATGAGAGTTTATGATGCAGAATTTCTTTCTTGCTACCACATGTACTCTGTAAAAAATGACACTGGGAGATTAGAGTGCAGACTCATCACTGAACTGATTGACTTGTGGCCGTTATCATCTTACGTGAAAAACGGACACCAGATTGTTCCACTGAAGCACAGCGTCTTGTCAGACTGAATGCCTTGATATGACATCATGGGCCAGAGCCAAACTCTTTGTATGTGTGTCTTAACAGATATGGCTGAATCGCAGGTGCTTATCTTAAAGAACATAGGGGATGCAATAGCAGGAGTGCTTCCGGACCTTCCTGATCAACTTCTCAAGTCAGTAGAAGATACTTTGACAACACTTGGTGCAGAAACCACAGATGATTTAAAGTACATTACAGAAAATGACCTGCTGCCAGTGCTCAAGCCCATACAAGCTAGAAGACTAGTGGCTGCCTGGACCCAAAATGGTAAGTGTAAAACATTGTCACCACACCAAACGCACAGAGGGCTGTTGAAGTTAGAAATACTTAGAATATGAGTGTTCCTGAGTCTGATGTGGCCATCATTATTTAACCATGCTTTCTGTGTAAATAAAACTTGGATGCTTTGTGGGGAAATTTAATACACTTTGAGTTTCGAAATGCAATCTATCAGACAAATTGCATTATTAAGTTTTGACCACGCTGTGTAACCTTAATATCTCAAAATGTATCTATGCAGTGCAGAATTTAACATAACAGAAAACATGATCTAATGCTTTCATATCTCTTTTTTTATGTACTTTTAAAGTCTCTGGCACTTCGACACCAATCGCTGTACATTCCTCTCCAGTGGATGTCCTTCTTTCTCCACCTTCAATTTCTTCTTCACCAACATCATCCACCACTACTTCATCACTTTCAGGAATCTGTACACCATTACTACCAAACTGGGTAGAGAGATTTGAGATACCATGGCAGAGGCTCCCTGAGGAGTTGGTGCAGAACTTGGAAAGACAGAAAAGACCAAGCGCAAGACAAAGACGAGAAATGATAAGGATTGTGGTCTCTGAAATGATGAAGACTTGTAAGAATCCAACCAAACACAATACTACAGAGATAGCAAAAAGGATGGTGGCCAAGTATCCCAAGTCTCTTCAAGATGTGATTGATGGTGATGTTATTGGACCTGGATATCATTCTCTTGTAAAGCAACTTCAGGCAAGAGTTGAAAATGTCAAGCGACCTGACACACCAAAGGTAAAAAAACGCAAAGCAATATCAGATGACGACAACGACACAGATGAAATACCAGCTGAACAAAAAGCAAGGGTTCAAGACACATATGGCTGTATTAGCTGGGAGCCAAAGCATTTGCCACTCTCTGAGACTGTGGAGAGTCAGCTTGAAAAAAAAGAAGAAATGAAGAAGCTGTTTAAAAAGAATAACTACAGTACAGATGTTGTGAAAGAACTAGTCAAGTGCACCTATTACACGCAGCGTAAAGACATCAACAAAGGGGCAAGCATCCAGAAACTATGCCAGGAATGGCCCTTTCTCTTCAATGAAGTTGGTATGACCGCACATTTCCAAGAACTGACTGGTGTGAATCTGATGGAGACCTTCCTTGCCAATGTGGACAAAAAGGGTGCACGTCTGTTAAAGTTCCTCAAATATGTTGATGCACAAAAGCACAAGCAAGTCCTGAATGCTGTTCTCAAACTTCAGACTGAAAGAGGGCAGTCCAGTGGTTGCTTGCAAGAAGTCATTGAGATGATGTTTCTTTTACTGGCTCATTTTGACGATGTTGGGGGAAAACTCTGTAAAAAACCCAGGAGAAATAAAGACACAATGAGACAAAGTTACTTTCTTTATCAAACGTGTACACGGGTGAGCTGCTAAGAACAACTCACACCATGCACAGTGGCTTGGTAATTTTTATAGGAAAGACAGTGAGAACAGGATAAGAAAATACAAAACAAATAAAATAAACAACTCCATATGTGGCGCTAGTCTCGTCAGCAGAGAGCTGGGAGAAGGCTGTGAGATAAAACAATCTAAAACAATATGTCCCAAAACAGTATGTCTTTGCTGAGAAAGTCTAAAAAGATAATTCTAAACTAATCTAACCATAGACAAAAGGGCATGCTTGCACATTTAAAAGAAGGTAAAGAAACATAGAATAATTTTTCCTGTAACAGACGAGAAGGGAGAGCTTCTGTTCCACTGCGTTGAGATGACAAGCCTTGCAGAAGATGTTCAGATGGAGAAAGTGCCACCAACACCCGTCATCATTGTTTGCGGTAAGCCGAAAGTACAAAATTCAACTTTTTTTTTTCTGTTGTAACTGCCACGTTCTTGTACTCTTGGCTTGTTTAGTTTCACGTTCTGTTGCTTCCACACTGATACACTGGATAACACAACCATATAAGTTCAACTAGTAATATAACTCATCCTATGATCCATGTAACAAGTATCTCTGTATTTGTATATATGACTGACATTAAAGCTCTTGTTATTAAAGTTTTTAATTTGTTGTTGTTGTTGTGTTAATTCTCAGGTTCCTCCTGCTTCGCTGCTGAGACATTCATGTTGAGCATTGACAAGAAGATTGTCAACGACCGCATCACAACCTTCACCTCTGCTATCTGCCTAATGTTTGGCAGTTACTACTGCTTTAACATACACTACCCTGTGGAACTACGATCAACACTGGAGTTCCTTCAACGGTAAAATTTCTTTTATTATGGATTTATTTTTGTGCTTATCAAACTTGGCCATTTGATATCCCACCTCAGGTTGTTAATTTCCTCAATCTCTCTTGCCCTTTTTTCATGAAGGTGTTTCTTTTCCATAAATCCTGAGAGAGGCACCAAGGTTGAATCCAAGAAGAAAAAAGTGTTCTCAGTCAATCCCAGAGTCCTCACTCTCATCTCAGACATTGCTGACCATGAGTGGATCTAGTCCTACCCCTCTTGTTTGAGACGAAGTGATAAAGGTATACCATGTTACATACTCTACAGATGTTATGTTTTTGAAACAATTGTTACATTTCTGATTGTGAGTGGGAAGTTTTTAACAATGTGAAGTTTTACTAGACACAATTTGTAAAAGTACATGTTCTACTTTTGATTCACTGTTTTATATCTGAAAAATGTATCTGGTAAAAATGTGGTGATTTTGTTTCTTGGATTACAATAGTGTAAAAGTATGCTGCATGTACAGTACATTGCTGGCATCCAAAAATTTGCAGTTGAAGTTCTCAAAACAAGTTTAAAGTTTTTGTTTGTTACCTGATGCAGTTTTAAGATGTACATTTTCAGCTTTACTGCTCAGTTCTGTGTGCAAAATATGTGGGTGTAAACTTGTTCCTGTAATTTCTTCAATTCAGACTTTCTTTCAATTATAGAAAAAATGTTTAATTCTCTATATTTGTATTTGGATAATTTGAAAAGTCAAGATTCTATGTGTACTGACATTTATGTAGTGAGAACAGCACCAAAACACTTAAAGGTGTCTGAATTGTCTGCTAAAGGTAATGTGAAGTATAATGTGTGCTCAACTTACAGCACTGGTTTTGCACAGTTTGAACAGAACTTGTAAGAATTCTGTGATTCCTCACTGTTACTGTCATGGAGATGACTAGTAACTATTTGTGATTTGTTGAGTAAAAATGTAAATGTTTGATGTTCAAAGCATCAAAGATGTTAAATAAAATACTTTTTTGGAAATTTAAGGTGGATATTTTTGTGTTACATTTAGTAATTTGAATAAAATCATGGTTTGTGTATTAAACTTAAAGAGTAGAACACTTAAAAGCACTCTAGTCTAAACACGGTTACAGAATAAAATTGTATTTTTTCTATATTTAGATAGTTAATTTTACAGGGAAAGAATGTTGTGATTTCTGGCACAAACTTTCTTTTATATGTTATTTTCATGTTAATTCTAGGGAAAAACATTTTTTCTTCAAGTTAAAACATTTTCTTCTACGGTAAAATATTGACCCTAGCACTATTTTTAACCGTAAAATAAACAATAACAATACCTTCTTACCGTTAAAGAAGAAAATGTTCCACCCGTAATTTTACGGTAGATTTCTGGCAACCACAGCTGCCAGCGTTTTACCGTAAAATCTACAGTTTTTTTTTTTACAGTGCAGGTAGTGACAGAGGAGGATAAGCACGGGCATTAAAATGAACCCACACCACGACCTCCACCTCCTCCACATATACACCCTGAAACATAATCATCATCATGACACACACAATTTCAACAAACGCAGACAGTACAACGCACTCATGCCGTTCAATCCACTAAACAAGGGCACAGCTCGGACGGACTTGAGAGCCGCACATCAAAAACCAAACACGGCAACAATAGCCACCATGACAGATATAAACCTCAAGTCAGCGGTTGAGTGTGAGAGAGATCAGGGACCTGAATATCCAGAAGAACCTGCGACGGAGATTCCACAACCTTGCATGAGGCAGCATGGGGGATTGAATAGTTGTGTGGCTTTATGATAAAGGTCTGTGAGCTATTTAGAGGAAGGTTCAGCCCCTCCCCTAGCTCACAGAATAAGTTGTGACTTATGTGACTTGTCACTGCCCAAGTGCTCCACAGGGAGGACTCATCCCCAATTTGGGGTTTCTCACAACTTGAGGAAAACTCTATGGAGAACCTAGATCTGGCCCCCACCTCAGCCAACCATCAGGCCAAAAAACCACATCTCTGCCCTCAGGAAATTAGTGGATCGGTATGTGACCATGACCAGAAAATGGGTAGTGTTAGGTGATTTGACTGCGGCGAGGTTCCCGACCAACTCAGACCAAGACCTCTAAATTGATAGTTACTCCGGTACTAACTTTCACCATGCCCAAGGAATACTTTCCAAAGCAATCATTGACAACCAAGTGGAGAAGGTGGTGTTGGCATTTGGGATAAATTGTAGGGCACAAAGAGCAAAAGAAACTGCTATTAAACAACTACAGTCAGCAGTGAGGGAAGCAAAGAAACAGTTCCTGCATTTGGAAATTTGGATCCCCCTTATCAATTATTCCAACCTTTCGCCCACGGAGGAGCAGAACACTCTGCAGTTAATTAAGGGTCGTATCAGATGAAATATGCCGTACATCCCCCGAATTTCCTAGGGATCTTTTCCATACAAAGGCAGACATGATCCATTGGACATGTGAAACTGTTAAGGCCATGTTGAAACATTGGAGCTTGTTTTTAGGCTTGAGCCTAAAATAAAGGGTCACAGCCCTTGGTTTTTAAAAAACGTGGTGATTTTGGCCACGCATTTTAAGCATTTTTAAGCTTTCTGCAGCCTAGGAGTCTATTACAAAAAGGTTTGATGTTCATACCTACTATAGATATATATATATATATATATATATATATATATATATATATATATAAAAATAAAAAACATTTGATATTCAAATTTTTTTTATAAATGTAATATTTTAAAAACACAACAAAATGGGAGTCCAAATCTTTTACAGCAGCCTCAACTTGGCAACCACCACCCAGTTCTTCACCCCCACAGATACACAGACTGGTGGGACAAGACACAACTGATTTTAAAAACATGTATAGACCATGTAGAGAAAAACACAATTTTAAACAGGAAGAAGTGAAAGCACTCCTGGAATTAATGCACAATAAAACCATTGAACCGTTATTAAGCCTGCAGATGAAGGGAGCACAATTGTTATATTAAGCAGAGATCAATATATTTTTGAAGTGACTTGACAACTTCAATGATCAAATTCATTACAAAAACTTAGGCATACCAATATTGACACAATCAATCCCAACAGTGAAACAAATTGTAGACCGATTACATAGGACAAAATTCATTAATGCCAAACATAGGACATACATTATAGGTCAGTCTGAACCGAGACGTCGTTGATTCTACATTCTTCCTAAAATACATAAAGATCCCGGGACCTGGATGGTTCCGTGGGAGATTCCCACAGGACGGCCAATTGTGTCCGATTGTGGAAGAGAAACGTATGCCACAGCGGAATATATTGATCACTATTTGTACCCTCTGTTTATTAAACATCCAGGGTATATCAAGGCCACGCATCACTTCATTGAATTGGATAAAGATCTGTCTGTTCTATTGGAATCATTGTTCTTCACGATAGATGTGGAGAGTCTTTATACAAATATTGACATTCCAGCAGGTTTAGCAACAGTGAGGAGATTTTTCCAAAAATTCCCAGACAGGAAGAGACCAGACAAAGAAATATTAAAACTATTGGAAATAAATTTGAAATGTAAAGATTTCGAATTTATTTGGGGAGTGCTATTTACAAATTAAGGGGACAGCGATGGAGGAAAGATTTGCTCCATCATATGCCAATATATTTATGGCAGACTGGGAGAAATAGGCATTGGCCAAATGCCCGATCAAGTCTTTGCATCTCCGGTATCCGGATGACAAGACACTTAGAGGACTTCGTACAGATTCTGAACACACATGACCCATCCATCAAATTGATACGGAAAACAGCGTTGATTTTTTTGGACACTACAATTTACAAAGGTAGGGACTTTCCATCTACAAAAAAATTGAACATAAAGATTTTCTTTAAAAACACGGACACACACGCACTACTCTATTAGACTAGCTCTCACCCAAAACATACCTACCAAGAGTTAATTAAATGTCAGATGATTTGATTCCGAAGGATATGTACCAGGGATTTTTCAGAGGCGGTCAAAGTTCTCTTTAAAGCACTCCAGGGAAGGGGATACTCCCGCACCTATTTGAGGAGATGTCGGAGAACATTCCAAGTGCCCAACCTGAGGACCAGAGGGACATTATCCCCTTGATATCTACATTTTCTACAGCTGGTTTAAGAATACAGAAACGATTAAAGACAAATTTCGAACAGATAATTGGGCAACAAGGGACAATTGGCAACCACAGTGTGATATCACCATTATGTAGTGAGACTCAACCTGACGCAATCAAATAAAATAAGATAGCTGTGTCCCAAAACGTCGGCTGCAACCTTCGGAGAAGACCTTCGCGGTCTACGTGGGCCGGGTCCTTCGAAGACCGAGAAGGCCGGAAGTACGAGGCTGTGACATGGGACGGTCTAGCCTTCAGATTTGCATCACCGCTGTGTCGGTTTGATAAACTCGGCCGTTGGCTCCTTGCTATCTAAAATATAACAGGACACTGGCGTCAATTCTCAAACGTCTCACACTTTGACATTTATTCAGCTGTGTGAAAATCCCGGAGGAACCCACCCAATGGATTAATAAAGTTTTATTTAATCTAATAATCAAATAACTTTGATCTCAGCCAAACCGATTTACTCCGATTTTTCCTGGACTGGCTTTTTATAGCAGATAACCTTAAAATTATTCTGAGGTAGAACAAAAACTGAAGAAAACCATGAATCAACATATAAAGATTACCTGAAGCTTACAGAGGTATAATAAGAGACACAGCTAAGCAATTTTGCATAATTTTAAATGGTATAAAAAACAGCAGAAATGAGACTTTCTTGTCAGAAGTCAGTTAAATAAAAAAATCAAAAATTGTGGTGGAAGTGAAACAGCAAAACAAAGAGGGAATTCATGACGATGTTTATGTGAAGCGTCATTTGGATCTTCTTTTGCTGCTGGTTAAATCGGTTTTGGTTGGAGAGTGATGAAACCTGCACCTTCAGAGTCTGACGCATCAGAATCAGTGAGCAGTCAGCTTTCAGCCCCGACGGCGTGTCCATGCACGTGCTGTTGGTTGCGAAAGCCGACATCTCACGGATTCTGATGCGTC
Organism: Rhamphochromis longiceps; assembly: GCF_057381845.1. Taxonomy (NCBI): domain Eukaryota; kingdom Metazoa; phylum Chordata; class Actinopteri; order Cichliformes; family Cichlidae; genus Rhamphochromis; species Rhamphochromis longiceps. The sequence continues at coordinate 12,212,691 of NC_140558.1, forward strand.
GGTGGGTCCGCGCTTTGTGTTCACGTCTTTGTGCAGAATCCGTGTAGCTACTCCCATTTACTATTTTATCTGTTTGGTGGTTTGGTGAGATTTAACCTGAGATTCTAGCATTTTGGGCAAAATTAATTTATATTTAAAACTATTCAGGATTTTAATGAATCGATATCGCGTTATTTAAGCTAGAATCAATTTTAATCGGAAAATCGATAACCAAAACGCACCCCTAATTACAGACATTGTTTCTTAAAAATACAATTTGTGTAGGTAAATGCATACACAGACACACACACACTAAAATTTCAGGCAGTATGGGGTTAACTTGCTGTTTTAGTAACACCAAATAGAAAACATGAAATACAAAACTTAACTTTCAGGGCAGAACTGATTCCAGCCTCACTCTGTTTCAGACCTTTGAGTAGAGCACATCTCAATTGAGAGTTACACAGCAGCCACATTCCCGAGGTTTTCCTTTCTTTGTGGGCTTTCGTCTGAGGAAAGGCCAGACCTTGGCCGAAACGTTATGGCTAGTGATGTGTCGGTCGCGAACGAAATGGCTATTAGAGCCAGGTCTTTGACGTGAACGACGCGAGCCGGCTCCTTATCGTGATCCGTGGGGTTTTTTTTCTGTCTCTCACTCTCTTTCGCACTTTGCTTCTGCTTCATTTTGCACGCGAGCCTTGTGCTTTATGCTGGGCAGAGGGGGGAGGAGCGGTAGTTACACTCACAGTAGCACAGGAACAGAGCAGGATGGAGAGAGAGAGAGAAAGAGAGCCAGGGACAACAATGTCACATTAGAAAGGTATAGTAATTATCCACAACTATTTTCAGTTGCAGATGATAAAGGATTCAGAAAGTTTATTCATGCAGGTCCATATGACAGAGGATATGCATGTTCTTTTTGTTTTCATATTTTAATTTATATTTAATTGTGTTGTGGTTTGCAGTGGTTTGTGTTGTTTCTCTTTAAATTTGTTTAAAAGGAAAAAGCTGAAAATTTAAATAGTTTAAAGTTGAAATGTGAATTGTTGATTTTTGTATTATATGATTTATTTATTACATTTTATGTGGAGTGAATAAATATATTTACGGTGGCCCCTACAGACAAAGCACGTACAAACGTACGAACTCTAAAGCACGTACAAACTCCAAAACACGTAAAAACTCAGAAGCACGTAAAAACTCAAAACACATAAAAAACACAACAGAAGTGCTCCAGGATGCTGGGCGCAGTGTTGAGCTTTTGTTACTTAGTGGCTACACAAGCCAGCAAGTACCAGTGACCGGATTTGGTGTGTGGTAGTAACAGGTAAATGAACTTTTTTTTAAATTATTTGAATATATATGAGTGCTTGTGTATAAATACACAAACAATACACATATGCTTTCAATTGTGTAATTTAAGTGATATAGGTAGCTTTGTTTTGGAAGTTCAGTTAACGCTAGTGATGTGCGGATCGATCCTGAAATATCGATTCCTCCGATACCAGTCATTTATGTTCTAGAATCGATTCTCACATTAAAATATCGATATTTTTAGTAATTTAGGGTTAATTTGTAGTTTATCATTAACAGGAACACAGTGGAAAGCAACTATAACATTCGGATTGTCTACATTCAAAGGAACTACTTCCTCTTCCGCCTTTCATAGTCATGTGCGAAATACGGCTGTATAAATGTCTCACAGCCCCTTGGCGCGTGCACTCGCAGCAATGGCTGAGCGTAATTGTGCGGACGTATTTTACCTCCACAAACAGCTGAGACATGGTTTGCGATACATGTGGCAAAAAAAGTGCTCCAAGAGTGAGGTGTTGTGGCTATACTTTCCCAACCTTGAGACCTCAGAATTAGGGAGACATTCAAAAGGGCTGTTGGGGGGGGGGGTGATACATACATTTTACAGCGTTTATGTCACGGTTCTGGGTAGGGCTGGGCCATATTATACCGTTCACGGTAATACCAGTATACACTGCAAAAACCCACCTCCTTAATACTAGAAAAATACACTTATTTTTGGTGAAGATTTGCTTAAAACAAGTGAAATTATCTGCCCATGGGGTAAGTGTTTTTTTCTTAATAAGATTTCTTGAAATAAGAACAATATCTAGATTTAAATAAAGCTAAAAATAAGTATTTTACACTCATTCCAGGGAACAAATCAGAACAATTGAAACTTAAAATAAGCTTTAACCACTTATTGTAGGCCACAAATAAGATAATAAAGCTAAAAATAAGTCTTTTACACTTATTACAGGCAACAAATTAGAACAATTGAAACTTAAAATAAGCTTTAACCACTGATTGTAGGCCACAAATAAAGATAATAAAGCTAAAAATAAGTCTTTTACACTTATTCCAGGCAACCAATCATGGCTTGAAACCTAAAATAAGCTTTAACCACTTGTTCTAAGTAAAATGTTGAAGAAATTAAATCTGAAAATAGGCATAAAACACTTATTCTAACAAACAAATCAAGGCAAATAATCTAAAAACTAGTACATTAAATCATTTTAAAGATATTTCTTCTTTTTAAATTTAGCTAAACACTACTTTAAGATTATATTGCTGATTAAGGACAAAACAAAACTGAAACAGAGTAAAAGTGTCCATCTTTATTTGTCCATTTTAACAATAACCTGCAGATAATAAAGATACAATTGAACAGTACAGGTCCAACATTATGAGTTTAAGTGGTTTCAACATTTCAACAGCCTTAGAGGTTTCGCCATTGCCCCATTAAAATTGACGAGTGACATAGGAAGACCACAAAGATTCTAATTTCTTCCGAATGACACCAAATACCACAAAACTTGTCTGGGTGAGTAAATGAACATTTTCCATTTTAGAAATAAGACCCAGATTGAAAAAAAAAAACAAACAAAAACAAAACAGAAGTGCCCTCTCCTAATCTTATCTGAAATTTACACACTACTTTCCAATAAATGCATGCCATTCTGCCAGGGCTTTTCTGTAAGATGATGTAGTGTCATGCTCATGAATGGCATCCTGGAGAACTTCTGTCTGAATGACAGACAGCAGGGTTGCCACGCATTTGGGGTAAGTCAGATGGAGTGCATAAAAGTATGCCATCACATATATCATAGCCTCACCAATTTTTTCTTTGTCAAATGTTGTAACTGGTAAATTACCAACAGCAATGACACACTTGCAGCCATCGAACATCACTACTGGACATGACAAGCTTCGTTTCTGGAGGACAGCATCTGGATCTTCTGTAGGCTGCAAGACACAAAAGACATGACAGTCAACATCTTATGTTAATTGTATGTTTTTTTGCTGGGATTTGGTCATAACGTTGGAGATGTCATTATCCTGTTCTTTGTTGGTTACACACATTTTATAGTAGTTTTGACTTATGGTTTATCAAGCGACTCCTTATGTGACCACACTCGTGTACATTAAATACGTTATAAATTAATGAAAACAATAAATTATAGATTTAAGTCTTTCGGCTGAAACTGAAAAAGCATTTTTGAGTCATGTTTGACCGAAATATTTTGTTTGCCAAATTTTCTGTAGATCTTTATAAGCAAATTTTATAAAACTTACCTTCAGGACATGTAGAAATGCTTCAGAAGCATTCCCCATCTTTTTTGGTGGATGGGAAGGTGTGGGAAAGAGGAAGAGCCTTCATCAGTGCAAGGTGGGCTTCAGCTGGACAAAGCAGAAACAAACCTTCATAAACATAAATTTTAAAGGATGAGAACTTTGTATTCAAATGGTAAAACTTACTTTTGTCCATGGTCATTGGTGGATTCATTGCCTTCTTTGACACACCGTAGAACTCTACCCTGGAGCAGAATTCTTCCCATCTCAGTTTTACTTGACTGATGAACTTGTTGTTGTGGGGATCCAAAATTCTGCGAAGCTCACCCAACGCCTACAATAGGTTTAAAAAAATAAGTAGACAAATAAAATCAAAATAACTTTACTACCACACCAAATATATTTGAAATTAAAGTGATTATTTATTAACTCTTCCAAAAACTTACATGATGCAATTCTTTAAAGCATGGATATGCATCCAAGATGAGGCAAGCTCTGTTCTCCTCTTTCATGGTGTCTGAGTCAATGAAGGATCTTCTGGCTTCAAACTCGAGGTCTAATAGCTGGGACACATCTTCTTGGTTTGGTTTTGCCTTCTTACACATTTCTTGTAATGTTTTGTAATGTCTTGCTTGTATTTGCCGACTATCCTTGTCAGCTAAGATAGAGAGAAGTACAAGAGCATTTTGGTTTTTCATTGTTACTGAAGTAGACTTCCACAAAACATTAGCTACTACTGGCTGTGTGTTGATAACCATTTTACAAAATTACTAGTATGTACTCACATGAAGTGGAGGCATTGTCAGAATTTCTGACAGGTGATAACAGAGTAGATGCACCACTGGAAGAACTGCGATCAGCATCTTCATCATCAGCTTCTTCATCCCTTGGGTAGAGGTCAGTGAGCCTTCTCTTGGGCCGTCCCCTCTCCGGTGTTGGTCCTTGCCTTTTTACTGGTGTTTTCATATTTTGCAGCCTTTTCTCCTGGTGAAAATACATATATATCATGCCCCCTGAACAAAACAAAATGATTTATATATGAGACACAAATACAAGAACTTACGTGTTTTACGCTTGCATCATTATCCTGCAGCATAGGATAATATTCCACAACTTTTTTAGCCATTGCAGTGATTTCGGTCTTAGAGGGGTATTGCTCCATTTGGCCTTGGCTTGCTCTCAAAAGGGACACCATACTTGTGATTGTATTTCTCACCAATCTGCATCTCAGTTCTTTTGACATGACGCATGCCTGTTCCCTGCCGGAGCAGGCCAACTCCAGGTAACTCTTTCGGCATTGCTCCAACTCACTGTCGGTGTACAGAACATATTCCGGAGGACTGGGGAGCTGCAAGGTTTTCAGCTGGCTTACATTAGCATCAGCAGTTGGAGGGCCTGTTGCAACTACCCTGGGTGAAGAAGTTGTTTCAGGTTTCTGTGGTAGCAGATGGTCTTCCTGGTTTAGGGTGAGAAAATAAAAATGTCAAGTACTGCTAAAATAAAAGCATACTTTCTGGAGATTAGTTGAACTAAATATTTTTTACATAATACCTCAGGATGAATTATTGACCACACATGTTTTCTTCTGAGAAAGTGCTCAGGCCCAGAAAAAAGGTCCCTCAGATCATCACGGGTCAATGTTAAAAGCATGCGCTCGTCAATGCTTGCAGCTAACAAAAAGACAAACACCAGTTAAACTGTGCAAGCACATAACTGCACAAACATAACTGTTTTTTTAATATATATATATATATATACACATACATATATATATATATATATACGTATGTGTAAAAAAAAAAAAAAAAAAACACCCAGCACGCCCCTGCGGGCGGTTTATCCTTCAAGCTCGGGTCCTCTACCAGAGGCCTGGGAGCTTGAGGGTCCTGCGCAGTATCTTAGCTGTTCCCAGGACTGCGCTCTTCTGGACAGAGATCTCCGATGTTGTTCCTGGGATCTGCTGGAGCCACTCGCCTAGCTTGGGAGTCACCGCACCTAGTGCTCCGATTACCACGGGGACCACTGTTACCTTCACCCTCCACATCCTCTCGAGCTCTTCTCTGAGCCCTTGGTATTTCTCCAGCTTCTCGTGTTCCTTCTTCCTGATATTGCTGTCATTCGGAACCGCTACATCGATCACTACGGCCATCTTCTTCTGTTTGTCTACCACCACTATGTCCGGTTGGTTAGCCACCACCATTTTGTCCGTCTGTATCTGGAAGTCCCACAGGATCTTAGCTCGGTCATTCTCCACCACCCTTGGGGGCATCTCCCATTTTGACCTCGGGACTTCCAGGTTATACTCGGCACAGATGTTCCTGTACACTATGCCGGCCACTTGGTTATGGCGTTCCATGTATGCCTTGCCTGCTAGCATCTTGCACCCTGCTGTTATGTGCTGGATTGTCTCTGGGGCATCTTTACACAGCCTGCACCTGGGGTCTTGCCTGGTGTGATAGACCCCAGCCTCTATGGATCTTGTGCTCAGAGCTTGTTCTTGTGCTGCCATGATTAGTGCCTCTGTGCTGTCTTTCAGTCCAGCTTTGTCCAGCCACTGGTAGGATTTCTGGATATCAGCCACCTCCTCTATCTGCCGGTGGTACATACCGTGCAGGGGCCTGTCCTTCCATGATGGTTCCTCGTCTCCCTCCTCTTTCTTGGGTTTCTGCTGCCTGAGGTATTCACTGAGCACTCGGTCAGTTGGGGCCATCTTCCTAATGTATTCTTGGATGTTCGTTGTCTCATCCTGGACTGTGGTGCTGACACTCACCAGTCCCCGGCCCCCTTCCTTCCGCTTAGCGTACAGCCTCAGGGTGCTGGATTTGGGGTGAAACCCTCCATGCATGGTAAGGAGCTTTCTTGTCTTTATGTCAGTGGCTTCTATCTCCTCCTTTGGCCAGCCTATTACCCCAGCAGGGTACCTGATCACGGGCAGGGCGTACGTGTTGATGGCCCAGATCTTGTTCTTACCATTCAGCTGACTCCTCAGGACTTGCCTGACCCTCTGCAGGTACTTGGTGGTTGCAGCTTTTCTAGCGGCCTCTTCATGGTTCCCATTCGCCTGTGGGATCCCCAAGTACTTGTAACTGTCCTCTATGTCTGCAATGTTGCCTTCTGGTAGTTCAATCCCCTCAGTTCTGACTACCTTCCCTCTCATGTGTATATATATATACACATATATATATATATACACATATATATATATATATATATATATATATATATATATATATATATATATATATATATACACACACACATATATATATATACACACACATATATATACATATATATACACATATATATATATATATATATATATATATATATATATATATATATATATATATATATATATATATAGCCACAATACATCTCCACTGGGAACCCGCCTACAGGATGGCTGACAGCTTCATCCGATGCAAATGTATTAGGAGGCGAAAATTTTGGTACAGCCATTTTTGCCGACTATACTGCCGAACCCAGACAAACTGTTAGCAATGGCAATGGCACTGAAGTAGAGCCACCACCACTAGACCCCCCAGTAACATCGGAGGTGTTGGAGGAGGAGCGACAGGAAAGTCAGAACGTGATGGAGCAAGACGCGGCTGAGCTTCAAACACCTCGTCAGAATCAGGTAATGTACTTTATGTGTTTCTGTGTGTACGCGCGTGAATTTTTAAATGTATGTGTGTTGTTTAACCTTAACCAAGCACAGTTACCCCAATTCAGAAATGTACTCAGTTCAAGTGAAAATTATAGTTTTAAAGTTATGTGTTTTCTAAGATAAACTACTTGATTAGAATATTTTAATAGGTATGAAGGCCAGTGCTGAATTTCAAATGCATGAATCCGCTGAAATTCAGGCTTGCACAACAATGTAGGCTTAGTTACCATACTTAAACATAATAAATAAACTTATTTACCAGTGTTGTGTACCTGCCTTGGTTGTTGTTAGATGCTCCATGAACCAAGCAGCTTTCAAATTTTTCTTTCAGTTAACTTCAGAGTAGATTCCATAAAGATTGGTTAAGTTTCATTAAATAACTCTTAAATTGTTCATAACATTTGCAGCTTCATTAGCTATCCATTGTAGTATGAATCTTTTAATAGCAAAAATGTACAACAGTTTGGAATATTTCTTTGTTTTGTTTTGCATCTGGTGGAATTTGAAACACATTCTGAGTGAGTCATTTTTCTTACACAATTGTTTTTCTTTTTGTCCTGTAGGGTAAAAGAGAAACTGTTGATCTTGCCAGATGTGCAGCTGCATTTGCTATTGGTGTGCGGGAGCAATGCCACCTATCACAGGTACTGCTTCATCTGATATTATGGGGGTGTCATTGTTAACTTGTTAATAAGTCTGGTTCAATGTAAGGCTGCAACTAATGATTTTTTTTTCATAATCTGTCCACTATCTTTGCAATTAATTGATTGTTTTTCATCGCTGGTTTTATTCAGCTATTACTTTCACCTATATAAGTTATTAAGAACAAATGTACATTACGAAGAAGTTAAGCACAAGAGTTGTGCAGTTCACTGCAATGTATGTAACTCTGGGCACACTCAACAGTTTAAAATAGGCTTAACAGTGTAAAATGTGTTCACTTTTAGGCATAAAAGACAAATGAAGTAGAATTACATAAAAAAAATAAATGAGGCAATCATTTGTTCACTTTTTCTGTTGTAACCTTTCATGCTCCTCCATCTTGCTCGGTGCAATGTGTTTGTGCCACGTGAGTCATGCATGTGGCATGTCATGCAAAACAATGCCAATTATTGGCTGATTTCTTCTTCTACTGCTCCACTGGTAAATTACAACATTCAGTGGCTCATTAATTTGAGCTAAAGAAATAGAGTTGCATTTTGCTTCTGTTATATTTTCTATTTACGCTTTCATGTCTCTGATGTGTTTTTTTTTCCCCCATCAGAGGAGTGTCAACAACATTGTCCTTGGTGTCCAACAGTATCAAACAGCTCTTCTGACGTCCTTGAGGGGAAAAATAAAGACCATCCTTGAAAGGCAACCTGACAGCAATGGACCTTTACAACAAGAAGTTCTTTCAACACTGGACAACTTTCAGGATCCCTTTCCCATATGTGCAGCTTCAAACCTACAGGACCGTGTAACACAGATGCATTTCAACCCTGTCACACCTGAGGAGATCATCATTTCCAATTATGCCTGTAGAGTTAAAAAGGGAGAATCGAGAGTTCTTGCAATCAAAAACAAGTCTTTCTACTACATTCCTTTGATTGAAAGTTTGAAACAGCTTTTATCCAATTCAAGACTATTTGACATGCTCAGTGCTGGACCTCAGAGTTGCCCCAACGCCAGTTTTTTGTATGACATTAATGATGGAATTATTTTCAAAACCCACCCACTGTTTTCAAAGAAGAACTCTGCTTTACAACTGATACTCTATTCTGATGAGATAGAAATGTGTAACCCCCTAGGGTCACGTGCGAGTGTAAATAAACTACTAATGTTTTATTACACCTTAGGCAACATAGACCCTAAGTTTAGATCAAAGTTGGCTTCTATCAGACTTCTCGCAATCGCAAAGTCTAGGGACATAGATGAGTGTGGGGTAGATATAATACTGCGGAGAATCAATGAGGACTTGAAGTTACTGTACGATGGTGTTATGATTAACACTGTCAATGGGGAATTTTATTTAAACGGAGCAGTTGTTGCTGTGTGTGGAGACACTCTTGCCCAGCATGAGCTTGCAGGATTTAAGGAAGGAGTTGGTTTTGCGTATAGCAAATGTCGTCATTGTGAGTGTACTTTTGATGAAATGCAAGAAAATTTCAATGAACATAGTTTCACCAGACGGACATTGGACGGACACATTAGGCAGTGCATTGAAATAGAAAGGGCAACTACCGAATTTTTGAAATCCTCGCTCAAAACGACTTTTGGCATAAATAGACAAGGCAAATTAGTTGATTTCCCAGGTTTTAATCTCATAGAGCAGATGCCACAAGGTTATTATGCATGTAATTCTTGAAGGAGTGGCACCAATGGAAATTAAGTGTGTGTTGAAATACCTTGTTTTATCTGGAAATTTGGATTTGGACTTGTTTAATTCTGCCATGCAGAACTTTCCTTTTTCATCAGTGGACATACGTGACAAGCCTTCACCAATTAGTATTGCTACTTTAGCTTCAAGTGACAACAGACTCAAACAATCCTCTGGACAAATGCTTATATTGATCAAGATTTTGCCATTCTTATTGTACAGTGTTGTAGAGAAAAATCCCTTTATCCAGTTTATTTTGGATTTAATTGAAATTGTTAAAATACTTTTTGCCCCAGTTGTGTCTTTACAAACTGTGTCCAAACTAAAAAAAATGATAGAAGATCATCTTAAACAATTCAGGCAACTATTCCCAGAAAAAAATGTAATACCAAAGCAACATTACATGCTGCATCTTCCCTCTCAAATTATTGCCCTGGGACCTGTAATACGTCATATGTGCATGAGATTCGAGTCTAAACACAGTTTTTTTAAACAATGGTCATCCAAATTAAACTTTAAGAATGTGTGCAAGTCTCTTGTAAACCACAATCAGCTGCTGGAGTGTTGCCAAAGTGAAGCAGGAACTGAGCATCCGATATTTGTAAATGAGAAAGAACTAGGTCCTGTATCAGAGGTTGCTAATATGGACCATTTGCAATCAAAGGTTGTAGATTTTTTGGGGATTGAAGATGCTATACATCATGCCGTTAGAGTAAAGTGGCTTATTTTACATGGAAACAAATACATCTGTGACAGGTCTCCTATACTCATTTCAGCAAATGGTTTAAACCCTATCTTTGGACTTGTAAAAAACATTTTTATTGTTAATAGTGTACTTTATTGTTTTGAATACCAGGTGTATGAAACCTTGGGTTTCAACAAAGACTTTCTTGCCTATGAAATTGCAATTCCCAACCTTGCCCAAGCAACTGAACTGACTGATGTTGAAGACCTACTTGATTTTACGTCATATTACCCAGTCAATTTCAGAAACAGTGTCTATGTTATGACAAAATATAACCTTGAAGATGTCCTTTCTTTAAAAACCTGAAATAAATACCTTCCAATGAGTGACTTTCTTATTTCAAGGAAAAAGGTGAATGTTTCTTATTTTGAGATAATTTTTGTTTTACACTCTATCTAAAAGCTATTTTTGCTTGAAATAAATGTAAAATGGTTCATTTTTAGATATACAGACTAAATAAGGAAAAAAAGTAATATATACTTGAAACAAGTCTAATCATCTAACACATGAGACTGGAAACTAGCTTGTAATGTTCAAAACAAGATGGACAAGATAATCTGGCTAAAATTAAGACAATAAATCTTGTCAAGCTACAAGGAATTTGCAGTGTAGTATTAGGCAACGATAGGAAAATGAAATATCGCGATAGAATATGAGTAAAACGCGCATGCGCAGTGCCTTTGTTTTCATACGCACATGGCCGATATTTGAGTGAAACAGATGAACCAAAATTGGTTTGTAAAAATGGTGCAACTTCAGTGATGTGGAACTGGTTTGGTGTTTGTCCGTCAGATACACGACAAAGCACATTTTTTTGCAGAACATGCAAGCGGCTGTCGTTATTGTCGTATTTGTCAGACTAAGATGCTCTTAAATCTGGGAGTAATCTGGGTCCTAAACTCCGTATATTTCAGGTCAAACGAACACTGCAGCATCACTGAGAGTTAAAAACTGTCTAAATTCTTTCATCTTTAATAAAACGATCAGCATTGCTGCTTTACCAGGTGTAACTATGAAGTTTAACTTCCAGGCATCCATGAAAACAAAATTTATTACATTTAACAGCGTTAGAAGTTAGCAGGAAGCTAGCGGAAGTTAGCTCGCTAGTTTCGCTAGTTACCTAAGCATGATATTGCATGTTCTGACTGAGAGATTTCTGAAAAAAATCAAACGTACAGCTCTGCTATCACTTCCAACATAAATGAAGACAGGAAACTAAACAGCAGTGACGTTTGTAGGGTTACTGAAGTTGGGCTAGCTGGTATATAATGATGTGCTATGTGATCACTAGCGACACAGCTACGTTAGCATAACATAAACAGTGAAGCTGGAGGACGAACACTAACACTTTTCCACTTATAAAAGTTAACGTTAAGGTTCCTCATGGTTAGAGAAAAATGCAATCGCATGGCAGGATGCTGTAAACGGACCAAACTTCAGTCAGGAGAACAACTGAGATAATGCATTCATAATACAAGGTTAGTCATTAATATACTGCAACAACATGGGAATAGAGCAGCTGCCAGAGAATTCAACCTTAATGAATCAATGGTACAGAAGTGGAGGAAACAAGAAGAATGAGTTTAACCCTCCTGCCTTCTTGGGACCTTTTTGTGCCACTGCTATGTGTTAAATGGCTGCCATTTCCACTGTGTTCAGTGGAATATAACCAAACTTGCCACAGGATAGTTTTTACCTGTCAATGTTAATATTCCAGTGTGAATTCCTTAAATCAGCCTAAAATGGCTGAGCAGCAGAAATCCCCACACCCATCACCCTGGGGACCATTTTCTGCCCATTGACTTCCACTATAAACGCTATTTTTCAACCCCAAATTATCATCATATGATTTTATTTTTTCTTCTTTTCTTGGATGTCAATGAAGACTCAGGGCCTTGAAGTTTTAATTTTTAAATTGCAAAAAAAATGCAAAAAAAATAATGGCAGGTCAAAATGTATGTTGGTGCCAATCTTTGGTCCATCTAAAGGCCTACTTATAATGACAATCACATATTACTTCAACTGGTTTTTTGTGGAAATATTTAGTTTCGTTTTTTGGTTTTTGGGGCTTATAACACAGGGCGCTCATGTAATAACACTGGGATTTGAAGGGTTAAAACAACGAAAATATAATTAAAACTTTACATGAATATTTCAGGGAGAAGTAGTTTTACAAGGTTGGCTAATTTAAAGTGGAATAAAATATGGATATATGGTCTTTTTATGGCGTGGCTGAGAATGGTCCCTAGGGTGATGGGTGTGAGTTTTTTAAAGGATGGCAGGAGGGTTAATAAAGTTTGATTTATCTGACTGCTTTGTTTCGCTTAATGTGCCTTATAATCCTGTGCACCTTATGGTCCAAAAAATACGTACTGCACACTGCAGTTTAATGTTGCAAAGCACCTCTTTTTAACTTCAGTGGATATTATACATGGTTATGCTCAGGATATGTCAGCCCATTTCTACTGGAAATGCCTTTTGGTTAAACTTTCAGCAAGGAATTTGCATTTGCACTGTTACATTTTTATAAAGCTTCAATGTACATAAAAACCAGCTTCTTGTTTAAGTGAAAATAAATGGAAAGTTGTCTTTTTGCGCTAGTAATGTTGTGGAGTTTGTATTTTGTCTCGCATCAATTATATCATCAGTTATATCGTTATCGCAAATTTTCAAATATATATCGTGATAAATATTTTTGGCCATATCGCCCTGCTCTAGTTCTGGGTCAGTTTGACCCAGTATTTTGAGTAATGTTTTGGTTTATTTTTGAATGATTGTTATGTTTCTCTGGTGCTTTGTTGGGTTTTATGATGAATCTGCCTTTCAAGTTACTTTGGTGTGTTTGATTGTTTCCTTATTCTCTTAGTGCTTGTGATGATGATTATGATGATGTTCTATGTTCCAGCTTATTCTGATTTATTCTTAGTTCTGCCCATGTTAAGTCTGTGTTTCTTAGTCTGCATCCTTGTGTCTTATTTCCTGTTTTATTGTGAAAGTCTATGTCTTATGTTAGTGTGTGCCGCTTTGCTCCCCCTGCCTCGTTAGTCCAATTTCTCCCAGCTGTGTCTCCCTCCTGTTGCCCATTCCCTGATTACCACCCTGTGTATATTAGCCCTGTGTTTTCCTGTGCTCAGTGTCGCGTCGTACCCTCAACTAGCTGTGTGTTCTGCGTCTATGTTCCTAGTGTTTAGTCTCCTGCTCCAATTTTGTATTTATTTTCCAGTGTCTCAGTGTTCAGACTTTTGTTTGTCTTTTGGTGAGTTTAGTTTGTACTAGGTTTTTCACAGCAATAAAGCTGCGCTTTAAGTTTCACTTCCGTGTCTGAGTTCTGCATTTTGGGTCCACCACTCCTGCTTGCCTGCCTGCCTCACAGCGATTCATGACAGTTTATTTATCGGATAAAATACGTTAATGTCACCGTTATTATTAGCCGGTCCGGAAACAGCGGGGGTGTCCAAATTCAGAGGCTGCTTCCACCTGAGGACCCGCCCTTCGCGGTCTAAAGAAAGCCGGGTAGTACGTCATGAGTTCCCTCGGTGGAGTGAAACTCAGCCGTCTGCTCCTTGCTATCTAAAATATAACCGGGCGCTGGCGTAAACTCTCGACCGTCTCACACTTTCTTTAATTAGTTTTCTGTTTGATGTTTATTCAGCTGTGTGAAAACCCCGGAGGATTAATAAAGTTAAATTTAATTTAATCTAATCTAATAACTTTAATCTCAGCCAAACCGATTTACTCACGAACAAATAAAACACTGAAAAAGCCGAACAATAACATTTTTAAGTTATCAAAGTGACTTATATATCATGTTTAACCCGAGTAGCGAAAGGCCGCCGGGCTTTGAAGACGATGTGTCGATCGGCTCAGATATTTGAAGTTTACACAGCTACATTCTCACCTGAAAACATGTTAAAAGTTTTGTTTTTGTTTTTTTGCGACCCAGAAAGAGAAATAAGAGTAATATTAAAACTAAGTAGCTGCCACCATTGTTGAAAACTGGAATTGGCTGGGCCGCTCTATGAATTCTCCAATATGGTTTTTCAATTTTGTTGTCCAGGTGGAAATTCGGGAGAATGGTGGCTCCGGGATTCTCCCGGAAAAATCGGGAGGGTTGGCATGTATGGTTGTGGCAACATCACTAACCTTGTCAAACACCTCAGAGGTAAATCATATCACAGAATATGAGGCGCGTATGTTGAACGAACTGAAGAGGAGGAGAGGGACGGGTGCTGCTAGGGAGAGAAAGACCTCTCTCATGGAGTCCTTTAGTGCTGCAGGCAGGCAAGGTGTTCAAATAGCACACAACTTCAGTTTTTTTTTATTTCTATATGATGAACTCTGCATTATTAAGTGATAAGAACAAGTAAT